>NC_084941.1:25344285-26015000 GCF_958298935.1 Phragmites australis | reverse complement strand
AAACGGCTAAGGGAGAATGGAACGGATGAGCACGGCACCAAGAATCGCCAGTTTTCATGTGACCGAACCGTGATATCGCGAAGTTATAAGGTTCGCGAACCTGAACCTGAGCCCGCGGCTCCCAGCGAGCGCGGAACCAAGAAAAGGCCGTTTTTTGGCCCATGTTACGTGATTTTTCCAAAAACAATGGGGCCTAGGCAAAATCTCAAATCAGTGAGCCCAGAGAACCAAAAAATCCCCCGAACTCCTGGGAGGGGGGATGTCCCTCAGGTATAGTAGGGAGGGGTGGTTCGGCTGGCCTGGAGAGCGGCCGAACGTTGGTTTTTGGGTGGCTGGGCACGGGCTCGGCACCATGGCACCCCGGACCCTGCCGGCCGGACTCCGGCCACCGGCCGGCGGCGGTGCTCCGGCCGCCGGAGCACCTGGGCCGGGATGCGGTTTTTTGCCCAGAATCGCAGTTTCGGCAGGGCAAATCGCCTGTTTCGGGGCTGTTTTCGCGTGACCCTCGGCAACGGGTTAAAACGGCTAAGGGAGAATGGAACGGATGAGCACGGCACCAAGAATCGCCAGTTTTCATGTGACCGAACCGTGATATCGCGAAGTTATAAGGTTCGCGAACCTGAACCTGAGCCCGCGGCTCCCAGCGAGCGCGGAACCAAGAAAATGCCGTTTTTTGGCCCATGTTACGTGATTTTTCCAAAAACAATGGGGCCTAGGCAAAATCTCAAATCAGTGAGCCCAGAGACCCAAAAAATCCCCCGAACTCCTGGGAGGGGGGATGTCCCTCAGGTATAGTAGGGAGGGGTGGTTCGACTGGCCTGGAGAGCGGCCGAACGTTGGTTTTTGGGTGGCTGGGCACGGGCTCGGCACCATGGCACCCCGGACCCTGCCGGCCGGACTCCGGCCACCGACCGGCGGCGGTGCTCCAGCCGCCAGAGCACCTGGGCCGGGAAGCGGTTTTTTGCCCAGAATCGCCGTTTCGGCAGGGCAAATCGCCTGTTTCGGGGCTGTTTTCGCGTGATCCTCGTTAGCTGGTTGCCGTGCACCTCTGGATTCGCTGCTGGGCCGATGCGCCCGTGTGCCTATCGGTCTCCCGCGCTCTGTGGACCTTCGGTCGCCGTCCTCACAGCAGACCTGCCGTGCCAAGCGTGGTGGGATGCTTTGGATGGCTTGACCGTCGCGGCTACGCTGGCGCATGAGTTGTGATGGACCCGTGTCTGCCGGCAGGACCCCCGCCGTTGTGCGGCCGACTGCCGGCGCCGTGTCCCTTCAATCGTGCGGGCACCGTGCCCGCGCCGTTGACAAGTGCTTGCGTGATGCTACCCGTTCGACGGGAAGTGGGCTTTCGTACATGTTGCCTTCGTCGCGCGTGCCCTTCGGGCACGACGCGTCGGCTGCTAAGCGCCCGCGGCGTCGCCTCGTGGTATCGGCCGCCAAGGCCGGCATCACCAAGGCCACCTCGCGCGCGCTCTTGGTCCCGGATGCTGCTCACACTACAGGCTCATGGCCCTTCGGTGCCCCGTTCCTCACCAAGTCCCTTCGGAAAAACGACAGTTGGCCCGGCCGCCGCCGTCGCCGCGCCCCGTGAGGTCCGGCGCGCGCGGGAGCCGGTGCCAGCCCGTTTTGTTGTACGGTCACATTTTGTTGTACTCACCAGAAGGTCCAGTGTGAGGAACCGTCCAAATAGTATTCTAATTAATCATCAGGAGGATCATTATTCATAATCACAACCTCGACGATTAACCAGAATACCATTCCGGTAGTCCCGGCACGTGTTTTGTGCCCAGGATCGGAACACATGCCTTCCAACTCAAATATCACAACACAGTTTAATAGAGAGCAAATAATTAAACTGGATTACCATTATTAAACATGCAACTGCTTCCACAATTTACAACAAAAGAGGAACAACAACAACTATGCAGCGGAAGAAAAACCTATACAACAAAAGAGTATGGAGCCGTATGCCCTTAGGCTCCATACCAAAAGCGCCGGAGTTCGGAGTAGAAGGTGCTACTCCTGCCCGCCACCCTGATCGGCAGGCACAAAGTAGCCGAACACCGCCTCTCCCTCGCCAACCTGCGAACCTGAAAGCAACTTAAGGGCAGCACCCCTTAGTACGAAGGTACTAGCAAGTCTTACACAGTATGAGTATATATATTCTCGACTCCAAGGATCATGCATTTGAAGCTGTAGCAAGGATTAAGACATGTTTAAGTTCATTAAGCGGTAAGCAACCTAGACTCTAGGTGTAAGCAACTGACTTAACCAACCACCGACTCAAACCCTGCCAACCAACTGATCAGAACAGATATATGAACAACAAGTGTATAAAAGCAAACCATTCCCACCAAACCACAACCACATACCGACCAAACCAACCCAATCCAACCATGCCACAACCCACATCGAAACTCTACGACCAAAACATGGTCGCTCGGTGGAGATAAGCGATAGCGATGCTCATGACCGAGAGCGCGGCAGTTCGAACTGATTATACACCCTGCAGGGGATACTCCTGGACCCACACGACACAGGGACCATACGGCTTGTGCCACCCGCTAAGATGCGCACAAGGGGGTACCCGTGACAACCTTTCCCAACCAGGCCCAACCATGTGGATCAACCATAGCTCGGCGAGGCGGTATTAGAACTACTCCCCGAGCAAACTAATACCGCTAAAAGCCCGGACTCAAACCGGACTCACACCGTCTATGACGAGGCCCACATGACCACGTCTGCGAAGGTAATCAGCTCGCCTACCATTATATCAGCATGTGGTGAGTAAGGTATGTGCTAAAGCCGACTACACCGATGATCGGTGCTTAACCGGTGCAAGCGGTCTACGGTGTCCGGGTTCCCTCCCCGAACTGCCTGAGGACTCCTCGTGAGCAGATGACACCCCTAACACCGCCCACACCTCGTCTCAACTCACCACTCACCAAACCGACTCATCATCAACACAACCATAAGTGTGAACAAGTAATAAGTCCTAGGCTCGCGACAACGGTGGACGCCATCGTCGACTTCTACCGGAAAGCCTAAGTACCACTAAGCATAGCGAACTAAAATTAGACCGCGACGACACCACTAGGCTCCTAGGAACAACACATGACACGTGACCGAAATGGGATAATGCATCAGCATAGGTTCTACCCAACTCGGTACCCGACACATGCAATGTATACATAAGCGTAGATAACATATTAAATTTTCAAGTAGACACGGTGCAATATGAACGATGCTTGCCTTGCTGCCCTGGATCAGAAAGGTGGGACGCCTCACGATCGCCCACGGCCTCCGGGATCGACGGATCGGCGTTCACTACAGAAAGTAACGCGTGCAATGTAATGAGCATGTATGAAATGCGACCATGTAAGAAAAATATGCTCCATAATACATGACAACATTATTCCAAGATCGTACTGTCCAAACCAGAATTTTCCAAGTGGTCTCAAAAAGTTTGGAGTCCCTACGAATTAACTACGAATTTTACAAGCTATCAGCTATCAGGAAAACCTGATAAACCGTGCTCGGGGTGCCCGGGATGAACAGTACAGGGGTGCTCGGGTGAACAGTACCCGGGGGTCCTCGGGATCGACCGTGCTCGGGTGCTCGGGGTGAACAGTACAGGGGTGCTCGGGGTGAACAGTACCCGGGGTCCTCGGGTGAACAGTACCCGGGGTGCTAGGGAGTGCTCGGGGTGAACAGTACAGGGTGCTCGGGTAAACAGTACAGGGGTGCTGGGGGTGAACTGTGCTCGTGCTCGGGTGAACAGTACCCGGGGTGCTCGGTGAACAGTACTAGGCGCTACAGTCTCAGCCTCGCGCAGCTCCAGAACAGCAGCCATTACGAAGGGAAAAATTGGGCTAAACTAACCTGGGAGTCTCTCTAAATCAAAAGTAAAAATGCCTAGAAGGGTGTACAGGGTCTAGACTTTGCTCAACCGCTTAGCAACATGATTCCTAACTCAAATCCACATAAATCCTCATTTGTTCCCAGACTGCAGAACCTTAAGAACTTTGCAACCCTAGTTCCAGATTCAAGATCTATCCAACCAAAAATGAGCATACACGCCATGGGAGTCTAGCAGACTCACCCAAGGTCCTTTGCTGAGGTTGGTGACCGCCAGTTGAAGGAGGAAACGACGGAAAATGGCTTGGAGAAGAGAGGAAAAACTGCTGCTTCCTTGCTTCTCCCAAAGAACACCAAACAAGTTCAGAACCAGCTCGAATTCTTTCAGGGAAACTGAAAATGAATTGGATGGACGAGTAGTCCTTGAGTTGGTGGTCACGTGAGTACCACATACGTACCTTGATCCAAAAGAGGAAAAAGGGAGCCTAAGAGAGAGAGTGAGAGACAGCCAACTCCAACTTGCTTCCTCAAAAAGCCTTATCTGGTGGAGTGGGTGAGTAGTACGTATGGGCAAGCTCTTTAGGGGGAGAGAGAGTGTTGTTGCCCACCTATAGAGAGATATTTTCCACCCAAGTGGGCCCCATTTACCTAGAGGAAAGTCCAGACTTGCTTCTAGCTCTTTTATTTCTCTTAGTTTTTTCCTTCTCCCACCTCATTGATTCAAAGTGAGGTGCTCCAGTGACCCAAACTGGAACATGAAGCTGAAATTGCATGTTTTTAGGATTAAAACACACAATTACGGATTTTAGGACGTGACATCCAGCGTGTGCAACATTACAAGCACCGGACTATCCGGCGTGTACTCTCTACGAACTAGCCATTGGAACTCCACTTTCCTTCTTGTGAATGCCAAAAGGTTCGGCGTGATGTCCTTTTTGAGCGCCGGAACATCCGGCGTGCATACGATGTCAACCGAGCCATTTGCAACTCCTTTGAAAATTGTCCGGCATGTTCATTTTGTGAACGCCAGAACATCCGGCGTATATTAGAATTTGCTGCAAAACTATTGCGAACGTTGGAGTATTTTTCTTTGTGAACGCCGAAGAATTTTTTGAATGCTGGAGCTTTTTCTTTGTAAGCGTCGAAATATCCAGCGTGTGTATTTTCAGTCGACTAACAATTCGTATTTCAGGCATAACTTTCCGTTCCGAACTCCGATTTTGATGATCTTGGACTCTATGGAAAGCTTGTGAAGAGCGCTACATGATTGTATAGAATTCCATCCCATTTGATCACATCAAAGTTCATGGAACAAGTTCAATTCATTCCTCTCTTTGTCCCGGCTTCGGTGACTTATCTTTTGTTGCATCGATGAGACCTACTAAAGCATATACTTGACACACTTGTTACGCCACCCAATGCAAGTTAGTGATGCCACGAAGGGCCGGCCACGGGAGGTCTGCCCACTCCATGACTACCATGTTGTGGTTTTGTTGAGTCGTTGGCGTTGCTGGCTAGATGGGAAGTGGCGATGTTGGTCGGGTTTGGACTCGTGTGAAGTTCACAGCGGTAAGTTCCATATTTATATGTAGTAGACTAGGGTGGTTTTTAGGGTGTGAAGTCGCACGCCGATTGGGGTTCTGTGGCGACTGTCGCAGTTTTCCATGGGAGGCCAAGCGTCCCAACGCATGTGCCATATACCATTAAAGCATCGTACAGTGGTGCTGATACTCTCGAGGCCATTATGGTGGTTAATTTGGTTATACCATATCCACCCACCACATGTCACCCCTACGTCCCGTACTTCTCTCGTCATGCAGACGTGACATGACCTACGCGGGCCCCATGTGTTAGGGTGCCTGCCACGTTCTGACGTGCCGCACATGTGGTGACAGGCTACGATGTGCCCCAGATTTTCTGGGGTTGTGACTTGGGTACCAAGTATATATATATGGGTTACCCCGACCCCATGGGTAATTCTTATCGTTCACCTCATTATGTTCCTGTTCTTCCAATATCCTCCTCCTTGCTATTATATACACCCTTTGGGTTAGTCGTTCTTTGTCCAATCTTAGTATTCTATTTCCCGGACCCTTCGGGATATGATGAAGGGTGAGCATTAGTGTGCTAGTACAATGGTCCCTTTGTTGTCCTTCTTCAGTGTTAGCCGTTGCACCGAAGGGCATATCAGGGCTCTAGCAGAAAAACGGTGGATTCGCGATGTCAGCGATGCCCGGTTGACTTCGCTGGAGGAAACGACCCCGCAGCCACGTGAAGGCAAGGTCGTTGTGTTCCTCGAGTTTTTCGCCACCAGCCTCTGTTGCCCCTGGATCTCTATGCTGGCTGGTGTTCTTAGCTGGTACGAGCTGCAGATTCAGCAGCTAACTCCGAACGCCATTGTCTGTCTATCTGCCTTTGCATGGCTTTGGAGTTCGCTGGGTCAAAAGCTCAGTTCTGCAGCTTTTGCGTTCTTGCACTATGTGCACTATCAGCCGAAGAAGCTGGTGGTAGATGGGAAGGAGCATGTGGCCTCGTATGGGAGTGTCGTCTTCTGCCATTTTGCAGGGTTGCTGATTCCTGACGTGTCAAGTCCGAGTGCAAGTCGAGGCCTGCGTGCCATATCTGGGGATCGTCCCTTGTATCGGGGATTAGTTTTGATGGTTGTTTTCCCCTGCCGAGCCATGGCTCTAGAACCCTAGATGGTGATCCCATCTAGTTTATCAAATTGATTGTGGCCGATCCAGTTTGGATTGTGACCAAGTGCGTGATCAGGAATCTTTCTCCTGGGTGCGTTCTTGAACTTCTTGGAGTTCTACTTCTTTTGATCGTGACCAGTAGTGGACACGGGTGGAAGAAGCCTTAGCATCGGTTTGTAGCTATTGCATGTTTCTGTAAGCCAAGTGTTGGAGCAAGAGTTCGTCTTGCTCCAGCAAATACGGTGAGAGTTTGTTCTAAGGAGGAGACTCAAGCTTGGAGATGAAGTTTGATAGGAAGAAACACCACAAGTATATTGATGATAGGAAAAATGGATCGATCTAGGGGGAGAATCACAGGTTTGCTGTGATGCGTGTTTTGTGTCCGTTGTGGCCGACTAGCCTTCTTGTCCTCCGTTTTTTCTTTCCCAGACGACAATGGCCCCCTATTTATAGGGTCATGCGTAGCTTAGCGTACAAGTTATCGTAATGTACGAATATCTGGGACCCGACCGAATTACTGTGCCTTATCCCGGATAACTACTTTCTACCCTATCCGGGAGATAAATATCCCTCGTGGTAACTATCGTGGTGCCTGCCCTCTGGAGTGCGGCGAGCCGGTTGCCAATTGCGGCCCGGCGCCGCACTGTTAGGGGTGTCAGGATAGCCTCCATTACGCCAGGATGTCAGAGTGGCGCCCATCAGTCTGGCCTTTAATGTCGATCACTTCCTGGTAGGAAAAGCACGACCCGTGCTCCCCTTTTGGTAGATCTTCTCAGGGACTGCTGACTCACCCTGCTGCCTTCGTGAAGGTGGCTCGATCATCCCGAGGTGGGGGCCTTGGGAGGCAAAGGTCCGGGAGGTGAACGCTTCGAGAAGCAGGACTCCGGAAGACTGGGGCTTCAGGAGGCTGAGGCTTCAGGGGACCGAGGCTTCGGGAGGCTGAGCCTTCGGGAGGCCAAGCCGGTTAAGCCAAGGGCAGGCTTCGCAGGTACGAAGAGGTACCATGAAGGGACCTGATGCCTTCGGAGGTCGAGCCTTTAGCTGAGAACCCAGAGATCAAGGCTCCGGGGGACCTGGATAGTAATCTTCAACCATTATCCTTAGGTCGGATTATTTCCCCCCAACTCCAAGCTATTTCTGTTATCTTGCTGCTGTGTTTTCCTTTGAGAAATCAAGTCAAGCATCTCATTCTGACGTGGATTGATTTTGAAACGTCTTGGTTATTACTGCTGCCAGTGAGATTGATCAGCTAGATAATTGCCCTGATTATCGAAGTTAGGGTTCTGTGCATGCCTGCATACACTTCAATACATATATTCCTTGTGTTCAATTGGTCAAGTTGAGAGCCATTATTGTCAATACTGCTGGTACCATGAAAGATAGGGCGCAAATACGCATCGACTAGTTCATCGTTGGTTGATCCGTATCAGGTTCCCAGTGGCTTGAAAATGGCTTCAGACAAGAAGGGGACAAGATTCCGAAGGAGGCCATCCATGGAGATGAGCCCTGAGCTCTATGCGAAGCTCAAGGCCATTGCATTGGTCACGAAGCATCTTGGCTTTCGTGACCTTGTCGAAGAGTATTTTGCAGCTGGGGTTAGTCCATTTTCCTTCAGCTGGAGGTTCGAAGTAGCGCCTAAAGAATCTTCGACCGAGCTTTAGGTCTTTAAAATACATCTCGAAGGGGCTCCTAGTAAGTATCCTCTTGCACTCAATACCCCCCTTTCTTTTCTATGGATGTTGTGGTTACCTACGTTTTATCATAGGGAGCGTTGAGGATATTGAGGCGGAGGTGGAGGCTCTTCTTGGGCTGTACACTCGGGGCAAGCATGAAGAACTGATGACAAAGGTAGCAGGTGGACATTTGACCACGTCATGGATAGTGTGTCTTTGTGCTATGAGCCTCGAACTGCGCATCTCGTGGTCACGCGAAGGTGGAAAGTGGTGGGTGTCCCCGTTGATGGTGCATCCGGGTCCGCCGCTGCTGTGAAGGGTGCCCTGCGTGGTTCTGGGTCATGTAATGAGCCAAGACCAAAGAAGCGGTGGATTGTGCCTACCGTCAAAGGACATGGTGATGGCCGTGGTGGGCTGCCTTCAAAGGTAGCAGGTGATGGGGATGCAATGGCGACCTCTTCTACTCCCATTCCTCGCAACCAGTCCCCCATCGCCGTGGTGCCTATTACTTCCTTGACTCCTGCTTGTAAGGTTTCTCACGCAACGGACGATGTGTGCGATACGCTCTTCAATTCTGACTTAGGGGATGATGACGAGGAGGGCATTCGAGAGGAGGATGTTGTAAACTTGCTCCCAACTGTGGCCCCTGCATGGTTCATCATGGCTCTTGCTAGCTCTTAAACCTTGAAGGCTCTGCTGCGGACGCCGAAGGATCGGCTGCAGATCCCGAAGGGTCTTCTGGCGGTGGCGACGATATCCATCAGGATGCGAGTGAAGGAAATCCTTCGGGTACCATTCTTGCACACTTATTTGATTTGTGTATCATGTCTTGTATTATATTGATGCTTGTTCATCAAAGAATGCTGATGTGCCCCGTGCCTCTCCGCCTAGGATAGGCTTGGGGAAGGGTAAATCGTTGATGGGGACCCTAAGGATTCCTCAGGCGAGCGACAGTGCCTCCACTTCTGAGGGTTTCGACTATAGGGATCTCTTTTCAAGGCCCTCTACGCGTCAGGATCTCATTTCGCTTGCTGAGTCACTGGACAAAATTGCAGCCGAGACAATGGCATCCCATTACGCTCCTAATGACCTGATTGACCAGCTTTTCATGGTGTAGATGAAGGTATGACTTCACAATTTGTTGTGCTTTTGTGTCGTCTCTCTGATGCTAACATCTACGTGCATCCACAATAGGGCTTGGTTCTTGTCTGAAGCGCTCGGACTATCATTAGCCACAAGGTGGCTCAGCTCGACGAGACCAGGACTCGACATTACCATGCTGAAGATGAAGTTAAGGACCTTCGGGCTCTGACGATGCCCTCAAGGTGGAGAAGAAGCGGCGGTGTTATCTGGACGCTGCTCTGGAAGAGGAAAAATGAAGGAGGCTCAACATGGAGGCTGCCCTCGAGAAGGAGCGAGAGCGTGTTCTTGAATCTGATGCAGCCCTCGATGTCAAGAAAGCTTACATAAAAAGCTGGCCACCTCCTTTGATCTGGAGAAGGCGACAAAGGAGAAGCTCATCACTACCCTGGAGTAGGAGAAGGCGACGCTCAAGCATTAGAAGGCAACTTTGGAAAATGAGCTATCCGTGCACACCCACACTACTTACGCCATTTCTGAGGCAATGACTAAGGTATTTAGTGAGTTAGGATTGGCTAACCCTCCCCCCTTTGCAGTTGGGTCTGAACTCCAAGGTGCCCTCGAGTGGATTAAGTAGGCGACATCTTTCTTGAAGATTGGTGTGCAATGCTTTGGTGACTTTTGCACTGGGGTATCTATCAAGGATACCTTGGTTGCTCTAAAAGTTGTCAGCTGTTGCCATGTTGAGACCTTCGGTGCGCCAGACTACGAGCCCCCAACGAGAGCCGCCTTGAAGTCTGCCGGTCGTGGAGTGAAGGCAGCTGCTCATGTATTCTTCAGCAAGTACTGGCGTATCCGTGGGCAATCTGAGGCCCTCGCTAGCACCCGGGACGTTGGTTCCAGCACTTTGGCTTTACCAACGGCCAGAACCAATGGAGCGTGTGGTAGAGATGGCTAAAAGGGCAGCCAAGGTGTGACTTTCTAACCTTGGCTGCACCAATATGCTTTTTAGGTCATAGGATATGTTGTAGGCCAGGGCCTATGCTCTGATTTGGTCAGGATTGGTATCTTTTGTAGTCTTTTGTAATACGAACCCTTGGTAATGAGATGACTCTTCATTAGAGTTGCATATTTGTTCTCTTCACGCCTTTCAGCATTTCAAACGAACTACCGGACGTGGTCCTCGTGCTTTTTACAGGAGAGAGAAGACATTATCATCGGGCCCCAGCCCGAAGAGAGTTGTTTTGGATGAAATTCCTCTTGCGATGGAGTACAAAAATCTCTAGATGCGCTGTGCAACATGGCGAGCATTTCTGCATTAGTATCCGCAAGGGGAGTTCGAAGTTTATTATCGCTAGCGAAGGGCCATTAAAGATGCCTCTGGAGCTCAAGGTCATGAGTTTTGGAGTACCTTTGACAGGTCAGTTTTAGAGTCTTGACGAGCATGCATGAGAGACTGGCATATTTCTGCGGTCAATACCCCCAAAGAGGAGCCTATTGAAGAAGATGAGGTTGTGATGAATGAAGGCTTTACTGTGACTTCGTCATCAGAGTCACCATCTTCCTAGAGCCCGTCTAATCAGGACATAGATCTGGAGGCTCCCTTTGATGCGAGGCATGACCTCATTTTTCAGTTGGCATGCAGCCGTAGGTATAAGGAGATTTTCTCGGTGACCCTTCAGGTTCTTCGGCTGGCCCCCAACCGAACTTTAGTGTTGTAATAATCTCTGTTGAATAATGTATCACGAACTGGTTGGCAACCATCGTGAAGTTGTGTATTCTTTCGTTCATTCTGAGTTATGAAGCGTTTGTAACGCTTGGGTTCAATCGTTTATTGTATGGGATTTGTGTACCCTCGTTTGTTGTATGGGATTTGTTGGAACAGCTTATTGGAACGGTCGTCCCCATTCAAGTGGGTATTGACTCTTTGATTATTATGGGCGAAACCTTAGACGTTAGCCCTTTGGAACCCTTAGGCTCGAACAACTTATTGGAAGGATCGTCCCCATTCATGTGGGTATTGACCCTTTGATTATTATGGGCGAGTCCTTAGACATCAGCCCTTCGGAACCCTTAGGTCCGGCTATCTTATTAGAAGGATTGACCCCATTCAAGTGGGCATCGACCCTTCGATTATTATGGGCGAGTCCTTAGACATCGGCCTTTCGGAACCCTTAGGTCTGGCTGACTTATCGGAAGGACCCTTCGATTATTATAGGTGAGTCCTTAGACATCAGCCCTTCAGAACCCTTAGGTCTGGCCAGGTTATCGGAAGGATCAACCCTGTCAGGACCCTGAACCTGGGTTCCCCTGTGCCTCCTGTATCAGTCTCTTGATCAAGTAGCTGATACACACAGAATTTAACAGAATGATATCAAATACATACTTCGAATACAAATAAGTAAAATAAATACCTGAAAAGCGAAAAGATGGTCCAGTGGATAAGAATCCACAGCAGACAAGCCAAGTAGAAGAGCCTACAGCACAGCGGAGCGAAACGACGATGCAACCCAATGCCACAGGCAACAAGGGTGCTGACGTGACCTTAGACTTCTTCTCTTCGACTTCATCTGGGTTGAGGTTGATCTCCAACTCAACAATCTGAAAGCAACAAGACTGAGTACGGAAGGTACTCAACAAGTCCTATACTACTTCAAGGGGGTTGATAGATGTAAAATGGATATTTCAAGGATAAGGCTTTACGACATAGTTTTAAGCATAAAGCAGGTTTTATGCAGATATCCAGTTATATTCTCTACTGTTAACCTTTTGAAATAAATGTAACAAAACTTTTTGAAAACAACTACAGGCATCTTCTATTGGTACTGAGTATCACCTCAAGTCCCCAACGTGTTAGAAGGTGACCTGGTAACAAAGCTTTCAAAATAGTTTAGAAGTAAAATGGTTCAGGCATCTTCTGTTGGTACTGAGTATCACCTCAAGTCCCCAACGTATTAGAAGGTGACCTGGTAACAAAGCTGTTGAAATAGTTTTAAAACCAAAACCAGGGCAACAAGTTGTATCTGGGGGTTTTCGGTCCTGGGAGGGACTATACCTCACTCCGCAGTCCTTTTTATCACATCTGGTGTACCTCTAGTACCACACAACTTCTGGCGGATCGAGCCAGGAACCACATCACACGGACATCTAGTCCACACACTCACTCATCAAGACGCACGCACCCGAAGTCTATTCAAGCGTGACCATTCCTTTGCACGTCCATGATCGTGGACACAGCTATTCCAATAGATTTACACTCTGCAGAGGTTGTACAGCTTTACCCATACTATATGCTCAGCCTCCAACCGTAGCTAGCGGAGGAGCGAATCATACCGAGACTCTCCAAACACCTTTCCTACCAGGCTTTTTCACGAGACATGCCAAGTTCCAGAGTTGCATGTTTCGAAGGCCAGCCTTCCTTTTTAAGCCTAAGCCGGTCCCTGAAACCTCCTGTCGGAGGATGAACTCCTGTCGCAGGGATCCTGAGAGACCCCTTTTTAAAGATTCGGCTGGGGGGATGATCCTGAACGAGCTTGTCTGGGAAATAAATGGGAACGGAAATAAATGCAGTGGCTGGTGGTGGGAGATGATCGACCTAGCGCAAGAAAGATGGGTGCACCGGGATTTAGACAGGTTCGGGCCGCGCGGGGGCGTAACACCCTACTCCTGTGTGAGTGTTATATCTCTCCTTGAAGGGAATTCTTCAAGGATGTATCTGATTACAGGGGTGAGCTGTCTACAGAGAGCTTGAGGCTCTCGTGTGCTTCTTGAGGGTTGTTGGGGCTTTCTTGCCTTGTTCACCTTGATTTTTCGGTCTCTTCTCTTGATCTCGTCCTGTCTAGCTTTTTTTTTCTTGGCTTCGCTCTCTTTTCTTTTATAGGCGCGCCGACCTCGACTTATCCAGAATGGGAAAGAGGGGGCACGAACGCCAAGGCGCCACGGAGAAAGGCGTCATCATTCCGTTTTGGCGAAGTGACAGGGGCGGTGGAAAAATGCGGCGTGCATCCGTCCACCCGCCACTGCGGATGTCCTCCGGCGTCATTAAGAGGGCTCACCGGGTAGCCACAGAGGTGCTCGGTGCGCCCACCCTGTCTTGTTCTTCTGTCAGGGCAGGGTGGCAGGCGGAGCGCTTCGATTTTGGCAACGCTATCCCGAGGCACCCGGGTGAAACCGGACGGGACCTGTGCATTTCATGGACCCACGCCCCCCTGCCAGAGCATGGCAGGATCTGACACTAGGGCGTGGGCAGCTGAGAATGTCAGGATATCAAGATGTCAGGCCGCGCGTGCCTATTAAATGCGGTATTGGGCCTTTGACTGGCTGACACCTCAACGATGGGATCCCTTAGGTCGTCGGACGATCTTGCGCGAACCTTCGGGGAAATGAGTCCTCGGGGGCTGCCACGTGCAGCCCCGAGCACTCTCTCCTGAGCACTTGGGGGATATCTTCGGGGAACCGAGTCCTCGGGGGCTGCCACGTGCAGCCCCGAGCACTCTCTCCCGAGCACTTGGGGGAGACCTTCGGGGAACCGAGTCCTCGGGGGCTGCCACGTGCAGCCCCGAGCACTCTCTCCCGAGCACTTGGCTGTTTGGATCATCGGGGGACTACAGTACTCGGGGGTAGGCGAGAACCCTTCCGAGCACTTCGTTCCCGGTATTTGGACTCTGCGGATCATCGGGGAACTGGGGTGCTCGGGAACCAGTGGCGGCGGCCCCGAGCACCTTCTCCCGGGACTTAGCTTTTTCTTATCTCGCAGGGTGGACCTCGCGGGATGGTGACGCGTGGCGGATGGCCGGCCCGGTCTCGAGACTCAGGGACCCCTGGTTCCTGATACACCGACAGTAGCCCCCGGGCCCATTGGTTAGGCGATGGCACGGAGACTGCGGATGGGCCCTTCGTCGCGGCCGAGGCCGAGGCTGGCACAGACGCCATGCGGCAGGCTTTCGAGAGGTGGCCCTTGCGGACCCAGACCTCAAGTACGCCCCAACGGGAAAAATGAGTGGACGCGTGTCCACACAACTTCTGAAGGGTAGGATGACCGTACGGGCGGCACGCGCGGTCGCCGCGCAGATCGAGGAAAATACGCCTGGCAGCCGCTGACATTGCGCGATCGGCAGGAGATTTGCCTGGCGGTTGCGCCGATCGAGGCGACGCTTCGCCGAGCGAACCGTTTGGGCGGCGGTTTTTGAACTTTCGAGATATAAAAAGGGGGATAGGATCGATCCGTCCCCCTCTTTGCGCTTTCTTGCTCTTGCGCTCTTTGTGCTTTGAAGCCCTTAGGAAATTCTCAGGCGACCGGAGCATTCTTCCTTCTCCCTCTCTTTCCACCGTCAAAACACCTTTCACTCTTGTCGAGATGACGAGGGTTGGAGGAGGACGCCGGGACAAGGCTACGGACAGCATCTTGTTAGAGTCTCGTCTGAGGAACGAGGAGGCGGCGGACAAGATCAGAAAGCTGCTGGTGCCGGAGGGGCAAGCTGGTGCTGTGGTGGTGACGCCGGCGAGCCTGACGCCGGCGACGACCGTCCCTGGGCGGATCGTCCTCTTCACCTCTTTTGTGGCGGCGGGGTTGGTGCCGCCGTTCTCCACCTTCTTCCTGCAAGTGCTGGAGACGTACGGCATTCAACTGGTGCACTTAAGCCCCAACTCCGTGGTGGTGTTGGCGGTCTTCGCGCATTTTTGCGAAATGTTCGTGGGGGTGGCACCTTCGACGACGCTGCTTCGCCATTTCTTCATCCTTCGACCGGTGGGGAAGAAGAGGGGGCACTCCACGACGGACGTCGTGGGGTGCTGCAACCTTCGGCTCCGGGACGGCCTGGGGGATCATTACATTCCCCAGGTGCTGCGCAGCAAGTGGGAGGAGCGGCGACGGGACTGGTTCTTCGTCGACGTTGACCCCCATGAGCGCCTTGAACTGCCAGAGGTGGCGGCGGAACCTCGGCGATCGACGTGGGAGGCGCCGCCGCCAGAAGACGCGAGGCTAGAGCCGGTGTTGGAGCGCATCCGGTTTCTGCGCGACTCCGGGCTGACTTCCGTTATGGTGGTGGTGGATTTCCTGCGCCGTCGCCTGGCGCCTCTGCGGGAGCGGGCCCGGCTGAGTTGGTTCTACACCGGGCCAGAGGACATCACCAGGACCCAGATCGGCGCGAGCTGGGATCTGGGGCCGGCGGAACTGCGGGGGATGACAAGGGTGATCACCGGAACGGAGGACATGGGCCGGGCGGAACTCCCGTGGCCGGAGATGGCACTCTACGCCAACCCCGACCGGGTGGCCATCATGGCGAGGCTGCCGGAGTTCGACGCCCAGGGGCCCGTGGACCAGCCGAGGAGCCGGAGTCCCGAAGCCTCCGAACTCCCCGGATTGGAGGAGCTGCTCGGTCTCTGGTCGGCGTGCGAAGAGACCACCTCGCCGAACAGATTAAAGCGCGAGAGCCCCCGAGAATGACTCGGGAACATAAACTTACTGAAAACAGACTTGTCTGAATATAACCACTCACCGGACAGCTGTCGGCCTTCTGGCCAACTGATCCAGGAGGGGTGTGCTTCCGAGCTCGGGTGCCCGGGGACTTGGTTCTTTCAACGGAGCGCCCGAGTGCCCAGAGGCATACGAGGCTCCCGGGGTCGGGTGATCTCGACCACCCATACCTAAGTGGTAGGACCACCCGAGGACCCTTGGGGCCGACCAGAGACCGGGGCATTGAAGCCCTCGCGGCCGAACTGCTCGCGATTGGCAGCCTGTGACTTAAGAGAAAATATAGAATTTCTTTGTCTGGTGCGCTCTGTTAGTGCGGTACTTGCTATAGACTGCTCTCGTTTTCGACCTGAGACCTCTTGAACACCCAAACCGGTGGACAAGAGCGGTCAGAGGCATAACCCAGAGGTCCTATGGTTTGGTGGCGCCCGGGTATGACAGACCAGACCGAGCACCGACCGCCCGCTCCGGGGGCCTGAGCTCCGGACTACTTGAGCAGCTCGAGCGATGGGATTACCCAGAGCACCCCGAAGCTCGGTAGTGCCCGGGAGCCTGCCACGACACCGAACACCACAGCCTACCATGCCGGACGTAAGTCAGCGGCGACTGCTCGCATGCATACCGATTGGGATTCTTTTATCAGCGGGGAAAATGAGAGAGCGAACTTTTTCTCGCACAACCGAGCACCTCATCAGACAGATTAAACATACGGAATCCAGGAAAATATTTCGACATAGCGATTGCTTATTGAATGTGCAATATTTTCAAGGTTGGGTGACAGCGACTTACCCAAGGGGCAAAGCCCTCGGACTGTTTTGGGCGGGGAGAAGCCCCCGGCCTTGCTGACCTGAGCTGCGAGCACAACCATCTATGGGTAGAAGCGTCGGAGATGCTCGATGTTCCACGGATTCGGGAGTGGCTGTCCTTCCTCCGTCGCCAACCTGAAAGAACCTGCCCGCGGGACCGCGATCACGGTGAAGGGACCTTCCCACACAGGGGACAGCTTATTCATTCCTTCGCGCGACTGGACGCGTCGGAGAACTAGGTCCCCCACCTCGAGAGACCGGGCCCGGACATGGCGCAGATGATAACGCCGCAGACTCTGCTGGTACCGAGCCGCCCGGACGGCGGCACGCCGCCGGCGCTCTTCCAGGTAGTCCACGTCGTCGCGCCTTTGCTGCTCCTGCTCACCCTCAGAGTATGCATGCACTCGAGGGGAGCCCAGAGTGAGCTCGGAGGGGAGGACTGCCTCGGCGCCATAGACGAGGAAGAACGGAGTCTCCCCGGTGGCGCGGCTTGGCGTAGTCCGGTTAGCCCACAGCATGGCTGGCAGCTCGTCCACCCATCCCTTCCCGTGCTTGGCGAGCACGTTATAGGTCCGGGTTTTGAGGCCCTTCAGTATCTCCGTGTTGGCGCGCTCGACCTGCCCGTTACTCCGAGGATGAGCGACGGAGGCGAAGCAGAGCTTGATGCCGAGGTCTTCGCAATAGTCCCCGAACAGGGCACTTGTGAATTGGGTGCCGTTGTCGGTGATGATCCGGTTCGGGACGCCAAAGCGGCTGGTGACACCGCGGATAAACTGGAGCGCCGTGTTTTTGGTCACCTTGATGACTGGGGCCGCCTCCGGCCACTTGGTGAACTTGTCGATGGCGACATATAGGTATGCATAGCCCCCGATTGCGCGGGGGAATGGACCCAGAATGTCCAAACCCCAGACCGCGAAAGGCCATGACAGGGGAATGGTATGAAGAGCCTGAGCTGGCTGGTGAATTTGCTTTGCGTGAAACTGGCACGCCCTGCAGCGCCGAACCAGCTCGGAAGCATCCTGGAGAGCTGTAGGCCAGTAGAAACCTTGCCGGAAGGCCTTCCCGACCAGCGTGCGGAACGATGAATGGCCACCGCACTCGCCCTCGTGGACCTCAGCGAGAAGATCGCCGCCTTCTGCCCAGGAGATGCATTTCAGGAGGACACCTCCTGCGCCACGCCGGTAGAGATCCCCATCTACTATGGCATAGCGTCTGGACTGCCGAGCAACTCTTTCGGCAGACGCCTCATCCCCGGGTAGGAACTTTTCTTTCAAGTACCCTCGGATGTCAGACATCCACGAGGCATCTTGAGAACATTCGGCAAGCGCAGCACACTCGCCGGACAGCGGCGCCCTGACGGGGCTTCCCTCTGAGGGCACCGCCGGGGTCCCCTGAATTGAGTTCGAGGTTTCCCCTTCATCCTGTTCGGCAGGCAGGACGGAAGGCCGTGCGAGTCTTTCTTCAAAGACTCTGGCAGGGATGCGCGCACGTGAGGAGGCCAGGCGAGAGAGCTCGTCGGCCAGTGCGTTGTCACGGCGAGGAATGTGCCGCAACTCCAGGCCATCGAAGCGCCTCTCGAGCTTCCTGACCGCAGCCACGTACGCCGCCATTTGAGGATCCGTGCACTGGTACTCCTTAGACACCTGGTTGACGACCAGTTGGGAGTCCCCTTTGACCAGGAGGCGACGAATCCCGAGCCCCACCGTAGCCCGGAGGCCGGCGATGAGACCTTCATACTCCGCCATGTTGTTGGATGCGCGGAACTGCAACTGCACGACGTACCGGAGCTCTTCACCCGTTGGGGAGGTGAGAACCACTCCGGCCCCTGCGCCTTTCAGCGAGAGGGAGCCGTCGAAGTGCATGACCCAGTACCCGGGCGCGTCGTGCCCGGGATAGGCAGAGATCTCTTCCGGGACGATGTAGGGGACGGGCGTCCACTCTGCCAAGAAGTCGGAGAGCGCCTGGCTTTTGATTGCCTGGCGACTGACGAAGTGTAGGTCGAACTCTGCCAGCTCTACCGCCCATTTGACAACGCGCCCGGTGCCTTCCCGGTTCTGGAGAATGGGCCCCAGTGGATAAGTGGTAACCACCGAGACCTTGTGCGCCTGGAAGTAGTGGCGCAGCTTCCGGGAAGCGACGAGCATGGCATAGAGCAGCTTCTGCGCCTGGGGATATCTTGTCTTGGCTTCCCGGAGGACTTCACTGACAAAGTACACCGGTCGCTGCACCCGGTGAGCCCGGACGGCGGCTCCACCCGGGGGGCTGCCGCAGCCCCCAGGCTTGGCGGCACGGTCGGGGCTGGCCGGGCACTCGGGCTCGACTCCCTGGTTGGGAGGAGCAGTGTGCTCGGGCTCGACCCCTTGCCCAGGGGGAGCCGCGAGGACAGGTGAGTGGTCAGGGACCTCTGGGAGCTGGGACCCAGTACCCGGTCCTGAACACTCGTCGCGCTCCACCACCAGCACTATGCTCACGACCTGAGGTGTGGCCGAAACGTAGAGCAGTAGGGGCTCACCTTGAGAGGGAGCCACTAGCACGGGTGGCGAAGTGAGGTACTTCTTTAGGTCGCGGAAGGCCTGCTCGGCCTCCGGCGTCCAGTCGAAACGACCGGTTTTCTTCAGAAGCTTGAAGAGGGGGAGCCCTCGCTCCCCGAGCTTGGAGATGAAGCGCCCGAGGGCTGCCATGCAGCCGGCGAGACGCTGAACCTCTTTGAGTCGAGCGGGGGGTCGCATCTGCTCGATGGCCCGGATCTTCTCTGGATTGACCTCGATTCCTCGGCCAGAAACCAAGAAACCAAGGAGCTTGCCCGCCGGCACCCCGAAGACACACTTCTCCGGGTTGAGCTTGAGGCGGGTAGTGCGGAGACTGTTGAAAGTCTCGGCAAGGTCCTCGAGCAAGGTGGCGCGGTCTCGGGTTTTGACCACGAGATCGTCGATGTAAGCTTCGACGTTGCGACCAACCTGCGAGTCAAGGGTAATGCGAATAGCACGCTGGAAGGAGGATCCAGCGTTGCGCAGGCCAAAAGGCATTGACATGTAGCAATAAGTCCCCACCGGAGTGGTAAAAGCAGTTTTTTCCTCGTCCCCTACGGCCATGCGGATCTGGTGATACCCAGAGTTTGCATCTAAAAAGCATAAAAGATCGCATCCCGCAGTTGCATCTATAATTTGATCAATGCGAGGTAAGGGGAAGGGATCTTTAGGGCAAGCCTTATTCAGGTCGGTGTAGTCCACGCACATGCGGAGCTTGCCGTTGGCCTTCGGGACGATGACTGGGTTGGCCAGCCAGTCGGGGTGGAGGACTTCTCGGATAAATCCGGCGTCGAGGAGCTTGCTGACCTGTTCGCGGATAAACTCCTGGCGCTCAGGCGCCTGCCGCCGGACCTTCTGCTTCACTGGGCGGGCGTCCGGACGCACCGCCAAGTGATGCTCGATCACCTCCCTAGGGATCCCGGGCATGTCGGACGGTTGCCAGGCAAACACGTCTGCGTTAGCCCGGAGGAAGGCGACGAGCGCGCTTTCCTATTTGCTGCCCAGGTCACCGCCGATCCGGACAACCTGGGTAGCATCTTCGCCCACCACGACCTCCTTCGTTGGAACAGAGGCGTCAGCGGCGAGTCGGGGTTTGGATGAAGAGGGTCCCAGGCCCCCTGTAGAGCCATTGACCTCGGCCTGCGCTGAGACCAGAGCCATGTATGACTGTTCGGCGCAGGAGACGGCGCCGCCAGAGTCGGCGATCACGGAGATGGAGCCCCCGGGGCCGGGCATCTTAACCGTAAGGTATGCATAATGCACGGCCATCATAAACTTGGCGAGCGCCGGACGCCCGAGGATGGCGTTGTAGGGGAGAGGGAGCTCCGCGACGTCGAAGAGGACGCACTCCGTGCGGAAGTTGTCCCGGCTCCCGAACGTTACAGGCAACTCGACCTGCCCGAGGGGCAGGGAGTGCCCGGGGTTCACTCCACAGAAGGGGAGCGACGGCTTTAGGCGCCTGGAGCATACCTGCAGCTTCTCAAAAGCCTCCTTGGAGAGGAGGTTGAGGCCGGCACCACCGTCGATCAGCACTCTGCCGACCTTAACATTGCAGATAGTGGGGGACACTACTAGAGGTAGTCGCCCCACGGCTGCAGTACTGGCGGGGTGATCAGCCATGCTGAACGTGATCGGAGCATCCGACCACCTCAGGGGCCTTGCGGCCTCCTCGCTCGGGGTTGCCGAGCACACCTCGCGTCGCATGACCTTGATGCCACGACGCGAGCAAGGTGTGTAGGCGCCTCCGTCGATGAAGGCGACGGCGTGCTCGGGCTCCTGGAAGCCGAGCTCGGCGTTGTCGGGGGCGACCTCAGCATCGCCTCCTCCGCGGGACTCGTCGCGCTCCCTCTGGCGCTGCTCCACGAGTCCCTTGACCGTACGACACTCCGTGAGGTCGTGCCATCTGGTCTGGTGTATGGGACACCATTTACCTGGCTCGGGCCTCGCGGGAGCGGGGGCCCTTGCTGGAGCAGGAGCTCGGCCGGGGGCCGGGGCTCTTGCGGGAGCCGGTGCCCTAGCTGGTGCTGGGGCCCTCGTGGGCACGGAGGCCCGAGGAGGAGCCCTAGCAGGGGCCCTGGAGGGACGTCGGTCGACGCCCGGCCGGCGATCTTGCCGGCGGTCGGGCTCTTGCGGCACCTTATGAGCAGGGACCTGGGTCGGCTCAACGGGGACGGCCTCGCGCTTTGTTCTCTTCTTCTTTTTCCGCTTGTCGGAGCGGGAAGAACTTGGCTGGTCGGAGGCGGGGCGAGGAGCATGCCACGCCCTGGCCTCCGCAGCCTTGGCGCACTTATCGGCCAGTGCGAAGAGTTCCGCAGTGGTCTCGATCTCGTGCGTGCCTAGCTTTTCGAGCATCCGCTCGTCGCGGACGCCCTGCCGGAAAGCAACAATAACAGCATGGGGGGCCACTCGTGGAATAGTGTTGCGAACCTGGCTGAAGCGCTGTATAAAGCGCCGTAGCGTCTCCCCTTCTTGCTGTTGGATGGCGTGGAGGTCGCACTCCAAACCAGGGCGCGTAAACGTGCCCTGAAAGTTGGCCTCAAACTGGTGGCACAGGTCATCCCAGGAGCTAATAGACCCTGGGGGTAAGTGCATAAGCCAAGAGCGGGCGGAGCCCCTCAAGGTAACATGAAAATAGTTTGCCATCACCTTTTCGCTGCCTCCGGCCGCTTGGACGGCCGTTGTGTAGATCTGGAGGAACTCGACGGGGTCGATGGACCCGTCGTACTTCTCCGGCAGCTCGGGGCGGAACTTGGAAGGCCACCTGACCTGGCGGAGCTCGGTGGTGAAGGCACGACAGCCGGTGCCGTACCCCGCAGCACGAGAAGGGGTCTTCGGTGGCGAGTGGCGGCGAGCCGGGGATTCCCGGTGGCCTTGGGCCGGGAGAGAGGAAGCCTGGTCCTCTGCCCCGACCCCCTGCCGGGTCTCCCGCTGGCGCTCGAGAGTAACTCGGGCGTCCTCGTGGCCCCTCCGCTCGTCAAGGTGCAAGCGGAGGTCCCGGGCTTCGGACACGGCCAGGGGGACGGCACTCCGCCTGGAGGCCCCTCGGCCCGTGCGGGCGTTGCCCGTTGAGGAACCGGCTCTGGCGGCACCACGCTGGGAAATGGTGCGAGGACTCCCGGCCTGCACCTGGCGGCGAGCAGTGCCAACCAAAGCGACGACATCTTGTATCCACCGGCCTTCCGGAGTATTCGGCGTGGCCTGAACGGGCGGGTGCCTGAGGAGAGCATGCGCTGCAAGCAGCGCGCTCCCCGGGCCGGCCTCGCTGAAAGCGAGCCTGCGCCGGGATGGCAACCGACGTGGTCCAGAGGCGGACCTGGCGGCCTGGGTCCCGACCTCTTGCTGAGGGTCGGAAAGTGCATTAGCAGCGGCGGCGACGGCCCTGCTGGGCCCAGCGCCTTGATTCCCTTGAGCGGGAAAAACCGCGCACGTGGATAGCGGCTGCTGATGGAACGCAGCAGCGACTGGGCTCTCCCGAGCGTCGGGCAGCACTCCGTCACTGGAAGTGGAGCCGGAACGCTGGAGACGGTGCCCACCAGTCATCTTTTCCTGTGGAAAAAAGCAAACGAACAAATCCAGGGATATTCCCCCCTACCTGGCGCGCCAGCTGTCGGAGGATGAACTCCTGTCGCAGGGATCCCGAGAGACCCCTTTTTAAAGATTCGGCCGGGGGGATGATCCTGAACGAGCTTGTTTGGGAAATAAATGGGAACGGAAATAAATGCAGTGGTTGGTGGTGGGAGATGATCGACCTAGCGCAAGAAAGATGGATGCACCGGGATTTAGACAGGTTCGGGCCACGCGGGGGCGTAACACCCTACTCCTGTGTGAGTGTTATATCTCTCCTTGAAGGGAATTCTTCAAGGATGTATCTGATTACAGGGGTGAGCTGTCTACAGAGAGCTTGAGGCTCTCGTGTGCTTCTTGAGGGTTGTTGGGGCTTTCTTGCCTTGTTCACCTTGATTTTTCGGTCTCTTCTCTTGATCTCGTCCTGTCTAGCTTTTTTTTTTCTTGGCTTCGCTCTCTTTTCTTTTATAGGCGTGCCGACCTCGACTTATCCAGAATGGGAAAGAGGGGGCACGAACGCCAAGGCGCCAAGGAGAAAGGCGTCATCATTCCGTTTTGGCGAAGTGACAGGGGCGGTGGAAAAATGCGGCGTGCATCCGTCCACCCGCCACTGCGGATGTCCTCCGGCGTCATTAAGAGGGCTCACCGGGTAGCCACAGAGGTGCTCGGTGCGCCCACCCTGTCTTGTTCTTCTGTCAGGGCAGGGTGGCAGGCGGAGCGCTTCGATTTTGGCAACGCTATCCCGAGGCACCCGGGTGAAACCGGACGGGACCTGTGCATTTAATGGACCCACGCCCCACTGCCAGAGCATGGCAGGATCTGACACTAGGGCGTGGGCAGCTGAGAATGTCAGGATATCAGGATGTCAGGCCGCGCGTGCCTATTAAATGCGGTATTGGGCCTTTGACTGGCTGACACCTCGACGATGGGATCCCTTGGGTCGTCGGACGATCTTGCGCGAACCTTCAGGGAAATGAGTCCTCGGGGGCTGCCACGTGCAACCCCGAGCACTCTCTCCCGAGCACTTGGGGGATATCTTCGGGGAACCGAGTCCTCGGGGGCTGCCACGTGCAGCCCCGAGCACTCTCCCGAGCAGTTGGGGGAGACCTTCGGGGAACCGAGTCCTCGGGGGCTGCCACGTGCAGCCCCGAGCACTCTCTCCCGAGCACTTCGGGGAGACCTTCGGGGAACCGAGTCCTCGGGGGCTGCCACGTGCAGCCCCGAGCACTCTCTCCCGAGCACTTGGCTGTTTGGATCATCGGGGGACTACAGTACTCGGGGGTAGGCGAGAACCCTTCCGAGCACTTCGTTCCCGGTATTTGGACTCTGCGGATCATCAGGGAACTGGGGTGCTCGGGAACCAGAGGCGGCGACCCCGAGCACCTTCTCCTGGGACTTAGCTTTTTCTTATCTCGCAGGGTGGACCTCGCGGGATGGTGACGCGTGGCGGATGGCCGGCCCGGTCTCGAGACTCAGGGACCCCTGGTTCCTGATACACCAACACCTCCAAACAGCGGGACAGATAGACCCTTGGCTGCTCGTTGCTCTCAGCCTCCTGGTATGATGCCCAACTCAGTCTGGTGAAGGAAAAGTCAAGTCCTGCCCATACAGGATGCATGGTTGCACGGGGTCGCTAAGCATGACGGCGCAAGACTCGATCCTTAAGCGGCCGGGACAGGCATCTTCATGGGCAATGAATACCATCATGTAACTCAAGCCCCCAAGAGTATCCTCCCCGGAGGACTACTCTACCTGCCCGCACCAAAACAGTTTTCACCCATTTTTACAGATCACCTTCCATGTCCCATATGACATCAAGGATTTCACGACCATCATGGAATTCACAACCATCAAGAAGGCATGGTATATGAGTTATCATTGATAACAGTAAATCTTGTCTCCGAAGAGAAATGTTTTAAAAGCGACGTCTCCGGGGAGACGTATTCCATCCTAAGCATACTAAATATCAAGGTGTTATCTATCGTTAATATATTTAACAATAGGTATTCCTAGGGTGATATGTATTCTGAATGATGATATGTAAGGCACGGCTGTGTTGATAGGATTAACTACTACAAGTAGTTGGAAAGAAAACACAATATATAGCATATGCGATAATAAGTCCGGTTTTAGTTGATCATGTATATTATTTAAAAATCATAGGTTTAGTATGATCAAGGAGATAGGACTTGCCTTCCTGAAGGGTCATTTCACGATTGGTCTTGTCGCTTGAGTTTCCCGGGGTTCTTCTTAATCATTGGATCTTGCCTTCAGATCCTTCCTCGCGTTCTGGCTTAGAACTATGACTTTAAGTCTACGCATATTAATGACAAAAACGCACAACGACTAAGCAAATGAACACCAGAATAAAATCAAGAAATACCAAAGCGGAAGAAGAACGACGGAGAAAACGACGAAAGCTAAACTTAGCGGAAGACGATCGGCAACTCTAAGCAACACGAAGCTAATATACAAAGAATAACAGGATAATCTAGCGAAGCTAGGCTAAGCTATTAACCTAGTTGTTTTATCAACTTAAGAGAAAACCTGAACAAATCACGATTAACTAGGTGAATGTTTATTAGAGTAACTGCCGGAAGGTGATAGCTAGAGATTCTACGTGTAAGTGAGTGCATGTGTACAGGCATGAATATATGTGTAATATGTATGTTTATATGTATACGAGCATGTATACATATATACGTAAGTATAACTCTAAACAATTATAAGTGCTTAAATGTGGAGATTAAATATTCTAATCTATAGCACTAAGCATGGTTAATCTTAATTACCTAGTGGTTGTTTAATTTCCACACTAATTAAGTTATGTTTATTGCTATCATAAAAGCATACAGGTAATTAATTAATTAGGCTAATCTATTCTTTGAATCTAATTAATTAATTACTAAAAGAGTATTCAATTAACTATTTACTGATGTTAAATTATTATATCACATTCTAATGACTAATATCTATTTATCTATCATTTACACAGGTTAATTGATTACCTTAATTGAGCTAAGATTAATTGTAACCCAACACATGAAATATCAATTTATTCTTAAACACTTAATTGAAACAACATTTAGTTATTCTTATTAAGAAAAGGAATTAACCTACTTAAGCTAGGTTATCACAAGTGACTAATCTACGATTACAACCTAACAATCTTTATGAAATTATCTAGCTCACTTTATTTATTAAAAGACGAGATCTTAATCTAGATTAAATACCGCAATACAAATAATTACCAACGAGAAAATTAAATGAACTCCAAAATTTACAATATTTGGCAGGGATGAAGATTATGATTTTAGAGGAATATCGGAGAAAGAATCGTCAAAATCGGAGTTGAAACGAATGAATTACAGACGTCGTAAGATTTGCGGAAAAGGAAAATCCTGGAAATTAAAAAGGACAACTGTTTCGCGAACTTGGTCTACGGAATTTGTGGACCAGAGTGGGTGTGAGGGTGGTGCACCGTGGACTGGCTCGGGTGGACTCAGCTCATGGGCTATGGTCCAGTGTGGGTTGCGGGTGTGCGGTCTACCGTGAACCAGGCCGGTGGACCGGTCCATGGGGCCCACCCGTCGGTGTGAGGGCCAAAGGACAAGGCTTGGCTAGCTGGTGGCTCTTCCTGAGCGACACAGAGAAGAGAGAGAGATCGGCGAGAGAGGTGGCGGCGCGCCGGGAGAGAGGGAGGTGGCCAGAGAGAGGAGGGGGAAGGGGGTCCGCCGGAGTGAGGGGGAGCCGGAGAGAGGGGCAGCGGCGCCGGGGAGCAGAGAGAGAGAGATGGCGCCGGAGAGAGCTCGGGGAGGAGAGGCACTGGGGAAGAAGGGAGGCCGGCCGGGAGGAAGTCCGGCCGAGGGAGAGGCCAGCCGGAGGGGATGGGGCTCGTCGGAGAAGGAGAGAGCAGAGTGGAGGGAGGCAGTGGCCGGCGGGGACGGCGCGGTAGGGGGCGGCATGGCGCACGCGGGCGCGGCGCGCGGACGGCAGCACAGGTGGCGCGACCGAGGGAGGAAGAGTGGAGGCCGGAGGCGCGCAGACAAGCGGCGGCGGTCTCTTCGGCCGAGTGCGGCGGCTCACAGGGAAA
Organism: Phragmites australis; assembly: GCF_958298935.1. Classification (NCBI taxonomy): domain Eukaryota; kingdom Viridiplantae; phylum Streptophyta; class Magnoliopsida; order Poales; family Poaceae; genus Phragmites; species Phragmites australis. Next base: position 25,988,233 of record NC_084941.1, on the reverse strand, counting down.
GAGAGCGGAGGGAGGCGAGCGCGGAGGGTGGTCGGCAACACGGAGGAAGGGGCGGCCGGCAGAGTCGGATGAGGGAGCCGGAGAGGGTGGCGCGCCCAGAGGTGGTCAAAGCGGCGCGCGGGCTGGTGGAGTAGAGGGAGGCGTTGGAGGGGTGGTGGCGCACGCGGGCAATGCAAGGGCGTGGCGCAGAGGGCGGCGCGGTGCCGCGGCGGCGTGACACGCATGCCTGCGAAGGGCGCAGCGGCGGAGCCGAACGGCGCGCGGAGGCGCGGAGGCATGGGACTACACGGGTGGGTGGTCGCGTGAGCAGAATGGCGTGGTGCGCTTGCAAGACAACACAGTGCAGCGGTAGCGCGTGGTGCGTCTGTGGCGTGCACGAGTGCGCGCACGGTGCGGTGGTGTGCACGAGTGCGCGCACGGTGCGGTGGTGTGCAGGAGCAGAGGAGGATGGGGGTAGGAGGAGCAAGGGTGCTCACCGCGATGGATGGCGTGGACGGCGACAACCGAGTGCGGCACGGTGGAGGCTCGGCGGAGGACAGCGCGGCACGATGCCATCTGTGTTTGTGATGCTGTGCTTGTGCGTATGTATGTATGTTTGTGTGTGGAGAAGCTTGCTTGAGAAGGGAGAGGGATGAAGAGAATTTGGTTTTGCCATCCTCAGTGAGAAGATCAGTGAGGCATGGGTTGACTGACGGTGGTCGGTGCAGATGAGAGAGAGCAGGGAGGGAGGTGGAGCTCGCGGTGGAAAGATCAGACGGAGAGAGAGAGGAGCATGGGTCTGCCTTGGTCGGTGATCACACAGAGAGAAACATGGGGAACGGGATGGGCTGAGAGAAGGAGAGATGAGAGAGAAAGAGAGATGTGAGAGAGATTAGAGTGTTGATTTCAATTGATGTGTTAAATTTGAGATGTATTTGTAATAATTCAAATTGAATAATTTGAATTATGAATTGGATGTATGATTATTCAAATAAATGACTTGAATTGATTGTATTGAAACGAACTTGCGAAAATATCAAAATGGAAAGTATTTGAATTGGATAGGATTTAGATGATTCGAATTGAATTGAAGTGGCATAATACAATTGGATTTGAATTAGAAATTGATAAGACTTTGTTACGAGGATTCGAATTGCATGTTGATTGAATAAACGTATTCAAATTCGAAAATGGATGAATGGTCATTGAAGGAATGATTTGAATTGAATAGATTGGATTTGCAAATGATTGAACTTGGCATTAATTCAAATAAGGGTATTTGAATTAGGAGAAAGATTCATACTTGAAGCTTCGGGATTTGAGAGATGTTTGAATTCAGGAGAATTGAATGCAATTTGTATTTGAGCTGAAAAGAAGTAAGATTGAGATTCGAATTTGAGAGGCACTCAATTCGAATCACCACGCAAAGAACCAGAAGAACCAATAAACCAAAATGCAGATGACCAATTCATTGCAACGATTTATTTAGAAATTAACTTGGCGCTTTCTGGAATACTTAGCCCAAAATAATACATTTGAATATATACATACAAGTATATATACATCAAATATATACTTCCTTGATTTTATACTGGTTTAATATTTAGAAAAAGTTTTAATTTGGAGCGAATTTTGCTATATTTTTATATGCTAAAATTCAGGGTGTTACAGACCCCATTCAAGTGGGTATTGACCCTTTGATTATTATGGACGAGTCCTTAGATATAAGCCCTTCGGAACCCTTAGGTCTGACCGGCTTATCGGAAGGATCGACCCCATTGAAGTGGGTAGCGACCCTTCGATTATTATGGGTGAGTCCTTAGACATCAGCCCTTCAGAACCCTTAGGTCTGGCTAGCTTATCGAAAGGATCGACCCCATTCAAGTGGGTATCGACCCTTCGATTATTATGGGTGAGTCCTTAGACATTGGCTATTAGGAACCCTTAGGTCCAGCTGGCTTTTAAAATGGCGCGTCTTTGGACTTCGGCCATGGGTGAGCGCTTACACTCTCATCTTTGGCTACGTGAAGGACAAATGCACATTTCTTTTTTGAGGAATTAATTCTCCTTCATCTTAGGGATTACATAGGAGGTTGCCTTGTTAAAAACCTTGCACCCCAGGATGAGGTTTCCCCTGCAAGGAAAAGAGTACAGCTCCGGAGTTATATATCTTATAGGAAAAGTAAATGGTCGTGGCCAATCCTACCTAACCTTAGGGGTTGCATGAAGACTGGCACTTAAACCCAGTACTTGCGGAATGAATCCGCATTCCACGTGTGGTTTAGTGTTTCGCCATCTTGGGTGGCTAGGTGGTACTAACCTGGTCTTCGAGATTCCGCCATGACAAACGGACCATCCCACTTGGACTGTAGTTTTCCTACTATATCATGGTTTAATTTGCATCGAAGCACTAGGTCTCCAGGCCGATAGGTTATAACAGTGATCTTCTTATTGACCCAATGCTTGGTCTCCTCCTGAAACTTCACCAAGTTAGTAGCTGAAACAAGGCGAGTCTCTTCCATGAGATTCTTTGATACCTCTTCATTGCCATTGTTGGCTGATAGAACCCTCAAGGACTTAACCCGAGCCTCCTCTGGGGCCACTGCTTCTTCTCCGAACAATAGATATAATGGTGAGAAGCCAGTTGTCCTGGTGAGCATTGTGCAAAGGGACCATAGAACCTTCAACAGCTCCTCTACCCACTTTCCTTTAGGCAATCCTACCAACCATTTTTCTACTACCGTTGATATTCCCCCGTTGGCCTGCTCTAGCACTCCATTAGACTGCAGGTGGCCTACTGATGCGAAACACAACTTGATTCCTATGCCATCGCAGGAGTGCTTGAACAACATTGAGTTGAGCCGAGTCCCATTGTTGAGGATTACCTCTCGGGGAACCCCAAAGCAACATATGCTGTTCTGCCAGAAGAAACGTTGAATGTTCTTTGCCGTGATGCAAGCCAATGGTATGGCTTTGGGCCACTTTAAGAAATAGTCCACTCACTACTACATAAATGCCTATTACAGACGGGTTTTTGAGCTGTCTATAAAAAAGTGTCTATGGTATAAAGATACCACAGATGGGTAAAAATCCATATGTAACTTGAAAGGCCACATACAGTTTTTAAACAAAAACCATCTGCAGGTATGCTTCAGGGTGTGTCTTCTGTGCGCTAGGCACAGACGGTTTTGTAACAAACCCGTATGTGTATCTCAGACGATTTTAGAGGTAGCCGTCTATGGGCCTCAACTCCACAGACGATTGTAGATGTAAAACCGTCTGCGGCTTCCATCACAGACCACCTTCCTGTGTAAATGCTGTTGGCGGTTTCCATTAAAAACCATTTGTGGCTAGAGACCTCAAACAATTCTTCACTAAAAAATGGGGTCAGCTCAATAGAATGCAATGTCCTCTGTTGTGGCTGCACGACACCCCGAGCGACCTCAATGGTTCCCCGCTGTACGAGGTACCGTAGGCAACCCACCCAAGTTGATTTGGGTGATGGTGGTTTTGTCTGTTGGCCACTGGGTTGGGTTCCTGCACCGCTGGGATCCACTGCCTGCTAAGGTGGTGCCTGTATCACCCTAGCCTCAGCTCCTGAGGAGTGAAGTTTCGAGGACGATCCTGATGAAGATTCAAGACTTGATGCCATTTCCTATAAAAAAAAGGGAAATGAACTAGTTAGTTCATAAGTAAGAGCTTTCCACATATATAAACAAAGGGGGAGGAGATGGAGGGGGAGGAGCGGGTGGCGTACCTCGACGAAGATAGGGGCGGGTCAGGCTCGATGGAGATGGGGGACGGATGCTGGGCTCGATGGCGGTGCATGTGTGCGAGGGGTCCTCCTCCGTGGTCGACGATGGCCTCGGGGACGGGGCGGTGGCCTCAGGGACCACAATGACAGGGATGGCAGCATGGAGGAAGGTAGTGTCGAGGATGGCAGCATGGATGCAGGCGGCGACAAGGATGGGGCGTTGTACTCGGGCACGACGACGTAGAGGCAGGCAACAATGGGGACGAGGATGGCTGGGAGATGGTGGTGATGGGGACGACATCGGTGGCCTTGGGGATGACGCAGAGAAGGCGGCATCGACGTCGGGAGGAGATTCGGTGAAGAGCACTTGAAAAAATTTGAATAGGGGCCTTCATGGGTACATGTCTCGTTAGAATATAGTATAGATTCACGGGTACAAGGCCACAAACGGTTTTTGTCTCAAGCCCGTCTGAGGACTCACAGACGATTTTTGTTTCAAACCTGTCTATGCATTTTGGCACCCGACCACAACCACCCAACCCCGACCACCAACGACCCGACCATGACCACCCGACCATGACCACTCGTTTGTGGCACCACGTTCCTGCCAGCACAGATGACCAGAAGGGGAGACGGGTTTACTTTCCAAACTATCTCTGACTGCTATTATAGATGGGTTTAGTTCCAAAACTGTCTCTGGTATTTCATTTTTAGAACAAGATTTTTCAGAATTGATACCAATTTCAGAGCCGTGTCTTCACATTTCATATTAATTTGATATTACACAAACATTGTCAGAAAAAATATACACTTAGCAGACCACATAATCATTGTACTCATGAGATCCTTGGAATTCTTGGATCGCTGCACGAATTCTTGGAATTTAGCAAATTCTCTGTCATTGTACTCATCAGATCCCTCAGCGTTACGGACCATCTCCTGCAAATTCTCAAGAATAGCATCACCTCGGTCTATGAAATCGTCAGTAATATCCTCGACATCACCGTCAGGAATGACTGCATCCACATCACAGTCAGGGGCACCCTCTTCATGCGTATCACCATCGGGGTCACTCACGCCTTCTTCACCATGACTGGTGCAACAAGTATATTTCTCTTTGAATCCATGCATAATCAAGTGTGCATGTATATTATGTGACTTTGGGAACTTTGTCACATTTCTATAGTCAATGCATGAACAACACATAAAATTTTGATTCATGTTCAACATATCCGCCTCGGCAGCACGCATGAATCCAGATACGCCAGTAAGGTACTTGTCACAAGTACGATTTTCCAGGTACATCCAACTATGGTTAGCCATCTGCGATTTCCAAAATTACAAAACTTAATTGAAAAATTGCTACAAAATTGCTAACTAATCGATCTGTCTCCCATATCAACATTCAAGACATTTTTTCACTAATTAATATCACTAGTTGCAGTATGGTTGCATTGATTTCCTCTACTTTGGTGGGGAAACAATTGACAAGAGCTAATTAATTGACAAGAGCTAGCTAGCAGGCAGCCGTACCTTTGGGATGACAAGGTGGCCTCGACTTGCAAGGGAGATGTGGAGAGATCCGACCTCACCTTGCCTTGCCCTCCCCTTTCCATTTCTCTTTCCTTCCCCTGTCCCTTCTCTTCCCTTCCTCTCCCTCCCCTTTCCCGTCTCAGGCGGTAGAAAAATCGCCCCCTCCCGGGAGGCAGCCGCACAATCAACATGGAAATGAGGGCGTGGGTTGGTGTGTGCTGAAATATAGACACCCACAGACGGTTCAGGACCAAACCCATCTCCAAGAAGTCCACAGACGGTTTTCCATAGAAATCGTATGTAAATTTTCAGATGAGTGGAAATTAAGCCTGTCTCCAACACTTCCATAGATGGCTTTACCTAGTAAACCGTCTGTAGCCTTTAGAGGGATTTCAATAAAAACGTGACACATCCACAACAACTGTAAGATTTGTTAGGAAACAGTGGCCACAGAGGTCTTCGACTCAACATCCGAAGGGGGCCTGTGAGACCATTCCGCAACAGCAGCGCCCCCATGGGCAAGGATCCTCTTCGATGGGCCGAACCCGTGAATTAAATGATATTACTGAACACCATCCCCTTCTGCCCATCGAAAGCCTCGCGCTATACAGTTTACCTTTTGCAAAAAATCCCCCTTTGCTTACCCGAAGGGTTTGACTTTATGTTACTAATGGTTTCTTTGGCGAGACGGTTGGATTTCGAGGCTTCAATTACGATTATTTTGTCTTAACTGCCATTAAAGAGACGGTTCAATTCTCAACGCATGTTTTTTCAGCTGCCATCTACCTATACTGCTATATAAATTTCACCCCGTGGTTCATTTTTTCCAAACTCATTGCCTTCAAACGTACGTGCACAACTCTCTATGCTCTGCACGAAGCTACGCGCAACCCTTCACAAGCTTTTGCATGCAACCCAAAGCCACCTGAACCAATGGCTCTGAAAGGCAAAAACGCCAAGCTGAAGGTCTACTAGATTGGGATATCAAAAGTCGACGAAGATGTCTTGGCCGGTCTAAAGAAAGGGCCTGATAAGTGACTTATCGAAGGTCAGGCTTCCGAAGGACCAGGAGATTCCGATGATAGAAGATAACGAAGCGATGGTCTTCGTGGACTACTTTAGAGCTGGACTTCGCCTACCCTGCAACGAGAAGGTGGCGAAGGTCCTTAAAATGTTTGAGGTTTTTCTCCATCAATTGACGCTGAACGCCATCGTTTGGCTCAGCCTCTTCGCCCGGGCGGTGAGGTCTGAAGAAGAAAAGGCCTTGGTCAGGGGTTTTGTTGTGGCCCACTAGCTCCATCACTAGCCGAAGCTGGTCTTCATTGACAACATGTAGTGCGAAGGCCACTACAGCTGCACGAACTTCACTTACCGAGGGGGTTTGGCCACACCTTCCATGGCTTACAAGAACAAATGGGCAAAGGACCAGACACATGGTGGTTCTACCATAAGGTAGATAAGAAGGACTATCTTGTGTCGAAGTTTATGGATTACAAGGGTAATCGCGCCCCCGACATGGTGACAAGGGGTCCCTAACGGGCGACCTTCAAAGCCTTCATGAGATGTGCGAAGCATCTGAGCACTCACGACCTCGTCGAGGAGTTCATTGCTGCACGTGTCTGGCCACTTAGCGAAGGGTGGACCATTCCATTCTTTGGGCCGAAGGGGATAGAAGGACTCTGTCGTCCGCAGATTGATTTTATGGGAAAACCAGTTATAAACTCTGGTCTAAATTCCATTGGTCTTCGATTTTTTACTTTTTCTTACACTTTGATGTTTTGAAATAGCTGTTATGGTCACAGAGGTGGAGGCCGAAGCCCGTTTGCTTCTGGGTAAATTCACCGCAACCGAAGGCCAAGCTTGTGCCGAACAGGCCCTTGGCCGCCAACTCAATCGAATTTTTGAGCTCTGAGGCCTTAGTTACAGAGACAGACTGAAGATCACCGGTCTATCGACCTGAGGTACTGAGGAGGAGGATGATGCCAGTGGAAAGGAAAAAAGGAAGGATGGGAACCCTTCAGCCTGTTGGAACAAGAGGTGAAAAATTGGAGTCACAAAGAAGGTTGCTTGCCATGACGAGGACCTCATCGGGGATGCAGGGGATGAAGAGGATCTCAGGGGTCCCAACACCATTTTGGCGACACATCTTTGGCAGGCGCCTCCAAAGGACATGCCGAAGGTGCCCGTCTCTTTCTCAAAACTCCTCGTACCCACCGCGCCGATTACCCTTGCTCCTCTCTTTGCGGAGAGTGATGAAGATGACGATACACTGCCAGAATCGTGGGTCACCACCGAAGCAGTTGCAGATGAGACTATGCTTTGGCGCGATAAGAGGGGTGAAGAGGCCAGCTCTGATAATGCTGAATCCAAGGCAGCTAGCTCATCTAACTCAGACTCTGATTCCTCTAAAAGTCGACATAATACAGAAACCGAAGATGGGGGGAATGCTTCACCAAATTCGCGCCTTGGCGGTGGCTAAAACCTGATGTCAGTGGGCACCTCATGAGATGCTAGAATCATCAATGCCAAAGCACTACGAGTGACTTCATTTGAACCGAATGCCGGGGAGGTGAAGGACACGTAGAACATATTTGATAGCTTCGTCCTCCCCAAGCTCGAGATACAACTGGCACAGAAACCTGCTACTGACCTTATTGACGCCTTCAACACTATTGGGAATGGGTAGGCTACGCTATCCTAAAACAAAAATTTCTACCGCATTCACCTAGGAAACCGTGCTAGGAGAAGATGATAGATCATTTCCACTCGACGCGCAGTGTAGTGGAAGAAGAGTTGGAGTAGACTGATCCAACGTCGTGCATGTCAAACTCCTTAAGCAGCTTCTCAATCAGATCTGCGACCAGCCCCGCGCAGGTGGTCGTGCTCCTCGATTAGCTCTGAGTAGGTGGTTGCGCTCCTCAACCAGTCCCTCGACCAGCCACCGAGCAGGTCTATCGCGTCCTTGAGTAGTCCCTTGACCAGCCACCGAGCAGGTCTGTCGCATCCTCGACCAGCTCCTGGTGGTCGTGTATTGCTCCGTGACCACGCAAGCAGGTATGTCGACCAGCCGAGTAGGTCCTCGACCAGCTGGATAGAAGCGTCGTGATCTTCACGCTGAGGAGATCAGCGCCACAATAGCAGCAGCGCCTCTACGGTATCCACACGTATTGGGCAGGATCCCCGAGCGCCGATATGCTAGCACCGCGTGCGTGGCTAGGGTTTTGGGAGATCGTGTGGAGGGGTGCGGCTAGGGTTTCAGAGTGGCTCACCCCCTGCACCCCCACCCCATGCCTCTCCTTATATAGAGCTTGCTAATGGGCTCCCACGTTGGAAGCCCTTCAGGACTCTAACTCCTCATGGATCACAATCCAATTAAACCCATATACAAATCCAATTCGTATGTTTTGTTCCAACCTATTAAGTGTGTGACCCGTTAGGTTCATGTACAAATAGCTACGACTCGGAAATTCTTTCCGAACTAAAATCAATAGCGGTCCCTAGCAGAACATGTTCATTTCCGAGTGCACACAAAAGATCATATCGGTTGAACCTTGATATACACATGCACCGATCCCTTTGCTTCACGATACCAGTCCAGCTCAAGGCGAGATACATGCCATCCTTGTGATAGCTCGACCATTCACTCGATCAAGTAGTGGACTCATCATGATTAACTCTTTAATCATATTGGCATGAACATGCACTTTGTTAATCCAACTACCTCGAGGGGCCCAGAGATATCTCTCCTGTTATCAAGGAGGGGCAAATTCCATCTTGATCGCTCACATCCCACGACATGTTTCATGACAAACCCAAAAACTACCTTTATGACTACCCAGTTACGGAATAGCATTTGGCAGCCCCAAAGTATGTCACTACACATTCTGGGAATCCATGATGATCTCAGGTCTAAGGATCCTGCATGTATACCATTTGAGATAACAACTGATGGCACATCATAAATAACAATCCCAGCAGTATCTCAAGGTGGGTCTATCCAACATCATGTTCTCTAACATAAATGTCCACATTGTTGACCTGGTATCTCTATAACTATGATCCGTGAAACATGATCATCAATCAATACATGTGCTGGTCTTATGAATCATCAGAATGATACGTGACCAGGGATCAATTTAGAATAACATCATGACACAAACAAAGAGTTCCACGAGCAAGTCACATACTTGCCAATCAATGTAAATGATAGTCATTCTTGGAATAACACATTATTCAAAAGTGCATAAACATAGACATGATACAATCATCTCTATGATTGCCTTTAGGGCATATCGCCTTCAAACGCGGCAACTGCAAAGGTAGTCTCGATTATTATCAAGCCCCCCTTTGCATTATCGTTCTTATAGTGTTTTATGCTTGTTACAGAGTATGCTTCTATCATGTGCTCTACGTAAACATGCAGAACAATCCAAAGCCTGCGCCAAAGGGACGGAGGATTTGAAGGTCCTGCTACTCCAAAGAGCTGAAAAGGTCGAAGCCAAGCAGAAAGAATTTCTCCGGTGAGCGGAGGATGCTACTCTAAGGTTGCAAGAACTAGAAAAAGAGGTGGACAACTTCCACTCGAGTACGCAAGAACTAGAACAATAGGTGATCACCATTCGCCAATGCGCAGAGGCATCTGAAGTGAACATATTGGAGCTTCAATCTCTCTACGATGCTGAGAAACCTAAAAACCAATGCCTACATGAAGCGTTGCATGAAGCAAAGCAATTTGCTTGCTATGCTGTCCAGGAATGAGTGCAGGTTCTGGAGCCGAAGGCGGTCAAGGCCAGTGAAGCTATTAGTTAGACTCTTGAAGAACTAGGAGCTTCAGTCGTACCTCGAACCCTCGATCAAGTTGACCTGTACGACCTTCTCGGCTGGATGGCTGGATCATTTAGTAGCCTTCGGCAAGCAGCACACCTGTATGACAACTTCTATGCCATGATCTGAAGGTAAAGCCTTATCCAGTCCTTGGAGTTGATAGGCTGCAACCACCATAATGCGCTCCAGAGCCCTTCGTTCTTCTATTCGCTGGATATGTCCATCAGGGCGGTGTTGAAGGCGTCAAAGGTCTCTGCCAAAGCCTTCACCAGAAACTACTGGTGTGAACATGGGCTTGCCCTCACCCTTTAAGAGGCAGAGAATAACCGCCAAAAAGTAAGTAACTATTTGCTATGCGTTAGCATCTTTTTATTCTTTTCATTTAACTTTAACTTCTTTTTATTGTAGGCAGTTGCGATGGCCATGAACGCTTTGGCCATCGCAGGAACTTCTGCCCAACCCACTTCGACGCCTATCCCTTCACACACGACTAATGAGGCGCAAAATGTAGGTCCAGAGCAGGAGTGAGGGATTACTTAGATGGAATTGAAAGATTCAATTTTATTCGAAACCTTTGTAATATATCTCTACTTAATTTCATGTTAAACATTTTGATAGTCTTCACTTCCTGTGCAGGTCCTCCCTTTGGACTCTTTGTAGGTAGCCGAAGCTGTTGTCCCTTTAACCATGATGCGGGATAACTTTTTTATGCCATGGGCTTGCTGGGATTCATTCTGCTGCCTTCATCCTGACATACAATTTAACAAGTACTGACGAGCGAAGGGCCGGGTCTATGACGTGAGGAACGCTGTTTTGACCTTCAGATGGATAGCTCGCGGAGAGTTTGTCCCTCCGATGGGGCTTCTCGACTCGAAGCCTGAGCCGATTGATGAAGCGTATGACACTACTTCGCTCTGGCACTTTTGTTACCGGCGATGACCCCAGCCATCACAAGGGGTTACATCTGCCGAAGGTTACAGTGATCAGCCTATATCTTCAATCGACACTTCCTCAGATAGTTATGTCGAGTCCCCGCTGGATCCGACAAAGCCTTTTTTCGCAAGGCAAGGTATTGCTTTTCAACTTGGTCGTAGTCAAATGTATAAAGACATTGTAGATCCTAACATCGATGAATTCACAGAATAATTTTTTGTTATTATTTGTTGCATTCTTCTATTGAGCCTCTTAGAAACCAAGTTAAAATGTGCCTTGGTTTATATGTGATGAGTGATTAACAAGTTGTTGATTTGGTTTGATGATTTTTGGATTGCATGAGCATGTCCATGTATTGCAATTATGATCATGACTAACCAAAGTTTGAGAGAAAATGGAGTTGATATTTTTGTCTCTGAGTCCAGGAAAAATGTACTCACCGGATGGTCCGGTGTGTGGAAAATTATACACATCGGATGGTCCGGTGTTCATAAGGATTTCACACCGGAGCATTTCAATCCAGAGGCAAAAACTTGAAGTGCTCACCATATGTTTTGGTGCTCAAGAGGGAACCACACCAGACTATTTTTCCAGGAGTGTTGTTGAGCGTGTCTGGTGTTTCTCTACACACCGGATGGTCTGGTGATAGACACCGGAGCGATCACCGGAGTATTTTTCCAGAGAAGTGCAAAACAGTGCCAGATGAGATTCTACACACTGGATGGTCCAGTGATGGACACCAGAGTGTTTTCCAGAGAGGTTGCAAATTACTGGTCTGGTGGACTTGTGCTCACTAGATGGTCCGGTTATGGGCAGTGTGAGCACCGGAGTGTTCACCGGAGCTTTTTCCAGAAGAATTCCAGAGCAGAGAAGGATGTACACACCGGATGGTTCAGTGCTTGTACTAATGGTAACACCGGATCATCTGGTGTTCACGGTTTTTCTGAGATGTTCCATTTCAACATAGATTTTGATTTCTACTAACTTGAGATGGAGTTACATGGTCTTGGCAGTACATGTTTGCTTGTCTCGCGATGTGTAGGTGATGGATGCAACTTGGCGGTTGACGATGCGATAATCGGGGCAAAGCGGGGAGTTTGGTGCCGGACGATCAAGGAGGCCAGGTGGAGTCAAGGGTCATCCTAGCTGTACACATGGAGATCAAGCAAAACATGAGATGGTGGATGAAGACGGCGTGTTGACAAAGTCAAGCGAAAGGGATGCCGGTGCAAGTGACAAGGCGACCCGAGAGATTAGGAGCGGGAGAGACTTGCCGACGGTCAAGATCGCGAGACGGAGTACACGTGTCGACATTGGGATGCTTGCTCAAGGTGTAAGCGAGTGGCGGTGAGTCATGCTTCGAGAAGCGTGTAAGGTGGTTTCGCGGTTTGGCCACAAAACCGTGGAAGGATGGAGTGCATGTGGCATCATTGCGAAGCTTGCGTCAAGACGAAGCTAAGTTATGAAGGCGTCATGACCGTTTGATGGACGAGGAATAATTAGAATAGAAATACCCTTGGTGGTAGGTGAGAGTGTATTGGAAGATAAGGGCATTTTAGGGACAATGTTGCTTAAGGGTTAAGCAAGCTCCCTAAGGCAAATAAATAGAGGGGAAGGGCTGGTTGAGTCTTTGAGATTTTGGGAGAGAGCCTTTCATTTGAGATTTGAGACTTAGGGTTTTAGGAGAATGAGAGTGGAGTGCTTAGCCTATGTATTTGGTAAGAGTTTTTGTGTACAAAATAGTTTGTAATTAGCCAAAAATAGGGCATTTCTCTATGCTTAATGAAGAAGATGTTTTCCCATATGCTTGTGTTCATCTACTTCTTGTTTCCTTCTATTGGCTCCCTTACTTTATTGCAAGTTTTTCGGTTTTTGTGATGAGTTTCGCTTGTGTTTGAGAGGTGCACTCTTTTGATCATTTTGAAATCGTTTTTCTTGTTGCTAGAGGGATAAGAATCCTATATGAGGTGGTCTTGAACTACCCCTTCCCTCTAGATCCATCAACTTGGAGAATATTTTTTCTGGTGCCTAGTTTCTATGATTTGAAAGTTTTTTTTGAGTTTCTAGTTGACATGCGCGATGACACTTGATATGTCTTTCTAAGGAACCTAGTGTTCATATCCATCTAAGTGGAGCGATGTTCCTCTCGGAGAATTTTGCATTGTTCTTGTCTCTTTCAGTGTATTGCTTTCGCTATTTGTTTTGAGGTGCGTTGGGTGAAAGAATAAGAGAAGGCCATCCAAGAATTTGGGAAGGCACCTATTCACCCCCTCTAGTCGCTGTTCTCGGTCCTATAGCCTCCAGTCCTCAACATTTAGCCGTAGGTATCTTCAGCAGCAACGTGCACGAAGTGTCAATCGAAAAATACTGTCCCCCAACTTTTGAGCCCTAGGGACCTTCGGCAGTAACATGCGCAAAGCGTCGATTGAAAAACACCATCCCCCTCCCCCCAACTTTTGAGCCGTAGGGACCTTCGGCAGCAAAGTGCGTGAAGCGTCGATCGAAAAACCCCGTCCCCCCAACTCCTCAACTTTTGAGCCATTAGGACCTTTAGCAGCAACATACGTGAAGGGTCGATCGAAAAACGTTGTCCCCCTGACTTTTGATCCGTAGAGACATTCGGCAACAACCATTTGGTCGAGCGTTGCTTCAACAGTTCTATGTTGCATTTGCTCATATATTTTAATTCGAAGGCCCAATGTGAAGTGGGCAAAGGGTGTCATTATCTTCGTAATTTCACCTTGTGCATTACCCTACCACTTGGTTAGTGCTTCACTGTCATTTATACCGAATTATTTAGTTCCCACTTGGGTTTGGCGAAGAGGTTAGAGTTGTGTTGCCTTTATTTTAATGTTTGGCAACACTTTGGCTATCGCCTTTTATGTAAAGAGATGTGATGCCTCCGATTCGAGGTTGAGCAACACTTTGGCGTTCATGCACGAATATTAAACACTCCGATGTATTGTTGTAATACGCGTGTGCAGAAATTAACCTTTGACATATGCATAGAGTGTAATTGTTTTGATACGATGTTGCATTGCCTGTGACATTTCAACCTTGTCTTTTCTGGATGACTATTTTGACTTTGGATCAGTGCTGGCACTCTTAGCTTCCATCTTATTTATGATCCGAAGACTTAATTTAGTCTTCGGAGTGAGGGCAGTCAGTCTTAGCACCCGTCTTTCATCTGAAGTCGAAAGGTGTGCCGCCTTAATTTAAGGTCAAGCAACACATTAGATTTTTATTTCCGAAAGTCTATTTTGACTCTGGTGTGGGGTTAGCACTCTTAGCTCCCATCTTATTTATAATCCGAAGACTTAATTGAGTCTTTCGAGTAAGGGCAGTCGCTCTTAGCCACCGTCTTTCATCGTAAGTCGAAATGTGTGCTGCCTTAATTTAAGGTCAAGCAACACTTCGGCTTTTTATTTTCGAAAGTCTATTTTGACTTTGGTGCAGGGCTGATACTCTTAGCTCCCGTCTTATTTATAATCTGAAGATTTAATTGAGTCTTCGGAGCAAGGGTAGGCTCTCTCAGCCCTTGTCTTTTGCTTTAAGTCGAGAGGTGCGCTGCCTTTTTTTAAGGTCCAGCAACACTTTGGTTTTTGCCTGCGGGTGTGTGCATGTCTTTAAGTCGAAGGGTAAGGTGTCAGGCACATTGTCATTGCTTACTTTGATTTTTTTTTCTGGCTGGCTTTGGCCCGCCTTGTTTTGTCAATTGGTCTGCATCCTTCGAACGAAGGTCTGCATCACTTCGACGATGAATTATGCATTAATTGTATCGAAGCATTCACTTTTTTGGGGGTAATTTCTTATAATCATGAGGGTTTACAAAGATGACTGCCTCGTTAAAAACCTCACACCCCGACGAAGAGTTCCCCCTGTGAGGAAAATAGTACAGCACCTGTACATGAATTGAAATGCTGAATTTAAAAGTGCATGAAAGTAAATCTATTACAAGGGCTTCGCCTATTACTATGAAGGTCCCTCTTGACATCTTTGATTACACATAATACTTGAGAAGGCTGTCAGCATTCCAAGTATGTCAAAATTCTTCTCCTTCGAGATTAGCCAAGTGATAAGACACAGGCCTTTTTGAGCTCTTGATCAGAAAAGGTCCAACTCACTTGCCACACAATTTTCCCACAGTCGAAGCATTGGGGAGTCTTCGGAGCACTAGTTCCCCCAGAGCGAACTCCTTCGGAGATCTATTCTTGTCTCTCCATCTTTTTGTTTCCTCTTGGTACTTCGCCAGGTTTTCCACGGCTTGCATTCTGATTTCTTCTAGTGCATCCTTTGCTATCAGCTCTTCGTCTTGAGCTGTCTTGGCGATGACATGAAATGTTTTGTTTTTGCATTCCTCTGGAGTCATAGCGTATTCGCCAAAGACTAAGCAAAATGGCGTGAAACCTGTTGGTCTACTTGATGTTGTTCTGAGCGACCACAAGACCTTCGGCAACTCTTCGACCCACTTACCCTTCGGGAGTCCTTGCAACCACCTTGCCACACATATCATGACATTGCCATTTGCCCTCTCCAAGGTGAACAACCTCTGGCCAAAGGAACAATGCAGGCAAGGGAAGTTGGCAAAATGAATCCGTAACTTCAGGAAAAGAATTGGCTCTGATGACTGGGCTCGAGGGTTCCCGGCAGGCGATCTCCGACACGTTTGCCTAATGGAGCTATCCGCAGACAAGGCCAAGACCTAGACTTTCCCCGCGAACCTTTGCCACCTCCTGAGACAGTCGTCCAACCCTCTGTCTCTAACGAAGAAAATAGAAGATGTGTTTTTGTTTGATTGATTGTGGTTGTTCAATCAGCCTTGATGCCCTCAACTATTTATAGGAGTGGCTTGGACTTTGCCATATGGAATCGGATTCTATCCCTTCCTTAAAACCCGCTTACACATATCTTGTTCGGTCAAAACTACCAAAAGAATCCGAACACATATAAAAAATCAAGTCGGGTCAAATTCGGATTGAACGCAGGATGGTCTAGTGAGAACAAAATTTTGAACACCCGAACATTCGTCGAGTTCAACCAGACTGAAACCCTAAGCTCTTATGAACACCGGATATTCCAGTGTATAATATGTACGCGCCGTAGATTTCACCGGAACAATTTCCAGGAGTTCTGAGCTCTCTACAACAACTCGCATTTGTACTCACCGGATAATCCGGCGCTCTCACCGGATACTTCACCAGACGGATTTCCAGGAGAACCAAACTCTCTGCAAGAATCAACTTGAACTTACCGGATAATCCGATGATTTCATCGGAAGCTTCATCGGACTAATGTACAGGAGATTAAAAACTCTCTGTAGAATTCACTTGAACTCACCGGATAATTCGATGGTATCACCGGAAGCTTCACTGGACTATTTTCCAGTAGATCTGAACTTTCTGCAGAATTCAACTACTCTACCCACTGGATATTCTGATGATGACATGGCCTTAAGCACCGGAACATCTGACGTTCACAAAAAATCTTAGCCGTACCATTTTCTACTATCAACAGGTCTCCAATCGAATTACTGATAAGGCTATATTACAACCCAGTGGCCAGCATCAACAGTATAAGCCACGCAAAATAATCCAACCTTCCAATCACCCACATCACATCCCACATGTATATTACATCCGCCTCAAATCAGAATTTGGTTATCTCTGATAGCCCTAACTTGCTATTCTAACTTAGATATGATCACTAAACAACAAGGTGCTGTCCAAAAAGGACCAGTAATTAAAAAGAGAGCGCACTAATAACGTTGATGCGTGCACAAGAAAAAGTTTTATTAGACATTGCATATGAGCAACTAACAAGGTGCTGCCCTAAATCATTTTTATTATTTTCTATACAATATTTACATGTTAACAATGTGCAAGCAAACATATGCTAGAACAGTGGGTTGAACAACTAATTCATATGAGCAACCAATTTTCTTACACATTACTCATGTTTAAAAAATTAACAAAATTGGATTCATCAATTTTGGACTACTAATTCGGTGCTGAGCTCACTCGGCGAGCCTGGACAGAAGATGGCTCATGCAAATGGCCCTTCCGGCGAAGAGCGAAAGGAACTGGTGTGAACAAAAGATGGAGGAGGGCCCCACGATGCTCATCGTGTCTCGTATTTGGGAGGAGAGGCTCGGCAGCGGCTGCTCGATGACAAGGTGGCAGAGAGGGGTGCCGGAGTTGGAGAAGAAAGCAGCGGCGTGCTAGATCTCGTACTACCTTGGTGAGGTGGCGGAGAGAGGCACCGGATCAGGGCATGGTGGCGAGGGGACGGGCCACGTTGGGTAGCGCGGGGAGAGGAGGGCGAGGAACATCGGGTCAGTGGCGGACGACTGCTTTACTCCTTGGGGCTCAGACTTGGCAGGGCAACGAGGCGGCCGGCGGGCCTCGGGGCGACAGCGGCCGAGTGTCGGGGTGGCCACAATCGGCCGTCGGGGCAACTAGGATTTGGGTTTAGGGGTGGTTGCGGCTGCGGCTAAGTGTTGGGTGTTTATAAACTCATGGTATCACTGCTGGTTCTATATTAGAACCGGCAGTGATAATGGTTTTATTTTTTTATAGTTTATGAAAATATTATTTAGAGGCATCTTTGAAGTTTATTCATATAGTATATTAAATCATAGTATTTACATTAACGCATATCCTTAACAAAACTTAAAGCATATCCTTAATTAATACGAATCGACGTGTCCTTAAATATTACAAATTTTAGCAAATCCTTAATTAATACATCAAAGCTTTTTTCAATTAATGATTACACATTCATTATGATCGCGACGTATGTAAGTAGCTTCCTCAGTGTCTCTATTTGACTTAGGTCGACGTTCTCTCCAAAAGGAGGGAGGTCATTGAATTTATTGCAGTCTTTCTCGTTGACGACATTTTCATCTTCGACAATCCTTGTTTTTCCTTGAAGAACCATATGACGCTCCTTGATAGCTAGGTTATTTACATAAAAGACTTGTGTAACATTATTGGCAAGTACAGATTGTTCTTCTCTGTAACCGATGAGTTTGAGGTCTATGATAGTCATACTGTACTTGTCGATGTTCACTCCTCCTGGGAGTCTGACCCAATGGCACCGAAAAAGAGGGACATTGAATGGTCCATACTCCCTCTCCCAAATCTCCTCTATGAATTCATAGTATGTCTCCTTATTTCGATTACTGTCATAGACATCGATACAGTCACTGCTATTTTGGTTGGTGCTCTTGTCATCTTGTGCTCTCGTATAAAATGTATAGCCATTGATGTCGTATCCTTCGAATGTCATAATTGTAGTTGATGGTCCATGAGCAAATAGTTTAAACTGAGCATCTGATGTATCCTTACCCATTATGTGCCTACATAATGAATCACCGAAATGATCTTTGTGCTCTCTCGTGATATAATCCTCTGACTTTGTTGGGTTTGTGGTGCATAGCATGTTCACGTGCATATTGACATAAGGGCCAACAATAACTGATTGTTGCAGAACTACGGAATGTGCTTGAGTGAATGAAACATGATCATTGGTACGGACTGATTTCTCACCTATCGTCCCTTTCTCCTGTAGCCTCCTCACATGGCAAGATACATGCACACCAATCAGTCTGAGATTCATATAGTCGATGCAAAATGCAACAATCTCCTTGGTTCCCCACCCTATGGCAATGTGACCTTCCGGCTGACCTTGGTTACGAACATATTTCTTTAGCACCCCCATCAGCCTCTTGAAAGGGTACATCTGATGAAGAAACACGGGGCCAATGATCCTTATCTCTCTTACGATGTGAATAATGAGATGGGTCATGATATCAAAAAAAGATGGAGGGAAACACATCTCAAGCTGGCATAGAGTATAGATCACGTCATCCTACAGCTTTTCTAGTTTTAATGGATCGATGACCTTTTATGAGATCATGTTGAAGAACGAACAAAACTTTATGATCAGATCTCAGACTTTCTTCGACAGAATGCCCCTTATTGCAACTACAAAACAACTATGTCATCATCACGTGGCAGTCATGAGACTTCATGCCAACTAATTTCAAATCTTTTATCGAGACTTTTCTCTTTACATAGGCGGAGTAACCGGACAAAACTTTGACTTCATGTAAGCAACGGCATAGGATGAGTTTCTATTCCTTGCTTAGAGTATAGCAAGCCATAGGAAGCCGCTTTCTCCTGTTGTCCAGTTCTTCAGGATGTAGATCCTTCCTAAGTTTCATATATTTCAGGTTGATCCATGCTTGGAGTGTATCTTTTGTTTTTCCTGCTATATCTAGTAAGGTACCAATCAAGCAGTCAAACAAGTTCTTCTCGATGTGCATGACATTGAGTGCATGTCGGACCTCCAGGTCCTGCCAATAAGGTAGATCCCAAAAAATTGATCACATTTGCACTCATCCAGAACCTGTACGCCATCGTTCCACATTATAAGAAGATCTTCAACCAATGGTTTGATGTACACATTGATATCATTGCCAGGTTGACTTGGCTCTTCGATCAGCAATGGCATCATAACATACACATCCAAGGTGAAAGGTTGTAGATACATAGAGTCACAAGCCAAGTACTATGACTACCGCTTATGTTGCTAAAAAGATTCATCCCATCTGTACTCATCCCAAACCTTATATTCCTCACGTCATGTGTGAATTTCTTCTTATATTTTCTATCGAAGTTCCTCCATTGCATGCCATTAGCAAGGTGTTTGAGCATTCCGTCTTTCTTGCCCTCTTCGGTGTGCCATCACATCAACTGGGCAAGTGTTTTGTTCACAAACAATCGCTTCAAAAGAGGGATTATAGGGAAATACTACACCACCTTAGTAGGGGGTCTTTTCTTCTTAAGCTTCACCCCCACGTCATACAACCTGCTTGGCCTGATACATGGTTTTAGGCAACACGTTCCCCTCTGGTAGCAAGTCACCCAAGAATCGTAATAACTCGTTGATGCTCTTATCAGACCAACCATTGCTAGCCTTCAATTGCAGCAATATTAGCACCGTATGCAGCTTTGTGTGCTCATCCTTATAGCTGAGGAACAAGAGTGTTTTAGAGTTCTCTATCATACACTGGAATTTTTGATGTTGTCTCTCACTGGTGAAGTCCTCCTTCCCATCGTGCAACATCTGATTTATGTCATTTTCATCCTTGTGGACCAAAGTATCTTTGAATGTTGACATATCATTGTCTTCATCAACCGTCATATCGTTGCCTCCGTCTTCTTCGATAGTGGGTTGCCCTTCATGTTTAATCTCCTCATCTTCACCGTGTTTGGTCCAATGGGTATAGCTAGGATGGAAACCCCTCCGATGTAAGTGGGCATGGATCTGCTCTCACTACCTCAGAATAACACATTAGTGACGGGTGATAACCTTCATTAGTGACGGGTGCCACACCTATCACTCCGAATGCACCACTAATATGGACTCATCAGTGACGGGTCTAGACCCGTCACTAATGACACACATTAGTGATGGGTCTGGACCCAACCCGTTACTAATGTGTGTTTAAAAACAAAAAAAAAATATAAATGGGAATTGGAAATGGGTTTTATTCTTCCTCTATTATGTATATACATACACATAAATGGATCACACAACTATCATAAGTTCATAACACACCAGATCAAGCCATCTCAATAAGCTTGCGCACTCTCAAGATGACAAATGCAAAATACTACACATAGCTCACAGTTGCAGACCAGATGGAGAATCAGTAAGACCGGATACTCTTAATAATCATCTATGCTAATGTTCCTAGTCTATATCACACACATGCACTAGCATAACGCAGGTATGTATATGCTCAGCTAAACTTATAGCAACAGTTGCTTTAGATCTCGATTGCCTCAAAAGCCTTGTGAGTTTGCACTCCATAAACCACAACAACACAAACCCATAAGTTTATCACAAACACAAATCAACTATCTCTAATTCATGGAAAAGTAGAAAGTGCCGCTCTCCGCTGACCTTGTTCGAGTTCAGTATCAGGATCTACAACACCTTCATCTTCGCTCTAATTTTGCTCCTCCTCTTTGCCGAAAGCCAACCAAATCAAGTAGCGATTTAGCACCTGCAATGAGGGATCCTAGCAAAGTAAGAGCACCTTCTTTGAGAGGTTGTATGCCTCAGCGGCATGGCTCCACTTGCTGTCAGAACCCCCTGCAATAGTCGCATAATGGGATTATTGGATTAGAGCATGAACAATTAATGGCTGAAATAAAAAAAGGACAATGGTGAGAAGGACGGAACCATGTTCAATCATATTATATGCACACCACCAGTTCATGCCCTCCTCTCGCAATATTATGGTACTCATACTGCAGTCACTGCCTATAGGGAGCACGAAGATGGGAAAACATAAACACTTAACTCTAAATTTGTAGGAGGAAAACACTTCATCTAAGCAGCAAGAAACGCACCAGACGTGTTGTATGTGTCAGCAGTTTCGGTTGAACTCCATGGTTGCATTGCAAGCTTTGACACCCTCCTGCATGGAAAGAAGCCCCTTCACGTGCAACGCCATAGAGCGGAGCTCCTTCAGTTAGAGCCCGACGACAGCAGTCTCCCCTGCGGCCCATCCCTTTGGGCACGACAACCAGGCTTGAGGCGGTGGAGCGGGCCAACCAACAGGGAGGCGTTCGGGCGGCGACGAAGGGCGAGGAGAGCCGCTGGCAAAGAGAGACATGAGGAGGATGATGGTAGGAGAGGGGGGGAGAGGACCATGCGAGAGCCGAGCCGGTGGCAATGGCACTGCAGGTTGGCAGCGGGACAGGCCGGCACGACAAGTGGTGGGGAGGCTAGAACGGGTGCTGGGGAGGATGGCGAATGGCGTCAGAAGGCCAGATCTAACTGCACACAGGAAGTCAGATGGCGACGGGAGGCGATAGTGCATGCCACCATGCCTAGAATGGAGAGGCGACGTCAGGCAAGGGAATCGAGGGAGAGGTGGTGGGCAAAACCTAACAGCCCACCCCTAAGGCCTTATATACGGCACTCGCCCCTGCCTAGGCCAGCTGGGTCAGAAAGGCCGCCTAGGCCACGGCCTAGGTTCCCCTGATCCTCCCATATTCACATTAGTGATGGGTGTTTTCAAAACCCGTCACTAATGACTTTAACATTAGTGGCAGGTGTTGTTATTACCCGTCACTAATGAGTGGTGCCTCTGTAAACCATCACTAATGACACAATCATTAGTGATGGGTTGTGAAGTGACCTTTCACTGTTATCATTATTGATGGGTCATCCTATTACCCGCCACTAATGAACTGTCATTAGTAACAGGTCTGAGACCGGTCCAAGCTTGGTGTCACATTATTGACGGCTGCTCATTACGCGTCACTAATGAATGGAGATGAACTTACTAACCTTGGAGCACCTAGGTCATGTGGATTCCTCCAAATTTTGAAGCCTCCTTATGCAAGGTCACCACAAAAAGCCGTCATCGAGTAGAACAGAGCTCCTCTCTGTTTTGCTCGGGCTTGGAGGTGGACAAGCGATTATATACGGTGACACATCACTGCCAATTCTAGGAACCACTACAAGAAATCTGACAATCAATGATGACATGTTATCGTCACAGTATAACGATATTTTTGTCACAGAACAATAATAGTGATGTATGTTCCGTGTCACATGGTTCGTCATGTTTGGTCTGCACCATATTTGGTCCAACACGTGTAGTCCAATTTAAAGGCCCTAATAATCAAGTGCGCTTGGATCTGTAGGGTTGCGTTCTGCTTGAGAAAGGATCATTCGTTTCTACAATCACATCAAGGACAATATATAAGATCAACACCCTTCTTCAAACGATACTCCTTGGTAGCTGTAAGAAAAGCCAGCACACCGTCAAGGTAACCTTGGTTCGTAATCGAACCGTACATCCAGCCACGGTCCTTCTAAAAATGTATGGAGTAAATTAATGTTAAATTAACCAAATAAAAGAGAGCAACCAAGCTTTTTTAGAAAAAAATGGAGCTACCATGCATGCATGCATTAACCATAGAAATGAGAATTAATTCAAAAAAAATTAATGATTATTCTATTATATACATGTATACCAATAATAAGGGCGAACATTAGTTCAAAACTTATAATTAAATACTATATAGTATTTAATTATTCTAGATAAATTTAGTTTTTTTATTACATGATTTTTTATATAAACAAAAAATTATCAAGAAATATATTTATTGATAATTTTATGTTTATATACCAAAAAACATAAATTTATCTAGAACACTAGATTAAAGTTAGCCATTTATAGTACAACATAATTAAACCTAGATCTATATTTTGATAATCATATATACCTAGAACAATTAATATACTCTAGATAATCATGAAAAAAAATCTAAATCTAGATGTAGATTTAGATATAGTTGATCTCTCAAGACAAAATTAGTACACAAATCTAGATCATCTACATCATCTAATACCTAGAACAATTCTATATCATCATGGAAAAAATCTAGATCTAGATCTAGCTAGCTCTCTCCAAAATAAATCTAGACCATCTAAACCAAATTAGAACATAATACTCACCTTGGAGTAACAAATGCCAATAAATCTTCAAGTTTCCACCGAAATCTAGAATTTTTTTGGTCAAAATCGTTGGCCTCTCCCTCCAAAAGCTGTGCACAGTAAACCCTAGAGCCCTACTATTTTGTTTCAGACAAGGTCAAGCGGGAGGTAGGGGATGATATATCCACTACTACAGACGGTTCCAAAATAGAGCCGTCTGTACTATTAACTATTAATACAGACGGCTCACAATTGGAACCATCTGAACTATTGGCATTAGTACAAACGGTTCCAACCATGAGCCGTCTGTACTAAAGCGTCCCACCTGGCCTAAATCATTTTCTCAGATGGTTCTAGTTTGGAGCTATATGTGGTAATCTTCCAGACAATTGGAATGTTCACAACAGATCGACATTCACATTCTGAGCCAACTGATCTACAAATTGAATCAACATTCACATGCATTTAACAAACTAGCACTTAGCAAATTAAACATTAACCATTCAACAGAGCCCTAGCTAATTAAACATTCATTGTACAACCTTAGAAGATTAAACATCCACTAGTCTGATTATCGTTGCGTGCGCAAAAGAAAAGCATGCAAAAGAACTTTTTTGGATCACATGCAAAAGAACCACCTACACCTCCCCATAGGAATCATCGACGTCATTGTGGCCGCCATCGTCGCTTGACTCCTCACCGTTCACGTCACCGCCGTGCTTCTCCTCTTCCACTTCCTCTTCCTCTTCCTCCTCCTCCTCGTCACTCGGCGCCTTCATGTGCCACCTATTCGGTTCTGGATCCGCTCTTCGGTGAAGTACTCCCAGTCCAAGTCAGTTGATGACCGGGAGCCATAGGATTTGGAGTCAGACTGCAGTTCATCAGAAGTCTCCAGTGTCGGCTCTTCATCGGATGAAGGTACGGGAGGGGTCGGGGGAGTGGTTGGAGATGTGGTGGCAAGGAGCTCTGGGGAGTGGCCGATGATGGTGGTGGCGAGGGAGTTGCCAAGATCGGCAAGGGGCCGGGTAGGGGCAGGAGTGAAGAAGATGTACGGTCGAGCGGGCGTGGAGTGAAGAAGATGTACGGGCAAGATTGTAAAGGAAGGGAACACGAAGGGTTGCACATGAAGTGAAGGGATACACTATTATTACATATGGCTCCAAATATGAGCTGTCTGTACCAAGGCAATATTATAGGAGGCTCATATTTAGAGCCGTCTGTATTAATGGTATAGATGCACTACTATAGAACATGGCTTCACTGCCAGTTCCAAACTGGTTTTCACTGCCGGTTTTTGAACCGGCAATGGGTTTCAGACAGTGAAAGTTGGGATGACATCACTGCTGGGGTGCTTTAGAACTAGCAGTGAAGCCTTTTTTCAGAAACGAAGAAAGAAAAAAGAAAGAAATTATCCTGCATTGCCGCCACCGAACCTCACCGTGCTGCTCCTGGATCCCGCCACCACAGCGTCTAGGACCTTGCCGTGCTTGCCACCGTGGATCCCACCACCACGATGCCCTACAATAGAAATGTGGTAGCATGAAGGCCACAGCCACAACACAGAAATGTTCACTGCCAAATCATAGCCACTACGATGCCCTGCACACAGATTGAGCCCCCTGACAGCTGAATCGGAGCATTCGTCGTCGGATCGAGCCTCACAACGGCTGAAATCAGAAGCTTGCCCTGCTTCTCTTCCGTGTGACGGTTGAATTGGAGCCTTCATCGCTGGATCAATCCATGCAGCTGTGACGAGTGAAGGCGCACATGGGCGAAGAAGAGAGCGAGGCGCGGCCGAAGAGGAGGCACTCGGCCCGTTGGAGGAGGAGGTGCTCGGGTGGACAAGGTGCGCGGCCAGAGGAGGAGGGGTGGTCGGAGGAGGAGGGCGCGGCCGGAGAGGAGGCACTCGGCCGTTGGAGGAGGAGGTGCTCGAGCAGAGGAGGATGGCCGCGGCCGGAGGAGGCGCTCAGCCAGAGGAGGAGCGTGACGCCGACAGAAGCCAGCTGAGAGTTGGAGACCACCAGAGAATCCTCACTCTCTCTCCTTTCTCACCTTCTCCTCTCTCTCTCTCTCTCTCTCTCTTTCTCTCGGGTGGATCGAGGAGATAAGGCTGGAGGACGAGGCACTCGGGTGGATCGGAGGTGCTCCGGACTTAGCTTTTTTTAAGCTGGCTGGGATGAACGGATGTGAACGCATGACTAAATAGATTCAATGGAAAATTCGGGTCCACTGCACTGTTCACTGCTATATGCTAGTTGGTACTATGAACCGGCAGTGAAGAGTATTCATCAGTGCTGGTTGATTTTAAGAACTTGTAGCTATGCTATTTTTTTATGGACCGGTAGTGATAACTGTATCAATGCCGATTTTTGGTAAACTAGCAGTGATGAACCGGCATATAAGGCATGTTCTGTATTATTGACGGTTCTTATTTGGAGCCATCTGTACTATTGGTTTTAGTACATATGACTCTAAATACGAGATGTCTATATTCCCAATAGAAACCATTTGTACTAAAGTGCCCCACTACCTTGGGGCTGCTCCTGACAGTTTTAGTTTGAAGTCATCTGTGGTAATTTATGCACAGACAGCTCTGTAGAACTGTCTATACAATTATGTTCCACTAAATCATTTATGTAGTAGTGCCATATGCCCATAACCACCAATTCCAAGTATTAAGTCCTGTGAGAATTGATTTGTGATATCTTGTGAGGTCTTTAACCGTATATCCATTTGCGTAACTACAGTTGACTGGTATATCCGTTAGCTTCCTAGCTTGCCCCTTTTCTAGAAAAACACACCGAAAAAAATAACTTGTAAGGAAAAATAATGCTCATTTTGTTGGACTCAAAGGGAGTAGGGTGCATATGGGAGATATTACAACTAGGAAACAATTTTTTTTTAACGCCCGGCTCCAAACATTTTGTGGATGAAAAGGAAGGAAAAAATCCATTTTACTCCGTTGAGACTTGGCCAATGTTCATATAACTCCTTGAAGTTTAGAACGGCTTATTTTACTCCCCCAAGTATGAAGACCTGGCGGCCATGTCATCTTTGTTTTGCCATGGCCAAAGCGGAGAGAGGGAGAGATGGAGGAAAGGCTTGGCTTGGACGTGTGTAAAACTAGATCATGTCGCATCTTATGTGGCAAAACCGCTGTTGGACAGTCAAAACTACTAAATGAAACTGGTTTAGGGGTTAAGTTAATTGTTTTGATACTTGGAGGGAGTAAATGAGCCATTTTAAACTTCAGGGTTATCTGGACATTGGCCCAAACCTCATGGGACTAAGGTGGACTTTTTCCCAAAAGGAAAACTATCGTACCTATACTCCTATAAAATACACAGGTTATAGCAAATTCGAGCAATCTCCACCATACATATTACATGATCAAACGATCCACAATTAAACTTTCTCCTCTATAATTTCCCTTCTCCTATAATATAGAAAGTCACAATATACCCGTCCACCATTTACACATAGACCCTCTGGCTACTACATATTATTCGATCCTCTAGCTACAGTTAAAATCACTACGTGAAAAACAGATAAAGAAGACACGATTTAGTGACGAGTCATTCTACGACCCATTACTTATGTAGCCTCAGGTTGGGACTGGACTATAACCCGTCATTGATGACAGGTCATCAGTGACAGGTCGTATCTAAACCCACCACTAATGTATAAAATATTAGTGACGGGTCTCCCTACACTAGTCATAAGTGACGGGTCTCACTGCACCAGTCATGTTACGACCCGTCACTTATCACCTAGCCTTAGTGACGGGTTTTCCTGGGCCAGTCATCAGTGATGGGTTGTAACATAACCCGTCACTTATGACCTGGCATTAGTGACGGGTGATGTTACGACCCATCACTGATGAATTAGCTCTATTATTAGAGCTGGCCAGCTACTGCGCACCCAGCAGTTATAGTGCTAGGTCTTGGCACCAACTTCTAGCGATTTTCTTCAGTTCCGCTAAAGACTCTCTAATATCTTGTTGATTTGAAGTTTGAATTGTTGTTAGGTCTTTGAAGGTTTGCATCTCCCCCTTTCCTCCTCCTCTAACCCCTAGTTGGTAGATTTTTGTGCTTTAAGTTGTAATCAACCAATTTGCATCTTTATCCAAAACCTTAGTACAAGTGAGTTGTATTTATGTTAGCTTTGATACTAGGTTTGCCTGATCTATCGCGAGATGCCATAGATCTAGTGTATTTGTATGGAATTTTTAATCGCATGCTTAATCACGCAATTAAGGTAATTGTTAATGAAGAATGAATGTTTTTACATTGTAGATGCAAGACAGAAGTTGGATGTACCTTAAGACCTGAACGTGTCCAGAGTACTTGAGCGGGGTGAAGTATTTCATGAGTGTTGCACACTTTGTCATGCGTGGATTTAAAGAGAATTATACATGTTGGAACAAACATGGCGAGGAAGGCCTTAACGAAGAAGAGATGGATCACGACCTCCATGCCGATAGTGTAGATCAAGGACTTACACCCGGTGATATGGATCATGATCTTAGGGACGAGGACATATTAGGTTTCAATGATAACGATCTCGTGGATTTTGTGGAGAATGTGGACCAGATGGTGCGGGATGTCGAGTGGCACGACGAGTATAATAATGGCGAGTTTGCTAAATTCCAGGAATTTGTGCGAGATTCCAATGCACCCCTTTATCCTAACTGTATGGAGAAGTACATGCGACTATTTGGGGGACCTAAAGCTTCTACAGTTGAAGGTAACCTATGGTTGGACTAACAAGAGTTTCGAAGCAATGCTGGATCTGCTAAGGGACATGCTACCAGAGGGGAATTTAGTGCCCGAGGGCGTCTACGACACGAAGAAGATAATTTATCCTTTAGGACTGAAAATAGAAAAAATATATGCATGTAAGTAGGATTGTATCTTGTTTCGTGGAGAGTATGCAGAGCTAGATCAATGCCCCGTTTGTGGAACCCATCGATGTAAGCGTAGAAATGACGATGATGACAAGGATGGAGACAAGAAAAGTAAAGGTCTTCCTAGGAAGGTGGTGTGGTATTTTTCTATAATTTCCCGTCTAAAGCATTTGTTTGCCAACAGAAAGGAGGCCCAATTGGTGTGTTGGCATAATAAGGGTCATAAGAACGATGCAATGATATGGCACCCGATGGATTCCGCTCAGTGGCGAACCATTGATTCCACATTTGGTTGGTTCGCTGAAGAATTAAGAAATATTAGGTTTGCTATGAGCACAGATGGCATGAATCCATTCGGTAACATGAGTACCTCACATAGCACCTGGCCGGTTGTATTGTTGATCTACAACCTTCCACCTTGACTTTGTAAAAAGCGGAAATACATTATGTTGTCGATATTGATATTAGGACCAAAACAACCTGACAATGATATCAATGTGTACCTCAGGCCTATAGTCAATGATCTTAAGAAACTCTGGTCGGAAGGCGTTGATATTTGGGATCAGTACAAGAAAGAGTACTTTACCTTTCACGCCATGTTGTTCGTCACCATCAATGATCTACCAGCACTTCATAACTTGTCAGGTCAGAGCAAAAGAAAAAGTGAAGCTTGCCCACATTGCTTAGATCACACATGCAGTTTGAGGTTGAACAACTCAATGAAAATAGTGTACATGTAGCATCGATGTTTTCTTCCCATGAAGCACTCGTACCGAAACATGGACAAACAGTTCAATGGCACAAGAGAGAAAGTGTTACCTCTAAGGTATTTCAGCAGGGAAGATGTCCACAATCAGGTTAAGAATATCAATGTTGTCCTTGGCAATCGAAAATAATCCTCCAAGGATAATGAACAAAAAGGAATGTGGAACAAGAAATCAATACTATTCGAGCTAGAGTATTGGATAAATTAGGTGTTCGCCACTCTATCAACAATATGCATATAAAGAAAAATATCTGCGAGAGTCTGATTGGTACATTGCTCCAAATGAAGCAAGAAGAAAAGGATCATGAGAATGCACGAGCTAACCTTGAAGAAATGGGCTTAAGGAGGGAGCTCCATGCACATGATATGGATAAAGGAAAACACCTACCCCCAGCAGCTATCACTCTCTCCAAGAAGGAGAAAAAAGAATTATACAAGTTATTGCACAGAGTGAAAGTTCCCTTCGGTTACTCATTCAACATTTCAAGACTTGTTTTGATGAAAGAGCTAAAAATGAATTTTGCCATGATGAAGTCCCATGATTGTCATGTGATGATGACGTCACTGCTTGTGGTAGCTATTAGGAACATCCTCTCAATTAAGGTTCGTGAGGCTATCCTGAGCCTGTGCTTTTTCTTCAATGCAATTGAACAAAAGGTGCTCGATCCAGACTCGCTGGTGGAGCTAGAAAAAAGATACTTTGAGACTCTATGTATTCTTGATGTGTATTTCCCACCATCCTTTTTCGATATCGTGATCCGTCTCACTGCTCACCTTGTGAAGGAGGTACACTACCTTAGCCCCGTGTTCCTGCATCACATGTTTCCATATGAAAGATTTATGGGTGTTCTCAAGTCGTACGTAAGAAATCGAGCCTTTCCTGAGGGATGCATCATGCAGGGTTACGCGACGGAGGAGGCATTGGAGTGTTCTATTGATTACATTGACCAAAATAATCCAATTGGCGTTCTTAAGTCTCTCCATGAGGGGAGGCTCGCAGGTGTAGGAGTTCTGGGGAAGATGGTAATAACTCCTGATTCGAAGGCATATGACCAAGCTCATTTCCTCATACTACAACAAATGAGCGAAGTGTGCCCATATGTCGATTAGCATAAGCTGATGCTGCTTGAAGAGAATCCAGGGCAGATTGAAGCTTGGGTTGGGAGGCAACATATGCAAAGGTTCATGACTTGGTTTCGAGATCGAATCGAACAATCGAGTACTCATACAAGTGCTTTGATAAAAAAATTGGCATCGGGCCCTATATACACAATTATGACATATCAAGGGTATGATATAAACGAATACACATTTTACACGGTTGCCCAAGATGAGAAGAGCATATACTAGAACAGTGGTGTCTGTATAGATGCTTATGACAATGACATACAGAGGGGCACATACTACGGTCAAATAGAGGAGATCTGGGAGCTGAACTACTTGCGATTCAAGGTAGCCCTGTTTCGGTGCCGTTCGGTACAGGGGAGAAAGGGCGTCACTAATGACAAGTATGGATTCACTAGCGTTGATCTCAAACATGTCGGATACAAGTCTAAACCCTTCATACTCGCTAAAGATGTTCGCCAAGTCTTTTATGCGACTGACACAACAAAGAAGAAACGCCATGTGGTTCACGTTGGGAAAAGACGCACTGTCGGAGTTGCAAACGTCGTTGATGAGGAGTTCAATCAATTCGATGAAATCCCCCCTTTTGCTACTGGAATTGTGCCACACCTTTCACCAACCGATTAAACCCCATACATGCGCTTTGACCATAACGAAGGGATCCATGCCAAGAAAACACGAAAACAACGAATTTGAATTTGAGTGTCAAATTTGTAATATTAATGTCAAATTTGTAATATCCATGTCCAATTTGAATTTGAATTAAGTGTTAAATTACATATAAAAAGTAATGAATTTGAATTTGAGAAATTTTAGGTTTCAAGTTATTTGAATTTGAATTAAGTATCAAATTCCATATATTAAGTGTTTGCTTACATCTAACAAGTTAGATGGTTTTGAATTTGAATTAAGTGTCAAATTCCACATAACAAGTTATGAATTTGAATATGGAAGATTTCTTTCAAAGTGATACATGTGTATCAGGCCATGCAGCTAGGTGGTTACTTGTAATCAGCCGGTAGACTAAGTCAAAAGTGACGGGTGAAGATAGTAAAAGGTGACGGGTGAAGAGTATCACACATCACCTATAGTAATAGGTGACGGGTGATACTCTTCACCCTTCAACTTTTACTATCTTCACCCATCACTTATTACAATTCATAGGTGACGGGTGATATTCCTCACCTGTCACCTATAACATATTGTCTGGCGCTCTCTTTTTCCTCCTCAGTGGATCATCCGATGTTCAGATCTCTGGCAACTCTGATCTCTTGAAAATAGTCCAGTGAGTTCAATTTTATCATCACCAAATTATCCGGTGTTCATAACTCCATGGTCAGCCCAAATTTTCCATCATTCTGTCCGACGCAAATTTTATCATCGCCGGATTATCTAGCGTTCACATCATAGGTGACGGGTGATACTCTTCACCCGTCACTTATAATAAGTCATAGGTAACAGGTGGTACTATTCACCCATCACCTATTACTTATTATAAGTGATGGGTGGTGATCATAAGTGACGGGTGACCGTCTTCACCCGTCACCTATGACCATATAACTATATGTATACAACCCTCATCCATGTCCTTTTGCCTAAGTCCTAGCCCTATTTGGCGCCTCCGCATCCAGCCTCCTCATCACCGAGCCACCCTCTGCCCTCCACTGAGTCGACCTCTGCGTGCTCCTCGCACTAGGCCAACGATTCCGAGCACCACGTCGCCACCATCCGCCCTCCACCGCCTTTTCAAGTGCTCCCCGAGGAGGGCCTCCTCGACCTCTCCTTCTTCTACTTCGTCGTCGAGCCTGGGTCTCCTCCACGTTGATGACCGAGCCCAGGGCCACCTCCACACCGACGACTGAGCCATGGCCTCCTCTTCCCTTCGGCCTCCCTGGCTCCCCGACGATGAGATCTAGGCCCTGACGACCTCCATGGAAAGCCCGACCTCAACACGCGCCACCTTCCCAAAGACGAGGTCCTCCGCAACGGCCTGTTCCCCGATGACAAGCTCCTCGGCTCTTTCCCCCAACGGCCTTTACCCTAAACACCCTCCGTGGCAATCTCCTTGGCTCCTCCCCCGGCGACCTCATCGACACCCACCACACCGACACCCTCCCCGATGATTAGCCCCTACAGCCCTGCTCCCTGTCATCTGATGGATGGATGGATGAATGATAGATGTGGATTAGTGGATGCACTTGTGAAGTTCAAGATCAGATGAACCTGTGATGAATAGATGAATTGCAGGCAGTCATATGCAAATTGATGTTGAAATTTAGTTAAAATATTAGTTTTGAATTGTAACAACTTTAGTGATAATTATGCAGTAATTTTAGTTGAAATTTGAATTGTTTAGTGAGGATGATTCTTGTGTATTTCTTGAAAATCTGGCAGTTCGTGACCTGCCTCTGAATTTTTTGTTAGGAACCATGGATGTATGTATGTGAGTAATTGTTACACATGTTCATTCTCAAATTGAATAGAGGCTAAAACTTGAGGACAATTAGATTTAAATTTGAGGACAATTAGATGTATCTATGAATTTTCAAATTCGAAATATTACTAGCATGAATAAGTAAGGTTCTCATATCTTAGCATGTTTAATAAAAAAAACTGACATATATACATGTAAATGTATGCACGTCATTTGAGAGTAGCAAGGATTAAATCTTGATCCGAATCAAGAAGTAGAGCATATCGAGTTAATCTTTGCAGCATAATAAATATAATTCCTTTTTCTTCCAACGTTAACAATCTTCAACGTAATGCATCAGTTTTGCTTTCACTAGTATAATGTGGTATTGATATGAGAAGACTTAGAGAAGTGTGCAAGTCAGGGTTCAAGTGCTTGTGCAGTTGCTTAGTTTAATTGTGCTGCCAGTTAACATAAGCATTTAGCTTATGTTAGTAAAGTGTTGAGTGTCTAAGGAGCCTGTTCCTTGCATTTAGCTTGTTATAGTATTTCCAAACCTCCATATGTTATTTTCATGGTTGATGTTTCTTTTTACTGCCAGGAGCATACCAAAAAGTATACTAAAATGCATATATAGATATCTCAATAAAAATTAATGTCAACCAAATGAAAATTCTCAGTTTGTTCTAGGCAAACAGTAATCTAATGATCGATTAAGTACCATGGGATAAAAGAGGGCAACAACCCTTAATAAACCACAAGCACAGAGGATGCTCACACTAGAGGGCACCCCGGTACAAGATGGGGCGGATGCAAGCGCTCGTGGCACAACCCGAGCCCTGTTCCGTGCAAGTGGGAGAGCTGACATCGGGCAAGTAGCCCTGACTACGATCCCACCGAAGAGGTATTGAGGTGAGTCAATGCAATTATTGTAGGCATGCTTGGCTCATGCGAGCAAGCAACATTTTGCCCATCTTCGTTGTGTGTCCCATCTTCTACGCTTTTTTTATATTTTGGTGCTATCACTTTGTTCCAATTTGAATGATTCATATTCTATTGCACTCTTGGCACCATTTATTCCTTATCTACTAATTTGCATGGCACCCTATTCTATCTATATAATTATCTCTTCTCTCTCTCTCTCTCTCTTTCTTTTTTTAGATGTCTGCCAATGCATCTTCGACAGCATACTCTGACCCATCACATGGCTGTGAGGAAGCGCACTCTCCAAGTCAGACAGCTGGTAGTGGTGCACGAGCCTGAAAGCTAAGGACACAAACACAGTGGCCGACGGACAAGGTTACCATCAC
Source organism: Phragmites australis (assembly GCF_958298935.1). NCBI lineage: Eukaryota > Viridiplantae > Streptophyta > Magnoliopsida > Poales > Poaceae > Phragmites > Phragmites australis. The sequence goes on along the minus strand of NC_084941.1, from coordinate 25,954,165 downwards.
AGGAATGGATGTGGACGGGCTGCTTATGGATGAAAAGGCCTTGAATAGATTCCGGAGGGTCGCATGGCTCATTGCTCGAGAGAGGGTGCCAATAACGACTAAGTTCAATGACCTCAGTGAGCTAAGAGGGACTTGTTCGATACTATTGTCAAGGAGTATCTGGTGTCGAATATCTAACTATGGGGTATATGCCCATAAGGAATATATCACACACAGACAGGGTATGTACAACGCATATTAGGCAGCTCCAGATATCACGGAACCGAATCAGCGGTACCTGATGCGCCCGAAATTAAGGAAGTATATACCAGGAAGGTTTAAATTGGTTACCCAACTCGATATGATTAGTATTCAAAACATATTTATCTACTTGAATGTCAAGGAAGACAACTCCCTATCGACTACAGTTGGATAGGAGTCGGTACCTCACTCCTATATAAGGCGAAAAGGTTGAAGAGGGGGAGGGGGACCAAGCATCAAGATCCTAGCAGAGGAGATACTCGGCGACTTTAGTCTTTGGATAGATTAGACCCAACCTATTCTTTGTAATAGGTTTAGCCACATTGTTTGTACTCGAGATCATCAATATACGGCAGCAACACCCCCACAGGACGTAGGGTATTACTCCAATCGGAGGCCTGAACCTGTATACATCGTTTTGTCCCGTCATGTGATTAATCCCTACACATGAAGGTAACTCAGTCAATTTACAGACATATTGTCGGGAACTAATCTTCGGCATCTGGAGTACCCTGAAAACATGAGTGAGCGTCAAATGAATGTCATGGTCAAGGTAGTAATGAAAGAGATCGCGAAACTTCACCGAAGCTTTAAGAGTGAGCTTATTAATCAATACTTGGCTAAAGGGGTGGCACCCTTCGAGAGCTACAAGCACTTGAAAGCAGAAGATTGGGAAGCTTTTGTGCAGATGAAGAACTCAGAGCAGTTCAAAAAGGAGAGTGAGGAGAAGAAGCAGCTTCGGCCTAGGCACAAGCACAACCACAGGACCGGCACAACCGGGTACGTGGGGAAAAGGGCAAAATGGCAGGCAGAGGATGAAAAGTTAGCCAAAGAAGGCCGTGAGAATCATTGGTTACAATTCTTGAGAAGATCGCAGTTATATTTGCGTGCAAGGGGTGAGCTATCTGAAAGTGGAGAAATCACATTTAAAAATAGCGAAACCAAGTTAATTGCAGAAAAAGTAAAAGAAAAGGCTGCTGAAGCTAGCCAAGGTTCTTTCACCGGGGTCAGGGAACATGATGTTCTCTCAGTGGCACTGGGAAACCCGGAGCACCCAGGTCGAGTGCGAGGTGTATCCAGTTCGCACGGTTGGAAATACGGCTTTCTTGAAGACCTCGGAATGTACAAGAAGAGGAAGAGGTCAGGTGTAGTGGACGTGGATGCATTATCATATGACATCACCTAGAAAGTTTATGCAAACATCATACAAACACTTGCAGCATGAGGATTAGAGATTTTCATCCCAGAGGCAGATACCCTCGGAACTACAGGGAAGAGTAGCTGCGCCTCCAAGGAGGTCGATCAACAAGTAGCTGCTGTGATTGAGTCGGATATGATAGACCTACTAGAAGGGCCCACGCCATGCAACCTTGTAATCAGGCCTGATGGGTATCAAATGAAGGTTGCAAGAGGCTAGGTGATGGGATTGTTGGCCTGATCTTCCGATAGGTAGCGATAAGTCGGTAGGTGGAGAACTCGACGTTGATGATCCAAAGGCTTCGACCCAAACAGATCATCTCCCTTGCAATCACTACACCACAGCTCCGTTGGTTATCAACCGTGTCGCGCGGTTGACCTCGCCAAGAAGGCTCAATCCCTGCAAGTGTACCGAGAACACAAGCAAGAACGTAGAAGATGCATTCTGAAATATTATGAATAGAATTTAAGCACTCGAAGTTGGGGTTCCACAAACACTTGCGGCGGCCTAGTCGGTCCGGAACAAGAGCGAAAATCTCACAATCTGTGTGTAGATCAATATCTAAGAAAAAGCCAACCCTAATTGGGGTGGCGGCTACTGTATATAAGAGACTAAGGTTAGCCAAGGATCCCTGGATGCATCCCTAATGGACTCCAACACGTTACACGGCCCAACGGGCCAAAAGATGGTGGCGCAGCACCCTGACAGATTCTAGATGTTCATTTATTTTGATGATTCCTGTTGACTCAGAAAGAATTTGGACATGGGACCAGTCCCGTTGGAAAGCCTATCTCTTTAGCTTTCCAACCATGTGTAGAACGTCAAAAACGGAGTCCGTATGCGTCCTGGGCGACGATTTTAGTGCAGTCTGGTCCTGGACTCCGAAACAGACTCGAACTTGATTGGACCTCCACCTTGGCTTGGGCGCCCTTGCTGGTCTTCTCCCGTATTACTAAGTAACAATACATCACAATTATTCAGTAGCATCCCATCCTTATCAAAATATAAAGGAACACTAAGGAACGAGCTCACCTCATGATTTAGTTGACGTGCACAAGCTCGTGTCAATGGACCTATTGTTGGAGGAATACTCGGTGTGTGTGTATCCGAAAGAGTGATGTCCTCATCACCAGGTGCTTCTAGACATCCATATCTTACATATGGTCCCGATATGTGTTGGCTTTACCGTGGTTATGGTGGACATGGTACATAGCAATGCCAGCCAACATGTGTTGGAGCTCCTCCCCCCCCCCCCCCAATGACAAACTCACAACTCTAGGTGAAGCTCTTTGTCAAAGGATCCAGTGAAAGAGGGGCAACATCATGGTCTCTAGTGCATCTCAGTCTGGATGATCTTCAAGTGCACCTCCGCCACACCCCTCACTTCCAGAGAAGATAGCTTCACTGCCTTCTCCTCCTCCAAAAAAGGTAGCTTCACTACCTTCTCCTCCACATCCGGCAGCCTCACTTCCAGCTCCAATTCCGTCTCTCCCAAAGAGCCCAAAGAAGAAGGAAAAGGGATCCAGGAAGAAAGGCTATAAGAAAAACCTACCGAAGAAGTCGAAGGCCAATGTACCGGCGAAGAAGTCCACAGACATTGGAGCAGCGTGGACTAGTGCCCACACAAAATTCCAATATGGGAAGCCCTTGATGATGGTAGATGACCTAACAAGGGCGGGACAAGCATGTGTCAACCTGCATACTTACTACATGCAGACTTGTAGAGACACCATGGCTCAATCCGTGGTTGTACAATACAAACGACGTCACTTCTTAACTGAAGACGGCTACTTCCTTGAGGGTTTCAATGACTTATATGACCTCTTCAACCTTGATGCCATGGACGTATCGTTATTACGGATCTTCACATTGTAAGTCCCTTTAAACTGGACATTCATTAATTCCACTAAGTCTTGAATCTAACTATTTTCTTATCTATAAACACTTGATCAAAGAAACTAAGAAGAAGGAGCCCATTGGATTTCTTGATCCTGAGGACATTTCAGTCTCAGTCATCAAAGCGCATGGTGACTATGTTGTGGACTATGTGGCCAGGACAATGTAACACTATTCCAAAATGGACTACTTGTTAGGCGCCCACAACACCGGTGGCTATTGGATCTTACTGGTCATTTGCCTCAAGTGGAACTTGGTGTGGTACCTCAACTCATTAAGACCAGTAGGACCAAAAGGCAAACCTGGAGAGCGTGATTATAGCGCTGTAAAAGGACTCCTTGATGCGTAAGTTCTGCCTGGCTTAGTTTACATATTTCACTTTTCTAACATTCAAATGTTCCCTAATCGATCCCTCTTTATGCAGGGCTTTTGACAAGTACCTTCGAGCTAATCCTGACTACAACGCGAAAGACGGCCGCAGACTGACACACAAGACCAGGTTCACGGTAAATGCTACCAAATAGATTACCAAATACTCTTTGTTGCTATTTTTCGTTTTGATCTAACAGTAACTTTTCTTTTTAGCAGTGCTACCAACAATCACCGGGCAACGCCTGCGGATTCTATGTTGCGTACAACATGCTCCTACTCATGATCCGAGCAAAGGATATCAAATGACCCGATGTAAGTTCAATACAAGATTATTCATAATTAATTTCAGTAATTAGTTTAATTCCATGATAACATGATATTGGTTACGTGTCAAATTATGCAGGATTATGAGGCTTGATTTTTAGATGACGGTGCACTCTCGGGGCTTCGACAACGGATCGTCGAGTTCATAATGCCTGAAGTCATCAACCCACATAACGAGTTCCACTATAGAAACCCTAGGTCGTGAGGTCTTATATAATATGAAGTGATTATAACTTTATAACTTGTGATTCTGTGATGAATTGATTAGAACTTTGTAACATTTGCGATTCTGTGATAAAGTGAGTTCTTATATAAGTGTGTTTGACCTCGTAACACATCACTTATATGAACAAATAAGTGACGGGTAACCCTATAACCCGTCACTGATGTGTTTTTGCTCAGCACATAGGATGCGCACGTCAGTGACGGGTCATAATAGTGATGGTTCATAACCTATCACTAACGACCTATCATCAGTAACGTGTTTAGGGTGACAGGTGCGTTACCCATCACTAATGACGGTTACCACCCGTCATTAATGTGCTTTTTTTACGTAGTGAATTAAGGGCAATTGGACCGAAGGATCGTTCTATACATCGTTTTTAGTGGCGTGATAACGGTCTGTCCAGAACTAATTACAGGATTAAATTGAATTTTTCGTTAGGCTGAATCATTCACCCCCTCTGATTGCCTATCTTGCGCGTAATCGATCATATATATATATGTGAAAGAAATTCGAGTGCTACTAAGGTTAGATGTGGCAACTTTGGGCTTGCAAAATCAGTCCCTTGACTATCACCAGAACTGCAGATTTATTGACGAAAGACTAGGCTGTGCACCAAAACTTAGATCTTTCGCAGTGACTTACTCAGTGCATGTTTCTGTTGTATGCACAACGGTATATTTGCGACATTAGAAGTTCTATAAAATAAATTACTAGATATATTTCATGGTTTACTCTACCCCTTTAAAAAAATTCAAGTTCAAATTTATACAATATTAAGAGTAAAACAAACGAAAATCCATATAATCTTAATTCTTATAAATGCATTGGATTTTCTCTTTTTGCTTACTTTAGAGCGTAAACTCGAAATACTAGACACAAAGGATTTTTTCCACAATGTTTATCCTCATATTAGAATTCCTCTAAATTTCTATGAATTGATGGGTCATTCCATAGGAATTTTATAGGATTCCTACATGCCCGTTTCTTTGTCCAAAAGATGTACATAGGAAATTTTCTACGGAATTCCAATCCTCTAAATTCTTTTCCTATATTCCAAACGAGCCCTAAAATATGGCTTCTGAACTGGTGTGTATCTAGGAAGAGTGTCTTCTGTCTTAGTACTGTTTTAAACATAACTAGCTGAGTGCCTATGCATTGCAATGGATCCTAAAATATTCTTCCCACATCGACATAAAGATGCTGATACCCCCATCGACAGACAACTGTTTTCAAGTACATTTCCCAGAGCTCGTATCCTCAAAGAAGCATATTACTCAATCTTGTAATGAGTAAAATCTTAAGCTATCTGAGTTCATGACATAATCATCAAATTACATCCAAAATTGCATCTGTACATAAAGTTATATTATGTACAAGTGTTCTTTAAACTGTACATATAAATTTCCTTAGCACAATAGTCACAAAAATCTTATTCTGTACATAAAAATTTGACAAAAAAGAATTACAACAATCTGCAGACATGAACAGCACATGAACGAGAAAAAAATGAATATCTGATTTGCACAAACCAGATTCAGACAGTAGAGAAACTAAAATGCTTATGGAAATCACAATATTTCGCAACAAATATTTTGTTCACCCTGAAATTTAACCAAACAAGAGTAGTAGCAGTAGATCTATAAGAGCTGCAGGACACCAGCATTTTGTGTTCCTGCCTGCACATTTCATTATGAAACACGGACTGACTGATTGTATAAGAACATGAAATGAAACTACATCCTTGTGTAGAAATATTGGAGCAAGTCACATTTAGATTCTAGATTCACTTGTACATCAGTAGATATCTGAGGCTGTAGTGAACCTTATGCCTTTTTTTTTTGTTTAGCAAATTATCTTCTCTTTTTAAGTCAGAAAAAAATTCTAAGACGGGCTATTCTCCATGGTACTTACTTTGATTGCCAGCTGCACTATGCATCCCACGAAGACCTTGTTCGCTTCATCCAAGATCTTATCACCATGTTTGATCAGTTTGTTGGAGTACCATGCGAGAAAGAACTTCCCCTTCTCGGTCTGGTATGTTCCGTTGTCTGCAAAGAACTTGGTCTTCTCGGGAGTGTCATTGTAATCCCTAGCGTTGTCTTGTTTTTCTTGATTAGCATATACAAGACCCAGAAGATAAGATTTGAGCTATAGCTGTGAAGGTATCAGCTGTATATTTTTGTTCATGTGGTCGTTCCAGTTGATGTGAACTATTGAAATAATAGTGTTGTATCTACTCTCCAGTTCTTTCAACACAATAGAGGAAATATTTCAACATGATTATTCTTTACTTTTATCTACTCTCAGCTTATGCAAAGTCTGAATAAAAAGTGATAGACACCCAAATCTAAACTGAATAATGTGCAACCAAATGACATAATACAGCATGCAAAGTGAGCTGACATATGAAAAGAATCTAGGAAATTAGAGATTGAGGATTAACTATACCTCTCCAGCTTTAACAAAAATAACATGAGGTGTAAATCCAGACCTTACTGATGCTGAAAGACATACTTTTGAGCAAGTCGCCAATGATGGTACTTCGATTGTGGCATGCTGAGCAGTTAGTCTTTTCCTGTGCAAATGACTGGTGGTTATTTGTGGTCGTATTCATAAACACGTTGATGTGTGAATGATGTGTGAATGCTAATTTTAGATTGGAGTGAGGTGTGAGAAATTAGATGGCTGTTTTTTTAGATCAATTAGATGGCTGTTAGATGGCTGTTTTCCAGGTAAATCTAAGCACTTGAAAACTTGTATAATCACAAGAGCAAAAACACGTGAAAAAAATCTTAGACCCGCATAGTATTCACCAGTGGTGAAGCAGCTGAGCAGTAAATTTGATGAAAATTTGAGTAAGGAGCCAAGGATGGTACTTAGATTGTGGCATGATTTAAGTTTTTTCCCTGCACGTAATGACTATCATGTACATTTTTTGTCATATATACATAAAAAGCATTCAGGTGGCTGTTATTGTTGGTAAATAATTACTCCAGCTCATGTCCTCTAATTTTTCCAAGTAAATCTACAACATTGAGTACTTATGGCAATGGATCTCATCAATAAGCTCCTTAAAATGGCAGAGGCATACTTATCAACATTTGTAACAGCTAACCTTATGTAGTCACATATGAGCAAACCGCATCAGAAAGAAGCTTAGACAACCTTGGAACTCACCAGTGATGAAGCAGTTCAACATGTAAATCGTCTGAAGCAGCTCAACGGGTTGCTTTGAGTGACATTCGTGTTCTACACGTCCCTACGACTCTCCAGTACGTGGATATCTTCACCAAGGGCTTGCCAACTGCCATGTTCATTGATTTTTGGTCCAGTTTCAACATCCGCACAGCTCCTAGTTGACACTATGGGAGGGTGTTGGAATATCCTATCCTACCCGACCAGCTGACCTGCGCCCAGCCGAGCTGCCTCTATTGCTGGGCTACTGTTCATGGTCTGCTCGTCCGGCTGTTGTGGCTCGGGAGTCCAGCTAACAGAAGTTGTTAGAGATATATTTTGATCTAACCGACTTACAGGTATAGTTAGAGATAGATTTGTCTAACAACTAGAGATAGAGTTAGTTAGAGATAAACTTGGAGTAAGAGATAAATTCCTCTTGTACATTGTACTATATATAGCTCTAGTGCTGAACATGAATAATCAAGCCAAGATTATTCCTCTATTTCCGGTCTTTTATAAATGTTCCATAAGAGAACAGAGTGGGTTAGAGAATAAGATGGCGTAGATCTGCATGCTTATTGGCTGGAGGATGTCGGCATCACATGTGGCGCCATATAATGGAGCCCGTTCTTTATTCTTATGAGCTTAGATCAGAGTCTAAGTGAACATACTTTGTTTATCAATCTGAAGGTTTTTTTGGCAACCAAGGGATTTAGCTACTAGCTAGCTCCCCCTATTTAAGAGCTGCTGGATGGAATCCCCCTCTCCAAGGAGCAAACCACTCACTTCCTTCATACCCATGCTGACAGGCTATCTCCAGGTAAGTTCAAGTGCGGCAACACTTGCTTAGTATAATCTCTTCTACTTTGTAGTCTGCAATGGACGCAAGAAAGAAGAAGCAACTGATAGGATATTGTCATGGAAAAGTAGGTAGGGTGTTTTGAGAAGGTTGTTATCAAATGTGTACACATGATGGAGACCTTTTCTTTTTCAATCTGTTCTTAGAACTGAGCGTCACTACTACAGAAATGGTCATATTTGCCGCATCATCACTGCCGGTTCGTTGCGAGCTAACAGTGATAAAGTTTCACTGCCGGTTCGTTACGTGTGTGTTATTTTTTGGCTAAAAACATACAGTAAAAATAGGTATCACTGTCGGCCTGTAATATGAACCGGCAGTGATTCTTATCACTGCCGGTCTATCATACCAATTGGCAGTAACCAGAGGATTGGACCCAAAAATTGTATTGATTCTACTTTTGGCTCACGGCTCACGTTCGGGCTCACGGCCTTATCCGCTCACAACCTCTCTCAGCCCCTTATCCTCATCTCCTCTAAAGATGTCCAAATGGGTCGTGCCTACTGGGCCGGCCCGAGGCACGGCACTGTAGGCACGGCCCAGGCACGGCACTATAGGCACAGCCTAGGCACGACACGAGGCCACGGGTCGTGCCTGGGCCGAGCGCGCGGCACGACGGGCCGGCACGGGCACGGCCCAACCTAGGCCGGCACGGCCCGGCACGATCTGACCTGGCACGTAAATGCCCGGTTATTTTCTATTTTTATATATATTTTTAATTTTGTAGCTATTTTTTATCTATTTTTTATATTTTTATCTATTTTCTATATATTTTTTATATTATATATATTTTTTTCATTTTCTCTATATTTTTTTATCTATTTCGGCCCGCTGGGCCAACCGGGCCATCGGGCCGAAATCGTGCCCGGGCTGGCCCGACACGGCACGGTCACCGACGGGCCGTGCCGTGGGCCAAGGGGGAGGCACGCGGGCCGGCACGGCACGGCCCATTACAGTAGATGGGCCGTTCGGGCCGTGCCGTAGCCGGACCGTGTCGAGATGGGCCTGTGCTGGGCCGACTCGAATGGCCCATTTGGCCATGTTTGATCTCCTCATCTCGCTCTCTCACATCCGCACCGCCCTCTTGCACCATGGTCGTAGCCCTCAGCCACCACAACACCGCGGTGGTCTCGGCGGGCGGGGTCAGGAGTAGCCACATGGTCTGGGCGCTGCACATGCCGGCGGGCGGGGTCAGGAGTAGCCACATGGTTCGGGCGCTGCACGCGCCGGCGGGCGGGGCTGTTAACCGAAGCCTGCTGGCGCGGGACGCGATCGGGGGCGTGGGGCGAGGGGACACGACGGTGTCCCCGCGGCCGCTGCTGGTGGTTTTCACGACGACGGTGTCGACGTCGGCTTCGGCGGGCGAGCAGACGGCGGCGCTGACGAGGATGGCGCACACGTTATGGCTGGTTGTGCCGCCGCTACTGTGGGTGGTGGTGCAGTCCGCCCAGGCCTCCGTCCTCCTCCCCTCACCCCTCCCCACTTTTGCCTCCGACGCGGCTATGTTCCTGGAGTAGTCTCCGACGAGGCTGGATCTGGCTGGGAGTATGACTTTGGCCTCCGAGTTGTCCATAGCCGCGTTTATGCTCTGATTCTTGCGTTTATGTCTTCTTGGATTAGTTTGATGTATCTGCTGCAGCGTTGTAATTCTTGTTAATTCTCTCTTCATGGCTTACTATCTTCTCGAAGAATTGTTTAGAGGAATTTCTTAGCATGTTTAGCTATATGTTTGGAAGCATTGCATAGGATTTTTCGTTGTTTAGTTCAGTTCGTTTCCCACTTCAAATTTGTGTGACGCATGATAATTTGTTTAGTTCAGTTCGTTTCCCAGTGTTGTACTATGTGTGCTGTGGCGGCGGTCTTCGTGCCGCTGTGTTTTCTTGTGCATGGAGGAGCAAACGTCAAGCCACCACAGTAGCGGTGATGGAGCGCGCCGGTGGTGGCGGTGGCGGCAGCCGAGCCAGCTCGGTTCTTTTTTTGGCTCCTGGAACCACCTTCACTGCCCGTTATGTATTGTCGGTTCCAAAACCGGCTGTGAAAGCCAGTTTGGAATCGGCAGTACAGGGGTGTTTTGTAGTAGTGGGTTGTTGCTCATCGGTTGCTGTCCACCACCTGCGGTCGAGGAAGACCCTGTGCTTCAGATTGTCTTCTGTTTAATTTTTCTAGCTGCTCTTCGAAACAAAATATTAGAGCTAAGTTAATAGCTCTCCTTCCCCTCGCCCTGCATCACCACCCATCCTAATTACAACTACTCTTGGCGATCAAGTAATGTTTTAATTTGTCCTGGAAAGTATGAATTTTAAATGTGCAAATTAACTCAGTAGCACTCAAAAAGGTGTAATTAAGAATGTAAGAAATATCGGAAAACATGGTTGCTGTCATTTGATGCTACACAAAACCTTCTGTGTTCCTGAAATAACACTGATAGCTGGAAAAGAAACAAAAATACCCCTCCACATTGAGAAGCATATGAGGGGCCTCAGAAGAATAAAGGGGTAAATGCAATGATAGTTGAAAAAAAAACTAGTTACAAACAACATAAATGATATATAGAACGTTCCCCTGTTACAGATACAATGCTCTAGTTGCAACCCTGAGTCTCCGACAATCAAGGAGGACACAAAGGGCATGAAGTCAAGGTCCGCAATTCCGCATATGATGCGACATTAGTAGTTCACATAGACTACAAAGGGGATAAAGCTTTCTTGTTTCAAAGTAGAGGACTAGGGGGGCAAAAAAAAAACATTTGGAAATCAAGGAAGTATTGTGTCAATTATCATTTAAACTGAAAAGAGATGTGTGTGTGTGTGTGTGTATCAATAATTAAGTAATATAAGTAGCTGATGTAGATGAATTATCACGGAAAAACATGAATGTATCAATAATACATGGCCATCAACTGAAAAATGTTTATGGATCAGGAGATGGGAATGCAGTGGATGATTTATTATTTGTTATTATTATTATTATTGTGATAGTACCTTCGATGTCATGGAGTTGTAACTCCAGAAGCAACATTTCTCCCTCAATGTTTTCTTCGTCCTCCATGCCTCAGCTTTCCACAAACACCTGAAAAAAATAAACAATTGGGCCTCTTTTGGTTTGCTATCCACTGCCCTAGATTGTAATAAAAGAGTCCGGAGCACCAGGCCGATAATCACTACTAAAAAACTATTTTTCGAGATACCTAGGGTAACTTTCTATAGGCGATTTATTTGAAAAATCGCCTAAACAGTTGGCGGGGGCCTCCTACGGTTACGGACCGCCTGTGAAAATATATTTTCACAGACGATTTCTTATGTGAATCGCCTATGATAATAGATTATTATCACAGGTGGTTCATATAAGAAACCGCCTGTAAAAATAGTCATTTTCACAGGCGGTTCCTTATGTGAACCGCCTCTGAAAATGATCATCTATTAAAAAATTCATAATTTTTTCATATGAAGTCGGGTGAGGAAAAACTCTATATGAAAATTATAGCTCTCGATGAGATCTACAACTTTGTAGTTGATATTTTTTTATTTGAAGTCATTTAGATGTCCAAATAATCATTTCAAGTTTCAAATGATTATTTACGCATCTAAATGACTTCAAATTAAAAACTTTTCAACTACAAAGTTGTAGATCTCGTCGAGGGCTACAATTTTTATATAAATTTTGTCCTCATCCGATTTCATATAAAAATATTATGAATTTTTAAAAATAAGTTGTCACCTATTTCCACACGTGGTTCACATAAGAAACCGCCTGTAGAAATATCCACATTTTTATAGGCGGTTTACATAAGGAACCACTTTTGAAAATATGTGACAGCTTATCTTAAAAAATTCATAACTTTTTCATACGAAGTCGGATGAGGACACATTTTATATGAAAATTGTAGCCCTCGACGAGATCTACAACTTTATAGTTGAAAACTGTTTCATTTGAAGTCATTTAGATGCCCAAATAATCGTTTAAAGTTTCAGATTGCAGATATCAAAAGAGTTACATATGCTCATATGTTCAGTAGTCGTTCTCTGGTGTGATGGTGGGGAGGGTTCGCGCGACCTGACAGGTTTCGAGTTCGAGTGCCAAAAGCCGCGTAACGCGCGTATTTGGTGCGAAAAAACGCATGACTTGTGACTTGCGACGTCGCGATCCCGTGGGGTTCCTGGTCGGTCAAAAAAAATTTCGGGTAAAAAATATCGATTCGGGGACCGATTATCGCAGGCGATCCGCTTAAGGAACCGCCTGTAGAAACCTATTTTCACAGGCGGTTCCTTAAGTGAACCGTCTGTGGTAATAGATTTCCACAGGCGGTCACTTTTGCGCATGTGAAAATCGTTCATTTTTACAGGCCTTCGATCGCAGATGGGTGCACTAAATGCCTTTGAAAATGAGTTATCATCCGCCTCTAGAAATAATTTTTGTAGTAGTAAATACAAAACACATTCTAAAGGTAATCCATCCCAGCCTGCCTGACCACTCTCCTAAAGTCACATAGGTTTATTAGAAGGGACCACTTGGTCGGGTAACTGCAGAGAAATGATATTAACCTGCCTGGTAGTATGTCTCCATAGACTTTGTTTTTTTTGAACGGAACATTTCATTCCATTAGACATGGTGCTCAGCTAAATCGCTGGCCACCAGACCCAGAACAGAAGCTGGAAAGGAGTGCACCCACATACGGGTATCCTGAACAGCTATGACACCGTACTGTTCACATTCGTGTGCAACTTTGTTACATTCGAGATGACAAAAAGAAAAGTCGAAAGAAATGAAAGACGACAGACATAGGCCCTTCGCCTCTTTGATAATGACTCCTATCGCTGCCCTGTCAAGTGAATCACCCCTTAATGCATTGACAAGGTTTGCGCAATCTGATTTGGAGACGACATGGTCGACACACAGGATAATTGCCTCGCGAATGGCTGCCATACACACCTCCGCTTCTGCGTGGAAAGCATCCAACAAATTTGTGAGCTTTCCCGCGCCACAGGTCACGCAATCTCCATGCACATTGCGTGCTATAAAGTCCAATGCACCACACTACAACAGAAATGGTCATCCGTGCCGCCTCATCAGTACCGGTTAGGCACAAACCGGCACTGATAAAGCATCAGTGCCGGCTCGTAACTTCCCGCACTCGATCGATGGTCGAGCCCAGTTGAACCAGCACTGATACTCAGTATTAGTGCCGGTTATTAGAACGAAGCGGCACTGATACTTCAGTGCCGGCTTATAACTATGAGCCGGCACTGATAGTTAGTATCAGTGCTGGTTCGTTTTACGGGCCGGCACTAATAATTACATGTCTATTAAAGGCTGCGCCTTCTTCTCCCACCAGCAGAAAGCTATCCCACCATTTGTTGGAGCTCTACCTTGCGCTTGGGGTCAGTCGGACGAGGAGCTGCGGCTGGACGTCGCCCTGATTCCTCCCTTAGGCGGAAGGCTGACAAGGAGCTCTCCTCTGCCTCCACACCGACTGCAGCCACCTCCGGCCACTCTCCGACCAGACTGAAGGTATGGTGACATCCCCCTCCTTCTTAAGTAGCTCATGCTCTCCTCACTTCTCTCTATTCCTCGCCGGTTCACCTAGATTGTAATAAAATGAGTGAAACTAATTTTGTTGTGTTTGGAAAAGAGTGAAACTAAATTTGTTAATATTATAAAATATGTAGAAAAATAATTAGAGCTCGAAAAAGGGTGAAAGTAATTTTTTTGTGTTCACATTGATGTAATATACATGTTAAAAATACAATCACACTTGAAAAGTGTACTGAAATTCCTTTATTCAATTAATTGTGCTATAAATTATTAATTCCATAACTAATTAAGGAGAAATCCAAAAATGATGACACCAACTTTGTTAAGCTTCTTTTATCATCCTCTGTACAGAAAAATACCATCAAGTCATGAAACAGTTAATTAACATAATTTCTTGGTTAATGTTTTACTAACTATTTACGTTTCATTAATTTAAAAACACATAAAATGGAAAAACATTGTTCTTAAGACTTCTCTAGATAGATTAAAACCTAGCTCCAATTTTCTAGTAGTGATTTAAGAAAAAGAATATTTAAATCACCTCTAAATAGATTAAAACCTAGCTCAAATTTTCTAGTAGTGAATTAGTAAAAAAAAGATTAACATATTGAATATGAATATTGTGCTGTAGGGATGGCAAATCCACCCTCTAATCGCAAGCAGACGCGGCAGTATTTAGAAGGTGGATCCTCCGACCGAGACCAAGTGCCGGAAGGTGATGGGTCATCTGACATGGAGCAATCAAGATGCGAGGTAATTCAATAAATTAGATTTGTATTTTGAAATTTTGCATGGTTATCATTTCTTTGGTTTTTTATTGATTGGTAAAACTAATGATAATCATAAATTTGCAGATGGACCGGACATGGATGTACAACTCTGACCGTCGTGGCCAAGAGTTCTTTCATGGTGTGGATGCTTGTTTGAGGGCTGCCGTGGCATACAGAAAGCCAAAAAAGAAGAGTGATGATCACTATATATGCTGTCCCTGCGTTGATTGCAAGAATGAAAAGCAGTTCTCAGGCATAGAGCAGATCCGTGCACACTTGCTTCGCAGGGGTTTCAAGCCTGGCTATATCTGTTGGATCGCGCACAGTGAACATGAGGAGGTTGTGCATGAAGAGCAGCCCATTGTCGAGGAAGACAGAGGCAACGATATGACGGCTGACGAAGAAATCGATAGGTCGGCGTTCGAAGATACTTTTGTCAGCAACGATGATGATGACCTACACGAAATGTTGCGCAATGCGGAGGGAGACTTCACCAGTGATAGGCAACACGAAAAGTTCATGCGCATGAAGCAGGACATTAAAACACCGATGTTCCCGGTCTGTAAGAAAGAGCACAACAAGTTGCATGTTGTGCTGACATTGTTGCAAATGAAGTCTAGCAATGGTTGATCTGATAAGGGCTTCAAAAAGTTGTTACGATTCATGAGGGACTTGCTTCCAGAGGGCAACGAGTTGCCTAAAAACACGTACCACACCAAGCAGATTATCTGTCCATTGGGGTTGGATGTAGAGAAAATACATGCTTGTCAAAACGACTACATGTTGTTTCGCAACGGGGATGCAGACTTGGAAGCGTGTCGCGTTTGCGGTGTATCGAGATACAAGTGCAACATTGACGATATCAATAGCGATGACGTAGGGGAGAAGATGAAGGATAAAAGACCCCCGCTAAGATGGTTTGGTATTTCCCTATAATATCCCGTCTAAAATGATTGTTTGCCAACAAAGCGAATGCCGAGTTGATGCGATGGCACGCCAAAGGGAGCAAGAAAGACAGAATGCTTAGACACCCTGCTGATGGAATGCAATGGAGGAACTTCAATATAGAACACAAGGAATTCAAAGCTGAAGTGAGGAATATAAGGTTCGGGTTGAGTACGGATGGGATGAATCCTTTCGGCAACATGAGCAATAGTCATAGCACTTGGCCCGTGACTCTCTATATCTATAACCTTCCATCTTGGCTGTGTATGAAGCGGACGTTTCTTATGATGCCTTTGCTGATCAGTGGCCCAAATCAACCTGGCAACGGTATCAATGAGTATCTCCAGCCATTGCTTGATGATCTCCTTGTACTATGGACAGATGGCGTATGGGTGTGGGATCAATACAAACGCGAGCATTTCAACCTACACGCAATGTTTTTCGTAACAATTCAGGATTGACCTGCTCTTGCAAACCTATCGGGAAAGACTTTAAAAGGCTACAATGGATGTGTCTGATGCTTGGATGAAACAAAGGGGCTGTGGCTGAAGAATTGTAAGAAAATGGTATACATGGGTCACCGTAGGTTTCTGCGCCCGGATCACCCATATCGTAGGAATAAAAGAGCTTTTGACGGGACAATGGAGACTCGTCGTGCTCCGAAGCTTCACACTGGGCAGCATGTATATAAGATGGTAAAGAATCTTAGAGTTGTCCTTGGAAAGGGGAAAGGTAATACAAAATTTCCAGCTGGAAAACTCGCTCCTATGTTTAAGAAGAGATCAATTTTTTGGAACCTACCTTATTGGAAGCACTTGATGGTCCGACACGCGATCAACGTCATGCATGTGGAGAAGAATGTGTTTGACGGCTTGATTGGTACCTTATTGGACATACCTGGCAAAACAAAAGATACACTCAATGCACGGTTGGATCTGGAAGATATGAAGCTAAGGAAAATTCTGCATCCTAAAATCCTAGGCAACGGGGCAAACGAACTTCCCATGGCTTGCTACACCCTGAGCAAGGAAGAGAAGATGAGCCTGTGCAGTTGCTTGCATGGAATCAAAGTTCTGACCGGTTACTCCTCCAACGTAAAGAGATTAGTGAACATGAAAACTTTGAAGTTAGTTGGCATGAAGTCCCATGATTGTCACATGATGATGATACAGTTGCTAGCTGTTGCAATTAGAGGTATTCTGCCGGATAAGGTCCGAGACCCAATCATAAAGTTGTGTTCGTTTTTCAACACAATTTCACAGAAGGTCATCGATGCGACCAAACTAACAAAGCTGCAGGAAGACGTGGTCCATACTATATGCCAGCTTGAGAGTATTTTCCCTCCATCGTTTTTTGACATAATGCCCCATCTCATTGTTCACATCATGCATGAGATAAAGTACCTTGGCCCCGTGTTTCTGCATCAGATGTATCCTTTCGAAAGGTTCATGTCAGTTCTGAAGAAATATGTTTGTAACCGAGGTTGGCCAGAAGGTTGCATGGCCCAAGGCTGGGGAACGGAGGAGGTCGTTGAGTTCGCCGTCAACTACATGGATCTGAAAGCAATTGGTAAACCTGTATCTCGCCATGAGGGAAGGCTTAAGGGGAAAGGGACGTTAGGTCACAATTCAGTCCGTTCCGATGATTATGTTTCATTCACCCAAGCACATTTCACAGTTTGCAACAAGCAAATGTAGTGGACCCGTATGTTCCAGCACACGTGCAAATGCTACGGTCCACAAATCCAACAAGGTCAGACGATTGGATTGCAAGAGCGCACAGAGATAATTTTGGTAGTTGGTTACGTAGACACATGATGGATAAAGATACAGATGATGCACTGTTGGAAATGCTGGCTAATGGGCCGTCAACTACGATTCATACATACAAAGCATACGACATTAACGGCTATACATTTTATACGAGAGCACGAGACAACAAGAGCACTACCCAAAATAGTGGTGTCCGTATTGATGTGTATGACCGCGGTGGCAACAGGGAGACCTACTATGGATTCATAGTGGAGATTTGGGAGCTTCAATGTGGAGAACAGTTGAAGGTCCCCCTGTTCCGGTGCCAATGGGTCAGTCTCCCAGGTGGAGTGAATACCGACAAGTATGGTATGACTACTGTCAACTTCAAACTCATTGGATACAGAGAACAACCATTCGTGCTTGCCAATGATGTTACTCAAGTCTTCTATATAAAGGACACAGACCCAGTTAAGAAGGAGGAATGCCATGTGCTTCTATAAGCAAAAAGAAAGATTGTCGGTGTTGAGGATGTCGTCGATGAGGAAGACTACAATCAATTTGATGACCTACCTCCTTTCGGAGAGAATGTCGACCTGCCTCTCATTGATGACACTGAGGAACCTACATACATACGCCGTGATCATAACGAAGCTATAATCGATAAATGAAAGCAGCTTTGATATAATAATTAATTTAGGATTTGTTGTAATTTGTATCAGGGGATGTAAAAAAGTGAGGCCGATATTTTGTAACAAGTTGATGTTTTGTGTTATTTCACTCGAAATCGATCTACAGTCAACGACCGCCTCAAACATCGTTAGACAGCTAATTAAATATCAGAAAGTGTATGCTTTGACTGTTAAAATAATTATCAGAAAGCTAATTAGAAAGCTGATTTTTTAACATAAAACAAGTTAAAATGGTTTTATAAAATTTATTTGCATTTTCTAGAATTAAAATAATTTTCAGAATTAAATTGCATTTTCTAAAACTATTTTCCAGATTACAACATTTATTTTATAACATTAAAACTATTTATTGGACTGCAAGGGAAAAAATAAAGTATTAGTGCTGGTTGAATGAAGGAACCGGCACTGATCTTCTACTATCAGTGCCGGCTTAGGTTTACAACCGGCACTGATACTCCAAGTTTCAGTGCTAGCTGGAACAAGAAACCGGCACTGATATGGGCTTATCAATGCTGGCTGTGGTATATAACCAGCACTGATACTAATATCAGTGCCAACTACAACCGGCACTGATACTCCTCCACCATATATACGCTGAACACTTAGCCGTGCGCTATCCTCATTCGCACCATTCACTAGTTCAGCCCGCCGCCGCTCCTCTGCGCTATGCCGACACGCCGCCCCGCCAAGCCCCGATGCACCGCCCATCGTCCCGACGCGCCGCCCCACCGCTTCGTCCCCGACGCACCGCCCCGTAGTCGGCCGCAGCCTCCACCCATCACCACCCTGACGTCGGCGGTCTCCTCCAGACGTGCCACCGCGGCGAGCCCCGACGCGCCGCCCCGTAGTCGACCGTTGCCTCCTCCCGTCGCCACCCTGACGTCGGCGGCCTCGAGTTCATCAATTGAAGTCCTAGGTATCTTTGTTTAGTTTCAGTGAACATCTCATTCTGTAACAGTTCCTGCATGATACCGCATAAATACCAGATGGCCATTTCTTTCTCTGATCGCATGCGCTACCCAAGTATGAGTTACAATCATTGAGATAACGATGTAGAAAAAGTTGCCATGCGAGCAAAGGAGGAGATTGACATGTTCATACTACTACAGAACGATACTGTACAGGCGGGTGGAAACGCCTTTTCACAGGCGTTTGGCGCACCCGCCTGTGACAGAAGGCCTGTGGTATGTATTTATTTAAAATAAATAAATAGAATATATTTTATTCCATCCAGATTTCACACAGTTTCAATAACAATATGAATAACATCACATATTTCAACATTTAACACAAGTATAGCAATATTTACAAAACAATATTTACAACATCACAAGCCTATATAGCTAAGAGTCGTTGTCCCACACACAAAGTCTCGGATGGCTAGCTAATTCGCCTCTGCGATCAAAGAATCTACCATTCTTGTGGATGACTTCGTGCATAATAAATCGGCACATGTCACGTTGGACGTTTTGGATTTCTTTATCGGTGAGAGCTTGGTTGGCACATTGGATCATCCTTGCCTAGTTTGAAAACACACTAAAAGAGTTAAAACACTACTGACAACGGAAACATAACCAAATAAGAATGTGCAGGCGCAATGATGACTTACGTCCTCAGGGTTCGTTGTGTACCTCCCGTTTATCCTAAGAAATTTGCAAACATAGTATCCACAAAGAACGGTATTGAAACCTTGCTTGTGGCACTTAAAAAAACGCAATGTATTCGTTAGTTCAATAAAACTATTCATCATTAATAGTGGAATACAAGATTTAGAAGTTGTGTTAGTACCGGAAAATGTGTACGGACTGTCATCGCATCCGGCCTGTCCGTATCGTGTATCCCACCTTTCATTACGTACCACTTGTAGGCCCTATTTGAATACCAACAAGTAATTATCAATTCATAAATAATGTATAAGAATTTTAAGTATGGGAGATTTCCTTTACCTCTGTATAACATCAATGAAATCTTGGTAGGATTTCGTTGAAAATCGGCAGAGTCAAGGACCACGAGTCTGCTCGACTTCGGCATCAGCATTATACAAATATAGTGATCGCTACATGAATACTTCTGTTAGATTCTTGATCGATCAACTAAGTTGGACCGAACAGAAATAGTGAGAGATCGGTCAGCCTATGTTCGGCTCATCACGCCAAGAATGTAGGTTATCCCCCGCCCTTATTTCCTAACCTTATACTTAATTCATTGTGGGCTATTTTGTATAATTTTGTCTTCCATATGCATTCAATAAAACTATACAGCCGATTTCAACATTTTGTATGTGATTTGTTAAAATAGCACATTATTGGATATCTTGATTTTTTTTCAAATAATTCAGAATACATTTATATTGGATCATGTTTATTGCATTAATTGTGAGAAACATCGCCGTATTGTGAGAAACATTGCCGTCCAAATAATTTTTAAAACAGACACCCCTAATTTGAGAGCAAAATACATCTGTAGTTTGAAAATATATATCTCAAATCCATCCCACCAACCCCTCCCTGCTCCACCCTTCCAACCTACACAGGCCCATCATATAACCTAACTGATATGAATTACCGCACCGGTCGACTGAAATATAGGAAGTATACTGGATGAGATCTCTGGCGGTGGGAAACTTCATGATCCTGGTCGACCTCTTCCTCTCCACTAGTATGTAATAATACACACATTCACAATTGTATAACTACAATTTCTAAATTATACAAATATCTTTTATATTCCAAATAAACATAAATCAAGTAACTAAATATGATAATATTTAAGCCATCATATACAAATAGTTAACAAAGCATTACAAGCACAATAAAGACTAGTTTTAATTTAATCATGCTATATGCCTACAACTACTACAAGAAAAAAATACATCTAATACAAATGCAATATGTCTCACCACTCCAATAAATCTTTGTACAAAATATTCAAAGAGGTGATATTTTATACATTTCGGTATTGCTCTTTCTTTCTAAAAAAATATGAATCTTATAGCAAAGTAGTTAATATTAGGTGGGCCAATTTTGTATTAACCTAAAAAGGTATTTACAATTCAATTTGCACGAGCCTATTAGGTGGGAAAGAGCTACCACTCCCATATAAGAAAATTTTTAGAAATGGAAATGTACAATGTCTTTGAAGCATCAATTTTGACAACTTTGCAGTGGGTTCACCTCACCAATACAAGGAACAAATCTACAGTACTAGCTGTTTTCAGGGACGACCACATGTTCTGGAATAGCAGAAAGAACCGGGAACAATAACACAAGCCTATATGCAAACCACATTGTTCTGTCTAAAAAGCTTTTGCACTTCAACATCCACACTTCAACTTTGTAGGACCACGGCGGCGCTGCACCACGGCACGATGGCCGGCATCACAGAGAAGGGGGGGGGGGAAACACGGCCGGTCGGAGAACCGACTACGACGGCTCGGCCGGGAGGGGGAAAAGGAGCTACTCACCGGCGGCGCTACACCACGACACGATGGCCGGCATCACAGAGAAGGGGGGGGGGACACACGGTCGGCCGGAGAACCGACTATGACGGCTCAGCCGGGAGGGGGACATGGAACTACTCACTGGCGGCGGCGGCTCCTCCTCGGCGCTGTCGTACTCGGCGGCAGCGGCGGCTCCTCCTCGGCGCAGTCGGCCCTCCACCGGCGGCGGCAGCAGTGGCTCCTCGTCGGCCCTGTCGACCTCAGCGGCTCCGTGGCGCGGTCACACTCGGTGGAAACAGAGAGCGCGGTAGGGGGACGGAAGGACAGCCTGACAGTGAGGTCGATGTTTTCTAAAAGCACTAGGGTTTTTAGGGCCGCGCGTGGTTATATAAATAGGAACGATTTCCACAGGCGGTTGACTTAAGAAACCGCTTGTGGAAATGGATTTTCATAGGCAGTTCACCTAAGGAACCGCCTGTGGAAATGATCCATTTCCATAGGTGGTTCCTTAGGTGAACCGCCTGTGAAAATCCATTTCCACAGGCTGTTTCCACAGGCGGTTCACCTAAGGAACCGCCTGTGAAAATGATTTTTCACAGGCGGTTCACCTAAGAAACCGCCTGTGGAAATGTATTTTCATAGGCGGTTTCTTAAGTCAACCGCCTGTGGAAACCTGTGGAATGTTTTTTTGCTAGTTTGGGAAATACTATTCTATTACATATTAAAGCATCTTAAATATTTTATTACATACTAAAGCCTCTTAAATAATCTATTACATATTGAAGCATCTTAAATGCATACAAGTCCATAATACAAATTAAAGCTTATCCTAATTGTATACAAATTTCAGGGTTCTATCACATTAGAAAAATAATTCGCATAACATTGCACTATTTGCCTTGAACTGTTTTCCCTACACCATCCAGACGCATGTACGGCATCACAGATCTATCGAGGGTTGCTTCTACAAGTTTGATCTTTTCTGGATCTCCAAAAGGCGGCACGTCATCGAACTGATTGTATTCTTCCGCATCCTCCACATTCTCGACTCTGATAATTCTTTGTTTTCCGGCAACAACTACGTGCTTCTTTTCATTTGCGGGGTCGATTATATAGAAAACTTGTGCGACGTGATCAGCGAGTACCCACGGGTCATCTTTGTGGTCTACAATGCTGAGGTCGACAATTGTGAAGCCGTAGTTGTCCACCGCCAC
Source organism: Phragmites australis (assembly GCF_958298935.1). NCBI lineage: Eukaryota > Viridiplantae > Streptophyta > Magnoliopsida > Poales > Poaceae > Phragmites > Phragmites australis. The sequence goes on along the minus strand of NC_084941.1, from coordinate 25,931,530 downwards.
GCTATTTGGGTGTTTGACCCATTTACACCGAAAGACGGGGATCTGCAGATTCACTCCATAGTCGAGTTCCCAGATTTCTTCTACGAACCCATAGTAGGTGACCTTTTCCCCTGTTGTGTCATAGGCTTCTGTTCGAACTCCGCTGTTTTGGGTCGTGCTCTTCTTGTCTTTTGCTTTGGTATAAAACATGTACCCATTAATGTCATACGCTTGCCATGACATAACTAAACTTGATGGGCCACAAGCCAACATTTTAACATTTTTTTTATCTAGAGATTCACCGTCCCGAAGGTTTTGGTTCTTGAACCATGTGGTGAAGCGACGCTTGTGCTCTTTCAAGATCCAATCATACGAGCGGCCTTGATTTTTTGTGTACAGCTCATTTAGGTGTTGCTCGACGTACGGTGCCACTAACTGGATCTGCTGCAATATGGTGAAATGTGCTTCTTCCACTGCTTTGTAATCATGATCGATGAATCTTTTCTTTCCTTTGGTCCCTCTCCCAGACAACCTCCCCTCATGTCGAGATACAGGTACACCAATGGGATTAGAATCTTTTATGTAATCGATGCAACACTCAACGACTTCCTTGGTATTGTAGCCCTCGATCATTGAACCCTCTGGGTGAGCACAATTCCGTACATAGCTCTTCAGAATGCCCATGTACCGCTCAAACGCATACATCTGATGTAAGAATACAGGGCCCAGCGCAATTATCTCATTCACGATGTGAACCAAGAGGTGTATCATGATATTGAAAAAGGATGGAGGGAAGCACATCTCAAGTTTGCACAAAGTCTCTACCAACGAACTATGTAGAGCACCCAGTTTTTCAGCATCGATCACCTTCTGAGCAATTGCGTTGAAGAAGTGACACAACCGTGTGATGACCACCTTTATGTATCTCGGCTTGATACCCCTTATTGCAATAGGGAGCATCTGCGTCATCATCACATGACAATCGTGAGACTTCATGCCGATTAGCTTCAAATCTTTCATCGAGACTAGGTTCTTAATGTTGGATGAGTAGTCAGTCGGGACTCTCACCCCACGTAAGCACTTGCATAGTGCCTTTTTCTCCTCAGGTGTCAGAGAGTAGCTAGCCAGCGGAAGATAATATTGCCCATTTGGTCTGTCTTCAAGGTGTAGCTCTGGCCTAATTTCAAAATGCACCAAGTCCTTACGTGACTTGATTCCATCCTTTGTCTTGCCTGGTATATCCAGTAAGAGGCCAATGATGCTATCACACACATTCTTCTCAACGTGCATGACATCGATGCTGTGACAGACGTCCAAGTCCTTCCAGTAGGGCAAATACTTAAAGAAAATTGGCATCTTCTTCCACAGCGTGCTGGTCGGCGTCTCAATTTTCTTCTTCTTTGTACCCTTCGGCGGCTTCCCAAAAACAACCTTGATGCTATTGACCATTTCAAACACTCGTGCCCCACTGTGAGGTTTCGGGCCAGTATCTTCCTCAACCGTGTTGTCAAAATGTTTCTTCATATTGCGGTATCTGTGAGTTCTGAGTAAGAACCATCGATGGCGGGTGTACACTACCTTCTGTGAGTATGGAAGGTACACAGATGCGGTTTCATCTAAGCACACTGCACATCCTTGCTTCCCTTTAACCTGTCCCGATAGGTTAAAAAGGGCGGGATAATCATTGATGGTAACAAAAATCATTGCTTTCAGCATGAAGTACTGTCGTCGGAATTCATCCCACACCCGGACCCCCTCGTTCCACAGTTTCGCCATATCTTCCATCAATGGTTCCAGAAACACATCTATATCGTTGCCTGGTTGTTTCGGTCCTTGGATAAGAGTGGACAGCATAAGGTACTTCCGCTTCATGCATAGCCATGGAGGAAGGTTGTAGATGGCCAGGACCACTGGCCAAGTGCTATGTGAGGTGCTCATGTCACCGAAAGGATTCATTCCGTCCATACTCAACGCGAACCTTACATTCCTTGGTTCTTCAGTGAACTCTGGATACATGGCATCGAACTTTCTCCATTGCCTAGCATCAGCGGGGTGTCGAAGCTTAGTTCCATCCTTCTTGCGCTTATCGAAATGCCAACGCATCAGTTCAGAGTCCCTAGGGTTCGAGTACAGGCGCTGCAAGCGGGGTATCACTGGTAGGTACCACATCACCATCGCAGGACTTCTTCTCTTCTTCTCCGCGTTGGAAGAAGTGTCTTCTTCGTCACGACCAGTATTACTTTTCTTCTTCTTCATGTTGGCGGAAGCAACTTCGTCCTCACAATCATCATTCCTCTTGTACCGACTCGCATTGCACACTGGACATCTATCCAAGGCTTCGTACTCTTTACGGTACATGATACAATGGTTCGGACACGCGTGTATTTTTTGCACATCCAATGACAACGGGTAGATAAGCTTCTTCGCCAGATAAGTGGTGGTGGGCAAGGAGTTAGGCTTCGGAAGCATGTTTGCCAAGAGACTCAACAGATCCGAGAAACTCTTGTCGGACCATCCATTGCTGGCCTTCAACCTTAGAAGTTCAAGCACCGAATGCAACACCGTGAACTCCTTATCACAGCCCTTACTCATACAAAAGTTCCTTCGATGCCTTTTTTAATGCCTCAAAATTATCTAAACCTCTCGTGTCCCTTAAAACATGCGGTTCAGCGTGGCGCAGCATTTCCTCCAGATCAAAGTCAGCATCATCATCCAGATCAAAATCGGGTTCATCATCCATCATAAAATCAGTGTCGCCTTCGACTGCTCCCTCATCATCACCATCTACTTGATCAGCAGCGATGTCCTGGTTTGGTTTGCTTGTACGTTGTTCGCCGTGATTGGACTAACATTTGTAATTCTCAACAAAACCTCTCAAGATCAAGTGCGATTTGATTACACTTGATTTGTCCCACAAGTTCTGGTTCTTGCAGTCAGAACATGGACAGTACATTTCCTTTGTCTTCTTAGTTAAAGCGTCCTTCTCTGCGGCTTCAATAAAAACAGAGAGTCCTTTGATGTATATTTCTCCATATCTTGGCGCATCATACATCCATGCTCTGTCCATCTTTAACTTCAACCACAAAATTAGATACATTAATTAATTAAATAATTTATTTGAAAATCAAAATTAAAAAGATTATTATGATTATAATATGTCTACGCAATTGAATCTACATTAACGTAAATTTATGACTCAAAATAATGTGAATTCATTACTCTCTCTCTCTCTCCCTCTCCCTCTCCCCTAGATCCAGATCTAGATCTAGAGAAAATATCCCCATTCATGATGAAACCTCCTAAGGCTAAACATCACATTCTAGCTACATTTTTAAAATATAATACTAGAATCATGTGAATCTACACAATTAAATCAATATTGCAACAAATTTGAGCTAATTTGATGATCAAAATAGCAAGAACCATGAGCTTCTCTAGATCACATTGAAACTCTAATTTAGCCTTAAATCTAAATTTAAACTTCAAAAAAATGCAAGCTAGGGATGAGATATACATACCTTATTTGGCTCCTCCAAGGAAATCAAAAACAAAACCTCCCCCCCCCCCCTATTTTCCAAATCGGCCGCCACAGTAAATGCTTACTGTTTTGAACAGTAACTCTGTCTGAATGGAGCTGGCCAAGAAGAAGCAGTATTTATGGAGTATTTTCACAGGCAATCGACTTAATAAACCGCATGTGAAAAGTAATTTCCACAGGCGGTTCCTTACATGGACCGCCTGTGGAAATGGATCCATTTTGACGAAATGTATCAATTGTACCACCAAGACGCCCTCGGCATTCAAATCATGAGTTTGTGGACTCTGTAAGTGTCCTACATGTATAATTCACAATATATATTCTTGTGCCATTAGACTGAATGTTTTAACTTCTTGTGCCATTACAATATATGTTCTTCTATCTTCTTCTTTATGAGCATAATCAAAGTTTTATTGCTAGACTCGGCCTGTCCATTAGCTTGAGCATAATATGGTGAGAAATTGAGAAGCTTAATCCTAAATGATTCGGAAAATTCACGCACTTGATGAGAAATAAAAGAAGAACCTTGATCGGTAGTCAAAGTTTACGGAATACCGAATCTATAAATAATATGCTCCAAAATAAAACTGATTACCTCCTTATGTGTCATATTCTTCAATGTCACGGTCTCGGTACACTTTGTGAAATAATCCGTAGCAACTGAAATAAAGCAATGACCTTTGGAAGATGAAGGATGAATTTGGCTGATGAAATCTAAAGCCCATCCACAAAATCGCCATGGTTTGATGATAGGATGCAACATAAAAGTAGGAGCTAACTGTATATCACCAAAATTTGACATGCTTCACAGCCTTTGCAATATCTAGAACAATCATCAAACATAGTCGGCCAATAAAAACCAACTCTTCTTAACAACCACATCATTTTGTGAGCTGACTGATGTGTACTACAAATACCCTCATGTACTTCACCTATAGCAATTTTACTTTGCTCCGAACCTAAGCATTTTACAAGCAACCCATCTATGGCTCGGCGATACAATTCACCATCCATCATCACGTATTTTAAAGCTAGCCGCTTAACTTTCCTATCCACTGATGAACTAGGATTCTCTAAATACTTAATCATCGGCCTTCTCCAATCTTCTATTGCGAACAAACCTGAAATTTTTGGCAAACCGAACGACTACCCTGCTGTTTGGCCAAAGAGGCACTAGCACAAGAGAACAACGGTTTTTCTAACACAGAGAACATCCCTCTACTTCCCCGATAACTGGATGCTTGCTGTGCTAAATCATTTTCCCTCACATTCTCTTCTCTAGATATGTAAGTGATGGTGAAATCATCCAAATTTGCTATGATATCAAAACATCTATCTAAATAGCTATTTAGTGACCCATCAAAGCATTGAAAAACTTTAGAAACTTACTGCACTACTAATAATGAATCACCAAATGCTTCTATATGCACCCATAGATTCTAAAATTTGTAAACCTAACAAGAAAGCTTCATACTCGGCTTGATTGTTGGTACAAAAGTATTCTAAACGAACCAATGTTTCAAAAACAACACCTGTAGGTGAAACTAAAACAATACCAACACCTTGACCTTCTCTACAAGCCCGCTACCCTTGACAGCAAACTTATAACTCATAAAGGTGTATGTACTCCCACTGTCAACTAAGGCCACAGCTTTTACTCCATTAACATAGGTGATCAGTGAGAAAGTGAGATGGCTAGGAGTACCCTGTACTGCATGTGTGGATATCATCAATAGTTGCCCTTGAGCCTCTGATTGACTTGGTGGGTTATCTTCATGAGCAATAGTAGGGATGTTAGGGGCAGTTACAAAAATTTCTGATTGATTGTGCTCTCCTTCTTCCTCTTCTACTATTACATCAGATTTTTCCAACAGTAGAGCATGCAACCTCCTCTTGACTTTACAATTGTGTTGGGGTGTCCAAATCTCCTGACAAAACCAACAAGTCTTCTTATCCCATTCATTCTTATTGTTCCTCTCAGTTGATGGGATCACTTCCCTTTGTGGATAGCCCTTGTTGGTATTCACTAGATTAATTGTTGGTCTGGTGTTAACCATGGTCTTCTTAAATTGGCTTGAGACCTCCAAATGTTTAGCATACCAATAGGCCTCCGGTAGGTTGTTTGGCTGGTGACATGTAACTTGATGTTGGATATGACTTTTGAGACCCCCAATGAAACAACTTAGGAAGAAGGATTTGTTGATAGCAAAAAATGGCACGACCCATGTTTTTTGTGAACACCGGATAGTCCAGTGTTGAGGCCGTGTAGTTGCTGGACTATCTGGTGGGTGTAAGTGCAATTTCTTGCAGAGTGTTTGACTCTCTAGAAAAATTGATCCGGCGAAGACTCTGGTGAGTACATTTCGGCCGTTGGAACATCCGGTGCGCGTTAGAACTCAGTATAGGGCTCCAACTAAATTAAACTTGCCGGATGATCCGGTGTACATAAATTTGTTCTCACCGAACCATCCGGTGTTAAAAGATTAAATGGCCGATGGGTAATTGATTTAATTCGGCTTAGATGAATATTTGGCTGAGACAAGGATATATCAATCCGATTGCTAATTGGCTTACATCGTTGGCCAATTAATTAGTTAAACTAGTAATCAGATATTTTAAGTGCTAACAGCAGAAAAAGGGAAAAGAGAGGAAAGAGAATTCATATGGCCGGGAAATCATCACGAAGTAATCTGTCGATCAGAGCCCAAGCCGGCGTTGATGCGGTACAAGTCCAAGACGTACAGGGTACTACGTTCCTACGTAACCGACTACAAGTCCAAGACGTACGGTTGTTAGCTTGCTTGGCGCGCGTATGGTAGATCACGCTGGATTGCATGAAGAAATTAAAGGCGCAAGGAAAACAGCAGGTGCATGTAGATGCATGCATGCACATGGCCATCGAGGAAAAGGAAGATCATACATGCAGCAAGAGCCTCGGCTTTATTTGGACTGCATGCATGCATCACGATTGCAGATTGCATGCAGGAGTTGAGCGTGGAGAAAAAGGAAACGTTCCCCATGCAAATAGGAAGAGATAGAACAAGAGATAGAATCCTAGTCGTGTAAAACTAACACCAGCTCCTGTATAAAGACAGGAGAAGGCCGATTGAAATAACCCCCCACAATCATCAAACACAAAATGTATCTATTTTCCTCGTTTTTTTCTATTCTTCCTAGAGTAGATCTAGAATAGCTATGCTTTGTTGATTTGTCCCGTAAATTAGTCATGTGCTCCTGCAAAAATTAGAGTAGTTATCCTTTGATGTTCTTGCTTGTAAAACAGCCGATTCTTCACTGAAATTAAAGAATTATTCCTTTTGCTAATTTGCTTGAAAATTAGTCGTGTGTTTCTACGAAAGCGAAGCAATCTAGTTATTTGTGACCTCACGTGTTGGCCAATTTTTGCGCCAACAGGATTCTTGAAGATATGGGTGTTCTCTCTTGAGAAGGGTCATGCACTCTTCAAACTTTTCAATATACTATGGCACAGTTCCATATTGTTGCAAGTTATGAAATTTTGACACTGTTTCATGGATTCCAATAGGTGAGAATCTGTCCTGGAGCATTATGCTTATAGTTGTTCCCAAATGATCATATACCAGGGAACCCCAAGTCCTGACTCCTGAGAACCAATTTTTTGCTCTGTCTGTGAAATGAACAACAGTCACATTGACCCACTGGTTGTATGGAATTCCAGTAACATCAAAGAAACGCTCACACAGTCTAACCCATCCACTTGGGTTATCACCTCCAAACAAAGGTATTTCCAGCCTAGGCCCCTTGAGTATGGCTTCAGCATAAATTTGGCCAGCATTATGAGTCTGATCCCAGTTGGCTCCTTGAGAACCAACCCACTAAATCCCAGGGTAATAAGAATTCCTATTCAAAAGCTCTTGTCCACATGCCACAGAACTACATAGTCCATAAGGGTTGTATCTTGGCTAGCATGGGTGCTAGGGTGTCACAGTAGGATGAATTGAGGTGTTGTACACAACAGGTGCATCTAATGAACAGCTCAACTGTGTAATTCCTCCCCTCAAGCCACTAGATGCTACCTCAATCTCATTGTTAATTGTAGCTACGCTCACTGCTGACACTACTACAAAATGGCATATGAGTGCCGGTTGAAAAATAGCTTTAGTGCCGATTTTTCAACTGGCACTCCTTACTCGGCACTAATAGTTGGTCAGTGCCGGTTCACCACCCGACACAATTACTATTTTCAAAGAATAAAAAAAGAGAGAATTGGCGACGGTGGGAGCGGCATCTGAGCCGGCTCAGATGCCGCTCCCGTTGCCGCTCCTGTCGTCGGGCACTCCTGCAAATCAAGATAATGCGGCGGCTCTAAGGCCGCCACCACAGTACAATGCCGGATCCCTCCGCCTCTCGGCCACCACGCCTGGATCCCTCGGCCGCCGCTCGGTCGCCGCACGTGCAACACGCTTGGATCCCTTGGCCACCACCGCGCCCATTCGGCGGCCTCCACCGCACTTGGATCCGTCGGCCGCCACCGCACTTGGATCTGTCAGCTGCCACTGCACTTGGATCCCTCGACCGCCACCACACTTGGATCTGCTGCCACCACATGCACTTGGATCTGCCGCCATCGCACTTGGATCCACCGGCCACCACCGTGGCCGCTTGGCCGCACACCACTTGGGCTTCGGCATCACCGCCGGCACCTTCTTCGCTGGCACTGCGACCGGCGAGATGGCCTGCTGGGGTGCGAGGACGGCCGCCTCCATGGCCTGTCGGTCGCTGGCGGCGGAGTGGTCCACGAGGCGAGAAGAGAGGAAGAGGAGAGACTGAGGTTGAGAGAGCGAGAGGATAAGGAGTGAGGACGCGAGAGAGCTAGGGGATAAGGTGGACCGAGCCGAGCGGACGCCAGATCGCCAGCCAAAATTCTATTGCATAAAATTTTCAGGTCCGATCATAGTATTAGTCCTGGTTCTTATTAAGAACTGGCACTGATACTATTAGTGCCGGTTCCTAATAAGAACCAGCACTGATACTAGTTATCAGTGCCAGTTTTTATCTAAATGGATGGGTTGATGCTTGGTTTTGCTACCAACCGGCATTGATATTTTATTAGTGTCGGTTTTAACTGAATCGGCACTGATGAGGCGACACTTATGACTAGTTATGTAGTAGTGTGAAGAACTAAAGGTAGGGAGAAGATTAATATTGTGTGGTGCCATTGTTGAATTTGCTGCCATTGATACCCCAGATCCAATCCCATGTTCACCACGCAAATCTTGGGTCCAGCTTAGCCCTGCTAACAGTAGTGTTGAACCCCGATCTTGGGTTCCCCTGTGCCTTTTGTATCAGTCCATAGATCAAGTAGCTGATATGCATAGAATTCAATAGAATAATATCAAATACATACTTCGAATAAAATAATTATCTAAAAAGGACAAAAGATGGTCTCGTGGACTAGGTTCCACGGCTGACTAGCCCGGCAGAAGAGCCTACACTGGAAGAAGCGAAACAACTCAATGCCAAAGGCAACTTGGGTGCTGATGCAACCTTAGACTTCTTCTCTTTAATTTCATCGGGGTCGAGGTAGATCTCCATTTCAATAATCTGAAAGTAGCAAGACTGAGTACAAAAGGTACTCAACAAGTCATAACACTACTTCAAGAAGTTGAGTAGATGCATAATGGAAGTAACCAAGGGTAAAGCCATAAGCCTATAGTTGGGGCGCAAAACCAGTTTTACATGTAGTGTGAATTAAGGTGTAACACATAGTTTAAAGCAGTTGATGAAAAGTGAGGTTTGATTGATAAACATTGTTGGCCCTGGGGGAAAGCTATCTGTTCCCCAGCAGTTCCCATTTTTTAGCTGGTTGACGCCTAGTCCAACCAGTTTCAATAGCATGCAGCCGGCTTTCTCCAAAACACAGACACACTGCACACACACACATCAAGGGGTACACACACCACAAAACTAACCATTGTGAATCTATAACTTTGCATGTCCATGACCATGGACACTGCTATTTGAATAGATTTATACTTTACAGAGGTTGTACATTGTACCCACACCATATGCTTAGCCTCCAACCGTTGCAAGCGGAGGAAAGAATCATACTGAGATCCCATACCCATCCAACATGTTGCTATGTGATCCACCCACGGGATAAACAGGGGTCTGGAGCATTGGATTAATCGCAGCTTGAGTCCATCCATTGCAATGTCAACAGTCGGACCTCATACTGTGCACAGTAACGAGTCTTTTCCTGAGTTCCTGTTGCACCCCTACCTCCATGGTGGGTACTGAGCTCAGCTAATGGGGTGTGGGATCAAGTTCTGCCCATACATGACGTATGGTTACACGGGATGGCTTAGCACAGCAGCTCAATGATTTGGTCCTTACACAGTCGGAGCAACCATCTTCATATCAGCAATCCTCCTATGAGGAATTGCTTACCAGGAGGCATCCTTCTCAAAAGAATACCTGCTTGAGATAGCCTCCAACTTTCAGAGGACGACCCTGCTTAAAGCCATATTCACCTTGATTCTGAACTTGGCATGTGTTGCCAGTATCTTCTGTCATCAATCCCAGTTATCACCAGTGCTTTAGAAGATAACGCCATACAAATCCTACCTTTGCTCTTGTCCAGCCAGAATTCCTACAATTACCAAAAGCATAAAATTTAGCAAGCATTTGTTTTTCTACCGAAACCAAAAAAAACTTCTAACACCTAAAAATTTGCAAGCTTCCTATGCAGGGCAACAAAGGACAGCAGTTTAAATCATTTTTAAGCCAAAGATGGGTAATCCCATTTTTTGAAGAACCATCTCCTACCTCTAATTTGAGTTCTTGAAAAGAAAGAACGCAACTTCCCACGGTAAAAAAGTTACTATGAACTTATGAAGAGCAAAATTACCAGTATATATTACTTCCTCGCTAAACTTTTATTTGACTCAAAAAATGCTTCAGGTTTCAACACAAGGCAGGACTCAGGCATGAGCAGCGAAAAGAAGACCGGTTAAAGGAAGACGGATTCCAATTCTCCAATTAAACACAGAAACCGCTCATAAAATCTCAAATCACGTAATAAAAATCACAAGAAATCACGTAGATAATCATATATAAGCAGAAGAAGGAAAATAAATCACCTTCGTGCTGTCACCGAAAGGCACAGACCTGGTGAGCCTTGCGTATATCTCCTTCCCGGCCCGCTGCCTCCTCCGCTTCCCCTCCTCCCGCACCCGACGAACTCTATCAGGTACCTATAGTTCTCCGACAGTTTGGCCTCCCACGCAAAGTCTGCCCCCGCGGTGCCGCAGAACGTGTGGTTGAGACGCGCGAGTTGGCAGATCTCCAGCGGGTCGAGCCAGAGCAGAACCTCATCTGGTGGGGCGCACGGGGGGAGGGGAGCTTCCAGAGGTGGCGGTGGCGGAGGGTGGGGACAACGTCGGGGGGGGGGGTGGGCGGAGGCACGCGGCGAGGCGGAGGCGTGGGAGGAATTTCTGGAGGCTTTTAGTATATATTTTCAGCATGCCTTTTGATTTTTTTTCCGTTGCTGGGTTTCACATCCGGTTTTTATCTGGTTTTTTATTAGATACAGTGGTGGCAAGCACGACTAACTCTTACTTTATATAGTAGAGATTAATTTGACTTTCAATCAGAATCATGTGATCTTCATCCTCAAACTCTCAAACTAATGCAAAACACTCATTGACCCAAAACTGTTGAGGTGGACTCCTATTAGGTAGCACGTGCTGATATGGCATCCTAGTCATCAAAAGACAATGAAAATGGAGCGGATCTACAAATCTAATTTCATTTCATACCATTAGTCCCACATTTTTCACTACAAGGTTCTAGTTCTGTTTCAAACCGGTAGTCCTGGATGCTCCACCATTGGGTTCTAAATTTCATTGGTAATGTTTGGACCCTTGGCAAAGAAATTGTTTTGCTTGGGTGTCCCTATATTGGTCGGTTTGGGCTCTTTTGCTTTTATCTGACTTATCTTAGATTCTCTTGCCCAACAGATCCAATTGTATTGACCGCTAACTTCACATTTGTTGCACGTGATTCCAGGACTGGAAAATCTGCTTCTGTGAACTGCCTTTTCACTAGAAACTGAAAGAGAAAAGCAGCTATTCGGAGAGAAAGAAACACGGGATAAAATGAGGAAAAGGGAAAATAACATAAGGGAGCGCTTGCAAATGGGATACAAAGTTTCGTGCAAGGCTGAGAGGCTGAACATTTTAGTGGCAGAAGGTCGTGTTTTCTCTGATTGCCTGCTTTAGCTGATTGAGATAGCATATATAACCCGAGACACCAACAACACATGCAAATAGGAATTTGTCACTGATATTGTTGCTTTTGGAGTAAAGCATCTTTTGTACACAAGTTTTCACTCTGTTGAGTGCAAGAACTCAACTTAATAGTTACCGTCACCACCATCAATATGGGCTAAACCCACCAGAAAGTCCTCTCCTTTGTATACGTGGCATTTATCCCATGAGCAATAGAAGTTGTGGCCCATGATGTTTAGCTTGGGTACTGAGATCACATTGGCTAGTCTGGGCAGTAGTAAACTTTCTCTAATTGGAAATATTTAAGTGGTACATTGCCGTCCACATCGCAGGGCGCATGTCCTCCACCAGGTAGCATAATTGTTTTTAGTTTTCTTCAAATTCCATCGCTTAGTCAGCAATGCAACTTCTCCAGTAATATGATATGGAGAACCTGAGTCGAGGACCCAATTAGCCTACAGAATTAACAAATCAAGCATAGTACACAATAAGGAAAACAAAAGACATTATTCAAAAGCTACCTTAGCTACACTATATTCCTTCCCAAGTGTCTCCTTCATATGGTTACCAGTTCTGCATCTTTCCAAAATAGAACCATTGAAGAATGTCGTACCCGCCATTTGTTAGTTGACCAACAAACACATATAGTTTGAGCTCTTCTAAGTCATCGCATAGGTACACATTATAAAGCCAAATTCGTTGGCTTATAATGTCACCAATTTCAACTAGTTTTATTTTCTTATTGGCTGCATTACGAAAGTAGTTAAGCTTTTCGTTAAGAATTGGTCTCGTATCTTTGAGCCATGAACGTCCTCCACACATATGGTTTGTAGCCCCGGAGTCTAACCTCCACTCATGAGAAAATAAAATAAGTTAGGAAGAGGTGTAGACTCAATAAAATAAGTTTCTTATAAGTAAGGGCTTAATCAGGTCAAACTCTCTTTTAATGACAGTAACTTCATCTAACAAGCTACATCTATAGTGATCATGTTCTATTACATCATTTAACTAAGAGGTGTAGACTTAATAAAATAAGTTTCTTATAAGTAAGAGCTTAATCAAGTCAAACTTTCTTGTAACAACAGTAACTTCATCTAACAAGTTACCATTGTCAGTGGAATCGCCATGGCTTCTATGCATGGTAAGAGGGAACCCCTATTTATAAAGCTTTTTTAGGGAACCCTTTTTTATAGTACTACATGACCGTGGGTTTCTTGCCACGTCACACAAACACATGACCTTCTAACTTAAATATCTGAATTCTAGAATTGTATTAAAAAATATCTTATTTTAGCTTTTTTTTCCTTACATGTAATTGAGGCAAACTAATTTGTATGCCCTAGGATATTCCATGCAAAATATCTCTCTTGTGAAACTTTGGGAATTCTCTAGAATCATTCAAAAGTTGATTCTCCCTAGCTAGAAGGCCTCTCAGCCAAAAAAAAAATATCTAGAACTATTGTGTTCTGGTGCTCCAAACTCTTGAAAAAGCCTACAAATAGACATGAAAAGTGTCAAATAATTTGATGATACAGAACACAATATTATCAAGAAAATAGAAAATTAGATAATTGAATCTTCCCTTTTTATTGTTTCTCCTTATACACAACATGTTATCCGTTGAAATTTTCTGATATGCTTGATAATATTGTATTGAACATCACCAAATTGTTTTTTTTCCAAGAGTGTGGAGTTTTGCACCATGGGGCAATAGATACGTTCTTCTCTCTGTTCTTTTATTAAATATAGATAATATTAGGAAAAGTGAGGAAAAAAAAAAGAAGGTATAGGGTCATACCTCAAACATCAGTCTCTCCTCATCCCGAAAAACATATTTTGTAGAGTCATTCTCTATTTCAGCTGAGCGATAGGTCTCCAACGGCTGAAGAATAAATGAAGTAGACACCTCTTCCAGCCTCAATTTTTTCATATTTGAAGTATCTTTGCTATGGAGGTGCATGAAAATACTTTTATTATATACATGCTATAGTAAAAAAATGCTCCATAAAAACTTCTTATTTTCTGGTGCTATCTTCTAAATCGGTAAAGTTGTATTAATGCAAGTCTCTAATACAAACAAGTTCAGGACAATTCTCAGAAGTCATCAAGCCAAGCCCTCCATAGAGTATCTTGAAAATGCAGAAGTGGAGTACCTCCCCAGACCGTGTAAATGCAAACATATAGTCATAATCTTCACGCATTTCTTCTTCATCCGGATGTCCAAATAACTTCAAGAGAAAAATGGGGTGATTCATATACATTTGATATAATTATTTGTGTCAAGTTTTTTTTTCTTTTTTACCTGTTGAAGCAACTGTTTCACTTCTTCCCAACCATTACTATGATCAAACGCTTCAGAGGATGCAAACAACGGATTCTTCACATCCAACTGATCTACAATTGCCTCAAACCCTATACAATTTACAAAATAGACTCTCAAGATTTTTCCAAACATTCAGAATAGATAACATTGCATATTTAAGACTTTTACCTCCATGAAATTCAACTTTATCAAGAGCTTTTCCTGTGCAACACTTCCCCACAAAACGTAGCAGTCTTCCTTCGTACAGGCAAGCAAATTAACCTCAAAAGGATCAAATTAAATCTATGCAACAACTTACCTCAATTATCTCTAGGGTCGAGCTTGCTTTTTCTCCATATATATTAATTTTGCAGTTGTATCGGGCATACTGATTTTTTGACTACTGGCATCGATGAATGATGTGATTACCCACTGTACATATGCCTTTTTTTAGGTTTCATTAGCAAAGATTATTTATAGGAGTTAGACCATGACTATTGCCAGGCCGTTTGTACCAGAATTTGTATAGAAAACCCACCGGAACTCAACTCTAAAACAAAGGGATACAGTTATCCGAAGCGTGTTCACTTCTTGAATGATAAGAAGGGATAATTGTGCAGCATCTTTCCTTCCACAGGTTCCATGCGACCGACATAAGAGACCACATGATCTCTGTTTGTTGTTAGCGGGGTGTCCAATCATTTCAGACCACCATTTTTTGATCCTCGCTTTTGTGCATGACTGACTGGTGTAGTTGTTGTTGCCCTGACCACCGGTCATGCCAGAAGCTGTTTTTTTTTTCTCATTGCCGATCGTGATGCATCTGCATAATCTGAACAATTCTTTCTCCATCATGCTACATTGCTGACCACGGTTTGTTGTGGTTGTTCCACTGCCCACTGTTACCATTGCCACCATAGACGTGGGGCTCTGCTCAAGTTCATGTATGCAAGGGAGGCCTAGGTGCTTGCACGGGAACCAGCAAATGTTCCCTTGGAATTGGCACCTGATGGTGTAAATTTAAGATTTCTGAATGTTGGTCATGAGCTCTTTAGCTTCCGGCACAACATCTTCTGTAAGTTCTACAAAAAAGTGTGCAGCGTCGTCAGTGTATAGAGTTGTCCCAAGTATCGATCGGGCTGAGGATTCACTGTGTGGAGGATTTTCTGAGTCGGGTCCATATATGGCCAGTATGAAGAGCATCGGCGATAAGACGGAGAGAAAAAGTGTGAAAAGAAAAGGAAAAGGCAGTTATGTGCGCGTGCGGAGACAGTCCAAACGTCGCGTCTCCTCCCCTCTGCAAGGCAGTAAACACCAAGGCAGCGTCCTCTTCCTCTTCCTCTTCCCCTTCCCCTCCTATTAATGACCGAAATTGGCATATTTTGCAAGAGTTTTAGAGCAGGAAGTTTTAACATATCGGAATATCCGATGTCGAGATCGGAACATCCGGTTAAATATTTTTTTTCCAAACCGAAAGCTCTATGTTTAGAAAAATCAGACATTCCGACTGCATCGGAACATCCGATTAATTATTTTTAACCAAACCGAAAGGTCCATGCTTGAAAAAATCGGACATTCCGATGTGAATCGGAACATCCGATCGGGCAATCGGAACATCCGATCCAAGTCAAATCCAGATTTTTGGGAAGAGATCGAGTCAGATTTGAAAATGAGTTTTGATAGATTTTGACTCAAAACAGGGCAAGTTCAACCTTCCCTATAAATATAAAGGGCAATAGTCGATTGAGGGATCCAACATCTAATCGATCAAATACAATTTACTTTATATTTTTGTTTTTACCCCTTTTTACCCTAATCCTCTTGTCCAACCTCAATTGCTTCCCGTTCTTGATCTCGATAACCAAGGACAAACCGCTGGCCATCTACACTTTGACGGGTCCCTCCCGAGCGTGGGTGACGATGAAGGTCCAACGGCGTAATGCCACGACTAGGGTTTCCTAGGCGCTGCCTGTCAGATACACAGATAGGAACTTCCGATCCGTCTGGACCGGAACATCCGATCCTGATAGGAATTTCTAGTTCGGTTTTGCACACGAGGTGCTTGGTGTTTAGCGTGACGTCTTTTCGCCTCAACACACTTTTGGCTACTCCACTGGGGAAGAAATTTTTGGCTATATTCTAGCCAAATTTTAAAACCCTAGCCATGACGAACAGATCTGAAGTCGACCCTGACAACGTCATTGTGCCTACCATCGAAGAGCTAGATGAGGAGTTTGAAAAGACGAGAATATGAAAAGCACAAGATGGAGTTTGACAAGGCGTTTGCTTCGCACTACGAAAAGACGAGACAGGGCGTCATCCGGAAGGGAGGAGATTTCACGCCTATCAATACCAAGCCCGAGGTAACTCCCATTGTAAGTAACACACCTCTTACTGAAGAGAAAATTGCTTTGATGATTGATCAACAAGTAGGTGCGACTGTGTCTAATGCCTTGGATAGGTTGTTACCTAGTCGTCTTAAGGTTATTGGTTTTGAAGTGCAAAGTGAAAAAGATAAAAAACAACCCATTTTGCCTCATGCTAATGGTAGCAGTGATAGCAGCGTTCAGCATGACTCCTTGCTTGTTAATGCATCGGCATCAGGTACACCATCTAGAGTTACACCGTAGAGTGTGCCGGTGCAACATATTCATAGCTGAACTAATGCGTTAAGTTCGGTTGGTCATAGTGCATCACCACATACTATTCCAAACACTGGTATACCCGAATCTGCAGCCCTTATGCCTTCATCATATGCAAATGCTAATATAGTTAATTCGGGTGCTCTTAATGTTGGCAATTACACTAGTATAGGAGAAAATTCAGCAAATTTGCAAATACCTTTGTACCATACTGTAGCATACAGTATACCTCCTGTGCCACCTCAAGGTTCTAGCATTCCATATGGTCCACTACCTACTATTACTCTCAATAATTCTCTGCCGCATATAACAAGTACATAGTTGAACCATACTAATACTTATGAAACACCACAGCCCAATGTTTTTAGGCCACAGAACCCAACTGATGGGACATCCACTCGGCCTACGACCAAGCCATATACGGGCCCTGAAAATGTTAGAGAGCAAGTGTTTAGTGTTCTCAGAGAGCAGTTTGGGGTAGAGCCCAAAGGTAGAGCATGTGCGTATCAAAAATCATACCCTGATTTCTATGAAAATGTTCAGTATCCTATAGGGTCTAGGGTGCCTGAGTTCACTAAGTTCACTAGAGATGACGGTATTAGAACCACTTTAGAGCATGTTGGCCAATTTATTTTGCAGTGTGGTGAAGCTAGTGCTAGCTATGTGTTAAAACTGAGATTGTTTTCGTTATCATTATTTGGCCCTGCATTTACTTGTTTATTTCTCTGGCACCTAATTCTATTTATACGTGGTCTCAATTAGAGCAAAAATTCAATGAGTATTTTTATACTGGGGATACTGAGATTAGATTGTCACATTTAACATCGGTTAAACAAAAGCATAATGAGCCTATTGCTGATTATATTCGAAGGTTTAGAGAGAGAAGGAAACGATGTTTTAATTTGATAATTTTTGATAGAGACTTGGCTAATCTAGTTTATTCTGGTTCACTTTCTCATTTAAAAGAAATGCTAGAAAGTCATGATTTCCTAGATGTTAGTCAAGTGTTACAAAAATCTCTGGCTCAAGAAAGCCGTGCTAAGGAATCTAGGAGTTTTCAGAAGTTTCATGACAAAAATAGAGTTGATCATCCTAATGTTCACATGCTTGAATATGACTTTGAAAGTTCAGATGATGATGACATTGAGGTGTGTGTGGCCGAACGAACTTGGTTTTCTAAGTCTAAACCATTCGTTTGCTCTGCTCTTAAGCCGATGCATCCTAAGAATCGGGAAGAAGAAATTAATTTTACTTTTGATGTAACAAAGTGCCATAGAATTTTCGATCACTTGCTACAGGAAAAATAGATTAAGCTGCCTCAAGGTCATGTAATTCCTCCGTTATACGAGTTAAAGAGGCGAGCTTATTGCAAATGGCATAATTCTTATTCTCATGCTACTAACGATTGCAATATTTTTCATCGACAGATTCAATCGGCCATTAATGAAGGATAATTGAAATTTGCGGAGATGCAAGTGGACAAGCAACCATTCCCGGTTAACATGGTTGATCTCCAAAACAAGAGCATATTAATTAGGCCAACTCAAGCTGAATCAACTAAAGGGAAAAATGTAATCATTGGTGAAGAAAGGCCTCAACCTTTGGGGGAGAACAAGAAGTTGATAAGAGAAGTGTTGCTTGAGAAAACTCACAAAGGTAAAGAATCAGTCAAGATTGTGGTGAATACTTCAACCACCGCAGGGCATGTCAATGCTAAACCAAGGATGATCAAGCCAAAGAGCTCGGAGGTCGGCAAGTGGAAAGTCAATGAAGCGGAGAAACATGACAAGGTTGAGAAATTTAAGCCCACTTTCAATCAACTTTTTGTCTAAATATGAGAAAGACAAGGCTATCCAAATACATATGACCGGCCAAGCGGGTTTAAACGACCAAGATCACCTTCAAGGCAAGGCATAATCATCATCAACCAAGAGTGCCACTTGGTCTGTCGCCGCCATTGCCGTGGATGCTTCCTCCGATGCCTTTTCCTCCTTGCCCAATGTGGGGATATAATGGTATGTGGATGCCGCCTCCTCCTATGCAATTTTCTCCTTTTTATCCGGGATGGGAAGTACCACATAAGCCGGTATTTGATAGAATATCACATCCTGTCCATGAACGATTGAGGCCAATAAATCGGTCTAGTGAAACTCAACATGCCAAAGTTGTGAAGAAAATATACCGGGCCATGGGGAGTGTTTTTTCTTCTCAAAATACAGATTCTAATGTTGATAAAGAAAGGACCACTGCTGCTGATATTATTGAGATTGGTTCAATGAAAGTGGTCACTAAAGAACTTGGCAAAGGACCGATTGTCTTTAGTAACAATTTGGTCAAATATAAACATGTGCTTACTGCTGTCCAAGTTGATTCAAAGACTAATGATCATGAAGCAAGCAGTAGTAAGCCACTTTCTAAATAACTACAGCCGAGGTGGTGTCCCTCAGGCTTATCTCATATAAAAAAGAGAAGATTGCAGCAGTTGTGCAATCAAGAATTGATGGAGCAACAAGCTGAAAAATTCTGGGATGATACTTTCAATGAGGTCAAACCAATGCAACCCGTGAAGCAAATGTGGAGACCAAAGCTAGATGCCATAATAGCTCCTATAGCAGCCCCTTCGCCAACAACAACGCCGGTACCTATGCAAGATGACAAGGAAGATGAAGAATTGCTTGACTATGGTGATTCGCCGGTGCGCGCTAATGATGCTTCACCGACCGAATGTATAGATATCAATATGATTTTTATGTTACCTTCGGAATTTTGTGCTATGGATGGAGGTGAAGTGGCTCAATTGGATTTGGGACCAAAAGAAGCTATTTGTCAATAAGTAAAGAAGTGTGGCCGATGTATTAGTTACCATCGTCCTGAAGGATATTCATGGCTGATGTCTTGATCATCACCCTAAGAAAGGTAGAAAGGGTGAAAATATGTTTTTTGGTAAGCAAGCTTCACCAAAAAACAGGGGGTATGTGTTCATGACCAAAATTGACATATTTTGCAAGAGTTTCGGAGCTGGAAGTTTTAACAGATCGGAACATTCGATGTCGAGATCGGAACATCCGGTGAAATATTTTTTCCAAACCGAAAGCTCTATGTTTAGAAAAATTGGACATTCTGATCGTATCGGAACATCCGATTAATTATTTTCCACCAAACTGAAAGGTCCTTGCTTGAAAAAATCGGACATTCCGATGTGAATCGGAACATCTGTTCAGGCGATCGGAACATCCGATCCGAGTCAGATCCGGATTTTTGTGAAGTGATCGAGTCGTATTTGAAAACGAGTTTTGATAGATCCCGACTCAAAATGGGGCAAATCCAACCCTCCCTATAAATATAAAGGGCCATGACCGATTGAGGGATCCAACATCCAATCGATCAAATACAATTTACTTTATATTTTTGTTTTCACCTCTTTTTGCCCCAATCCTCTTTTCCAACCTCCATTGCTTTCCATTCTTGATCTCGATGACCAAGGACAAGCCACCGGCCATCTACACTCTGACAGGGTCCGTCCCGAGCGTGGGTAACGATGAAGGTCCAATGGCGTAGCGCCATGACTAGGGTTTCCTAGGTGCTGCCCATCGGATACACAGATCAGAACTTCCGATTATCAGGACCAGAACATCCGATCTTGACAGGAATTTCCGGTTTGGTTTTGCACACGAGGTGCTCAGTGTTTGGCGTGGTGTATTTTTGAGTCAACACCTCCCCTCTTCAATTCGCAGCGTCCTCTTCATCTCCATGGTAGTTAACTCTTTCACTTCCCCTCCCCCTCCGTGATAAAACCAATCGAATATGTTCTTGCCTCGAAGAGCTGCCCAGGAACTTGTAGGTCCGACTGGAACAGCTTCATGGAAGGCAGTTGCGTAGGTGAGGGTGAGGGGAGAGACGTGGCAGGAAGTGAAGGATCGATGAGGAGGTTGGTGCATGAAGCAGACGAGCAGCGCGTGCACCTCCCGGCTTCCGGTGCTGTTGCTGTGACTAGAAGAAGGCAAATTGCGCCTTAAGGTCTTGTAACCCGAGGCAGCCCATTGCTTCAGCTGGCCTCACTGGCAAAGTAAAAACACTAGTAGTACAGTTAACATTGCATTGTTCAGTTGCATGGCGTTTGCTTTCGGGACTAGTTTCTCATCCAATCTTTGTGGTTGTCAATTGCAACTATGATCTTCCTCTCTTCCCCTTCTTGTGTAAGCATGGTCCATGCACGGTTGAATCTCATCCTGCGGTCAGTTATCTTGTGCTCAGGCTGCAGTTCTTCACTATGGATCATTTTTTTTTTTTTGATAAAGGAAGCTTTATCGACCCTTAGCGTTACATCGAGGCGATACAACCACATAAGAGTACACTTCCGACTTCTGCATAACATGGATGCACACGACCACAAAAAAGAATGAAACAAAAAGAAAGGGATAAAAAGACAATTTGCGGACTATTGAGGAGCTTCAATCCGAAGTCTAGATTGCCATGCAAACCAGGTAAAAATCTCCTTGGCCGCCCGCTCAAAAGGAGTACATGCCGACACAACCATATGATGATGTTCCTGCCGCTGCAGCACAGCCCATGTGTTGATAGCAAAAATGGCACAGCCAGATTTTTTTTTAGACACTGGATAGTCTAGTGATTAAGGCTGTGTCATCACCGGACTATCTAGTGAATAGAAGGGGACTTCATGCAGAAAATATGCTCTCTGTACAAATTGGTCTGGCGAGTGCTCCGATGCAAATGCCGGACTATCCGGTGCTCATAGCTTAATCCTTGATGAAAACATGCTCTCTGCAAGAATTAGTCCGATGAGGCATTTAGTAAACGCCGGACTATCTGGTGTGTAGAATAGGTTTCTGTAGAGGGTTTTGAAGTATTGGACAATAGTCCGGTGAAGGTTTCGGAGTGCCACCGGACTTTCCGATGAAGTCAAGGACGATTTCCTATAGAGAGAATTGCTCTCTAGAAAAATTAGTCCGGTGTATGATCCGGTGAATACACCAAAATATCTGGTGAGTTCAATGATAGTTTGTGCAGGAAGTTTTTCTCGCTTGAAGAAATCTTCCAGTGAGAACATCCGTGAAGCGTCGGATTATCTGGTGAGCGTAATGACAATTTTGAGCAGTGAGTTTGCTCTCTGGAAGAATTAGTCCGGTGTGTTATCCTTCGTAGTGTCGGACCATCTGATGAGCTCAAATGGCAAAACTTGCAGAGAGTTTGCTCTTTCAAAAATTTAGTCC
Source organism: Phragmites australis (assembly GCF_958298935.1). NCBI lineage: Eukaryota > Viridiplantae > Streptophyta > Magnoliopsida > Poales > Poaceae > Phragmites > Phragmites australis. The sequence goes on along the minus strand of NC_084941.1, from coordinate 25,909,568 downwards.
GGCGCAATGCTCTGGTGCGTGCAAATTGAGTGCCGGACTATCCGGTGTACATTAAGAAAGGATTTAGAGTTTAGCCGAGTTGAACTCACCAGATAGTCCGGTGATTAAAAGTTTGTTCTCACCAGACCATCCGGCGTTCAGTCCGAGTCTAACTCGAGTTGGATTTGTAGATCTGTTCAGATTCTTTTCATGTTTTTGGCCGAACAAGACGTGTTTGCGTTGGTTTTAGGGTCGAGAGTCCTATTTCCATAATGGCAAAGCCCAAGCCGCCCTATATAGTTGAAGGGGTGGAGGCTGATTGCAGCAACTCAGTCAATCGCAACAATTGCATCTATTTTCATTCTCCTTTACTTTCCTGCACATTAGGGTAGTTTTAGGGTAGTTCTTCATTGTTGCTTCAATTTCCCATGGATTGGGCAATAGTTCTTTGTCAATTTGCTTGTAAATCGTCCGGGCAGCGGCTCTCAAGGTTGTCAGTCAAAATCTTTGCTTGTTTGCTCGTAAACAAGTCGCATGTCATTGCGAAAAGCAATAGTTATCCAGGATGGATTCGTGTTGCGTGGATTGCACAAATTCGCACCAACACAAATTGGCGACTCCGCTGGGGAGAATCTCTGGTTCTTCATCAGCATTTTCATGTAGGGTTTCGGCTACTGCTCACCTCCTGAGCTGCTGCGCCATGGCTAGAGAGGAGGCCAAGATCAACACCGACAACATTATATCACCAACGCTTGAAGAGCTTCCCGAGGAAGATTGCCAAGCTATTGAAGCTCAAAAGCGGGAGGTGGAGAAGATCATGCTCGCATGCTATCAGAAAACAACACAAGACGTCATCAAGAAGAGTGATCCAACGTCAATCGTCCACGTGAAACATGAGGTAAAGCCCAATGTAAGTGATTCCCCTCACGCTTTGCAAGAACAAATCGCTCATATGGTTGACCAATCCGTTGGTGCTGCTATGTTTAATAATTATGAAGCATTGGTAAAAAATTTAGATCATGTGCTAACTAGTCGTGTTAGGGCTTTGGTTATTGAATTGCAAGATGAAAAAGGTAAAAAAACAGCCCCAATTGCATGATGCTAGCACTTCAAATTCCAACAATGATACTAAAATTCAGCAAGGTATTGTGGATTCATTTGCAAAGTGTGTACCGCCTATGCATATACAACAAGACATGCCGATGCAGTAGATTCATAGCTGAACTAATGTTATGAGTTTGGCTAATGCCGTGACACCACCATTTACTACACCTAATGCTATTAAACCGGAAGTCACGTCATTTGCTTTTCCAATGCCAAATGCTTCAGCTAGTGCAACTAACTTGGTTCCACGTGCAACTACTAGCCGAGTTAATGAGATTTGAGCAAGCATGCCACTAGTTCCATACAATACCATGGTATATAGTACACATCCCATACCTCCACAAGGTACCGGCATCCCTTATGGTCTATTGCCGGATACTTATTTTAATGTGCCTTCACCAAATACTTCATATATGCAGCCCGTAGTTTCACACTCTCATGATACACCACAATCACAACCTTTTAGGCCGTAGCAATATGCTAATGTGTCACCTAATCGGCCCATAGCCGAAACACTTTTAGGGCCTGAAAGTATTAAAGAGCAAATGACTAGTATCCCGAGGGAGCATTTTAGGGTAGCACTTAAAGGTAGATCACGTGTTTATCAAAAGCCATACCCTGATCATTATGATACAATTCCATATCCCCGTGGGTTTAAGGTGCCTGGTTTTGTCAAATTTAATGGGGAGGATGGTAGAACCACAATGGAGCATGTAGGACAATTTCTTGCACAATGTGGTGAAGCCGGTAGTAGTGATGCTTGTAGATTGCGTTTATTTCCTTTATCACTTTCCGGCAATGCATTTACTTGGTTTACTTCACTTGCACCTAATTCTATTCATACATGGGCGCAACTTGAGCAAAAGTTTCGTGAATACTTCTATACCGGAGACATGGAGTTGAGATTAATTCACTTAACATCGGTTACACAAAAGTATAATGAGTCTATTTCTGAATATATTAGAAGGTTTAGGGATACTAAAAACCGATGTTTTAATGTGTCTCTCTCCGATAGACATTTAGCTGAGTTAGCTTTTGCCGGTTTGCATCCACACATCAAAGAAAGGTTAGAGGGGCAAGAATTTTCAGATGTAAACCAAGTCTTGCAGCGGGCTCTGGCTCAAGAAAGCCATGCTAAAGAGTATAGAAAAGTCCACAAATTTAGCGAAAAGAACAGAGTGGATTGTCCCGGTGTTAATGTAGTTGAATATGAGGACGATTCATCGAATGATGAGATTGTAGACATGTGTGTAGCTGAGTGGGCGTGGAAATCTAAGTCTAAACCATTTGTATGCTCCGCTTTAAGGCTGACTCTGCAAAAGAATCGGCAAGAAGAGATGAAGAGATGAAATCCACATTTGATGTTACTAAATGTGATAGGATATTTGATCTTTTACTATAGGAAAAGCAAATTAGTTTGTCTCCTAACCATGTTATTCCACCACTTGAGGAGCTTAAGAAGCGTGCATATTGTAAGTGGCATAATTCATATTCTCATGCTACTGATGATTGTAATGTCTTCCTCGATAGGTTCAATCGGCAATAAATGAAGGACGATTGAAATTTGCTGAAAGTCCAAAGATGAAGCTAGATAATGATCCATTCCCTGTCAACATGGTGAACTTTGAGGGGAAGAAAGTATTGGTTCGACCATCTCAAGCTGAATATACTAAATGGAAGGATGTGATCATTGGTGAGGATAATGTGAGGCCAAGGATGATCAAACATAAAAGTCCAGAAGTTGGCCGTTGGAAGGTGAATGAAAACAAGAGCAAGGTCACTAAGAAGCTTGAAAAGCCAAAACCTACATTTAGTGCACTTTTGGCTAAGTATGAGAGTGGCAAGGCCGGCCAAAAAGGAAGCAACCGGCCAAATACCCTTAAGCGTTCAAGATCACCTCCAAAGCATGAGTTTGGAGGAAGGAAAAGGCAATGGGAGGACAATATTGCAGCAGCTCCATTTCCTCCTTTTGAGCCACCAATGCCTATGATGTGGGGGCCTCCTCCTATGATGTGTCCACAATTTCTGCCGTGGAGTTGGTGTGGACCTTGGGTGCCACCTCCTATGCCGTTTGCACCATTTCATCCAGGATGGACAGCACCAAAGCAATCGGCATTCGATAGACTATCTCATTCTAGACAAGGCCGATTTGATTCAAGAAATCGGTCAAATGATGGGAGAGATAGGAAAAAGGTTAAAAAGGTTTATCGAGTGAAGAATACAAGTATTTCTAATGAGAAATTAGATCTGAAACAGAAGGGAAAACAGCCAGTTGTTGATGTAGACAAAGTGCAAAAACAATCGGCTAGTAGCGGTTCGAGTGGCAGCAACAAAGAGGAAGTTATAGAGGCGGTTGGTACTGATCTCGGGCTCAAAATGGCACCACCTACAGTAGCACAACAGTCCATGGCGCCAAAAGTTGAAGAAACCGCTTCTAGTGCCACGCCGATCGATAGTTCGGGTGATCGGAAGGTTGAGAAGAAAGTGTCCTTGCTGCCTGGAACTAAACCGCATCCCCAATGGTGTCCTAGAGGTCTTTCACACTCCCAAAAGAGAAAAGGCTACACAAGCAAGAGTTGGGAGAAGCTCAAACTGAAAAGGTGAGAGATGCAGTCTTTAATGAGATTAAGCCGATGTTGCCTATTCGGCAAGAGTGGAGAGAGAAGCAAACTGTAGCGCCTATTGTGACACCTAGTGATGATGAAGATGATATGCTAGAAGACTCTCCAGTAATTAGAGATGATACTCCACCTCATGATGGTATGGATGTCAATATGGTTTTTGTTTTGCCTTCAGAATTTAGAGCTATTGATGAGGAGGTTGCTCAACTAAATCTTGGTCCGAATGAAGACATATTTGAGAAGCCTAAAGAATCGAGCTGACATTTAAGGCCATTGTATGTTAAAGGACATATTGATGGAAGGCCGAATTCTAGAATGTTGGTTGATGGTGGAGCTACTGTGAACTTAATGCCATATTCGGTTTTCAAGAAGCTAGGAAAAGAAGACAATGAGCTCGTAAAGACAAATTTGGTGCTTAATGGCTTCACCGGCAATCCTACGGAGGCTAAGGGTGTAATCTCCATGGAGCTTACCATTGGGAGCAAGATGGTGCCTGTGGCTTTCTTTGTCACTGATGTGCAAGGTAATTACAATGTGTTGTTGAGCCATGATTGGATTCATGGAAATCATTGTATACCTTCTAGTTTGCACCAATTCTTAATTCAATGGGTAGACAATGAGGTAGAGATTATCCTTGCGGATACATTGACTTTTGTTGCTTTAGCCGATGCTTCAGTAGATTGGTAACATGGAAATGTGCAATGTCTATCCGGTAAAGATCTTTCGGGCTATGATTTCTTAGTGTCACTAGGGATGGTTTTGTACCCATGTCTATACAGTCGATTTCTTCATCTTGGCTTAGCAATGTAATGTTATAAATGGATAAATAAAGTAATTTCAATTGGTTGCAGCAGCGTGTGGAGCAATATTGGTCTGAAAAGAATGATATTTGTGAGACTATTGATGATTTTGATGAAGTAGAAAAGCTAGGACAAGGTTTTTCATCAGTTGATCCATTAGAAGAGGTAGATATATGGGATGGTACTGTTCCTACGGCGACATTTGTGAACAAAAATATGCATGCTGTCCAAAAAAATGAAATAGTTGCGTTGCTTAAGGAATATATTTATTGTTTCGCTTGGGAGTATCATGAGATGCCGCGACTTCGTCGTGAGCTTGTAGAGCATGTGCTTCCTATAAAATATGGTTTTAGGCGTGAGCTTGTAGAGCCGTGAGCTTGTAGAGCATGTGCTAGAAAGTTTAATCCTAACATGTATGGGCGAATCAAAGAAGAGATAAGCCAGTTGCTCGCTGTGGGATTTATTCATCCTTGTAGGTATGCTGAATGGATATCTAATATTGTCCCAGGCGAGAAGAAAAATAGTGGTAAGTTGAGAGTATACATCGATTTTAGAGATTTAAATAAAGCTACTCCCAAAGATGAATATCCTATGCCTATCGTCAATATGTTGATTAATGATGCTTCGGGTCATAGAGTCATTAGTTTTTTGGATGACAATGTGTGCTATAATCAAATTTTCATGGTCGAGGAAGATATGTCTAAAACGGCCTTTCGTTGCCTGGGTTTTTTTGGTCTATTCGAGTGGGTTGTCATGACATTTGGGTTAAAGAATGCCGGTGCTACTTATCACAGAGCTATAAATTTGATCTTTCATGACTTGCTTAGTGTTATCTTAGAGATATACATTGATGATATTGTTGTCAAATCGGATGCTATGGATAGTCATTACGCTGATTTGCACTTAGCTTTTGAAAGGATGCGTCGGTATGGTCTAAAGATGAACCCAGTTAAATGTGCTTCTGGTGTATCAACGGGCAAGTTTTTGGGTTTTATAATACATGACAGAGACATAGAGATAGATCCTAGTAAAATAGCAGCCATAGACAAATTGGGGGTGCCACAATCAAAGAGAGATGTTCAAAAGTTGCTAGGAAAAGTTAATTACTTGAGGCGGTTCATATCTAACTTGTCTGGCAAAGTTAGTACATTCACTCCTATACTTCAGTTGAAAAAAGAAGCCGATTTTACTTTGGGGGCAGAACAGAAACAAGCCTATGATGATATAAAAAAGTACTTGTCAACACCCCCTGTACATAGGGTGCCCAAAGCCGGGATTCTGTTTCGGCTATATGTTTCTACACAAGAGGTGGCGATAGGTGTTGTTCTTACACAAGAAAGTGAAGGGAAAGAATATGTGATCACTTATTTGAGCAGGCATCTCTTGGAAGCGGAAATAAGGTATCTGTTTATTGAAAAATTGTGCTTATCCTTATATTATGCATGCACCAAGTTGAGACATTATTTGCTTTCTAGCACTTGTGTGGTTGCATGCCAAAAAATTACTGGTGCACACCTTGCGCATACCATGCCAAAAAACTTGCTTTATAGCACCAAGTTGAGATGGTGAAAATGATAGCTCATAATGTTTGAAGATGGTGCACACCATGTGCAGCACCACCAGGGTCTCCCGTACTGCTAGCACGACCTGGAGAGGCCCCTGACGCATGCACACCAGAAGCATCTCCCTCCACAAAAACTCCACCAGAAGAGCCTTCCTCGTCCGAGGATAAGTTAGGGGCAGGATGAGCATTAGTCAAAGATTAGTCAGTTATACACCCATCCCCATGATCAATACTTAATGGATTTTGGAGCATTGCAGAAAGCAACGAAATTTCTGCCCGTAGGCGAGCACCGGCATTAGGATTAAGATGGGCGAAAGGGAAAATAGTTTCATCAAATATTACGTCTCTTGAGATGTAAACACGCCCACATGAAATATCAAGACACTTAAAACCCTTATGCAAATTGCTATAGCCTAAGAAGGCACACTGTTTGGAATGAAACACCAGTTTGCGAGAGTTATAAGGGCGAAGATTGGGCCAACAAGCACATCCAAAGACACGAAGAGACGTATAATCAGGCTTTTCATGGAATAGATGTTCCAAAGGTATATCATTATCTATGACCTTACTAGGAAGGCGATTGATGAGATAGGTGGCTGTCAAGAAGGCCTCATCCCAAAATTTCAGAGGCATAGAAGCATGAGCAAGAAGAGACAAACCAACTTCTACTATGTGACGATGTTTGCATTCAGCAGATCCATTCTGCTGGTGCGCATAAGGACAAGAGACATGATGTTCTATGCCAATTTGCTGGAAAAAGGTATTGAGCCTTTGATATTCACCACCCTAGTCAGTTTGCATGGCCAAAATTTTACGATCAAACCATCTCTCAACAAGATTTTGGAATTCATAAAATCTTTGGAAAACCTCGGACTTATGTTTAAGCAAATAAATCCAAGTAAACTTACTGTAATCATCGATAAAACTGACATAATATTCTTGTCTCCTAACAGAATCAGTAGCAGGACCCCAAACATCAGAAAAGACAAGTTCCAAGGGAGCACTGGAAACACTAGATGATCTAGGATAAGGCAACTGATGACTTTTGGCCTTTTGACAAGCATCACAAACTGACTCTTTATTCGACTCTTTAGAAAAAGGAAGACTGTTCTTGCTAAGAACTTGATCAACAATAGATGACGACGGATGGCCTAAACAACTGTGCCATCGAGACGAGGATAGCTTGACAGCACCACACACTTGTTTACTTGAGCCAGAAGGAATGGATGTCAAGGGATACAGACCACCCCTACAATTGCTGCGATGAAGAGTTTCCTTGTTGCCTGATCCTTAATCAAAAAGAAATTGGGGTGAAATTCTAAAAAAGCCTGATTATCAGTAGCAAGACGATAAACAGAGACTAAATTCTTCTCGGCTTTAGGGACATGAAGAACATTATTTAAATAAAGATCACGGGTAGGGGTGTGAACGGTAGTATGACCAATATGACTAATACTCATACCTTCACCGCTGGCCGTGTGAACTTGATCGTTGCCGTTGTACTTGTCATGAACAGTCAACTTGTCGAGCTCACTTGTAATGTGATCGGTAGCACCCGTGTCAGTGTACCAATTGGTGTCGACACCATACGAAGTGATTGCCGATGCCACACTCCTTTCTTCTCCAGTGAAAGAGGTGTCAAACCTCTTCCAGCATTTGATGGCAGTGTGTCCAAGCTTGCCACGCAGTTGGCACGTAGGCTTGGGCATGAAGTTGTTGGTGTTGTAACCTTCGTTCCCGCCTGATCTTGAATAGTCACCACGGCTACAGCCATTGCCGTGACCCCGGACACCACGCCCTCATGACACAGAATTTGCAGACAATTGCAAACCTCCTTGTAGCAGGTCCATGCGCATCTCAAAGGACAACATCTGTGCATACAGTTCTCCAACGGAGATAGGCTCCACACGTGCAGCAACAACCGACACAAGTGGATTGTAGTCGATATCGAGACCGGAGAGGATGTACGACACGATCTCCTCATCATCGAGGGGCTTCCCGTAGATGCCATCTCATCAGCGAGGCCCTTCATCTTGCCGAAGTATTCGCCAACAGACATGGCACCCTTCTGAGTGGTGGACAGTGCCATTCTTGTGTTGATCACTCGCGCTCGGGATTGAGAGGCAAAGATACCCTCAATTGTGCTCCACGCGTCAGCCGGCTTGGTCATGGTAGCGACCTGGGAGAGGATCTCTCTGGAGAGAGAGGACAGAATGTAGCTGAGCACTTCCTGCTCTTGAGCAACCCACAGCGCGTGCGCAGGGTTGGGGACAGTCTCCATGTCCTTGTCGTTCTTGGTGATGACAATCGTGTCCGCCGGTGCCTTAGCAGACGTGTCAAGGAAGTGCGCCATCTGCGCACCACGTAAGGTCGCCAGCACCTGGGCCTTCCACAGCGGGTGATTGCTCTTGGAGAGCTTCGCGCTGACGAGCTGACCAAGGACAGGCGATGCAGCCGTGATGGAGGATGAAGAAGACACCATTGTAGATGTGTTTGCGGAGGTAACCGGCTCTGATTACCATGTGAAGAAGATAGGAAGCGTTAAACCCTTTGTCTCGGGCCGCATCTTTTATAGAAGATGCGGAAACAGCCTCCTTCGTGGCTTGTACAGAAGGAGATCGATCCTTGATTACAAACGTGATACTCACGTAAAGAAACAAGAGATAAGCTTCTATCTATACCCAAGAATATCTCTTAGATTTCTACTTTCGAAAACATTCTATCTCTAACATTCATCACTGCAAGAGCGGGGAGAGTAAAACATGCTGCTGGTGCATTTGCTGCACACGCTGTAATGGAGACTATAGATGAGGCTCTACGGCCGGGCATTTGCTATATATCTTGTCATTGAGTCTGATGCTCAGGTCCTTGTTCGATCAGTTGGGACGGTCTAATGCCAGGATTCATTTCTGGAATTGTAACGGGCGAGATGCTCCAGCGTATTATGTAATAAAGTCCCAGTTTCCAAAAGAAAAAAACCTTCAACAAATATACTTGCCGTATTCTCATGCTGTAAAAGCACAATTCTTTGCCTTTCAGTTACAGTCTGAATATTACGAGTCATTTACAGACTAAATTTTAAATACGCCCTTGCATTAAACGTTTGATGTCTATAGCAACTCTCGTATACAGATTATAGCAACACTCTGGCCCGGCAGATTGAACACACAGCGTCTAACCAACGGAAGCCTACATAGGAGGCGGCGGCTCCTCGTCCGACTCGTCACTAGAGCACGGTGGGTGGTCTACCTGTAGATTGCTACCTAGAAGCCTGCTGTCGCTATTCGCTGAACCGCTTCGACCCTTTTTCCTGGTGGCTGCGGTTGCTTGCTGCCTTGGCGGACGAGGACAGCAGGGACGGTCCAGTGGCTATGGGCTGTGCCTGTGCCGCCTTTGCCCGTGCGCTCCTGCTGCCTCCCCTTGGCCGCCACCAACCTTTGCCCCCGCCACAGCCCATAGCCACTGGACTTCGGTCCCCAAGATCCTCTCTGCTCTTTGATTCGTGCACGCAGCAGCCATATCAGTGCTTTGGACCTTGACTGGTGAGTCACTTTGTGCATTGTATCTTGGCAGGTGGCTAGGCCTAGGGTTCCTGATGCGATGCGGTGGGTGCCAGTTCTTGGCAGGTGGTGGTGGAGGTGGAGTTCATGCTGGATAACGGCGAGCTGGAAAACCTCCTTGATGAAGGGACCATGAACCCTCAAGGCAAGGCTACTGCAACCGCCAAGGTACTCATTTTTTTTTTTTGTTAACTCTTCTACTTTTTTCCCAAGGTGGAATATATCAATCACATAATGCAAAAGTTCTGGTTTGCTGTCAATATTTCGCGCTGCAGCCAATATTTACTATATGAACCTAGTCTTTTTCTTCTTCAGCCAAATTCTGCCACAGAAGTGCGGGAAGCTGGGGCCATGTCGTGGTAATGGTGAGCCCCGGCTTAGCCATTTCACAGATTTTGCAATTTGTTACTATTTACTTTCATGATTTGTGGTGTGCGGAAGACGGATTATCTAACAGGAGCTAAATCGGCACTTCCCGGTAGCAAGTTAGTAAAAGAAGTTACAGAATGAATTGGTGAATCCTACAATTAATAATCAGATAGTTCAGTGCATGCATAAGATGGCTATCTTTGCATATTTCCTATGTGATATAAAATGATCTGATGTTTCGTTACATTTTTCCAAAGTGGCTGGCCTTCCTATTTGTGAAATTACATTGAGATATCAGGAATTTACCCAGGTTTTTTTCTCTGTCCAATTTCTTACATCTCTAGTAGTTCATTATTGATTAGTTAAAAAATTGACACGCGAGATATACTGATTTAGCTCTAACTAACGTTTGGGTCTGTGTAATCGATAGAGTCGCTTCTTGCTAGTAGTGAGCAGGAGCAGCACAGGGAGGCAACTGCTCTGCTCCCAAAGACCTAAGGTATTGCTGGTATCAGCTCAAACATCATATAGTGTTTGTATTCTATACTTGTGCATTTGTTTTATGGACTCGAATTTCACAAATTTGGTGGTTATCCCGTCCAGCTGCACCCAGCTTGTCTTCGCTGTCCTCCGCTTCCCCAGGTTCTCCTCCCACCGTAGTAGCTTTTTTTTTTGGTAAAAGAAAGCTACTAACATGCATTATCTCTATTGTCAAGATTAATATAATAGCTGATCGTGTATCTCTCATGCCTTCTTTTCTTTAAACAAGACCATGAATGATCTTTTTCTTCCAATTTGTTTCAATAAGATAATTAAACAGGACACCTAGCTTCTAAGTGTTGTGTTCTAATCATAAACATTTTTTCGTTCGTGGCGACGAAATTCTTCTGCACAACAAGCAAGTCGATGTGTTTGATGGACCAAAACAGATGACCCCATGGAGCTAGGTCTTTTTCAAACTTTTTTCCATGGGTGCTGTGATTTGTATGCATTCCCTTTACTGTTTCATTGACTTGAATCATCAAGAAGGGGTTCTGGGTGATAATTGCACCATGTATGGAGTTGGAGTTTGCTTTCTGTAAGTGATTGCACCATCTTCTCCCAAATGAAATTGGCTTGAAATAATTGTGCCATCTCCATGGTACATAAAGAAATCTGAAATAAACAGATTAAAAAAATCTCACATCTCACTTGATTTCCTCCAGTTGTCTATCATCCTGTGGCTAAGCTGATAACAGGAAATAATCAGTTATATTCGCAAAAAAAAAGAAATAGTTTTGCAAGCAAAATATATTAACTGAAATAGTAGGAGCAATATGGTCAAGGGGGTGCTTGCCTTGCTGTTTCAACACTTGGTAGCACTTCTGGACCTTCGTCAACCGCCATCAAAACGTCAAAACCTAAGCGAAGCGGCAAAAGGTGAATAAACACCAAATATACAGAGAAAAACATAAAAGCAACAGTACTATTTGCCAACTTCCAGTTTCGTTCCAGAAAACAGCATCACTGTTAACTTTCAACCACCCATATCAAGCTTTTGCCAACGTGGTGGCGCACGGACAATTGTCGTAGGTGGTTTGGAGAATGTAGCTGTAAACTCAGTTAGGTACCTTTTCAACAGATAGCTCAAAGTTTTCGGGTCTCTCCTGTACTCCTTTGCATTGACTTTGTTCCTTTCATTCCATAGTAACCACAGCATAACAGTAGCCCGTCGTTGGACTTGTTCTTCAAGGGCCCACAAAGCTTCAAACATGTTTTTTGCATCCGTTGCTCTCGCCAGCCATGCCCTAGCATGCTCCAACTCTGCTTCTGTGCACACGGCCCGTGCATATTTGCATTTAAAAAGCGCGTGGCCTGCATCTTCATCAAGTCTGCTACAGACTGGTGATAGAAATTAAGCTCATCTTAAAACATGATTAGTCCTAAAGATAGACACGTCTTAAGCGGAAGCGTGAACGCATACCTGAATTCAGTGACGCCATCCTTTGTTAATCGGTGAAGATGAAGAGGGTGAGCGTGTCGGTGTAGATGGTCGCCGGCGTGGACAACGTAGCTCGGTGAAGTCACGGCGGCGGCCTTCGCTCTGCTACAGCGCCCTAATATGATCGGCAGATCGTATGTATGTTTGGGAGAGGCTAAACCTCACGAGATCGATATCCCCGTGAGGTGCCGGCTCCCCCTCATCTATATATGAGCAGCACAGAACGGGACCGCAACCATATATGGTTGGTTGCACCACCGATCACGGCGCTAGGTGGGAACGGGACTCCCCCTTTAGTCGGATGTTAGTTATGATTCTATAAGGAGAGAGGGCTCGAGATCACATCCAACATTCTCCCCCTTAATCGTAAGACTAACATCATAAGCCAACTCTCAATGAAATAGTACACCAAGGGAAAGCATTACAGCGGCTAATTAAATGTCACTGAAACCCAAAAACCTATAGTACACTATTTCATCTCGAAATGAAAATTCGTTATTCCTAATGGGAGTTGGTTTGCATTATAGTCCTCTTATCCAGAATCATAGGTTTTTCAATAACCCCATGCCCGTAACATGATCACGAAAAATATGGGGTGGTAAGCCTTTAGTGAGCAGATCCGCAAGCATTGACTTAGTACTTATATGCTTGACACTTATTGTTTGATCCTGGATTTTATCTTTTACAACATGATACTTAATATCGATGTGTTTGGTAGCACCACTCGACTTGTTGTTACTCGTATAGAAAACTGCGGGTTGATTGTCACAGTATAACGTAAGTGGTTTTGAAATACTGTCGATCACTCTTAATCCCGGGATAAAGTTCTTTAGCCATACAGCTTGCCCGGTAGCCTCATAACATGCCACAAACTTAGCTTGCATCGTTGAAGATGTTGTAAGTGTCTGTTTGGAGCTTTTCCACGAGATAGCTCCTCTAGCGAGGGTGAAGATATAACCTGACGTGGATTTCTTAGTGTCTACACACCCCGCAAAGTCTGCATCCGAATAACCAACGACTTCAAGGTTATTGGATTCTCTAAATATGAGCATGTAGTTTTTAGTGCCTTGCAAATAGCGAAAGACTTTCTTAATGGCTTTCTAGTGGTTTGGTCCTGGATTTGACTGATATCTGCCAAGCATCCCGGTCACGAAAGCTAAGTCAGGGTGTGTACATACTTGAGCATACATAATGCTTCCGACAGCTGAAGCATAAATAACCGACTTCATTTGATCAATTTCATATTGGTTCCTTGGACATTGAAATGTCTCAAACTTATCGCCCTTAACAATAGGAGCAGGTGTGGCAGAGCACTTATGCATATTGTATTTCTTCACTACTCTGTCAATGTATGCCTTTTGAGACAAACCTAATACTCATTTGGACCGATCTCGGTGAATTTCAATGCCAAGAACATAAGAGGCTTCACCGAGATCCTTCATATCGAAATTAGAGGAACGAAATCTCTTGGTCTCAAATAGCATATCCTTATCACTGCTAGCCAATAAGATATCATCCACATAAATAACTAAGATGGTAAATTTCCCCCCTTTAAACTTTACATAAATGCAGTTATTAACTTCATTTTCTTTAAAGCTAAAATTTCTAATGACTTTATCAAACTTGAGATACCACTGCCTAGACGCTTGCTTTAGACCATAAATTGATTTCTTAAGGCGACATCCCAAATGTTCCTTACCTTCCATGACAAAACCTTCCGGCTGAGCCATGTAAATATTTTCTTTCAAGTCACCATTAAGGAATGTCGTCTTTACATCCATCTGATGCAGCTCTAAATCATAATGCGCTGTGAGCGCCATAATTATTCTGAAAGAATCTTTACTTGATACAGGAGAGAAAGTTTCATTATAATCGATTCCTTCTCTTTGCAAGAAGCCTTTAGCTACGAGCCTTGCTTTGAACCTTTCGATGTTCCCATTAGAGTCATGTTTGATTTTGTAGACCCATTTACAGCATACTGTTTTGGTTTCGTCAGGGATTTCTACTAGGTCCCACACATCATTATCGCTCATAGACTTTAATTCGTCATTCATGGCATTAAGCCACTCAGACGAATGCTCACTCATCATGGGCTCTTTATATGAGTTGGGATCTTCTGTCTTCCCTATATCATTAACATCCTCATTCATATAAACAATATAATCGTTCGAGATGGCAGGTCTCCTCTCACGCTGTGATCTCCTGATCGGTTCATTATGCACTGCAGGACCAGGACTGGGTACTGCAGGGGACTGCTGAGGCTCATCGTTAGGTGTATCGTTAGGAATTTCAGAGACCTCAATAGGGGGTGCACTGACATTAGTTTCTACTAAAGGTGCAACCACTTGGGGCACATGGATGTAGGGCTCTTGGATCAGCAGTGTAGGAACATAAACCCGCTTTTCTTCAAGATCAACTTCCCTCGGCTCCAGATCCCCGTTCTCAAGAAACACAGCGTGTCTTGTTTCTACGAACTTAGTGATCATATCTGGACAGTAAAAGCGATACCTCTTTGATCTTTCAGGATACCCGATAAAGTGACAACTAACTGTCTTATGATCTAATTTCCCAATATGTGAATTAAAAACTTTAGCTTCAGCTGCACAGCTCCACAAGCGTAAATACTTTAAAGAGGGTTTTCTCCCAATCTATAATTCATAAGGTGTTTTTGGAACTAATTTACTGGGAACCCGATTAAGAATGTGTGCAGCTGTCTTAAGTGCCTCCATCTGCAGTCCAACTGGTAAACTAGAATAGCTTAGCATACTTCACACCATGTCCATAAGCGTGCGATTGCGTCGCTCAGCTACCCCGTTTTGCTGAGGTTCACCAGGTGTAGAATATTGGGCTACTATACCATTTTCCTGAAGGAATCTGGCAAAATGACCAGGGATTTGCCCATATAGGGCATGTCTCCCATAATATTCTCCCCCGCGATCTGATTTCGCTACTTTAATCTTTAGGTTGTGCTGATTTTCTACTTCAGCCTTGAATATCTTAAATTTGTCGAGAGACTCAGATCGATCTTTAATGAGGTAGATATAGCCGTAACGGGAGGAATCATCAGTGAAGGTAATGAAAGAATCAAAACCGTCAACTGATGTCACAGGAAAAGGACCACATATGTCTATGTGAATTAATTCTAATAACCATGTGCTCTGAGTGGCCTCTTTCTTTATTTGCTTAACATTTTTTCCTTTAATGCAATCTATGCAGTGGTCAGAGTCGGAGAAGTCTAAGGGTTGGAGAATCTCTTCCTTAATGAGATGCTCCATTCTCCCTCTCGAAATGTGGCCTAGATGACAATGCCACAATTTCAAAGAAGTCTCATTAATTGTACTTTTCTTTCTCTTATAGCTTACATCATAGACATTCATCGTCATAGAGGATTCATTAAGAGTAAGCATATAAAGTTTGTCTTGTCAGATGGTAAGATCAATAACATCTGAATTAAATTTAAGAATGCACTTATTGTCTCCAAAATTACAATGAAAACCATCATTATCTAACATCGAAACAGAAATGAGATTCCTCCTCATAGAAGGAACATAAACTACATTATTCAGTCTAAGAGTGAAGTTGCTATCAAGAACTAATGGAAAGGATCTGACAGCTTGAACTTCAGCTTCCTTCCCATTGGCCACTCTAAGACTTCGCTCCCCCTTTCCTAATGTTCTCGCGGTAAGGAATCCCTGTAAAGAGTTGTTAGCGTGCACAGTGATACCTGAGTCAATCCACCATGAATTAAAGGAAAAATCAGCATAAAGAGACTCAACAATGAATGTTATTAAATCATTACCCTTCTTTGCGAGCTACTTTAGGAAACCAACATAGTCCTTTTGGTAGTGATCCTTCTTATGGTAGAAGTGGCATCCGTCATCCTTAGATTCTTGAGAGTCAGAAGCAGAAGGAGCAGGTGCTTTGGACGCCCTCTGTGCTGCCTTGTCGTGTTTAGCGACGAAATGCAACTTTTTCTTAGACTTGAAATCCCTTTGGATTTTCTTTTATTGTTGGGGCTGCTAACTTGATTCTGATTACCATCTCCCACTCGCCAAATCACTCCCTTCTTCAGCAGTTCAACACCTTACAGTATGCTTCTCCACGAATATGGCATACCATGTCTTGGAGTAGCAACCAATAGATATCCATCAGGGTACTATCGAGCCCTAAGCACTCTCGCACATAGGGAGTGTGGGTTTTCTATCAGTCTCCACCCTTGTCGAGCTAGCATGGCCACGTTGAACGTGTGTAGATCTCGGAAGTCAAGTCCTCCATTCTTCTTTGATGTCGTCAAAACTTCCCAACTCAACCAGTGCATCTTTTGGTCATTTTCTTGCCGGCTCCACCAATACCGACAGATAAGGGTGCTAAGTTGGTCACAGAAGTCTTTTGTAAGATCAAAGACCGACATTGCATACGTGGGGATAGCTTGTGCTACAGCTTTTATCATTATTTCTTTTTCGGCTTTTGCAGCAACTTCATTTTCCATCCCTGAATCCTTTTTCCAAATATTCTCCTTGATGTATTCAAAAGCCTTTTTCTTCGACTTGCTGAGATAGACTGGCAGACCAAGGTACTTTTCATTCTTTGCTTCCCCAACTTCACTCCCATAGGTGTATTTGGGCTAAACATTATGGATGTTTTATCTGAATTTACCACCTGTCATGAGCACCTTTCGTACACATCAAGAATTTGCTTAAGTTTTCTCGCCCCCCGGGGTGTAGCCTTCATGAATATCAGGGAATCATCCGCAAAAAACATGTGATTGATGGTTGGAGCAGCTGGGCACAACCTGATTCCCTCGATCTCCCTTCGTTCCTCAGCTTTTTGCAATAAAACTGACAGTCCTTTTGCACATATGATAAATAGGTATGGAGACAATGGGTCCCCTTGGTGAAGTCCTCGTGTTGGTCTAATCATACTAGTATATGAGCAATTGACCTTTATTTTGTACGTCACAGTGGACACACATTGCATAATCAATCCAATCCATCTCTCACAGAAACCCAATCTTCTCATCATGTCTCTTAGAAAGCTCCACTCCACCCAGTCATATGCTTTACTCATATCAAGCTTGATTGTAGCAATCCCCTTTGATTTCCTCTTCTTCTTCGAAGGTAGTGTGTAGTCTCATAGGCTAGAAACACATCATCCGTGATAAGTACAAATGCAGTTTGGCTCGGGGAGATAACATCAGGCAGGATTTGTTTCAATCGATTTGCTAGAGCCTTTGAGATTAGCTTATATAGCACATTGCAAAGACTTACCGGGCGCAGATCCTTGATCTTTTCTGGGCTTCTTACTTTTGGGATCAGTACAACTATTGTATGTTCCAGCTCGTCGGCATTTCACCCCCATTCAAAAAATATAGGACTTCTTATTTAACCCGTGGCCCAACTATATAAATGCCAGAAATTTTTGTAGAAGACTGATGGCATACCGTCAGGGCCTGGTGCTTTCAAATCACCGATGCTTTGCAAGGCCTCCCATACCTCTTTCTCCGTTAATTTTTCACAAGGTTCGAATTCATTTCCTGGAACAGTCTGCGGTCAATGTTGGATAGTAGTTCAATGCATGGATCACCTGCATTCGATGCAAAAGGATTGGTATAATGCACTACCGGAAACGATGTGTATGCCGAGTGCATTATATCGGGCACTCGGCAAACAACCACCTACGCCGAGTGCCCGACTAAAGCACTCGGCAAACAACTAAGCACTCGGTAAATACCTCAAAAACACTCGGCAAACAATAGCACTCGGCAAAATTGAGAAAAAACACTCGGCGAATTCGGGCACTCGGCAAACAACGCGCCACGTGTCCCTCCGTTCGGCGGCTGACGGCGAGTCGCCCCTTTGCCGAGTGTCGTCTAATGGACACTCGGCAAAAATAAATGTTTGCCGAGTGCCCGATATTAAGCACTCGGCAAACTATTTTTTTTTCTTTTTTTTTCTTTTTGGTTTCCTTTTATTCTCTTTTCTTTCTCGTAATAACAACCAACCAAAGGCCGCTACATATCGATTCCGATACTACTACAGTATGATTTAAGGATGATATTGTTATGAACTTGGAGTTAGAATTCAGTCGTGCTTCAAGATTGAGATGCAGCAGATGTGGACTCCTGGGAGCGGCCCTTGGAATCAGTTGTGCTCTGAAAGAGAATAACAATTCTTCTTCCTTGCCTTAAAAAAGGAATTTCTCGACTATATACTATCATTCCAGCTGTCATCCAGACAAAGAAGGAATTTTCAATGCTTGCCAAGTGGAAGAAGCAAAAGCAGATCAGCTTGATACACTAAGTTGCCCTTCTGATCTATGGGTTTTGCTTGGTTCATCGTTAAGTGCATCAGAGGAGGTAGCTGGTAGCATAGTGAGAAGTGGTGGAACAAAAAAGCGACTTCATTTGGCGATTCTTGGATGGATAACATGTTTACTATGTTCCATCGAAATCTAACTTTATGGATAACTCTTTTTCATAAGAAATTATTTGATGGATATAAGTCAAATTTGATCTGCAAGTACATAAAATAACGAACAAAAATGGGTAGAAAAATATGAGACTTGCCATAGTGTCATGATATGATACGTAGAGACTGAGATAAAAAATTGAGAAGGTTTCGCAAAAGTTATCACGTACGATGCTTAGAAACCGAAACATCTCCGAGGAAGAATCATGGTTTGTAGAGGGAATGGATCAGGTTTGAACCCGAAGTGACGTTTGAATCGTCGTTTGACCTTGAAACTTTTTCTACACTCAACATACAACATAGCATATTCGATGTTAAAATTTGGCATTTTTCTGGGTCCGTTTGCTATTTTTAATTCATTAAGTGCATTTCTAGGCTTTTAATGGATATAAGTCAAATTTGATCTGCAAGTACATGAAATAATGAACAAAAATGGGTAGAAAAATCATATTCATGTTGTTGAGTCTATTTTTAGGCCTTACCCAAGAAATGAAAAGAAATTTAAAACATCTGGGCGGCAACACTCGACCAGCAACATGTAGCTTATTGGTTTTTTAATTCTAAAAAAAGCAAATGAAGTCAGAAAAACATGAGACTTGCTATAGTGTCATGATATGATACGTAGAAGCTGAGATAAAAAATTGAGAAGGTTTCGCAAAATTTGTCACGTACGATGCTTAGAAATCGAAGCATCTCCCAGGAAGAATCGTGGTTTCGAGAGGGAACGGATTAGGTTTGAACCCGAAGTGACGTTTGAATCGTCGTTTGACCTTGAAAATTTTTCTACACTCAACATACAACATAGCATATTCGATGTTAAAATTTGATATTTTTCTGGGTCCGTTTGCTATTTCTAATTCATTAAGTGAATATGTAGTCAAAAAAAAAAATTCAGGTGTTTGCCGAGTGTCTTTGTTTTCCACTCGGCAAACCAGGTGTTTGCCGAGTGCCTTGCTCTCACACTCGGCAAACCAGTTGTTTGCCGAGTGTTCTAGATTTGACACTCGGCAAAGATATCACACTCGGCAATGCAGCGAATATAGGGTTTTCCCACCCCGCGCGCGGGGACAGATCGAAAACTGTCCCGCGCGCGACTCCCCTCCTGCCGCCGCCGCCCCCCGTCCGCCGCCGCCTCGGCCCGCCGCAGCCGCCAGCACCGCCGCCTCGGCCCGCACCCCCCCGCCGCCAGCGCCGCCGCCCCGCCTCCGCCGCCAGCGCCCCCGCGCCCATCCGCCGCAAGCGCCGCCTCGGCCCGCCACCGCCCCTCCGCCGCCTTGCCCCTCCGCCGCCTCGGCCCGCTGCCGCCGCGCCCCTGCGGGCCGCTGCCGCCTCGGCCCGCGGCCCTGCACCGCCTGCGCTGCCGCCTCGGCCCACCGCTGCCGCCGCCGGCAACGCCCCCGCCCCCCCTCCGCCGCCGCCTCGGCCCTCCGCCGCCGCTGCCGCGAGCTGCCCGACGCCGCCTCCCCCGCGCCGGCCAGCGCCACCCCGCGCCGCCCCCCTCCGACGCCCGGGTATAAGGTACCGCTTACTCCTATGGCCTAAGAGCTTGTTCGATTTGCATTCCAATCGTACGGCATGTGGATGAAAAAGGGTTTGGAAGGACTCAATCTGATCATGGTTGCTGGAAAAGCTGAAAACAACCAGCGGTTCTGTTCAACACCAACCAAAGTCCAACATTTAGGCGCTCTCTCTTTTGTTTTGAATGAATGCATCATATTATTCAGGTATATAAATGTACTGGTAGGACATATTTGCCTCGTACATGGGCGGACCCAGCGTATAGAGTGCAGAGAGCACATGCCCTGCTTAATTTTTTATTGTCAGTGGACTTAGTAATTTTTTTCAGAAGTTAAAAGAGTATATTCTCGCTCAATTTTTGGGTTAGACCTGCTCTGGCCTGGTAGTGGATCAAGTTAGTCATCATATAAAATATTTCAACAGGCCATGCAAGTAGACTTTATACTAGTACCTAGACAATTATCATGTGCAATTATATCGACCATATATCAAGTAGAAGCAGCCAATTAAAAGAGGGAAGTAAGGTGTTAGCTAGAACGATGACTGGGACACACCACGTTGCTTTAACCGGTAGTTGCATGACCTATACACACCAAAATAAGTGAGGAGTGCCATGGGCCAGGGCTCCCATTTTCCTTTCATATGTATAGTCAAAAGATAGATATATCGGTGATGGAGAGCGAGATGGCATCGTAGCAGAATATTAGTTTTAGTTGCCTCCAAAACTCTTGGTACGATGACAATGCAAAGGCAGATCGAATGACTTGAATTCCTTGATCCTTATCTCCTAGCTGCCTTGTGTACCAGAAAATTTTGGTTTCCTGCATCACATCGGGTTCTTCACGTACGATTGGGTTTATGCCGATAATATCTCAGAACAGGTATTTATAGATGGATTTTAAATTTTATCATAGATAATTACATGTTTCTTTTTATAAAATTGTCTATAATATTAAGCAAATTCGGCACTTAGCAATGGAGAGGGAGAGAAGCCATGTTTCGTTTTCTTATTAAATATATGCTTCAGGATATAAAATTTTATGTGTGTGTGTGTTAGGTAGGTGAAACAAGGTACAGCCAATCTTCTCAGTTAATATTGAACTGGCTGACAGCATGAGATTAAGAAAATTCAATGTGCACATCTCAACGAAAGTATACAACACTTCTTACAAAAATTATCTTGACTTGATCGGTTGCCGTACTTCCGTGTACGACCGCAGCCCACGTAATCAACTCTTTATATAATCCAGTGGATGATAATATACGGCACTTGCATGACTTTAACAGCTAGAGCTTGTCATTTAAGAACTGACAGCATGTGTACGGCATCATGAACAAGAGTTTGTTTTAGCTAGTTGCATACTCAGCTCTTGTGAAAAATCTTGTAGTGCTTGTTGAAGAAGAACATGGGAAGGAACTGGTCAACTATGCTATCACCTCTATCTGAACCTTGCAAAAGTACTTTTGGAAATATGTTTAGGCTATATGACAATGCTAGCTGGATGTTTTTATTGCTTCATAGAGATTTCAGGGTTGAGTTGTGCAATTGCACAGGTAACAATTGGCTAGTTTCAATATATGAGCAACTTAAATTGTTAAAGGCACAACTTTGCTATTTATTACAAAGGAGGTGCCGTCAAAATTTTGAATTTTGACTAATTTAGGCTTTAGGATGTGCATGTCGCGTAACCTATGCGTCTCCCGTTTGAAAGAGTTATGGTTACAAATATGCAAGTCTTTGCATATCTATAACCGTAACTGTTTCGAATTGTCCACGTTTTTTGGACAGCCCGAGGATGTGTAGATTGGGTTCGTTTCAATGCTCTACTCCGATCCGAGACAGAGTTTCGGCAGCGTCTCCCCGTTGTTCTCCGGATACACATTCTCTTGGCTTTGTTGCCGAGACGTGTATTTGGAGAACAGCGGGGAGGTGCTGCCGAAATTCTGTCTCGGATCGGAGTAGAGCATGGAAACGGCCCAATCTACACATCGTCGGGTGGGATTAGGACCTATCTTTACCTATTAGATAGTTTGATGCATGCCGATTCCCTCTTATGGTAAAACACAAATATTTGATTTTTATATTACTTGCTGAATAAAAAATATTATATGTGTATGTTTCCCAATATGTTAGAGGATGGATGATCGTGAGTGGATGTACACTGGCCGCTCTAGTCAAGGTTTTTTGACCGATGAATGGATCCAGAAGACCGATGTGTTCTTGGAATTAGCATTTGCTAGGCCTAAGGGACCTCGTGGAACTTGGTGCCCCTGCAGTATTTGTGCAAACGCGCGTCAACAAACAAAGGAGGTCATGGGTCAACACCTTTGTAAGAATGGGTTTATGCCACACTATACCCGGTGGACCTACCATGGTGAGTCCGAACGTGCCAGAGAGGAGGTGGTGCGTCAACACACCAATGACTATGATGTCGGGGTTGGAGACATGCTAGATGACTTCCATGACGCACATTTTAATGAAGCACGTATGGAGGAAGTGCCGGAGTCAACCGCAAAGGCCTTTTATGATATGTTGTCTACGGCGCAGCAACCCCTTCACGGGCATTGCAAGGTTTCTCAACTGGATGCCATCAGACGCCTAATGGCTATCAAGTCCCAGTTTAGCTGCAGCCGAGAATCCTTCGATGCAATGCTGACAGTTGTTGGTAGCCTTCTCCCGGAAGGTCACATTCTGCCAAAGAGCATGTACAAGTCGAAGAAAGTCCTCCGTGCACTTAAGATGCCATATGAGCAGATACATGCTTGTCCAAAGGGATGCATCTTATTTAGGAAAGAACACGCGGACGCAAAGTACTGTGTGAAGTGCAATTCCTCTAGGTATCTTGAGGTAGACTCTGGTGATGGTCAGAAGAGGCAGCTCGCAATCCCCGTGAAGATCCTTCGGTATCTTCCATTCGTACCGAGAATCCAACGGCTGTATATGACTGTGGAATCTGCTAAACAGATGACATGGCACAAAGATGGGCGTCGATACAATCCTGACAAGCTGGTACATCCATCGGATGGTGAAGCATGGAAGAGGTTCGATCTGATTCATCGTGAAAAAGCTCTAGAGGCTCGTAATGTACGAATTGCGCTCGCAACTAATGGGTTCAATCCATATGGTATGACTTGTGCCTCATACAGTTGTTGGCCCATGTTTGTTATTCCCCTCAATCTCCCCCCCGGCGTCATCTTTCAATGACAGAACATATTCCTGTCGCTGATAATTCCGGGGCCTGAATACCCGGGGAAGAATATGAGTGTGTACATGGAGCCGCTGATGGATGATTTGGTCCGTGCTTGGGAGGATGGGGTCTGGACATACGATCGAGCTACAAAGACAAACTTCAAAATGCATGTTTGGTACCAGTACTCCCTGCATGATCTACCGGCGTATGGGATATTCTGTGGCTGGTGTGTGCATGGGAAGTTCCCATGCCCAGTATGCAGGGCGGCTCTGATGTTCATTTGGTTGACAAAGGGTGGCAAATATTCTTCCTTCGACAAGCATCGACAATTCCTTCCTCTTGACCATCCATTCAGACAAGACGTGCAGAACTTTACGAAAGATGTAGTTGCCGAAGGCTCAGCACCACCTAAGATGACCAGTGCCGCGGTTCGTGCTCAGTTAGACGCTCTCGAGGCCAATGCCCAAGGAGATGGATTTCTGGGATATGGTGAGCAACACGCCTGGACTCACAAGCCATGCTTGTGGAATCTCCCCTACTTCGATGATCTCCTTCTTCCACATAACATTGATGTAATGCACACTGAAAAGAATGTCGCTGAGGCCATTTTTGGCACAATCATGGACATTCCTAAGAAGACGAAGGATAACGTTAAGGCTAGAGTCGATCAAACGAGATTATGCAATAGACCACAACTAGACATGGCTCCTCCCAAAGGCGGGAAATCGTGGACGAAGCCAAAGGCCAATTTCGTTCTTACAAGGGCCCAAAGGAGGGAAGTACTTGAGTGGTTCCAAACCTTGATGTTCCCTGATGGGTATGCAGCGAATCTGAAGAGGGGAGTGAATTTAGCTACTTTGCGAATCAACGGGCTCAAGAGTCATGACTATCACATATGGCTTGAGCGGCTACTGCCGGTGATGATTCGAGGCTATGTCCCTGAGGATGTTTGGCTAGTGCTTGCGGAGTTGAGCAATTTCTTCCGCCAGCTTTGTGCTAAAGAGTTATCTCATACCGTGGTAGCAGACATGGAAAGACTGGCGCCTGTGTTGCTCTGCAAGTTGGAGAAGATCTTTCCACCCGACTTCTTTAATCCGATGCAACATATGATTTTGCACCTCCCGTATGAAGCACGAATGGGGGGGCCCGTGCAGGGCCGTTGGTGCTACTCAATTGAGAGATTCCATAAGATTCTTCGAAATAAATGTAAAAATAAATGCAAAATTGAAGCATCCATAGCCGAAGCATACATCCTGGAGGAGGTGTCAAACTTCACAACAAAATACTATGCTAACAATCTTCCCAGTGTGCATAATCCACCCCCTCGTTACAATGTTGGAAACCCCGAAGATGAATCAAAGCTTAGCATCTTTAGAGGGCAACTTGGCAGTGCAAGTGGTGCGACTAACAAGACCTTGCAACATGAAGAGTGGCGCACTATTATGTTGTATGTCTTGACCAACCTATCCGAAGTGGAGCCGTACATGCAGTAAGTGCTCAATACATTATTTCTCAACTAGTCACAAGTTTGTGTCCAACTCCGCTTCTTCTCATTGCTATAGGGAATTCAATGAGCAATTCTGGCATGAATCAAGGGAACCTACCCTCGAGGAAGCTTCGGCCCTTCTTAGAGATGGTGTGGGAAATGACATGCCCGATTTCATTTCTTGGTTCAAACAGAAAGTACTTTCTTACTTGGCTATTACACCAACTTGATTTCATTTCTAACTTGATTTCATTTCTTACATGCGACTAATACACCAAGTTATCCCGCTTAAACTTGTAGGGAACAACCGATGAGTCTATGAGTGCCGACTTGAGACAAGTTGCGGATGGTTGTGCCTATAGGGTCAGGTCATTTAAGGCTTACGACGTGAATGGATATCGCTTCCACACAGCAAGCCACGAGCAGAGTCGGCCCAATCATAGAACAACAAATACCAGAGTTTTTACTCCAGGCTTAGATGGGGCTGAGTACTGCGGAAGAATTGAAGAAATATACGAACTGAATTTTGATGGGAGCAAACCTCTGAATCCCGTCATATTCAAATGCCATTGGTTCGATCCAGAAGTAATGAGACGGACCCCTAATCTTGGGCTAGTCGAAATTTGACAATCAACCGTCTTACCAGGAGACGATGTCTATATTGTGGCTCAACAGGCCACGCAAGTTTATTATCTCTCGTACCCGTGCAAAACCGTTGAGCGTCTTAAGGGTTGGGATGTTGTGTACAAGGTACCGCCACACGGTAAACTACCAGTCCCAAACAATGAAGATTACAACATAGACCCCAACACATATGATGGAGAATTCTTTCAAGAAGATGGGCTCGCAGGGAATTTTGAGATCGACTTGACGGAAGCTCAGGGCATGGAAGTAGACAATGAAACTGGTGCTGACGAGGACGAAGAAGACGAGGTTGAGAATACGAGGGACTTGGAATTACTTGAGTGGTTACATTTAGACAATGACAGTGATGACGCCATTCCTCCTCCCGAGCATCAGGATGATTATTTCGACACGCGTGATAGTGATGATGAGACTTATGATCCAGCTGATCCCGATGATGATGATTATTTCTAATAACTGTATGTTTATTTGTAATAACTGTATGACTTATTCTTTCTCATAGCATGTTTTTTTTAGTATGCTTCATTTATTTACATCAAGTTGTAACATCCGTACTAATTGGTTTACTCGTTCTCATAGCATGGTGGGCGGTATGAGGAAGTTAACGTTGCTATACAAAAAGGCGACGGGGAAAGCCACGGATGCAGGTGACGGGTCCGGAAAGAGACCCCGGGGAAGACCTCCAGGAAGGCCGAGAGGCGGAGGCAGGGGTGGAGGAGGTGCTTCTATACCTGCTGTTGAGGAGGAGACTGAGTCGCCTCTAGGTGCGGCTGAGTCTGAGTCTGACTCGCCTATACCTACGGCTGCGACTCAGTCTGGGGATGAGGAGCAGGTAGAGGAGGAGCAGGTTGACCAGCGGGGTAGCTCTAGCTCTACTTCTTCTCGTGTGTGGCTGCGTGGTCCTTCTAGCCTCCCGAGGCGACCAGTGCCAATGGCTAGACGCCCGCTCATTCGACCAGATGGAGAGAAGTAAATGGCTCTCTCTACTCTCACTATTTTTTTGCCTTTGTATCTTCAATATTTCAACACATACTAATAAATTGCCTTTACACTTGTGCAGGAACTGGCTGAGGGTTGGAGAGGGTGACCACTCACGCCATGTAAACGACATCCTTGGACTTTTGATCAAGGAGAAGTTCCCTGGCATGGTTACTTTGGGCGGAGTAACCGAGCCGGCATACACATGGGCTCACTATGCAGCCGCGCCGGACGCCCGTGACCAGGAGGGAAGGGTGTTTCCCAATAGAGCCGAGCGGGTGAAGGCCGAGCTGTGGGTAAGTTTCGTTCGCACTACATTAGTCAATACTAATCGCATGGAAATTATTTAACTAATGACTGGATCCGTCACGTCTATATGTAGGATTTTTTTAGATGCGAGCCAGGCTTGGAGGCTAGGGCAGCTGCTGTCGTCGACAAAGCTGCCAAGAAACTTGTTAAGGATATGCACCATGAGGCGCGCGTCCAGGTCGTGATCAAATTTCACGCGGAACACCTTGGAGCGAAGGTGACAAAAAAAGACGCTAGGACCATATCTCTGACCCGGGAGCAGTACCTGCAGGTAAAGTACATTAAAGCTTATTGTTCCTTAGATTACTAACACTTAATTTCTTCTTCTTATATATCATGTACTTGATTATTTAGGTGCCTCCGGGGTGGTGCACCGGAGACCTTCCGTGCTGGACGGTGATCGTGGACAAGTGGTGCGCTCCCGAGTGGGAGGAGAGTCACAATGCTTGCCGGGAAAGGCGATTGTTGATGCCTGGCGCGCCACACCATCAAGGCAACCTCAGCCTGACTGGTTTCGCGGCTAGATGGGTATGCAATAGCATCTGTTGTTCCCAAGCTCAGTTCTCCTTAATTTCTGTGCAGGCGTCCCCTTTATGAATGTTTTTGCTTTTCTGTTGCAGTCGACAAAAAATGATGGTCAGCCTCTCTCCCAGTTCAAGGCTTATGCTTTGGCCCATAAGTCAAAGGCGATGCACGGGGTTGCTTATGACCCGAATGACCCGGCCTCAGCGTACACCAACGAGAATGTCAAGGCTCGCCTGGATGGATACACATCGATGGAAAAGGAGGTCCACGGCCCAGACTTTGATCCGAGCGAGCAGGATCTTGATGGGGAAGTGGTTATGAGGGCGGGAGGAGGCAAGAAACATGGCCGGTTCTGGATGGGCGACGGCACACTCGATACGGCCACCACTCCCTCTCTCTCTCAGCTTAGAGCTCAGAGCACGAGCTCAGGTCCAGGTATACGCCCTCGCCCAGAGCCTACACGGATTGCGATGAACGAAATCCAGGTTAGTTCTGTTTCATTCATCCTCCACGATCTTTACATGCTTTGCATTGGAACGATGATGAGATTGCAATGACATATTGTAGGCCCAGCTGGATGAAGAAAGGAGGCTCCGGCACGAATTAGAGAGATCGTTCGAGGAGAGGATGGCGGCAGAACGATCCCAGTGGTATGCGATGATGACGCCCCTTTATGCTGCAATGGGCCAAACTCCGCCACCGATGCCAACCCCTTCTCGTCCACTTGCTCCACAGGCTCCAAACACTCCTGTGAGTTAGTTTATAACCTTGTAATCACCATTATTGCCATTCCTACAACCATAGAGTGTTGTGCTAACTATCTCCTTTGTGCAGTATCCATCAGTGGGATCGAATACGCCTGGAGCTGGAGGTTCGCACTTTGGTACTCCACCTCACTTTGGTTTGTTCTCCTCACTTTGAAAACTTACTTTTGTAACCCCATATCCATACTTACCATTTCTGTTTACTTTCAAATGCATACTTCTTAATTAGCGTTTCTGCTCCTTAATTGATGCAGGTTAAGGTGGTAATCAAGTGTTGAGTCCGTTACGGCCTACTACATTTTCTTTTTGTTTGGACTATGTTTTGCTATCTTGTCACGACAATTTGTCATGTTTGTGTCACTTGCGATAGTTTATGCGCTGTTTGTGGCATATGTGATGTTTATGCGACGGTTTATGTGATGTTTGTGTAATATGCGATGTTTATGTGATGTTTATGTAATATGCGATGTTTATGTGAAGGTGGTAATCTATGAAATATATATAAATTGTTTTGAATTGCAGTGACAGTTTTGAATCTGGTATGGATCAATTGTCGATCTGGTAAATAACAGTTTGCCGAGTGTAACACTCGGCAAACAAGGCTATGCCGAGTGTAACACTCGGCAAACCGGACACGTGTCGCAAGACTGTTCAATCTGGCATTTTGGATGCCAGTTTGCCGAGTGTGCTCCAATACACTCGGCAAAGCGTGGCACGTGTCGCCAAACTGTGCTATTTGGGCACTATTCTGTGCTCACTTTGCCGAGTACCCTCCAATACACTCGGCAAACGTGCCGTGATTTGCCGAGTGTATACCACGGACACTCGGCAAAGTGTCCTCGTGTTTGCCGAGTGTATCCCTGAGACACTCGGCAAAGAGGCCGTTAACGCGTTGGCACCGTTAGGTCACTTTTTTTGCCGAGTGTCGTATTTGGCTCTCGGCAAATATGTTTGCCGAGTGCCCGATATAAAACACTCGGCAAACAGTGATTTACCGGCACTGTGTATGTCGACAGTGGTATGCCGAGTGTTACACTCGGCAAACATGTTGCCGAGTGTTTTTAGGCCTTTGCCGTGTGCCCTAGCAATAAAACTCATAAGCTCTTGCTCCTCCTCCACTACACCTCCATCATCTTTTTTCAATTTTTTATCTTATTAATTTTTTTTCCTCTCTGAGCCCCAAGCGTGAAAGAATTTTGTGTTGCGGTCTCCTTTTTGTAGCCACTTGGTATGAGCCTGCTGCTTCCAGTACAAATTAAGTTGATCCTGCAAGCGCTCAAGCTTATACCTCAAAATATTCCCGCGACAAATTCTCTAGCGATATATGCCTCCTCCATCTCTCTAACTCCTTTTTTATTTTTTTTATTCTCCCCTCTAACTCTCCCAGCACATTCTTATCCCAGCTGTGTAACTCACCCGACACCTTCTTCAAAAGTGCCATCACTGTATTGCCCCCTTCAACCATTCCTTCCTCCCAAGCATTACGAACTACTTCTTCACAAGTTTCCTCTTGCAGCCATCTAACTTCAAACTTTGGCAGCACATCTGCGCATCGCCTTCGTGTGATTCTTGGCTCCCAATTACAGTCCACTATAATAGGGCGATGATCCGAGTGGCGAGGATCCCCGTTAATTACTTTGTAAGTTGGGAACATCATCCTCCAAGCTTCATTTCCCACTGCTCGGTCCAGCCTCTCTTTAATGAAAGAGTTTGCTTGGTGGCTGTTATTTCTCCACGTAAATGCATCGCCAATAAAGCCCAGATCCTCCAGCTCACAATTATCCAAAGAACTCCTAAAGGCATCCATCTGTATTGTGGTTGATCTGCACCGCCTTCCTTCTCAAAACCAAATAGGATCTCATTGAAATCCCCGGCGCAAAGCCATGGTAGCTGAGAGACCCTATGAAGATCTCTTAATGTATACCAGGTTTGAACTCTTTCTTCAGTTTTTGGTTCATCATAAATGCCAGTAAAACGCCATTGAGGGCCACCCTCTTCCTTGACCACCGCATCAATGTAATATTTGGACAATTGCTGCACTGATATATCCACCCCTCTCCTCCAGAACATTACCAATAAATTCACCACTTTTCCCTTCTCACCTACGAACCATCATATATATTCGGCATATTTGTAACATCCATCGAAACCGCTCCATTTTATCCCTATCCAGTTTTGTTTCAGATAGGAATAGCACATCGGGACCTTCGCGCTTCTGGAGATCCAAAAGGCCTTGAACTGCCGAGGTATTCCCCAGACCCTGGCAGTTCCATGCTATGAGCCTCATTGGTCTCGGCAGGGCCGACCGAGCAGCCCTGCCTTCTCTAAGCTTTGCACCTCCTCCTCCAACTCGCCTACAACCTTCTGTTGCTTCCCCGATCTATTGCTCTCCACCTTTTCCCCACTATCCTCCATACTCCTTTTCCTATCTCCCATTGACGCATACTTCTCAGAGGTATTCCTATCCTTCCTCTCCCTCCTCCTCCCGCCAGCCGCGGGTTAGGGCGAACGAAAAACACAGTACAAACAACTTCAACTCGCTCCAAAGGATGGAATCGAGAGAAGCAGAAGGTGTATTGGTGGAAGTTTAGTGGAAGATTTGTGAAGAAAACAGGGAAAAACTAGATAGGATGCCGCCGAAGATCCTAGGCCCGGGACGGAATTCGAGTCGCCTACTGGGGAGGTAAATGGCAATATCATGTCCTTATTGTTAGCTAACGGTTCTTTTACCGATATTTCGGACAAAATTGTGGCAAACTGTAACCATTGACCCCAGTTTGACAGTGTAGTTTGACAAAAAAATGTAAATAATTGCAATATAGGTAGAATGAGAACCAGAACCAAGTTCACAAGAAGGACAAATGAGAAATGACAAGCGGCCGTCGACATGCTCAAACAGCAGCGCTGTTGCTACAAACAGCTATCCTGTAGTGTCTGTAAGAACGATAGTGCGCACGTTTAGCCCTTCCAGTGTTTTCTTCTTCCTAGCCAAACCCAACAACAAAGACAAGCTTCTTGTATCATCATTTTCTTCTTTCATCAGGCAAGAACAGGAGCTGCCAATTGTAAGCCTAAATTCTTCATTTACGATCATCCGTGTTCTCAAATCAATTCAAACCACAACTTGCTCACATGCTCATGAACCTTTTTCACCATCTCGTTTGAACCATGCCCACTGAAATCGCTGGAGCCGTAGCGACGGCAGGCTGGCTAGGCAGCCGTGCTGCCGGTCATGGCACTGTATATGGTAACCTGCCAATTACTTTGTAATGCAAGTGCAGGCAATAAGATTAAGTACCTAGATCTAGGAGGATTTGACGATATGCTTCAGCTGCCGTGTTGTGTCGCGCCGCCGGTGCTAGCATGTGACGGCGAAACCTTCTAAGCAGCTCTCAGCTGGTGAGCCCAGCTGAAAGGTGGCCGGTGATGAGCGTAGAGGTGCGGCGACGCTCAGCCTTCGTGGCGAGCTGGGCCGGCATCGGGCCTAGGCTAGGATGATGCACGCGAAGGCATGCATGGGCGGAAGGGAAGCTCACTGTGTTATAGAATGGCTGGGAGGTGGGCTGCAGCGGGGTGTCGACGGCGAGGTGGCAGCGGAGGCGGAAGAAGTGCTGCCGGACTTGAAGAATAAGGATGCAGAAGCTTGAATAAGGGCGCAGAACCTTTCTTTTCTTTTCCGTTCCAATTCTGTTCCCAAAATTGCAGTGAAATGCGAATTTGGCCTTTTCCTCCTGATTGTAGACCGCGCCACTGTCCGTCGTCAGGCTCACAATGTGCTTTTTTTCTTTCTGTAACTGGCTTGGAGATGGAACAGTTTGGTGTTTGCATCGCCATCGCTCAGATAGGTGATGCGTGAGCGTAAGTGTGCAATGCTACGTTCAAGCCGAGGCACTTACACTTGAGTTCTCTGCTTCATCAGGAGAAAGCTCCCTGAGCTCTTGCGCTCGATCCAAGCGCAAAATAAGCTCCTTGGCCACCACCAGCTGTAGCTTGATTTGGCCAATCCTCCGCTGGCCCCAACTTTGGAGCTCCTTCGCCGTGTTCCACAGCAGGCTGTCAAGACGCTTGAACGGCTCATTGATTGAAGGCGCGCAGTGCCAGCCCCTCTCAACTGCCTCCAAGTAGCCCAACCGTTTGAGGTCATCTCCAATAGAAATTCTAAAAATTCATCCTCTATAACACTATTATAACATCTCCTAATACTATTACAGCATTCTCTATTTTTTCCATCTCCAACAGCTACTCTGTTTCCTACCTTATATTACTCTCCTCCTCCCCTCGGACCCACGTGCATACGCTATAAACAATAATAGAGCCTCCCGTATCCACCGGCAAAACTTGCAGCCGACTGCTGCCTCCCGCATTACTGTGCCGATGGATACCTCCTCTGTTGAAGCCGGATACGACGTGGATTGGATCGGTATTTTACTGTGCCGCTCGAAAAAAGTACAAAAGCCGCTTCCGTTGGAGTCAGCCTTAGCCAGAAGTTTTCAAAATGAAACCGTCGCTTGGAAAGGAAGGCAGCATTAGAGGCCAGGAGGAGCGGGTAGTGATCCGATGTACCGAACGACAGGGCTTGAAGGAAACAGAAAGGGAATAGTAGTTCCCAATCAATTGAAGCCAACACCCTGTTGAGCTTCTCCAAAGTTTTTTTTTCGACAACGGAGAACCCCATTTCCATTACTGGGTAATGGAATAGTTCAGTACAGACCTTACAGCACAGATAGAACAAGAGGCTAACCAGCAAAAGCAACACCGACATATCTAGGGAATGAGAAGTAAAGTGATATCCAACTACTCAAAGCATAACAACAGACAGAGCAGAAAGGGAGGAACTAGACAAAAAAACATCTGGTAAATGCCTAGAACAAGGAGGGCCCAACTCGAGTCAAATCGCAACTATATCAGCAGCAATATATCTGGAGAAAAGACCAGCAGGAGGGTATGATCAACTTCACCTTCATCAT
Organism: Phragmites australis; assembly: GCF_958298935.1. Classification (NCBI taxonomy): domain Eukaryota; kingdom Viridiplantae; phylum Streptophyta; class Magnoliopsida; order Poales; family Poaceae; genus Phragmites; species Phragmites australis. The sequence goes on along the minus strand of NC_084941.1, from coordinate 25,876,740 downwards.
CTGTCAGATCTTCGTCCTCAACTGGAGGAACACCAGGGAGGCGCAATAGTTGGTTGCTGGAGGGGGGAGGTGGTGTGTCATCAGGGAGCCTTAGCATCTGGTTGGTGGAGCGGGAAGGGTGTGCCCGACATCGATGCATCAAAATCTGGTTCACTGTCGCCAATAGACCATGAGCGCCGCGCATAAGATCATCTTTACTCACCTCTTTGAGGAGTTCTGCCCAGGTAATCAAGAAGGAACAAGCATGGAAAATGATGTCAGCAGGATCACGCAAGAGTTTTTTTGTCAAAACAAGCCCTATTGCGAGCCTTCCAAATGGCCCAGCAAACAACAGCTAAACTAGTGGTGTCAAAATCTTTCCCATGGGGAAAGTAATCATTGATCCACTTATAGTATTGGGTAACGAATTAGGAATGGTGGGAGCACCAATAAAAGTTCCAATAAAACCCTAGGCCACCTTAGCAATAGGGTAAAGAAAAAACAAATGTTTAATAGTCTCAGGCTGAGTACAGAAAAAACAGGAGGGATCTCCACTCCAATTTCTCTTAAGAAGGTTATCTTTGGTTAACAAGGCATCAAGTTCCATAAGTCATAAGAAAAGTTTAATTTTCAAAGGAATTTTGGCTCTCCAAATATGTTTAAAAGGAAGGTGAGGGGATCTCTGGTTAACCAGTTATATGTAGACTTAACACTAAAAGAGTCTTTCTTATCCCATGACCAAGAAACAACATCATCAGAACAACCAAGTCTAACATTTGACAACCAACTGAGAACCAAATCCCATTGAGATTGAAGGTCTGATGTAAACCATCTTCTGAATTCAAGGCACAACTTTATATTGTAGCAATCAAAAATAGTAATAAATTTCTAGTTACAGATGGAGTAAAGCACAGGGTACATTTTAGCAAGAGAATTCGTGGTCAGCCAATTGTCTTTCCAGAACCTTGTATTTTTTACCACTACCAAAAAGAACCTTCCTCCCTTGGAGGTAAATATGTTTAACTTCGATAAGATTTGCTCAACAGGGAGAATCACTAAACTTGTGCTTAACCTCAATGATAGAAGAGTTATGTAAATACTTTTTCCTGATAATAAACTGCCACATCCCATCACCTTTCTCAAGCCTCCACCACCACTTACAAAGAAGAGCAGTATTAAGTTTGGAAAGAATTTTAACACCAAGACCCCCTTTCTTCTTAGGCAAAATTTTTTTGTCCCAATGAACTAGATGGTATTTCTTTTTGGTGCCACCACCTTACCAAAAGAACTTCTCTCTGGCAATGTCAATCTTTTTATTGACAGTTTTAAGCATTCGATACATTGACATTTGATAAATGGGGATATTTGACAGACTAGCATTAATTAGAATGAGTCTACACCTATGGACAATAAACCCCCTTGCTAGACATAGAGTTTTTTGAGGATTTTTTCCTCCATTTTCACCCAGTCAATAAGATGGAGCCTGCTAGGGCTTACAGGAACCCCCATGTATTTGATAGGAAAGGAACCAATTTGACAATGAAAAAGATTAGCATATCTTTCAGCAATAGAGAGGTCACCCCCTACCAAAATCACGTCACTTTCTTGAAAATTGATCTTGAGGCCAAACATTAGCTCATACATATATAGCAATAACTTGAGATTATCATTAGCATGTTGTAAGATTGCAATGCCACCTTCAAACAAATGGGGAACCAGGCCAGTCACTTGTCTATTTTTCTGAGCAGTGGTGATCATCTTAGCCAAGAAGTCAGCAACAAGAATAAAGAGAAAGCATGACAATGGATCACCTTGCTTCACTCCTTTATGACTACCAAAATATGGACTCATATTGTTGTTCAACTTCACATTTAAAGTACCATCACATACCACTTTTTGGATCCAAAGTTTCTATTTATTACTAAAACCTCTTATATCAAGGCATTTAAAAAGGAAGTCCCAACAAAGCTTATCATAAGCTTTGTCAAAATCTAATTTCAGCACCACACCAATTTATTATAGGCACAATTTGAGCTTGTCTCGATCTCAAAATGAGTCAAACTCAAGCCTGGGCCAAGGCTCGCGAGCCTCACGAGCTCAAACTCGATAAGGCTTGATAAGGACCGAGTTAATGAATATTACGATTTTTATTTAAATTTATCACTCTACCAAGTCTATACGGCCTTAATTTTTCTCATGTATCCCCAAGGCCCAAGGAGATGTTACAAGAACCAGAATGGAGGAGTCATCCTAAAGCCTATGTAGATAACCACATCACAACAAACAACCAAGACGATAAGACCTACTCGGTGTTTCTCCCGTTATCGAGCTTAGACAAGCCGAACTCGAGCCTACTTGAGCTTGAATCGAGTCGAGCTCAAGTCCGTCCCCAAGCTCGCCTGCCATCGTAGGCTCATTCGAGCTCGGCTCGATCTTTTATCGAGCTCAAGCCTGACATGGCAATCTCACTCGAGCTCGGCTCGTTGATAGCTGTACTCCTATCTTTCCCTTGGCGTGTTGCAGAAGGGGTCGACACAGAGAGGAAAAAAGGGGGCTCCCTCCTAGGGTTGGGCAGCTGGGCCTATTTTGGGCCTAGGTTGGCCATCCTGGATCCAAGCTGGGCAAGGTTGGGAGGCCTTCTTTGATATTTTTTTCCTTTTCTCTTTCTTTGTCTTTTCTTTTATTTTTTAATAAATCCGGAGCACGAACTAGCCTCCTGCAAATCACCCAAAAATGTAGGAAACTCGAAAATGCCGACTCAACGTCTAGGGCATTACAATTACAAGTGAACAGAAGATTCTCAATCCAATCCATGCACTAGCATATGACTCACAAAATCTCCTTTTTCATAAATTCCTATGGCACCAAAAACTTCTACCGAAGATAAAGATTTGTATTTGGTATTTACAGTTAGGGATTATTTTTACTAAAGATAACCTAGCCACATGCAATTGAGGAATGGTAGTATCAAATGTTGTTTCTGTAATAAAAATAAAAATATACAACACCTTTTCTTTGATTATCATTTTACTAAAGTAGTCTGACATATTGTGAAGATGGCGGCTCTTGATTTAAATACACCTACAAATATTACCAACATGATGGGTGATTGGTTTAGGGGTATGGGGCAAAAACAAAAGAATAGAATCTTTGTATTGTAGAGGTAGCAGCTTTATGTTGGGCGATATAGCTATGCTGTAATGATATCACCTTTGGTAAAAAAAACCCACATCTTTCTTGCAGGCACTACTCAGAGGGACATACTGGCTCCATCATTGGAGTTTGCTACAGAGAGAGAAAGGAGGGAAGATGTGAGCGATGCATGCCAAAGATTGGAGGTCGTTGCAATCGAAGTATTCGCCAAAAATGAGTAACATTTTAATTCTAGAATATACGGATCTTGTAGCTTTTGCTGACTTGCAGAAGGGTTTATGTCAATTGCACCAAACTGAAAATAATTAGTAGCAAACTGAAGTAGGAATGAACAATTTAATTTCTGCCTGAAAACTGGGAAAAACGTTGTCACAAGAAACTCAAAGATCTCTAACTGAAGAAAACATTCCAATATAAATTGCTGATCAGGAGTTGACGAGATCATTATCTGAACTTCTGTGTGTAATGACGTCAAAGGAGTGTATCGTTTGTTGCCATGATGCCATCCAGGTCCATGTTATATGTATTGCCATCTTTACATAGATTTCGGGTGTAGAGTTAGAAACCGTTGGAATGCATGGGTACTTTAATATTATAATATAAGTTACGAGTTCATAATGCCTTCATCAGTAAAAATATGTAATTAACTTAAATGTGTTGTAGACAAATGCTCAAAACTGCTAAGTGCATTATTCTTATGTGTAGATAACAATAAAATAAATCTTTGTTTTTTCTAGAAGTTGAACTAATATAAAAAAGGTGATGTAGGAGACTAGTTACTGATTACATGCTCTTATATATGTGGAACTGCAAAAGACAAAATTAATCACACGAAGTAGTGTAGCACAGGTGACACAAAGAAAACATTTGTAGTATAACCTACAGCATAGTGCAATTTATCTACTAATGGTAGAACAACCGCATATATCTAAGAAAGCACTAATTAATATAAACTGCTATTGGGGTGTATATAGGGAATGGGTTAGTCGGTTGCCCATGTCATGCTTAATTTTTCCGAGCGGGGACTGAAAGCAGCTTGTTTGGTTGCACACACACGATGATCATAGTTTTAAAATTATATGAAAGCACAAAAGATTGGTTTTAAAATTGAGGCAAGCATAGATCTCCCTCTCCTCTGATACTAGTTTAATCTTGTTTGCGGATCTTGGCAGGGGAGTGTTGTAGAGTTTCTTTTGTTTCTTGCAGCTCAGATCTCAATCAAGCTATGGATGGTCATTAACTCGATTGCTCCTTCACGACTGGATCAAGCTAGCTAGTACATACATACAAACTAGTTCACCTAAACATGTCAACTAATACATGGTAATAACTATTCCGTCTTCTCAGCGTCCTTGACGAGCCAAAGACCTCGCACAGCGTGCATTGCATTGTGAAACTTGATAAAAGAGTCGCTGGCCACATGCATGGTCGCTGTTGGCAAGGAAGAGAGAGATGCATGGCCCCTGGCCCCTAGAAACATGTATATTAGAGATTGGGACTCTGACAACACTATTAATTCCGTCTGCTCAGCGTGCATTCCATTGGAAGACTTATCAAAGGGGTAGCTGGCCACATGCATGGTCGCTGATGGCATGGAAGTGATAGATGCATGGCCCCTAGAAACATATACCAGTATTAGACATTGGGACTCTGACAACACTAAGAATCGATTTGTAGTTTTAATGTAGTATTAGCTTACTTTATCGGTACCATGGAATACTGAATACTTCCTCCGTCCTAAAATATAGGATGTATTAGGATATAGAAAAATCAAATTTCTTAAATTTTAATTAACAATTAGTTAAATTTACTACGTAAAAAATAGATAAATAAGACACGAAATCAGTGACGGGTCATAACATGACCTGTCACTGATGATAAAAGTGACGAATTATAATTATGACTTGGGGCATCCTAGGTCAGTCATAGGTGACGGGTCGTAGTTATGATGTGTCACCTATTACGACTCATAAGTGACGGGTCATCCTAACTAGTAATTAGTGAGGAATCAAGTTATAATCCGTCATCAATGACTTGATCAATACATAGAACTATCATTTTATGTATTGTGTGTGTATATATACCTCTAGGTATTCATATACTTATATTTATATAGATATATATACATAATATTTATGGTTGTTTTTATATATGTACATGATCGATATATAGAGCTATCATTTCATGTGGTGCAAAAGTGCATGTACTCCTGTTTTATGCCATGTGTGTATATATATATATATATGTATAGTAGTATAAACATATACTCATATATGTGTATTCTATGTTATTTTTCCCTATTCATCAGGGGTGTATATATATAATATACAACCACAGGAATATATATATGTATATAATGCTAATTTTTTTATTTTTCTTTTATTTATCTCTTATTTTTCTCACCTCGGCAGCATTAGAATAGGAATTATTGTACAATTTTGCTCATGTTTGATGTAAGGGGTGGCGGCTATGTACACAAATGTGTGTTTCAAAAACAGTTTAGAAACTTCCGGGGGCGAGAACTCAATCTTCCAAGCCGTTTTTGGCCTCGAAAAATTCGTCGAAACCAACGTTGTAGATGTCCATAGAGTCAAAAAAGCGTTGAAATCGGAGCTCGTATGTTAAAGTTATGTCCTTTTTACTAAAAGCACCTTGGATCAACATTGTTATGACCCGTCACCTATGACCTTCGGCCATAAAGGTTCAAATGATAGCAGATCCGATTTCTGTCACAAGCATGTGATAGCTGAGGTGAAGGGAGTCGCACGCGAGGCCCTGGGCATGGGTTCAAGTCCTATGAAATGCAAAGACCGAAATATATTTGAAAATGATGTGGATTGGGCATATGCGATGGGCCCTGTATTAAGTGGCTCTCGGGTGAAAATATATATATTTTTTTTAACTTTTTTCGTATCAAATAAAAAGAAAAACGTTCGTTAGTCATAAGTGATGGGTCACAACTGTGGCCCGTCACTTATGACTTGTAATGAGTGATGGGCCACAGTTATGACCCGTCACTTATGACCTTAATAAATTGGTGTCGAATCGTTACCTATCACTTATGATTTGTCATTAGTGACGCATTCGGGATGAAGGGTGGGTGCAGCATCCGTCACTCATGACGATTGTGACCCGTCACTTTTGAGTTTTTTTTTTCACGTTGTGATTATACATATGTTTTAATATATAAAAGTTGTATCAATAGATCTGTATTTAATAGATCTTTTAATACAATATTAATTTTTGTAACAATTGATAATATATTATAAAATAAATTAATTATCAAACTATGATTTTGTGAACTTCTAGGACTGTGCAACCATGTATCCAAGGACCTAGCTCGGTACCTACGCCCGTACCACATGCACTCATTTACGTGAGGCTGTGGGACTGGCCTCGATCGTATGCATGTCACCCATCGTTATCTGAAAAATTGTTTTATTCCTCTATTCTTTACGATCACCAAGTTCATTCAAGATGTAATTCTTTTTTGGTTTGTTTGCATCCATATTTTCATTTCGAAAGTTAATTAATTAGCAAAAGTAAGATACACCTGTAAGATGCTTTGGACACCAAGCGCGTGGGCCCCACCTGACCCCGATAACACACCCCCATCCTTTGTTTGAATAATACTGACAAAGCTTAATTAATCACCATCCTAATCACTTTCCTTGTTTGATTCCATCTCCTGACACAGGTAAATGCAGTTCTGTTTATTTATGGCCATTTGAGCAGCCATAAGCACAATATATATAATCTAGCTAGATCCTAGGCGTTTTTGGTCTCCGTCGCCGCTGATCACTATGGGCTTTTGCGAGTTTACTGTGAAGGACGGCATCTTCGTCCTGACCCTCGATAGCGGCGACGGCGGTCACAACTACCTCACCCTGCAGTCCATGGCGGATCTCAAGCAAAAACTGGAGGAGATCCGCAGGAAGGCCAGGCCGTGGAACAAGGGCCTCATCACCACCTGCTCGGGCGGCGCGTTCTGTCACGGCGTTGACTACGGCGCGTTGTCCCAGCCGATGGTCGACGAGCTGTCACACCGCATGGCCGAGGTGCTGCGCCTGCTGTTTGAGATGCCGTTCCCGACGGCCGCTGCGGTCACCGGCGACGTCAAGTCATCCATGGCCCTGGCGCTCGTGATGGCGCACGACGACACGGCCACTTTGAAGGAGACCATGTTCGAGATGCCCGAGGTTCGGGATGGACTCGGCAACCTGCCGCCGTACGTCGGGGCGCTGCTGCGGGACAAGGTGTCCTTCCCTCTGGTCAGGTCGTCGTTGTTGCTCTGCTCGGAGGCCATGAACGGGTCCAAGATGGCATACTGGGAATTTTGCGAAGGCATCCGTGATGACAATGAGGCGGTGATGAAGGAGGCCGTTCACATCGTTGAAGTTAGAATCGGCAAAGTCCGCGACGGCAGGGACTACATCACCACCCGCAAGAGCTTCTTTCCGGAGTCGTGGAGGGCTGTTTCCCAATTCCTTGGCGACCACAACTAGTGATTCCGGCGGCCATGCGCTGTCCTACTGGAATCCAAACAACAAGGAGAATTATTCAGCGGCAATAGTTCATTCATATAGCTGTTGGTACAGCTGTTGATGACATACCTAGAGGCAATTACAAGAATGATTGTATCATTTATATGTTTATGTATTTTTGAATAAAATATTATTATATTCTTTAAATAATTATCAATTACTTTGATAAGTCATTATGTGACTTGTTCGTGAAGTTTATTGTTTAAATTATGATATTATTTTATATGGTCCCGGTCTTATATCATTTTTAGATAATAATGATTTGCACATTAACACATGTATAATTGATTATTATTTTTCACAAATAATAGATATGAAAATATCAAATCAATAATGTAAGCACAGGTTAGGAAACATAGAATTGCACTTATTTTCTCTAGACATTGTTAGGATTATATTACTAGTGTCATCTATTGGTCTCGGATGGTATAACTGCATGAACCATAGACATGAGATCGTGATTATTTCTAGAATGTGTAGTAGTACATTTAGAAGTTCCCAAACAGTACTTTGTAATAGGGTAGTAAATAATGTAGCTTTATGGTGCGCAATGAAATATGTCATGGGTGTGAGCCATCAAGATGGAATCTACCCCTTTCATATAACGGGAGATATATATCTAGACCCTTTGATGTGGTTAGATTGAAGAAGTACATGACATGCTAATGTGATTAAAGTGTTAATCACGAGTTGAACAACTCACTACAATATTAAGCGAATAGTCGAGCTATTTCAAAGATGACATACATCTTACCTTGAGCTTCATTGGTATCGTTAAGTAAATGGATCGATGCATATGTATAACAAAGTTCAGATGATATAATCTTTGTGTGTACTTGGAGTCACTATGTCTTTCTAGGGACAATTGCTGACTAGTAATAGGAATGGAGTTTCGGAGTGAGAAACCAAGTGGGTAAGTTCCTTGGTTTGATTGTGATGAGTCATTGACCATTTTTGAGTTGAGTTGATCTTTGTTAGCATGAGTGTGTTGATGCTTATCTTCGATCTTGACTAACTCGAGTTGATGGAGAATGGAATTTGAATGATTTTCTCTAAGTCCAGGATTTTTCTGTCTCACCGGATGATCCGACGTTGGAGGCTGTGTTCTCACCGGAGCATTTCAGCACAGAGGCAGAAATGAACGCATTCACTGGAAGGTCTGGTGTAGGCCAGAGTGAGCGCTAGACTATTTTGTGCAGAGAGCAAATTTTTGGAGGAAATCAAGGTTAAGGAACTGGATGTTCCGGTGAAAGCAACGGAGAGCATCGGAGCATTTGTCCAGTTGGTGCCAAATTTGAAGAGGTGCACCGGATAGTCTGGCGTTTCCTGCAGAGAGCATTTGTCTAGTTGGCGCCAAATTTGAAGAGGTGCACCGGATAGCTAGAGTGAGCGCCAGAGTATTCACCGGACCGTTTCCTGTAGAGAGGATGTAGATGGGTATTTCAGAGGAGATAAACACACCTGATGATCCGGTGTTGGATTGTGCTCACGCTGGAGCATGTCACCGGAACATTTGTTGTAGAAAAAAACGTTTTCTCAGGGTGCATGAGTATTACACTCTCCGGATGTTCCGGTGCTCAGTGAGTGAAAATAGTGGAACATCCGATGTTCATGTTTTTCTAAAGGATGTGCTCTGAGCTGAGGTTTTTGTGATTTTGTGGTGGATTAACTTGGTTTGGATTTGGAGAAACATGTTTGAGCAAACATGTTTGAGCAAACATGTTTCTCCAAATCCAAACCAAGTTAATCCACCACAAAATCATAAAAACCTCAGCTCAGAGCACATCCTTTAGAAAAACATGAACATCCGGCCTCCTTGATCGTCTAGCACCAAGCCTCCTATGTGGATTAACTTGGTTTGGATTTCGACAGCGGAATGATCGGGGCCAAATAGGAGGCTTGGTGCTAGACGATCAAGGAGGCCGGATGGAATCAAAGGTGATCCTAGCAGTACACGTGGAGGTCAAGCAAAGCATAAAAGATGGAGATAGCGTGTTGATAAAGTCAAGCGAAAGGGATGCCAGTGCAAGTGATAAGGCGGCCCGAGGGATCGGGAGCGAGAGAGACTTGCTGGTGGTCAGGATCACAAGATGGAGTACATGTGTCGACATCGAAGCGCTTGCTTAAGGTGTAAGCAAGGTAGCGAGTCACGCTTTGAGAAGTGTGCTAGGGTTCTGTGGTTTGGTCTCAAAACAGCAGGAGGACTTGAGGAGTACGTGGCACCAACGTGAAGCTTACATTGAGGCGAAGCTAAGTTGTGAAGGCATCGTGACCGTCTGATGAATGGAGAAGAAAATAGACTAAAATACCCTCGATGGTAGGTAAGAGTATACTACAAGAGAGGGGTATTTTGGGAACAAGCTAGGAAACTTAGGAGTCAAGTTTTCTAGGTCTATAAATAGAAGGGTAGGGCTAGAGAGAGCTTAGAACCAGCCACTTGAGCCTCCTGTGCTAGTCTTTCGAGAGCCTTATGTTTGAGTTTTAGAGGAGAAGAGGATGAGTATTTAGCCTATGTAGTAGGTGAGAGTCTTGAGAGATAAATCTTTGTAATCCGTCTAAAATAGGGTTGACCTCTTTGAGCAATGAAGATAATATTTTTGCATATACTTGGATTCCCCTCATTCTAGTTTCCCTCTATTGGTTCTCTTACTTTTTTTGCAACTTTTTCCTTTCCGGTTGTAATTTTCGCTTTTGGATTTGAGCTTTGATTTCTCCATTGTAGAAAGGTGATCATCTTGTTGTTAGAGGCATAAACATTCACATGCTCAAGTGTTTGAGAGGGTCTTGAATCCCCTTGTCTCTAATCCATCAACTCAGTGTTCATCTTTGTTCTTTCGGTGATTCTTCTCAAGATCCAAGATCTGCATGGGGTTGTGCCATCGATTGGTTTAATGAGGAATCTAGGATTCTATTTCAACCATGAGACCCACCTTTCGTTGGATCTTCAAGTTTGGTTTTTGAATTTTTGATCGCAGTTCTGCTAAATCTTCTAGACTCTCCGGACCCTCCTGAACTTTCGGGTTGGATATAGAATTTCCACTGTATTCTTGTTGCGCTTTGTCTTGATTCTCTTTTAGAGGTGCATTGGGTGACTAAATAGGAGAAGGCCATCTGTTTCTAAAGAAATTTGTTGAGGCGCCTATTCACCCCCCTCTAGTCGCCGTTCTTGGTCCTACACGGAGTCATGACCATTTACGCATGAACCTATAGGGTCATACACTTAACGAGTTGGAACTATTGATTTGGATCACTAGATCCCGTGTATACTTATTCGGACAGTGATTCGTGAGCGATACACATGAACCTTCAGGGTCGTACACAAGGGTCGCACACATAACAAGTTGGAAATATTGTTTCTCAAAGCCAATAAGGACATGTTTGATAGAGCTCTCCCTGATTCAAATTATCTGCGAAGAGTGATTCTCTAAGAGAAGTGATTCTGTAGCTGAAAGTGATTCTCTAGAATAAACTAGTATATGAGAAAGTGATTTTATGCGGGAAATGAATCAGAGGAAGATGTTTTTTTCAGCTCTCTAGCTTCTAATTCATTCTATGGCTGAAAGTGATTCTCTAGAATAAACTATATATAGAAGGTTGTGGATGAATTACACAAAAAATACCTCCAAAAACCCTAGCTGCCACTTCCACCTGACCTCCCACCTACCCTAGCCATGCGCACTGGTGCTAGAACACCGAGGCATGGTGCTCCACCTCTGGATGTGCAGATACCGGTAGAGATATCGTTGTTGTGGCTGTGTTGATGGTTGACTACACAAGGTAAGGCTACTGCTAGGATGATCATGTACTTCCGTGCAGGGAGAAAGCAATTGGCTTTATGAGATTGATTATTTGTTCTAAATAGATGCACACGACGACGTTTTGGAAAGCCTTCTTTGACTATTCTTTAGCTGCACTACGTCTTTAATGGTAATGATCTATGATTTTTTTACTTGCATAGCTTTAATTTCCTGGTCATTGTAACTTGCGCTAGTGTAGCGTACCTATTCCCAACAATAGCTTGCTCAGTTGCTTGACCATCTTGTTTGCTAAATATCTGGTGTATGTTTTGTGGTGTGTCTTAATGTGATGTGATTTGGTACAGGCAGGAACTTATACACATTGGGCGAATTAGGTAGTGGTCCGACTATATCAATTCCCCACGTTGAAAATGGCCATGACAAGGGTATTGTGTGCATAGCTGGTTGGTTAATGGGCCATTTAGAAAAATGCCACTAAACAGTGAAAATGCCACGACACATGAACAGTGGTATTTTTTTGTTTTATGATATTTTTCCAATTTTCCTTTGGTTAATTGATGCACCTGTTTTCCTCACATTGTACACGAGTTTTCAAGTGATTTGTGATTTGATAAAAGTTTTTTGTTAATTAATTCAACCAACGCACTAGGGCACGCGATGCAATGCTTGGGAAGTCAACAAGTATACATCGAACCTGCCATGTGATCCGTGATTACGTACTATGATCAGCAGATGCACGGGCGTGGAGTTACAGAATTATTACTTGAATTATACATTTATAGCACTGACAATTTTTTCCTGTCTAACAGCAACTCGTGTTTAGTGATTCAATAAATTTTGAGGGATTTGACTGTGTGTATCCTGGTTATGCAAAGGCCACGATGAACTCGTATGCGATTGTCTCTTCTTATGTAACGATATGTTGACGCGAAAAGATGTCACGCCAAACACTGAGCATCTCGTGTGCACTCCATAGCATCACATGCAGGGCGTTCAGCAACAGCGATAACTATTGCGCTTTCGCGGCAACAAGCGACCGATTTACGAGCAAGCCGGTAAATGATAACTAACCCGGCGAGCAACATTTGGGAAGCCCAGTCTAACACTATGACGACGGATCTTCATCAACAAATCGTACCCGGGAGGGACCTGTCAGGGCACAGTCAGCCGACGGCTTGTCCTCGGTCATCGAGATCAAGAACATAAAGCAATATAGATGGAAAAAGATAACAGGTCTACAGGAGCTAGGCAAAAGACGAAAGATAATGTAAATTGTGTTTGATAAATTGGATGATACCCTCAATCGGCCATGTCCCTCTCATATTTAAAGGGCAGCAGGTCTTAGCCGCAAGAGATTAGAACTTCTAAATCAAATCGAACAAGACTTACATATATGATTCGGCTATGGCTGCCTGATCTTCAAACTTTCTATAACTAAGTTATCTTTCCTATTTGAACATGTAAAACTCCTATATATCTACCTGAATACACTTTAATGTAGTTCAGCCTTCTTGAATTTGACCAACTCTTCAATCCGTCCGAAGACCAACTGCAGGAACAAACCGTGGTCACTGGTCACCTGGTCATTGGTCATGAGACTACTTATTGTGGTCACTGATCGCGGTCACGTAGTTACTGTTCACTGGTCAGAAATCACTGTTAACTAGTCTGGAACCACTGTTCATTGTGGTCAGAACACTGTTCAAAGTGGTCGGAGGTACTGTTTACTGGTTGGGGGTACTGTTCACTGGTAAAAAAACTTTTAGAACCAAAATTCTTCACAATCACTACTATGAAATCTATTTAGTGGGACGCCGCTGTACAGATGGATCTATTGAGCTGCCTATACAAATGGTAATGGCTCCAAATTAGAAACGTATGAGAAAATGGCAACTAACAGTTGCAATAAAGCTGGACGCTACAGTACAGACGGTTACAAACTACAACCGTCTGTACTGTTCCTTTTTCTACAAACGATTTTAAATTAGAACCGTCTATACTATTGATAGTAATAGTACAGATTGTTCTAAATTAGAACCGTCTGTAAAAAAAGAATAATACAGACGGTTCTAAACTTAGAACCGTCTGTACTAATAATGTCTCACTCATTTTGAGCGTATATCTTATATAGATTATTTTCATACAATGGTCAGTAATGAACGACAGGTGAGGCGGTAAGGAAGGTTCGTGCGAGGTTAGAGGTTGGGAGTTCAACTCCTAGAAAACGCGTTCGTGGTATTTCGTGTAAAAAATCATGTGACTTGCGACCACACCTACATATAATAATATAGGGGGCTGGTGTCGGTAGGAAAAATATATTTTTTAGTTTTTTTAGCTCTAGAAAACTTAGTATAGATGGTTCCGATAACGAGCCATCTATACAAATCTGATTTGTACAGACTTTTTTCCACAGACGATTCAAGAAAGTGTCCCGCACGGGGTTTCAAACTGTCTATACAAATCATTTTTCTACTAGTGAATATGCCAATTTCGATCGTCAACACACCCCCTGTTTTCTTGGTAAAGCTTGCGTGCTAAAAAACATATCTTCTCTACTTCTACGTTTCTTAGGGCGATGATCAAGACATCAGCCATGAATACCTTAGGATGATGGTAACTAATACATCGGCCTTATGTCTTTGCTTATTGATTCACTACATCATTTGACCGAAACTCTGAAGGTAACATAAAAATCATATTAATGTCCATACCTTCGGTTGGTGGAGCATCATTAGTATGCATCATCGACTTTCCATAATCAAGTAATTCTTCAACTTTCTTGTCACCTTGTATAGGCACCAGCGTTGTTGTTGGTGAAGGGGTTGTTGTAGGAACTATTGTGACATCTAGCTTTGGACTCCATACCTGTTTTGCGAGTTGCATTGGCTTAACCTCATTGAAAGCAGCATCCCGTAACTCTTTAACTTGTTGCTCCATCAATTCTTGCTTGTGTAGCCGCTGTAATCTTCTCTTCTTTGTGTGAGATAAGCCTGAGGGACATCACCTCGACTGTAGGTATTTAAAAAGCATTTTGGTGCTACTTGCTTCATGATCATTAGCCCTTGGAACAACTTGGACAACAGTAGATATGTGTTTAGACTTGACCGATTTCAGTCCTTTGCCAAGTTCTTCGGCCAATATTTTTATTGAACCAATCTTAATAATATCAGCAGTAGTAGCACATACTTTATAAACATTAGAATCTAAAATTTGAGTAGAAGCACTATCCTTTGCGGCCTGGTATACTTTCTTCACATCTCTAGTATATTGAACATCACTAGACCAATTTGTACGCTTTAATCGACCATGGACTCGATGTGATATTCTATCAAATACCGGCCTTTGTGGTACTGTCCACATCAAATAAAAAGGATTAAATTGCATAGGAGGGGGTGACATCCACATACCGTTATAGCCCCAAGTTGGGAAAGGAGGAAAAGCCATTTGAGGAGGCATCTAGGACTATGGAACCATACTGAACGACAGGTAGATGTTAGTAGCATTATCCTCCCTTTATTGATGATGATTGCGCACTCCTTGCCTTAAAGGTGATCTTGATCGCTTAGCTCCACTTGGCCGATTGGTATTTACTTGGACCACCTTTTCTTTCTCATATTTAGATAAGAGTTGTTTGAAAGTGGGCTTCAATTTCTCAACCTTGTCATGTTTCTTCGTCTCATTGAGTTTCCACTTGCCAACCTCCGGATTCTTTGGCTTGATCATCTTTGGCTTAGCATTGACATGCCCCCCAGCGACTGAAGTCTTCTCCGCGGTCTTGACCAATCCTTTGCCTTCGAGAGTTTTTTCATGTAACGCCTCTTTCAACAAGTATTTGTTCTCCCCCAAAGGCTTTGGCCTTTCTTCATCAATGATTATATTTTTCCCTTTAGTTGATTCGTCTTGATTTGACCAAATTAATATGCTCTTGTCTTGTAGATCAACCATATTAACCGAGAATGGTTGAAGGTCTACTTGCATCTCTGTAAATATCAATCATCCTTCATTAATGGCCGATTAAATCTGTCGATGGAAAATATTGCAATCATTAGTAGCATGAGAATAAGAATTATACCACTTACAATAAGTTTGCCTCTTTAATTCATCTAATGGTGGAATTATATGACCATAAGGTAGCTTAATTTGTTTTTCATGTAGCAAGTAATTAAATATTCTATCACACTTTGCTACATCAAAAGTAAACTTAATTTCTTCTTGCCAATTCTTAGGAGGCATTGGCTTAAGAGCAGAGCAAATGAATGGTATCAACTTAAAAGACCAAGCCCATTCGGCCACACATACATCAACATCACCGTCGTCCGAATTCTCAGATTCATACCGAAGCATGTGCACATTAGGACGATCCTCTATTACTCTATCATTTGATCTATGAAAATTTCTAGACTCTTTAGTTCAGCTTTCTTGAGCCAGAGCTTTTTGTAATACTTGGCTAACATCTAAGAAATCGTGATTCTCTAGCTTTTCCTTTAAATGAGAAAGTAAACCAGAATAAACTTAGTCGGCCAAATCTCTATTAGAAATTGTCAAATTAAAACATCGTTTTCTTGTTTCTCTAAACCTTCGAATGTATTCAGCGACGGACTCATTGTGTTTTTGTTTAACCAATGTTAAATATGACAATCTAAGCTCAGTGTCCCTAGTATAAAAATACTCATGAAATTTCTACTCTAATTGGGGCCACATATAAATAGAATTAGGTGCCAAAGAAATAAACCAGGTAAATGTAGGACCAGACAATGATAAAGAAAACAATCTCAATTTTAACATGTCACTAGCACTAGCTTCGCCACACTGAAAGATAAATTGAGTGATATGTTCTAAGTAGTTCTACCATCATCCCCAGTAAACTTAATAAACTCAGGCACTCTATACCCTCTAGGATACTGAATATTATCATAGAAATTAGGGTATGGTTTTTGATAGACACGTGCTCTACACTTAGGTTCTACCCCAAAGTGTTCCTTCAAAATACTAGCTATTTTCTCTCTAATATTTTCATGTCCCATAGGTTGCTCGGCCAGGGGCCGAGCAGGAATCACATTAGTTTGTTGTTGATGCCCAAAAGAATGTGGTGGTGTATCATGAGAATGTGGCATAATAGGCTGCGTATATAGAGTACTTTGTGGAGGCACTTTGAAACAAGCTTTCGGCAATGGACCATAAGGGATACCGGAGCCTTGTGGAGCTATAAGTGGTGTACTATATGCAACGGTATTATATGGAGCTACCGGCATGTTTGCTGAAATTTTATTAACTTGGTTGTTACTATTAGCTACATGTGGATGAGTTAATTATACTAGATGTAGTGTTTGATAATGGAAAAATAAATGGTGTGACCTTTGATTTAGTGGCATCTACTGAAGTAGGCGGTGGTGTCACAGCATTGGCCGAACCTACAACATTAGTTCGGCTATAAATTTGTTCCATCAGCATACGTTGTTGTGTAGGCCTCGCTGAATTCTACCATAATTATTAGAAGTTGAAGCACTAGCATCATGTGATAGAGGTTGTTTTAGTGTATCCTTAATATTTTGCATCTTAAGAAAAATAGACTCTAAACGGCTACTGAGTGATTGATTAAAAACCTTAACTAATGCATCGAACTTGTTACTCATAACAACAACTATGACGATCAATCATCAAAGCAACTTTCTCTTCAGAAGGAGGTACTTTACTTAAGGTGGAAGTTACCTCAGTCTTGGTATAGATAGGCGTGAAATCTCCTACCTTCCAGACGATGCCATGCCTCGTATTTTGGTAGCGCGAAGCGAACACCCTGTCGAACTCCATCTTGCATCTTTCATATTCTTGTTGTGCCTCCTCATCTAGCTCCTTGATGGAGGGCACAATGACATTGTCGGGGTCGACTTTGGATCCGTTTGTCACGGCTAAGGTTTTTAAATTCGGCTAAAAGGTAGTTGAAAGATTCTTCCCTAGTGGAGTCACCAAAAAGTGTATTGACGCGAAAAGATGTAATGCCAAACACCGAGCACCTCGTGTGCACTCCGTAGCACCACGCATAGGGCGTTCAGCAACGGAGATAACGTGACAACGAGCGACCAATTTATGAGCAAACCGGCAAATGATAACTAACCCGGCGAGCAGCACCTGGGAAGCCCAGTCTGGCACTACGGCGGCGGATCTTCGTCAGCAAATCGCACTCGGGAGGGACCCCATCACGGTATGGTCAGCCGATGACTTGTCCTTGGTCGTCAAGATCAAGAACATGAAGCAATACATATAGGAAAAGAGAACGGGACTACAGGAGCTAGGAAAAAGATGAAAGATAATGTAAATTATGTTTGAATGATTTGATGATACCCTCAATCAGCCATGACCCTCATATTTAAAGGGCAGCAGATCTTAGCTGTAACAGATCAAGACTCCTAACTCAAACTGAACAAGACTTACAGATATAATTTGGCTATGCCTATTTGATATCCAAAATTTGTATAACTAACATATCTTTCCTATTTGAACACGTAAAACTCCTATATATCTACTCGAATACACTTTATTGTAGTTCAGCCTTCTTGGATTCGACCAACTCTTCCATCTGTTCGGAGACCAACTACAGGAACAAACTATGGTCACTGGTCTCCTAGTCATTGGTCGTGACCACTGATCATAGTCACTGGTCGCAGTCATTGGTCGAAATTACTGTTCACTGGTCTAAAACACTATTCACTTTGGTCGGAACACCGTTCATAGTTGTCGGAGGTACTATTCACTGGTTAGAGTACTATTCACCAGTCAACCAGGAAACTTTCAGAACCAAAATTCTTCACAATATTCCAATTTCGGTCGTCAACACGATGAGAGTCAGTAAAATTTTCATTATCGAAAAAAATAAATTTTGAAGGATACAAAATAATAATCATTACTCCCGAATCAGTGCGCCTCCATGCTTAGCGTGGAGATTTACTGAAGATTGTGGGGATCTACTAAATTTGGGGAGAAAATTTTCTGATAATCAGAAGCTATTTTACACCACCTAGAATCATAGAAGAACAACATAGGATTTACTAAACCCGAACCTTGATGTGTGCATAGGCTATGAGCCCACGTTTTGGAAATGTCGGCTGTAAGCAATGAGCTAGAAAGGACCCTGTGTCCATCAGCTATACAACTTGTGCACTAGCTGGATGGATGTAGCTTCCTAAGGAAACCACCCTTTATAATGATAAAAGCCTTGCATATGATGTATTTCATTCAAACACCTGCACAACTTAAGACACCTTGCATAAAAACTAGATTTCTAACAAACACTAAAGCCCTATGGCCTTATCCTTGAACCTCTCCTTACACATCTATTAATACCTTAAAGTAGTGCTAGGACATACTAAGTATATATCTTTCGTACTCACCTTCGTTGCCCTTCAGATCAAGAACCGGAATACGACTTCACCAATGACATGGACAAGAGTGAAGATTAAGAGTTACGTCTGCACCCAAAATTGCCTGTAGACTTGGGCTTTCCTTGTTTCCACTGTAGAGTTCTTCTATGTGTCGGTCTGTTGGCCATGGTTGTAATAAACCTTATGATGTAAGGCTTTATATGTGTAGTCAAATCTATTTGAAGTATGGTGTGATGCTATCCTATAAGATTCAGTGCATATTGTTGAGGAACAACTGCTATTGGGTGTACTCCAGCGATCCCTCAAGAGAACAATTGTAAAAGGAGACACAATGTAGGAGAAAAGCTTCTATTCTTTATTTATCTGTGTTTACAATGAGAGGTTCTGCCCTGTATATAGTGAAAAAACTCCTAAGAGATAGAATCGATCTCCAAGAGATAGAGACATATTCCAATAAGGTCAAATCTTTAGAGATCGAGACGGACCCAAATTCTATTGTAAAACTCCATGTTTCCCAACACTCCCCCTTGGGCACTTCTCACGAAATGCATATGTCTCATCAAAACTTCCCAAAATCTAGTGGGAAACATTGGGAGAAAGAGTACATATCACATGAATTGTCTCATTAAAAACCTTATCATGGGAAACTTCAGGAAAACTCATCCAAGGGAAAAGAGTACAATTCACCCAAAAATACTTTATATAATCTTCATGATTAACTTTGGGTACTTAATCTTCTTGACTAAGATTTAAATTCTTCATATATATATTATGTGAAAATTCTCCCCCTGAAATGTGCAACTCTCTAAGCCTCATCATCCCAATGCAACGAATACATCTTTCAAAACTAGATGCAGGGAGAGACTTAGTGAATAAATCTGCAAGATTTTCACATGACTTGGTATGCATTGCCTTTATTTCATTCATCTTATGTAATTCATGAGCATGAAAGAACATGGGGTTGATATGCTTCGTTAAGTTATTTTCACATATCCCGATTGCACTTGTGTAACACCTGCTGTATTATCTCCATGGATAATGGTCGGGGTGTTAGTAGTGTTCAAACCACATGACTGCTGGATATGATTGATCACTCTTCTAAGCCATGCGTATTCCCATGCAGCTTCATATAAAACTATTATTTTTTAGTGGTTCGTCAAAGTAAATACAAGACTTTGCTTTGATGATTTCTAGGATATTGCAGTTCTACCACATAGGAAAATATAGCTAGTCTGTGATTTTGTTGTATGCAGGTCTGATAGATACCCACCATCTATGTATCCAACTAGACATAGGTCCTGATTCTTTCTGTAGAACAGACCTAGATCTTTGTACCTTGCAAGTAACGCAGAATATTCTTCAAGCCCTTCCAATACCTTTAAGTGGACTCTGCATTATATCGTGCAAGTAGGTTCACTGCAAACGCTATGTCTGGCCTAGTGCTATTAGCCAGATACATCAGCGCACCTATTGCACTTAAGTATGGGAATTCTGGTCTCAATACTTCCTCCCCCTATTCTCTAGGTCTATAGGGATCTTTATCTGCTTGCAATGACCTTCTAACCATGGGGGTTTTAGCGGGAAATGATTTTTCAAAACCAAACCATTCTAACACCTTCTGAGTGTAGTTTGACTGATGTACAAAAATTCCATCTACCATATGCTCTAACTGCAGCCCCAAGCAAATTTTTTTTACCCAAATCTTACAAATTCAAACTTCAAGTGCGAACTTGCTTCCTCAATTTCTTCTTCTGTGATATTAAGATCATCTACATATACAGATATTATATAGAATCCATTCTGGACCTTCTTATGAATACATAAGGACAATCCTTGCTATTTGTGTAGCCTCATTTTTTGAGAAATTCGCTCAAACGATTGTACCACATTCTACCTGACTGTTTCAACCCATAGAGTGACTTCTTCAATTGTACGCTATCAAGGTGTCTATTTCTTCTATCCTGATCCAGCAATGGTATTCATTTAGGTACCTTCATATAAATGTCTGAATCAAGGCTTCCATAAAGATATGTGGTCACAATATCCATCAATTTTATTTTTAATTCTAGGTTGACAGCCATTGAGATTAAATATCTAAAGGTAATGCCACCCATCACCAGGGAATATGTTTCTTCATAATTAATAAATGCCTGGTTGTTGAGTGAAACCTTGTGCAACTAGTCGTGCTTTGTACCTCACAATTTCATTCATTTCATTACTCCTACGAAAAAAATGCACTTGTATCCTACTGGTTTGATGTGGGGAGGTGTGCAAAACCTCTCTTTTGTTCAGGGACAACAGTTCACTTGTTATTGTCTTCTGTCAGTCTTCCCAATCTGACCTCATTCTACATTCAGTGAGAGATGCAGGCGCAGGGTCATGATCTATAACTGTGGCAATTTTATTTGTGAAGTATATAGCAACTATTGTTGTTGCTCTATTCTAGGATTGCCTTGAATTCACATAGTTTATTGCTATTTCATCATGGGTTGCACTTTCAGGTGCTTCTTGATCTTGCTCTTCATAATTCCTTATAGTTGGAGCAAGAACCTTTAGTTTACCAGCGTCAATTTCAGCACGCGCATTTTCGCTGGTTTCTTCGTGCGTGGGAACATTCAAATCCAGTATGCCTACTTCATGAGGTTCCATACCATCACTAAGTCTCAACTGTCTCTCCCTCTTTTTCCTTTGGGGTATTTTTGTGATCAGCTGTGGTAAGCTCTCATTTCGCACTTTCACCAGACGTCTCCGGCTATTTGGGACTTGAGGAACCAAATTTCTTGTCTTTTTATTATTTTTTGGAGCTCCTAGCACAAGATGAGGGGTACCTTCTTTTGGAACTTCCAACCTCTGCAGTGCATTGCGTACAGGCACATGCAACTTAGTCACATTCTTGAAATCACAAAAATGATCAGACAGATCATTTGCTAATTTCTGCAAATTGATAATTTTTTGTACTTCATCATTCGCTTCACTAGTGCGAGGATCATGTGTCACAATTCCTTCTACCTGCCAAATAATTTCCCGACATTTTTCATCTAAGGGTATATTCCTCCCCCCTAATGGAGAAAAATTATTTTCATCAAAAATGCAGTCAGCAAAGCAGGCCGTATGCAAATTTCCGGTTGTTGGTTCTAAATGTCGGATTATGGATGCAGTCTCATAACCGACATATATTCCAACTTTTTACAAAGGTCCCATAGCGGTTCGCTGTAGCGGCGGTATTGGCACATAAACCATACATCCAAATTTGCATAAATGAAATTTTTTTGGAATTACCCCTTGTACTAGCTGTATAGGTGAATGGATGTTATAGGAGGATGGTCTATAATTAACGAGAGCTGCTGCATGTAAGACTGCATGTCCCCAACATGTAGCGGGCAAATTACAATGATGCAACAAAGATCTAGCAATAAATTTTATTCTTTTGTTCAGTGCTTTGGCTAGTCCATTCTGGGTGTGGACGTGCGGTACAAAATGTTCAACTTTAATTCCCATACCAGTGCAATAATCATCAAACGCTTTAGAAGTAAATTCCCCAGCGTTGTCCATTCTAATAGATTTCACTCAATGGTCAGGAAAATTATTCCTGATCTGTATGATCTGCGAGATCAACTTTGCAAATGCGTGGTTGTGGATAGATAATAGACATACATGCAATCACTTTGAGAATGTGTCTATCAATACCATAAAGTACCAAAACAGGCCAGAAAATGGCTGAATACGACCACAAATATCCCCATGGATTTGGTCCAGGAATGCATGGATTTCATCTTGTACCTTCATGGTAGATGGTCTTATTATCAATTTTTCGGTAGCACATGCAGGACATACAAAACCTTCATGATTCGGGAAATTCTTTAAATTTATGTCATAGCCTTATGAGTTAGTAATTATGTTCCTCATCATTCTAAGAACAGGGTGACCTAATCTATCATGCCATAGAGAGAATAATTCTGCACTATGAAATACAGTCTTCAATGTAGTGAACACATCAGGTGCTTTAATGCGAGTGTAGTACAAGCCACTGCTCATGGAGGCAAGTTTTTCCAGTATTCTCACTTCTTCACGCTTAGTGATGAGTAGGTGCTCCCGACCATCTTCTTCACCAGTTTCTATGGAAACCGTAGTGCGAATATCTTTAAAACTTAAGATATTTCTTGTAGATTCAGGGTACAACAATGCTTCTTCAATGTGAAAAGTAGTTCCTATAGGTAGTATGACTGTGGCTCTTGCAGAACCTACTATGCATTTATCACTACCAGTGACAGTTCTCACTTTTCTAGAGCTATTTCTAATAGACTGAAAATACGCTTTTTCCCTTAAGATGGTGTTTGTGGTTCCACTATCCACAATACACACTTTCTCCATGCGGGCACCACACATATTCTATAAATAAAACATTCAATCATTCACATGCAAGGAAGTAGCAACAAGACTAAATGATTTATTAACTATCGAAAATATTGTTTGTAGCTAAGATTGCTCGTCTAGAGTTTACATTTGTTCAATCCTCCTAAATTCAACAACTAATTAAATGGCTAATCACTTTAATTCTAGACAGAGTCTGCGAAATATCCAGCCACTTCTTCTTCAATGGTTTTCTTTTCCACTTCATCCTTCATAGCATCTTCTATTGCAGTGGAGGAGGACAAAGTAAAGGCCTCTGCATCATTCATTTGGAGGTCTTTTACTGCCAGTGTAGGAGCATCATCAACTTCCATGTGAGATGTTTCCCCCTCAATTGTTGCTGCTTTGTCCACTTTCATCCCCACTACAATGGTGAGGTGTGCTTCTGGCTACTCCTTTTTCTTCTTCTGGTATGCTTCTATAACATGCTTTGGTGCTTTGCATATTGGGGACCAATAGCCCCAAACACCGCACTTATAGCATTTCTAGTTCTGTTCACCGTACCGTTTGACTTCTTTCTTTGTCTTGATATTACCATCACTAGGCTTGACTTTGTCTACCACCACTTTCCTTCCTCCCTTCCCCCGCTTCTTATTACGGTTCTTGCGTGCTTTGCAAGAGTTATGATTGACTTCAAGGCCACTGCTCTTCCCTTGTGGTTGGGATAAGAAGTTCTTATTTATGACTTCATCATGAACTTCATAAAGCTGCAACACGTCAATCAGTTTAGAATACTTCTTGTATTTTGATTGACGGCGATTGCATGCGGATTATGCCGCATTCGAGTGGATGGTGGAGAGAGTCTTCTCAATTTTATTATCTTCTATGATCTCTTTCACACAGAGATACGAGAGTGTGAAAATGCGGTGCAACACAGAGTTGTACCCTCTGACATGCTTGAAGTAACAAAAATGGAACGGAACCCATTCCTGCTTTGCAAGAGGCTTGATGGTGTACTTAAGGCGCTCAAAATGCTCATGCAGTGCGTCCTATAGGGCCTTAGCACTCGTCATTGCCATGTACTCATCCTTCAAAGTGTGGGAGAGAAAGTGGCAGAGAAAATGAAGTGCTTGTTCATTCTCATCCCCCGTGGGAGCCATTACACTACTTGTTCCTAGGCCAATAGCAGCGCGGAGCCTTTTCACTCCAAGTACAATCCGAGAATCCTATGCCTAAGTGAGATAGTTACGGCCTTCTGCACTAAGCTCATCGAACTCCTTGTTTGTGATGCCAGCTATCAATATATTTTAAATGACGTAAGTATTACTACTAGTAAAGTTGCATCATGTTGCTAAATTGGATTACTGCAAATTTTTGATATTTTCTATGCTATTATTCAAATTTAACTAAATTTAAATGCATAATAGGCAATTTAAACTGTAAAAATAATAATTAATAGCATATAAATAATAATAACATAATTAAGTACTACATAATCAATAAAACAGATTCAAAATTCGAATTTTAGAGGTACTTCTATGCAAAATAGAGCCTCTAGATAATTTTCAGAACAACCAGGGGTCTGAACGCAAAAAACATGGACTACGCTTAATTAAAGAAAATCTAGGGGCTTAAAAGAAAAATGTCTGAATTTTTCCTTTTTTTATTTCCACTAGATTTTATTCTTTATTGGGCCGGTCTGCCATCAAATGGGTCGGCCCGGCCCATTCGGCTAGGGTTTCCAAACCCAAGCCGCTACTCTAACCCAACGGCGGTCGACTTCAAGCCGGCGTTGCATGAAGCACGGGCGTATGGTGTGGCGCGTGGAGGCCACGGCGACGGCGAGCGGTGCATGGGAGGAGGTCGCAATAGCCCAGCACCTCGACCGCATGGCCAGTGTGGGGCGGCACCAGCAGTCTACGATGCCATGGTGGTGTGGGATTGCAAGGGCCTGCGGTGGCTAACGACGACTCGAATCCGGATGGCGGCTTGACTTCGGGCGGTGACTTGCGGAGGCATGCGGTGCCTTCAAGCCGACGGCGGCCCGCAAGCCTTCAAGCTAGTTACAGCGGTGGCGAGCACTAGTGGGGAGGCCGCCGGCTCGCATGCCGGTGAGATGACGTGCATCCCTCCCCCTTTTTGTGTTTCTAGTCTGTGCAGAGACAGCGGCCACCGATACCGCTAGGTGGCAAGGTGGCGGCTGCGAGCCCCACCAGATCGGATGCGATTCACTATTGTTCATACATATGTCCTATTGTTCATGCGTATGTCCTATTGTTCATGCGTATACTTCTACTGCTCATGCGATTTGCTATTGTTCATGCGATCACTTTTGTTGATGCGATGCGGTTCCAGATCTATTTTGACACAAAAACAGCAATAGCGAGAATACGTACCGAATTGATCGTACCTTTCAATCCTTGTGAAACGAGATGATATGATTTCCTAGCTTGATCTCTGGCAGAGCTTCGTGCTGATAACGTGTTGAGGAACCACTGCTACCGGGTGTAGTTTAACAATCTCTCGAGAGAACAATTACAAAAGGAGACAAAATGTAGGGGAAAAACTTATATTCTTTATTCATCTGTGTTTACAATGAGAGGTTCTATCCCGTATATATAGTGCTAAAACTCCTAAGAGATACAATCAATCTCTAAGAGATAGAGACTTATTCTAATAAGATCAAATCTTTAGAGATCGAGACTGGCCCAAATTTTATTGTAAAACTCCAAATTTCCCAACACATATTAGCTGCTAATCTAGAGACTAGAGAAGCACAAGACAACTTGAAAATAGGATCCGAAAGAGTAGTATCAGAGTCACATTTGGTAGCAGGACATCCCAACCATAGGTTGGTTGTGAGAAGTCTGCTATCTTGTTTACAAATTATTTTACAAATTTTGTTCTCACCACTACACAAAGGAACATCCCAGAACCGTTCGATAAAACGTCTCAGATGGTTTCAAAGTCATTTGGGATTGGGCGTCAGTAATAATCACTAGCATATCGTAGACTGTTAAAGATCCATCTAGGATGGTAATTATCTCAGAGGATTCTGCTATTTGCTAACCGTCTGAGATAATTTAAGGTAAATATCCTAGACGGTTCCAGGACAGAGCCGGCCAGAGCAATTGATTCCATTGAATAAGTCACCATCTTCCAAATGAAATCATTGGGAAGAGATAACATCCAGATCTCTTCCTTTTGTTCGCACACAACTTGTCTATTTTTTATTTTTTGAGTCATCGAACTTTTCAAATGATCTTTGATTTGATAAAAGTTTTTGTTAATTAATTCAACCGATGCAGTAGTGCACGCGATGCTATGCTTGAAAAGTCAACAGTATAGAGCTCAATCTAATTTTCTTTTGTGGGACATCGAACCTGCCATGTGATAATACACTATTAGTGATGGTTCAATATCTTTATCAGTAGCGGGTTTTGAACCGCCACTGATTACTCGATACTAATAGTCACTGACTATCAGTATCGGATCTAAAAACAGCACTAAAAGATACCATCACTGCTGATTGGTTGCTCCAACCGGTAGTGTTGTTCTTTTCCGCAAAAAAAAAAAAAAAAAAAAAAAAAAAACTGGGCGCAAGCCGCTCCCCCGAGCCGCCTCGAGCTGCTTCCATCAGTTGCCGCTCCATCCACCGCAAACCCGAGCACACAGCATCACAGCCCAATCCCCAAATCAAAGAGCAAACCCTAAGAAATCTCTCGCATACAAGTGTGCAATTCAAATGCTTTTAACCAAACACAGAAAATACACGCGCGCGAACACAACCCCTGCAGCACACACACATGGACAAGATGTTTAAAGCCTCACAAAGCTGGTAATCTCGCTTCATTTTTAGACTGCATCAACAAATCTCATCGGATCAAGGGGTGCTGTCGTGCAGGAGAAAACAAAGGAAATAAGGCATATTATATTCACGCTTACAATTGAAGATGGTATAAATGCAGAGGGAGGTTAATCCCTTAGACTTGCAAGACTAAAACGAGGACCCACATTACTTCTGACTAATCCAATCACCAAACAAAGAAATAATAGTTGGAGGTGCAAACGCATGGTATGTGGCGGCGGTGGTAGTGCTTGGCCAAATTACTTTTGACTAATCCAATCACCAAACAAAGAAATAATAGTTGGAGGTGCAAACACATGGTACTCACAGACCTTGTGGCGGCGGTGGTAGTGCTTGGCTGGTGTTGGTACGCGGCGCCGAGCCCGAGCCTAGCACGCCCATGTCCACGCCGCCGCCGAGCCATGATTGTGTCAGCAGCGGGTCCACGGTGAGCGTGTGGGGGGGGGGGGGAGTACGTGCACCGGCCAAGGTTTAGCCAGATCCACCTGCGCCCATGTTGTGGTTCTAGTAGATGCCCTGCTCCCGCGCACGCGCACAGAGGCCATGCCTGCTCCCGCGCTCGTGCCACTCAAAGACCGCTCCCGCTCAGAGTCTGCTTGTGGAGGCCTTGTGGTGGAAAGGAAAGAGATAAGGAGAGAGATGCGTTGTGGAGCTGGAAGCACTACTAAAAAACCCCTTTCACTGTTGGTTTTGGGACCGGTAGTGGGCAACAGGCAGTGATAGTCCTCGATTATCACTGCCAGCCGAGGGAGCGGCACTGAAGGGGTTATCACTACCGGCTGAAGGCTTCAGCTGACAGTGATAGTTAGACCCCGATTTAAAGTTTTTGAGGCCAAAAAAAAGCAAAACAAAAATCACAACCAGAGGCACCCAACCAGTCACTGCTCACCCGACCGCACCCAACCATTCGCAAGTCACGTGATTTTCACTCGCATGCAGCAACCAGGACTCAAACTCATGACCTCACAGCAGGTGCACGCACGTGACCCCTCCAACCATCTCAGCTATTGTTCGTTTGTGAGTATAATAGCAAAATCAATCCTTTTGACATCTTCTCATCAAATATTTAAACGGATATTTGGACATCTAAATGACCTTAAATGAAAAAGTTATCAACTATAAAGTTGTACATCTTGTCGAGTTCTATAATGATCATGTCAAGTTTTTCTCCATCCGATTTCGTATGAAAAAGTTTATGTCCAATCCGTGCAGTGTTCAGTAAAACAGCCATAGCTTTACATACATAATCCGATTTTGACGTTCGATCTCTACTTTTTAAGTTAATAATGAGGCGCATCCAAAAAAATAGTCTTTAGATTTGTACCTTTTTTGACCCTAAAAAAAGGCTCGGAAGACACCCGATAAGACCTCTGAATTTTTTAAGATAAGCTGTCATCGACCATGGTGGTCAGTTGAAACTTTGTTATGATTATTTTGGTATTTAAATGACTTGAAATTAAAATATTTTGAATTACAAAGTTGTAGATCTTGTCGGGGCCTACAATTTTCATATTAAGATTGTTGCCATCGGAGTTCGTATGAAAAAATTATGAAATTTTTAAGATAAGTTATCATCCATTATCACTGCCGGTTCGTGGCTAGAGCCAGCAGTGATTGTCCAGATATCACTGCCGATTGGTGCCATCAGTCGACAGTGATATTACAGTTGGGCATCAATGCTGGCTCAAGCTACTGGCTGGCAGTGATACCATTCATTAGTGCCAGTTCATAAGCCACATTAGCTTATTCTTCCCGCCTAGCTTATGAACCGGTAGTGATGGGTCGGCATATTATGTTATTTCTGTAGTAGTGAAGAGATAAGGCCGAGCCGGATGTTAGGATCATGAGTTAATGTTGGATTGAAAATAAAATTAGGGTCCGATAGCAAGTATTAGTGCTGGTTCGTGGTTAGAACTGGCACTGATAGTCGGTATCAGTGTCGGTTCTTAGTGACTCCACCATGGTTCACGCACAGGAGATTAAGAACTGATAATGATACATTTGCATGGTCGGTTTGTGTTCAACCGGTACTGATGTATCGCTATTTTTTAGCTGTTCTATAATAATGCCAGTGATTTGATCATAGTTTCAGCTAATTTTTAATGCAATGATACACTAGTGCACGCCATTACTTCCACCAGATACTACGACCGGAATGAAGGTGCGACTATGTCTACTAGAATCACTACCCGAACTATGTCTACTAGAGTGTATTGTGGAAGAAACATGTGCATATATACATATGTACATACATATACATATATATATTGGGGGTGTCAAAATTTGCATTCATTAGTAATATTATTTTTGAAGGACTAGAACGACGACTAGAGGGAGGTGAATAGAAGCATTTAAAAATTCTTCGATAAGAATAAGACCTATGTCCAATTCAAAACCAACGCACTTCAGGAACGATTCACAACTGAGCGCAACACCATGCACAACATAAACAACACAAAAGTATGCTCACAGCGAACAGCGAAAGTTCTCCGACTAGTACTGACGAACAATACTCTGGCCAATATTGATAAACAGTAACTCTGACCAGTACTAATGAATAGTACCTCCAACCAATCCGATGAACAGTATTTCAAATAGTACTAATGAACAATACTCCAACTGGTACTGATAAATAGTATCTCCGACCAATCTGGTAACAGTACTCAGACTAGTACTAATGAACAGTAACTCCGCACAGTCTGATGAATAGTACTCCGACCAGTACTGATGAGCAGTAACTTCGACTTCTGCACCGACTTACAGGAAAGTTCGAAAAAGATCTAGTTGCTGAAAGCACTATTCATGGATGTTCAAGATAGGAACCGAAAGTTCCGAACTGATAGCAGAACTGAAAAACGGCAGTTCAGAACTTAAAATCTAAAACTAGAAAACCAACCAAACGTTGTCCAAATCTAGCGAAATTTTAGCCAAAGGTTCTCGCGTATATGGTGAATCTTTATCCAAAAGATCTCCTCAAAGAATTCAAGAATTCACCCTTGATTTCGTGGATTTGACCAAAATCACGCAGAGAGAGAAAAACAACTAAAAGATGCTCGTGTGAGAAAATTGTTTTGGAATCACTCTAGATGTTCTCACATATGTCCTAGCAACTTTTTGGCCCAACAAAATCACTCGAAAATGATGCCAAAAGCAAAGAGTGAAAAATCAAACAAATCTTCAAGAACAAGAGATTAAAAGGAGGGAGATCACCAACATCACAAATTTGCTAAACAACTAATGAATAGAAATAAGAATATAGCAAGATTCATAGATACATAGCTTGGAAGCCACCCTTCATCCTCCCACTCTTGATGAGATTTAGTTTAGAGCTATGAACCCTAACTTATCTCTTTGAAACTCAAACCAAGCCTAAGAAATATCCAAATGAAACTAAGTCTTAGAGAGATGTTGCCGTGCCCATTTGCACCAGCCCTCTCATATATATATATATATAGGCAAATTGACAATTCCCAAAATGTCCCTAAAGACTAATACATAGATATTATCTCCGAAGAGCAAAACGGTCCAACTATTTTGTTGTCCATTGGATGGACCCGACGCCTTCACGACTCTGCTTCATCTCCAAGCAAGCTTTGTGACGGTGCCACACATCCTCTGACTCCGCACCCAGTTTTGAGGAAAAACTGGAAAAACCGCATTGCATGCTTCTCCCAGCATGACTCCTCCATGTCGATGCGTGTCTGACCTCCACCATAGCCTTTGACGCCTTCAAGCTAGCCTTCACGGTCCCGCCACCGGGCCGTCTCTTGACTTGTAATCACCTTTCTGCTTCGACTTGGTCAACACCATCTTCATCACATTTTCTTCCCACCATGTTTTCTTGTGCCCTCCATGTGAGCGATGCGGATCGCCCATGCCTCCACCCGGCCTAGCACGGTCCATCAACACCAAGCCTCCACTTGCCCTTCACCGCCTTACCGTTGACCGCCATGTCGTATCCATACACCTACACATCATAAGCCATGAACCATATCTCTCCGCCATACTCTGTTTTCACCCTCGGTTAGCCATAAGCATAATCAAACACAATTGAAACATGCTATGAAAACTGAAGGCTCTAAATCAACCATTCCATCTCATCATCAACAACACAATTCTCCCTTGTGTTCTCAATTTTTATTTGAATATAAAGTTTTATTTGCATGAAATATATTGATCCTTGATATTTTGATTCGAACTTGGTGCGAGCGGAAAATAATTACAGGAATTATCTTATCTCATGCAGATACAATAGAATTATCGAATGAAGCCCGCACAAAAGTAATCGACGGCTACGTTCATGTTTTTTTTATGCTAAGCCTAATGAAATTTTTGTGGCACTTAGCCACTTTCCCATGATAACTGCAGGATAAGGAGTGCAGACGATAGGCACTAGATCTTGGTAATATATCGTTTACGGGAAGAATCCACGTCGAACTGATAAGCTTTTTCTTCTTGGAGCTATTTAGTACCAGGTGATCACTACTAATTCATTTCATGCTTTCCCAAAAATGCAGTGTTTTTACACCTAAAATTCCCAGTCAAGCTTGAGATCCCTTTTTTTAATTATGACATGTTGGCCAAGAGAAAAGGGGAGTCTGCAATGGGGAACTTAGCAGGAGTAGACGATTTGCAGGCTTCTTTCTGAGAGAATAATCTTTTTGTGTTTTTTTTTTTGGATCTTGTTGCCCCCTTGTACTTCGCCCGTCTGGGCTTTACTCTTTTTAATATAAATAGGCCTTGCTTGCCCGTTTCGTTTAAAAAAAATTATGGCATGTGCACTGCGAAGATGAGGAGGCTCTTGCCATTGATTCACACTTCGCTTAGTGCTACGGCAACGTACTGGCAAATGCTTGGAAGATAGTTTAGTGACAGAACTTACTGAATATCATCTACTGCCCACTCGCAGAAAAAAAAATGAGCTACTGCCTACTCTATTTTTGCTATCCATTTCTGTGTTAAATTATGAGATTGATGTGTTTGTTCCTTTTGTGTAGGAGAAAAGCAATATTCATCTCGCAATTTATTACTATGTTACTGCCATGCCGGTTTGCTTCTGGTCTTGGTTCTATCTTCATTTTTGTTACTGTATCTCTTCTTTTTTATTTCAATTGATTCCATTGTTTGCTTCCTTGAATGTTGGACCAAAGGAAATTTTGTGAGGTCTCCACCGATACTTGGTGAAGCGGCATTAAAATAAAACAGATGATATTTAGGAAATGCTATGCATGAAGTTGTCAGAACTTATTTTGGTTTGATCAGGTGATCAGCTCCTTTATTTTATCTGCCGATACATTTTTTAATTATTTCCCTTTTTCTTTTTGTGATTATTGCCATTTTCTAAGGCATATCTTGGGCACATATTTTTATTCTATTGGACATATTTCATTTTTAAAAGCTTGCTTTAATTTCCGTTTGATATTTGTATTTGTGATCTTCTAGAGCTGCTTATTGTCCTTCTCCACAGTTTGCTTTAGATTGTTGCAAACATATAGTTGTGAGAAATTTGACCTTCATTTGTGATCTTTCTATGAAGGTTTAAGCTGTGGCCAAACTTCTGTGGTCCTTCCACCCTCACGGCTGTCGTGACTGGCTGGCTGGCCTAGGGTTGTGGCACCAAGGAGGAACTCCAGCTGCTGCGCGTGTGTAACCGACTTCCACGACCACGGATGTGAAGGAGGGAAGGCAATGCGAAGGTGATGGTGGAGGCACGCCCTCGCTGCCATCTTGATCAGGTCTTTGAGCAAACATGGCTAGGAGCAAAATTCACATATAAAGGATCGTCGCCTCATAGATGTCTTATGTAGCAGTATGCAACACCAATATTTTGTTTGTAATTCATGTTTGATATGAAATACTAGACTATCGCTATATCATGCTATCACCGAAGATGCTAACAGAACCCTTTGCGTGCTTTCATGTAACAATAACAAATGCGATTGAATAATTAAATATATGATGTTGCAACGCACGGTACCTTACTAGTATGGATTAAGCAAGTGTACAGACATTAATTTAGAAATATCACATCATGGTTGTGATTCCAATGAGCATCGCGTGCAGTCTTTTTTAATTGGACGATTTATACATCAGTGAACTGAGAGGGGAATTACACCGTGGTTCTTTTATATAGTTGAAGCATATTGTCATTTTAGCTGGCATAGTGGGTGAAGATGATGTCCTCCTTCTGCGAGTGGGTGAAGACCAACGGGGTCGTCCATCTGAAGCTCACTGGGGGAGGCGATGATCACTACCTAACCGAAGTGGCTCTCGACGAGCTCCACCACAAGCTTGCCGAGATCCGTAAGCTTGCAGCGGCGGAGCCATGCCGAGGCCTCATCACCACGTCGTCAACGGGCTCCTTCTGCAACGGCATCGACTACGAGCATGTCCGGGCAAGCATGGAGATGACGGTGGCCGAGAAAACCAGTGTCCTAGCCGATCGCATGGCTGCGGTGATAAAGGAGCTCCTGACCATGCCGATGCTGACGGTGTGCGCGGCGACGGGCAACGCGGCGTCCCTGGGGCTGGCCCTTGCGCTCGCGCACGATGACCTCGTTGTCCTTGGTGGGGCAAGCTACAGGCTTGGGATGGTGGAGGATGGCGTCGCCGTGCATCCACATATCGGAGCTCTGATACGGGAGAAGACGGACCGATGGTACACGCTGACGACGCTCAAGTCACGGAGCCGCTCTGGAAACTGGATGAGGCGTTGGTATTTCGCCGACTGTGAAGGAGACAGCCCAGATGATGTGCTGCGCGAGGCACAGAAGCTCGTCGACGGGTGGACCAGCAATGACGGGGTGGTGCACGCCAATATGAGGAAGCAGCTCTACCGGGAGACCTGGGCGGCAGTGTCTGCCATACTTCCAGAAATGAACTAGCCAGGTACCTAGCTAGTTGGGCATTCAGCCCTGTGCGTTGTTTCTTCATGCTTTTACTTTTCGTAGGGCATTGTGCAATAAATGTAACGTTGTGATCTAGGAGGAATAAGATGTAAACTTGGTCCCTGCTTTTCAACTATTTTTTACTGTGCTTGTCAAAGTTTTTATATGTTAAAGCTATATATCTAGTATCTGATGCCACCTATTGAGTTCATGAAATCAATCTCTTGTGTGGCATTTAACATTAGCAGATAGCACGAAATTACACATATGTAGATAAGTATTACTCCATTCGTTCAGAAATAGTAGCTGGATTTTGATTAAGTTTTTTTCACAAAATATATCATTTATAGCTACAAAACCTATATAGTGTGAAATTATTTTAAATTATAAATCTAGTTGTATAATTTTTATACACTAGACATTCTTATAATTTGATTAAATATTAATCAATGTACATAAAATTTAAATTTTTTTAAAAAAATATGTCTACTATTTCTAAATGAAGGGAATATGAGGGCCCATACATCTATTTAAGTCAATAGAATAGGATCTGAGCCAATCAGAATACACAAAAATATCCCGATTCCATCTTCACAACCTCTGCCGCCCAACCTCCAACTTTTCATTTGCTCGAGCGTTGCCATCCAAGGGTTTACTAGAAGCGGCAGCAGATGACTAAAAGTAGGGATGTGGATGCAGTCCATCAGAATTCAAGTCCCAGACTTTACACCGATGTCGACCAATTTCAGTACCAGTAGTACACAAAAATTAACCTTCATCTTCAGAACCATCATTACAAATGGCTCACTATATGAACCATCATAGATCAACCTCCAATTATTGCTCATGATTTTTTTTAAGTAGCAGAGCCACATAGGGCCCCACCGGTGCCACCGTGGCAGCCTGGGGCGTGCCCCAGCGTGCGTGAACCCGGGCGGGTCCGCTCCTCAACGGGAGTCGGTATCAACCGAGCTACGCTCGGCTTGCTCATGGTTATAGAACCACTAATGATAGTAAATATTATAAATTCTTTTCTAATACGAACTATCTGAGATATCAGACGCATCACAGATCTTCGAATAGCCGTCTGAGAATTTCTGTATGTGATATCCTCCCACCCGTTTTGTAATTGTTCTTATTTCGGTTTGTCATGCCCTCTGCACAGAATTAAAATCACAGATAACTATGCTAGAACATAGAACTCACCCATATTTTTTTACAATGAACATCACGAAACAGGCAAGCTGTTCTCGAATTTGTTCCAGTTTAGCCGACACGAGTACCTTGAAAGAATTTTCATGTGCCGTGAAATAAATTGTAAAACTGTTAACATTTATAAGGAAAAAGAAAAGTAGGCAAAAATAGTTGTGTTGCTAGAATGACAAACCTCATGCTGGCAATCTACGATTTTTTGCATATGTTGGCAAACATCATAGTCACAAAGGTTATGTGAGATCATGTGTGATGCAAATATCAGTTGTGGGAGATTGTGTAGTCTGTGCAAACTTGCCAAACGCTACTATGTTACAGGGTAGTAAAAAAAGGACAAACATTTAATGAGTTAGAACTATTGGTTTGAATTGGATCATGTGTCAGCTTATTCGGATAGTGATTGATGAGGAATAATTAATTATTAAATTACTATAGTCAATAATTAGTGAACCGTCCATCTTACGAATATGTGATAAAAGTGGGGATACTCCCTCCTGCCGAATCAAACGTCAAAGATAGAGATTTATACAGGTTCAGGCCTCCCAGAGGATAATAATCCTACGTTATGTGTTCTTATATTGATCTCGAGACAGATTACAAAGGGGGTTTTAGCTAGCCTAGATGAGATCTACAACTAGTTGAAGGCTCCTTGCGTATTGTCTGGCGAGTTGTCAATGCAGATGACGATTGTGCTTCTGATTGGGATTGTCTAATTGGGACTCTCCTCTCCGTAGGGTCCCCCGAATCTATATATAGGAGGGGTGCCGTGTAACGTCCGAACTGCTTCCCGAGTAGGATTCTGTCATCCTTAAACTTAGGGATAGACTTCCTTGTTTAAGAGATATCCAGGTACCTGCGGGTAGTTTTCATACGTCCAGAGATTCCCTCCCAGATATAGCCGTATGCTTCGAATATCTAGAAGATCCCTAAGGATTTGTATATTTATAAGATCATTATATATAGTAGATTTATACTACTTATCATCAAGCCCCCCATCAATACATGAAACGAGGCTGTGACGGGTCAAGAAACTTAGCTCACCCAAGGAAAACAGCTCGATAGGGTGCCTCTTCAAGTGGTAACTTGCGTCTCCGGGTAGGATGTACATCTAATCGGATTCCTAGTTGTCCTCAGGTCATCTAGTCGAGATATTAAGCCTCTTCAGAGTAGCTCTGTGAGCCTCTGAGAAGAACTCTCATCCGAGTAGGAATTCCAGGTCAACTAACAAATATCATCCCAAATCCTCAGAATGCGGAAACTTAGCTCTCCAACAGGTGGGTTTTTCAAAATTTGAACTGTCACGGTGGAGATTTCGCATGGTGGTGAAATAATATTTTCTCTTTTTGGAAAAATATCATGATGACATATGGAAACCGAAGTGCATTCATCAGGGACATGCACCTGCACTCCTTGGATTTCGTGTTAAATGTGATGGGATATTGGCACAAACAACATAGCTCCAAGTAGTGCTCGGAACCGTCATGGGGCTTGTTAGGGAATTGCTGTGCGCCTCTATAAAAAGGATCAGGGCGGCTCAGTAAACACTTTAGCTTCCTCGATCTTCTACCTAGCATACATGTGTTGTGATAATGGCGGTTCTTTTGTATTAAGTTAATAATGTTATTGTAATAATGGCACTGTGATGATACACTGATGATGTAATGTATGTATGAAAACTTGATCCTAGCATACATGTGTTGTACCTGGTTTTGTTCCTTTAAAACCGAGTGTTACAAAGTTGATGACGATGCCGAGGGAGGTAGTGAGCGACCCCCTCGGTGGGTAGACACGGCGAGGCTCGACGGAGGTGAGCCCGTCTGGAGCGTCATGACGAGGCCAGAGGCGAGGTCGACAGCGAGGCCGAGGGAGGTAGTGCGCGATCACCTCAGCATGTAGCCACGATGAGGCTCGATGGAGACGGGGCCATCTGGAGTGTCGTGGAGATGGCCGGAGGCAAGGTTGACGATGAGGCCGAGGGAGGCAGTTAGTGTCCCCCTCAGCGGGTAGCTGCGGCGAGGCTCGATGGAGGCGGGGCTGTTTGGAGTGCCGCGACGAGAGCCAGAGGCAAGGTGACAGAGGAAGTTACGCTCGACGCGACGGAGGCATACGACTTTCGAGGTGGCGGAGGAATTTACGCTCGACGCTATGGAGGCATACGACCTTCGAGGTGGTGAAGTAATTTACGCTTGACACGACGGAGGCCTATAGCCTTCGAGGTGGTGGAGAAATTTACGCTCGATGCAACGGAGGCATATGGCCTTCGAGGTGGTGGAGGAATTTACGCTCGACGTGACAGAGGCATGCAGCCTTCGAGGTGGCGGAGTAATTTACGCTCGACGCAATGGAGGCCTATAGCCTTCGAGGTGGCGGAGGAACTTACGCTCGACGCGACGGAGGCATACGACCTTTGAGGTGGCGGAGGAATTTTCACTCGACGCGATGGAGGCATACAACCCTCGAGGTGGCGAAGTAATTTACGCTTGACTTGACAGAGGCCTATAGCCTTCGAGGTGGCGGAGGAATTTACGCTCGACACAATGGAGGCATATGGCCTTTGAGGTGGCAGAGAAATTTGCGCTTGACACGACGGAGGCATACAGCCTTCGAGGTGGCGAAACTTGACACGACGGAGGCATACAGCCTTCGAGGTGGCAAAGTAATTTACGCTCGACGTGATAGAGGCCTATAGCCTTCGAGGTGGTGGAGGAATTTACGCTCGACGCGATGGAGGCCTATAGCCTTTGAGGTGGTGAAGAAATTTACGCTTGATGCGACAGAGGCCTATAGCCTTTGAGGTGGCAGAGGAATTTATTCTCGATGTGACAGAGGCATACGACCTTCAAGGTGCGGAGCGAGTGCCACTGTGATAGGCTTTTTCCATCATCGTGAGCTTTTGTCGAGGCTCGTGGCCGTCGAGACAGTGCATCGCGTGATCGAGGCTTATAGCCTATGAGGTACGGAGCAAGTGCCACCCTAATGGGCTTTTGCCATCGTTGTGGGCTTTTGCCGAGGCACGAGCTGTCGAGGCAGTGTATCACGCGACTGAGGTTTATAGCCTACGAGGTGTGAAGCAAGTGCTACTGTGATGGGCTTATGCTATCATCGTGGGCATTTGCCGAGGCTCATGGCCATCTAAGCAGTGTGTACTTTGTGCGACAAAGAGGTAATGCACCCTAGGCTTTGATAGGTATATTTCAAGGTCTCATGTGTTTTGCCTGAAAATATATGCTATAGCTGCCAGATATTCTAGCTTGACTGATGTTGTATTATTAATGGCTTGATTAATATGATGCATGTGGGTTGTATGAGATGTGTTGTGATGGGCATGCACACTTTTTGACTGATGTTTCTAGCTGTAGCCTTTGCTTTTGGTAGAACACGGGGCTTATACCACTTAATCCATGACACTAAGCTCGACTGCGTGCTACTTCCATACAGGATAAATAAGTTTAACAGGATAAATAAGTTTTAATCATGGCACTAAGCTTGACCACATGCTAATTCATGCTGTACTTGCCAAATACAAGCTTTTTCCTGCATCCATATGAGCGAGCATACATATGCATACGCACGCGCGCACGTGTTTTCTTATCACCTGGTGCCATACATGCGCACGTGTTTGCAAACATGCATGCATGTCCGCACAGTGAACAAGCATCAGAATTTAACTTAGAAGCCATCATTATGGACCGAGTAGCAACCGACGTACCTGGTGGTTGGTGGGAGCTCAGGCATGCTAATTTAGGCGGACGAGGCCGGAGGTAGAGCCTGCGAGGTCAGAGGGGCTCGCGCGCGCGCACGGAGGGACTCCACTAGTGTCGGGGCTAGCAAGGTCGGAGGCATGCGTGAGGCCGAACCGGGCTCGATAGGAGCACTCCATCGGGCGTAGCGGTAACAGAGGGTGTCAAAACTGGAGGTCAGCTCCGTGTGGGTCCTCGGCCGGGGCCGAGGCTCGTGCCACGGAGGCGGCAAGCTCCAGCTCGGAGCCCAGGCCCGTGATGTGGAGGCGGCAAGGCTGGCTCGGAGCTGGTGGTACGCGCAGCGGTTGTCGATGCTTGGGCCACGCGCTGCGTGATGCCGGACCCTAGCTCTGAGCCGGGTTTGGTCCATGCGAAGCTGGATCTCAACTACTCCTTGCTCCAAGGCCCACTCAATATCCTGCTTCCTGCGTATGAAAAATAGAGAAAACTGTGCGCACATGCATGCATATCACAGAAAGCAAGAGATATATGCATGCGCTCTGGCCGTGCTACGAAGGCCCATGCGGATGTCGAAGGCTTAAGACGACAACAGTTAGCGGAGGCCGTGTCGGCGCGGAGGCACCTTGGTGCAAAGGACCGCAAAGGCACGGCGAGTTTTGTGATGCCACTGTGTGTCTGAGAAAAAGCAAATGCTCCCTACATGGTTAGCGTAGACACGAGCAGATGCTAGTAGCAAATATATCAATGCACTAGCTTCTACTATAGCCATGCTGCACGACCGGTTAATTAGCACGGAGATAAATAACTTGACAAGACATGACTAGCTGACAGTCCTGCACTGCGCAGAGCATAGTATGCTAAGACAGTGTGTGCTACATGTATACTTTCATGGCACGCTACAGTGTGCTCTAGACACAAACGGTTCTACTTAAGGACTTAAGCTATGTAGTACCAACTGGCCAGTCCTAGGTTTTATATGCCTCATGTAGCGTTGAAGAGTATTTTTTGGTAATTTTTTTTTACTTATATTGTTGTTAATAAGTAAAGTAGCACTATATGATATAGGGTTTAGACATGTATGATATAGGGTTTAGGGTTTAGAAAATGCTATATTTAGTAGAATATTGTCAATATTAATTACGACATGGTAGGATAGCAATTAAATACATAGTAGTATTTGTAGTATGGTAGTTTCGAATATGTAGATTGTATAAAGTAATAATTGTAGGTTAGTTTGGTTAGGGTAGTATTGTATGACATAGGGTTTAGCACTGTATGACCTAGGGTTTAGCGGTATAACCTAGGGTTTAGAGTTTAGAAAATGGTGTATTTAGTAGAATATTGTCAATATTAATTATGACATGGTAGGATAGTCATTAAATACACAATAGTATTTATAGTATGGTAGTTTCAAATATGTAGACTGTACAGAGTAATAATTGTAGGTTAGTTTGGTTATGGTAGCACTGTATGACATAGGGTTTAGCACTGTATGACCTAGGGTTTAGCACTGTATGACCTAGGGTTTAGCGGTATGACCTAGGGTTTAAGGTTTAGAAAATGCTAGTATATGATCAATATTAATTTCGACATGGTAGGATAGCTATTAAATACATAGTAGTATTTTTAGTATAGTAGTTTCAAATATGTAGATTGTACAGAGTAATAATTGTAGGTTAGTTTGGTTACGGGTATTATTGAAGAACCTATTTTTAGGTATTAATTGGTGTCGGTAATTTTTTTAGTTCCAATAATCAGAAATATAGTTTGTCGGTCTTAACATTGGTTATATTTGCGGATGTTTCCAGGGATGGCAGATAAATTATTTTTTTAGATATATTATGGTGAGGGTGAAATTAGTTATGGTCCTAACGGTGTAGATCTGTCTGTGTTTCATCATGTCGTCAAGGGTCTTAGTAAAGCCAATGAGAGGACCATTGTGGGTGTGTGCAAGTGGTTGATGCGGTTTTTTCAACTAGATCCGCAGCAGCATCATCTTAAGCTGAAAGCTGTCCTCAGCCGTGCTAGTCAGGGATACTTTGGCGAGCTTGTCCCGATCGAAGCCACATCTACTTGGCGGCAGTATGTAGATATATCATGTGAACGTAGGCTGCCTCTGATTTTGTTAGCTGAGGTGTACCAGAAGGATCAAACAGAGGTAAACTCTGCGGAAGCAGTAGCGGGACCAAGTGAGATAGTGGTAGATGAATTAGACCCGGTAAATGTCTGGGCCAGGGCAGATGTTGGGGATATTCCTGAGATGCAACCGATGGGTGTAGCCGATGAGGGGGAGCACATCCCTAGCATAATTGAAGAGATGGAGTTGCAGGATCAAGAGCTGGAGGAAGATGTTGCCGATGAGGATTCATCTGATGAGGAGGGTAATGCTCCAGTTCCTGCAGAGTGGAGGGATCAGGATTTTTCAAAGCTGGTGGTTAGTGAGGCTAATCAGACACCGTGGGAGTATCATGAGAACGAGATGTCTCAGGATGCTATGTACGCTACAAAAGAGGCTGTAATTGATGTAGTTAAATTCTGGTCGCTGTCTCTTCAGAGGTAGTTCAAGGTTGTTAAATCCAGTAAAAGGGAGTATGATGTGAAGTGTTTGGTGCCTGAATGTCCTTAGCGGGTGCACGCATTCAGGGGGAAATAGGTAGACTACTGGCAGTGCTCAATAGTCAGGGAGCATAATTGTCACATTGAGGAAATAGAGTTCGCCCACCAGAACCTGTCATCTGCTTTTATTGCTAATGTTATGTATGGGGAGATTGTGGACAACCTGAAGTATGAGCCACGATCAATAATCCGTGCTATTGAGCAAAGGTTTCAGTATACAATAAACTATGTGAATGCATGGAGGGCGAAACAGAAGGCTATTGAGATGAGGTTCGGGACATAGGAAGATTCATATCACAATCTACCTCGTCAATTAGCCATAATATGT
This sequence comes from Phragmites australis, assembly GCF_958298935.1. Classification (NCBI taxonomy): domain Eukaryota; kingdom Viridiplantae; phylum Streptophyta; class Magnoliopsida; order Poales; family Poaceae; genus Phragmites; species Phragmites australis. The sequence continues at coordinate 25,834,968 of NC_084941.1, read as the reverse complement.
GGAAGAAATCCAGGCAGTTACTATGATATCAAGCATTACCCCTCAACTGATGTGGAGTACAGCGGGAAATGAGTATTGCAACGTCTTTCTTTGCATTTGCTGCAACCATCAAAGCATTTTGGTATTGTCGACCCATCATTTGCCTGGACGGGACATTCCTGTCTGGGAAGTACAAATGACAGATATTGTCTGCAATTGGGGTCGACGGTAACAACCAAGTCCTGCAACTAGGGTTTGCCTTCGTGGAGAGTGAGAACGGGGACAACTGGTATTGGTTCCTTGAGCGGGTGAAGCATGCTATTGTTCTGGACTGGCCAGATGTGTGTTTGATTCATGATAGACATGAAGGGTTGTTGCAGGCTTTGCTGGATATGCAATATGGTAGTGCTCGACGAGGTGTTGCATCAAAGTGACCTGACTTGAAGAGCAGGTGGTGCATGAGCTATATGGGTGCGAACTTCTATAGACAGCTTAAAAATAAAGAGTTGATGAAGCTTTTCAAGAAATTGTGTAGTCGAAACCAGCAAAGGAAGTTCAATGCCCTATGGACAAGACTGGACAAACTAACTTTGAAACAGACAACTGAGGTTGTAGCCACAGGTGATGAACCGATAGCTCTTGGACCTGTCCCAACAGATACTCCTCAGATAGTAAGGAGGTCAGGGTTAGCTATTATGAGCTTTTCACAGTGGATACGTAATGAGCCAAATGAAAAATAGGCTTTGCTGTACAACAGTGGTGGGGCAAGGTATGGAATAATGACAACAAATCTTGCTGAGGTTTATAACTGGGTCATGCAAGGTATGAGGTCCCTCCCACTTGTTGGAATTGTAGAAGGTATTTTGCATGGGACTTGTAAATACTTTATTGATCGGTACGCAGCTACTTCCAAGGTAATGGAAGATAATCGTATGCTTTATGGACGGATGCTATGTGAGTATATGGAGAAGGCAACAAAGAAGGCACACATGCATCGCGCTAAACAAGAGGGGACTGCGGAGCACAGGTTCAGTGTCCTATGCCGGAATAAGGGTCTTAGGGGTGGAAGATGTGAGCGGCACGTGCAAGAGTGCGTGCTTAGGCGTGGGACATGCATTTGTACTTGCCAGAAGCTACAATTGCTTCACAAACCTTGTACACACATCATAGCTGCGTGTGCGGAGCACAATATGCTTTCCAGGTAATATGTTTCAATGTACTTCATGAAGGATCAGATACTGAACACCTGGAATCATGAGTTGTATGGTTACGGCATTGTTGATACATTTACAAGTAATCTAGGCCCTTTACGAATCTATGTGCCTGATTTGGAAAAGATGAAGAACGCACTGGGTCATCAACAAACTCGTCGGATTCGCAACAATATGGACGAATCCGAGGCGGGTCCAAGGGTCAAGCGATGCAGCCAGTGCAATGAAACAGGTCACACGTACAAGTATTGTCCTAAAAATGCACCTGTTGTGCAGGTGAGTATTGCAGCGTGTTCTAGTGTGATTGCATTTAGCGTACCTTGCTGTTATATTTGTACTTCGTGCTCTAGCATTTTAACCTTACATTTGTAAGTACATGTCGTAATATATTCATGTTACTTTTCATGTAATAGACTGTACGTATTAATCATGTACATACAATTGCAATGTAAATTTCCATTAAATATATATTGTTCTTGTCTACATGTTGCAATATATTAATGTACATGTGGTTTTAATGCAGATATGACACACCCTCCGACCCCTGAGCTTCTCAACCCTGTAGTGGATAAGAGGCACCACAACTTCTTGTCCGCCGTGCACCAGATGGAGTTAGGAGTATTCCGACCATGTGGCCCTAGAGAGCTACTTACGGTCGATGATCGGTGGAAGCACCGGTAAGTCGATACATTTATACGCATGTGCCGATTCATTTATGTATTGCATCCCCCAGTTTATTTATATTCCCAATGGTGCAGATTGGCAGCAGCGGGACTCCTACCGTTTTGTCATTTGGTGGAGGCCCGATCGACGGAGAACCTCGATTCTATTTTGACCGCTCGCTGATAGCAGCCCTGGTTGACCGATGGAGACCTGATACACATACTTTCCACCTCCCCTGTGGCGAGATGACTCCGACCTTGCAGGACGTAGCCTACCTCTTAGGCTTACCTTGTGCGGGAGCTGCGATTAGAGTCATCGACATGGATGCTGACTGGATGAACATCATGCATCAGCGCTTTGGCCCGGTTCAGCGGACAAACGATGCACCCCCCTACGTGCCTGAGTTCTTGTCCGATCCACGAGGGCCCACGAAAAAGTGTATCCTACAGTTCCAGGTACTGTACGATGCAACTTCTCATTTACTTTTCGAGTATCTAGTTTTGTTCCTTACTATCACTTGCCATAGTTACAGCATGCGTACATGCACCCGGAGGCCGATGTGTACTCGGTGTCCAGGCATTTGGAGGCCTACCTGCTTTGGCTGTTTGACTGGGTTATGTTCACCAGTGGCCAAGGCCACCTGGTGACGAGGACCCTTGTTCCGTACGCGAGGTTGATAGCAGATGCTGTTGGCGAGGAGGTACCACATTTCAGTTGGGCATCTGCTATCCTTGCTGTGACATATCGGGCGCTGTGCGACGTGTGCACGAAGGAGCCACTTGCCACTTTTGCTGGGTGCCCACTACTACTACAGCTGTGGTCCTACGAGCAGTTCGCCATAGGCTGACCAGTGGTTGACCGCTCCCCATACCCTGAGGAATGGTATTTTGAGCCCGAGGAGGACGCGCCTATTATGGCCTCGCTGTGGTGTCGACGCCGGGTACATACTTTCTTTTGAATACTTCAATTGTCACATGTTTTTGTTATGGATGTTGACCATGTTTCTCACATGTTTTTGTTATGAATTCTGACTATATTTATTACATAGCCACACTGGGCGCATGAGTAGGATCACAACGCGTATGAGATTTTTCGGTCACAGTTCGACCGGCTGTGTCTGGATGACATGGTATGGACGCCCTACAGCTTCTTGGCCATCCAAGGTCGTGCGGGTTTGGGCCTGTCTCCGTTGTGTACCCGCGACGAGGAGTACTGGCTTACGAAAACACCGCTTGTCTTCGACATCTACATCAAGGAGTACTCACCGCACCGCGTCATGTGGCAGTTCGGCCGCCACTAGGCTTTCCCTCTCGTCCACATTCGCACTGTTCCAGTGCATGTCCACAGGTAAATATAATGAAGTGAATAATTTGTAACATTCGTCTTACTGTCATTCTATTTAACGTGGTTCACTTGCAGGTATAGACGCAAGGGACAGCCGGCTAGCAACCACAACCTCTGGGCAGATCGCTTGGCCCCGTACGTCTCAGCATGGGCCCAAGCTCTTCAGGATGTCATGGAGGAGGCGCGTCCGTTCGACGAGCGGAGCTTCGAGGAGTACCTACGGTGGTACGTGCCATGTACACGTACACGGGTCACCTTCACTCCAGAGGGTGTTCGGCCCCACGTCACGTCGACTACGGAGGCCTACCCGGGCCACTGGGACGAGGACGCTGCATTGGCGGTATATGTAATTTACATCTCATTTCAGTACCACATACTCGCGTAACAACGACTATAAATTGAAATTGTTATTTCTTGTTTGTTTCCACAGGCCGATATCATTTATGATATCCATAGGGACACAGCTGGTACCATGGACCGCCTCAGGCAAGGGGTGCACCTCAGTGCGGCGGACGTAGCGGGGTTCGTCAAGTGGGTTTTCGATAAGACCGCGCGGGCCTTGAAGCTTACCTCTTGCTGGTCCACTACAGACGTCGCAGGAGCGCCTCCCAAGTCGAGTGGGGTCCACGTCGAGTCATCCAGAAGGTCTGATGTGCACTACCGTCCATCGGTGTCAGCATCCACACGGCCCCCTGTACCACGACCTGTAGGCCTGGACCATATAGGTACGGATTTTTCATACGCACGGCATTTAAATATATTTGTTTCTTACTAGTGCATTGATTTTAAACAAATATTACGTGCACCTACACACGTCTCGACGTTGCCACCTAGATCGAGCCCAGTGCCGACACCCTCACCACTCGCAGGGCACTCGGGTATTGGACGACACTACATTGCCGTATTCAATATATTTAATAGTACATCTAATATTGTCCACAGGTTATTTCGGTGATGAGGTTGGGCCGTCTTCAGCTGCACCGCGACCGATCCCACCACCACCGTTCGACCCCTACTACGGCACGCACGCCTGGCCATGTGCTGCTACACCGGCATACCACATAGGTACAATAGTGCATTTTGTACAACTACTTTCATTTCTACATTTTCCATATCTAATACATTCATCTGTTCGTAGGCCCCTCCAGCTAGTACATATGGACGCCCGTGGATCCTTCTCAGTCTTCATACCCGAGTCAGGAGGATGAGCCTGGGCCAGACCCCCCATTCGACCTCGTGCGGGACTTCTTCGGGGGCACACCAGACTACGTCGTCCTCCAGCAGTCCCAGGTACCCAGTGTTCCACTTCGGACATAGCACACCCAGGAGGAGGCCTCGACACCGGTATTCCCTACTAGGCCTACCAGGCAGGTCGGTCCACCCGACCCCCTGACCTACTCTAGGGGCCACGTGAGGGCCAACCAGTGGCAGCAGCAGCGAGACCATGATGGGGGGAATGGTCGACGGCAGCGGGGGAGACAACAGTAGGATTGCACATTTGTTTTTGTAACTTAAATATGCATATTCGATTCGTGATCTATTCTTACATATTCAGACGTGTGTAATCTTTATGGTCCACTTACCATGTCGTAACTGCATTTCTTATTCCAATGTGATCGCACGCTAGTTGCATTTCTTAATCCAATATGACCACACGCTACATTCTATTATCCTCAGCCATGTATGAACCGTTCACGACAGACCTAGAAAAGTATTTCTTACAAAGCTACTTATACACGAAGTGACCGCTTGAAAACTCTATCGGGAGTCTAACTTTAGTCACGAAGTGACCACACAACTGAACTTTAACCATTAAACGACATCACCTCTTTCCTGACGTAATCTGCATACATGAATTGACTGCACTACTCAACTTTAACCATGAAATGACAACATATTTGTCCTTGCGCAAGCTATAGACAAGAAGTGACAACACCGGATAGCTTTTACCAAAAATTAAATGACAACACATATACCTTGACACATGGAATCTCTGTCCAGCATCAATGCCATAACTTTTCTATTCTTCAAGAGGAAATACAATGCTCCTGCCCCCCTCTAAACCCTTCCACCCACTCCTTTTTCAAGAGGGAATCCAATGCTCCTGCCTTCCCCCACCATAAATAACCCAACCTTCATACATGGATACACCACTCATTTCTCAGTTCTCTCAACTGTAATGTCTTCCTCAGCTCCACCAAGCCCACCCAAGAAACATTGGGGGATTTTCATCCCTTAGGGGGTCGAACCACCGATGTGCTTCTGTGGTGACCGTTGTAGGCTTCACGAGTCCTAGGACATATCATACACCTATGGGCTGCGCTTTTTCATGTGTGCCAACTACCAATACGATAAACCTCAACATGGACCGTATGAGTATCCACCGGTATAGAAACAAAGATCAGCCACATCTTTCCCGATTTCACACCCTGTTTTACTAATCTCTCATCTTGTTCTATTTGTCTAGTCCCCTCCACTGATCTGTGACTTTATTCAATGGCTCGACTTTGAGCAAAATGAAGACCAGAAGCGGTGGGTCGACATGACCATGCGGTGGAGGAGGGAAGCTTACACACACCGGGAGTACGAGCAACAGCAAGTGTAACTATACCTGAAGCAGCAGGAAGAAGAGCGCATGAGGAAGGCAACGCGGGACTATACCGCGGCTCAGGCTCGAGAAGCTGAGAGGGCAAGGAAGCGGGAGAGGGCCCGTCGCGCTAAGGCGGCAGGTCCCGATGCCCTGCGAAAGGGCAAATATCCTAGGTGCACTCAGTAGAGAGTATCTAATGTAACCCGACATGTTTTCACTCCCTAAGGTATGTTATGATTAGGAGCAGCGCACTATTAAGTAGGTCTTTGTGCGAACCGTACATGCCACCTTTTTTTTCTCGTCGTGTCGTCGTGGTTACAGTCTCATGTAATGTTTTCCACCATATGTATAATCTTATGTTTGTCACTGTTTGCAACCTCATTGCCGCGTTATATGCTGCGAGTGCTTCACATATATAATTTGTTCACAAATATTGATTTTTTATCCTCCGAACAATACGTAAACTACTCCAAAATCTCGCTTCCCCAATATACCGTTTTGGCCACTTTTTAACCATTTTAATTCCAAATTTTGCAAAAAAACCAATTTCAAATATTGAGCAACGTTTTGCAATAAATTTTGCAACTTTTAAAAAAAAATTCCTACCCACCCATTGGGAGGGCGGTTGGAAATGTACCCGTCCTCATTGGGCGGAAGACCCTACCCGCTTCCTGAGAGTGCGGTTAGCCCCCTTGCCGCCCTATCAGAGGGTGGTTAGGGCATTCGCCCTATCAGGAGGCTGCAGACGCCTATTTTTATAATTATTGTGACGAGAAATCTATTTATTTAAATTTTTAATGAAAAAATATAAAAATAAAAAAACTCTACCTGCGAAGGTCGGAGGTCTGGCTTGAAGACTCCGTAGAGGCCCGAAGTCGGTGGCAAGCTGAAGCCTTGCGGAGATCTGGGCCGGAGCCGCAGAGAGCAGGAGGCCTAGCGCGGAGCCTCGGAGGCTCGGAGGCAGGCCGGAGCCTAAGGGAGGCCCAGTCCGGAGCCCGCCGAAGCCTCGCAGAGGTGGTATGGTGCTAACCGAGCGTCGTTACAAATGCCTGATTTTGTCTGAGTTTTTTTATTTTTATATTTTTTCGAGTTTAAATTTAAATAAATAGATTCCTTGCGAAAAGATTTGCAAAAGTAGGCGCCCGGTTACGGGTGCTAACCGCCCCCTGAGAGGGCGGTAGGCCTAACCGCCCCCTCAGAGGGCGGCAAGAGGGGCTAACCGCCCTCTCAGGGGGCGGTTAGTCCCTGGGGGGGCGGTTACCCCCTAGCCGCCCTCTGAGAGGGCGGTTAGGGGATTTTTTCATGTAAAATTAATTTTTTTCTATTTTTTCCTATAAAAATATATTATTTTTTAATTGAAGGAAAAAAAAGAAGGGGTGTAAGGAAATTAAGAAATTAAATTTGGAGTAGGTTATGTAATAACGGGAGGAAAAAAAATCAGTAATTAGTAGTTGCAGCATTTTACGTGGGTATGGGGTGCGAACGAGGACAAATATAGTATTGAACACATGGTGAAAACATTACAATACACTGTAACTGCGACGACACGATGAGGAAACAAAGGTGGCATGTACGGTTCGCACTAAGACCTTATTAGTGCGCCGATCCTAATCATAACATGCCTTAGGGAAGGAAAGTATGTCGGGTTACATTAGGTACTCTCTACTGCGTGCATCTAGGATACTTTCCCTTTCGGAGGGCATCGGGACCTGCCGCCTTAGCACGGCGGGCTCTCTCCCGCTTCCTTTCCCTCTCAGCCTCTCGAGCCTGAGCCACGGTACGGTCGTGCGCTGCCTTCCTCATGCGCTCTTCTTCCTCCCGCTTGAGACGAAGTTCCTCTTGCTGTTGCTCGTACTCCCGACGTGCGTACGCTTCCCTTCTCCACCTCATGTTCATGTCGACCCACAGCTTCTGTGAGTCATTTTGCTCATTGTCGAGCCACTGAATAAAATCACAGAGCGGTGGAGGGGACTGAACAAATGGAACAAGATGAGCGGTTAGTAAAAGAGGGTGCGTAATCGGAAGAGATGAGGCGGACATCTGTTACCGTACCGGTCGATAACCAGTTGTTGCATTGCGAGGCTTGTCATACTCGTAGTTGGCACACATGAAGAAGCGTAGTCCATAGGTGTATGAGATGTCCTGCGACTCGCGGAGCTTACAAAGGTCACCACAGAAGCACATTGGTGGTTCGAGACCTTCAGGTACGGTAGTCCCCCAATGTTTCTTTGGTGGGCTCGATGGAGCTGAGGAAGATATTGCACTTGAGAGATATGAGAAATGAGCGATGCTTCTCCGTAAGGAGGTTTGGCTACTTATAGTTGGGGGAGGCAGGAGCATTGGATTCGCTCTTAAAGAAAGGAATTAGGGCATAGGCGTAGCTGGCGGGAGGAGCATCGGATTCCATCTTGAAGAATAGGACAGTTTTGTCGTTGCCCATGGTCAGAGATTCCACGTTTATTGGTACCCGTGTTGTCATTTACTGATTTGAAAAAGATGGGTAGTGTTGTCACATTGTGTTGTCAAGTCATGGTTAAAGTTTAGTGGTGTGGTCACTTGTTCATTGAACGTGTCTGAATATGAAATGCATTTACGAAATGCTAAGTCGACCATACAAAGTGAACGTGTCTTAATACATATGAGCACATCACGAAGCGAATACGCATATGTTAGTTACAAAAAATGTAAAATGCTACTCATGCCTCCCTCGTTGCCGTCGTCCGTGCGCCCCATCGTGGTCCTGATGCCGCTGGTTAACCCTCACGTGACCCCTGGAGTAGGTGAGGGGGTCAGGTGGGCCGACGTGTCTGCTAGGCCTAGTAGGGACCACCGGTGTCGAGGGCTCGTCATGCGTGGGCTGGGTCCGAAGCGGTGCACTGGAAACCTGGGACCGCTGAAGGACGTCGTAGTCAGGTGTGCCCCCGAAGAAGTCACGGACGATGTCGTATGCGGTGTCGGGGCCAGCCTCATCCTCCTGACTAGGGTAGGAGGACTGTGAAGGCTCGGCAGGCGTCCATGTGTACTGGCTGGAGGGGCCTCTGAACAAATAATCACGTTAGATACGAACAATATGGTATTGAAAGTAGTAGTAAAAAATGTATAATTGTACCTGCGTGGTACGACGGTGCAGCAGAAGAAGGCCACGCTGACGTGCCGTAGTACGTTGCAGGGGGGGTAGGGTGTGGGGCCGCCGAAGACGGACCGGCCTCGTCACCGAAGTAACCTGAGCACAGTTCTAACTTATTTTGCTGAAAGTACTAGAAATTAGGAAGAAGGGTTCCCGGAGTACCTGACTGTGGACGTACAGGGCTCAATCTGCGAGGCTGCGTCGAGACTTGTGGAGACGGACCTAATGAATGTTTAATAACAATAAGTAAAGGATATTGATCAATAATTTTCAAAAGTATAATTCGTACCATGTTGCTCGTACCCTCCAAGACGTGATAGGAGGGGTCGTGTGGGTGCCGACACTGAAGAACGTCGGTGCACGTCTGACGGCCGAGACGACTCGGCGTGTGCACCACTCGTCCTGGGAGGCGGCCCTGCTGCATCTGTGGTAGATCGGCAGGAGGTGAGTTTCAGGGCGCGCGTCGTCTTATCGAAAACCCGTCTAATGAAGCTCGCAACATCCGACGCACTTAGGTGATGCCCTTGCCGGACGCGGTCCATGGCAGCAGCTGCATCCCTATTTACATCATAAATGATATCTGTCTGCGGATACGAACAATAGTAAACAATTAAAGTATACGGTTATGTTCATTCAATATGTAGTACGGACTTCAGAAAATGACTTACTGCTAAAGTAGCGTCCTCATCCCAATGCACCGGGTATGTCTCCGTTGTCGATGCGACGTGGCCCCGGACATCATCAGGGGTGTAGGTGACACGAGTCCGCGTACGAGGTACGTACCACCGTAGGTACTCCGTAAAGTTTCCCTCGGTGTGGGGACGCGCCTCATCAACGACGTCCTGTAGCGCTTGGGCCCATGTTGCCACGTAAGGGGCCAAGCGGTCCGCCCAGAGGTGACCAGCTGGCTGGCCTTTCCGCGTGTACCTGCATTGAAACCACGGTAAATGTAAGGCAAACTGAAACGAAGGTTGCTCAAACAAAAATTTATCAAATGTACTTGTGGACGTGCAAGGGGACTGTACGGATGGGGACAAGCGGGAATGCCTGGTGACGACCAAACTGCCACATGACGCGCTACGGTGAGTACTCTTCGACGTAGATGTCGAAGACAAGGGGCGCCTTGGTGAGCCAGTACTCCTCGTCACGGGTGCACAAGGGTGACAATCCCGACCCTGCACGTGTATGAACGGCCCGAACGTTGTATGGCTCCCATACCACATCGTTAGGACGTAGCCTGTCAAACTGGGTACGAAAATGCTCGTACGCGCTGCGAGGTTGCTCGTGGGCCCAGTGTGGCTGAGTGACAAACATCAATACAGATATTTAGAGAGTAACATAGTACGAACGAAACTGTTAATGTAAATTACGTACCCGTCGATGACACCACAGCGAGGCCATTGTCGGCGCGTCCTCTTCCATCTCGCCGTACCACTCCTCTGGGTACAGGGAGCGATCCACCACCGGCCTACCTATGGCGAAATGCTCGTACGACCATAGCTGAAGAAGAAGTGGACACCCGGCAAAAGTGGCTAGCGCCTCCTTCTTCATGCATGCGTCGCAGAGCGCCTGATACGTCGCAGCAAGAACAGCTGATGCCCAGCTGAACTGCGGTACATCCTCTGCATGCGCGTCCGCTATCGACCGGGCGTACGGCACAAGGGTCCTCATAACCAGGTGACCTTGGCCACTAGTGAACATCACCCACCCAAACAACCAAAGGAGGTAGGCCTCCAAATGTCTCGAGACCGCGTATGCGTTGGCTTGTGGGTGGATGTATGTCGGCTGCATATATGACTGGTGTCAGAAATAATCATTACGACATAATTTGTTAGGAATCGATAGGTCGCATGTTACCATACCTGGAACTGTAGGATCCACTTCTTCGTTGGCCCTCGTGCATCGGCTAAGAACTCAGGCACGTACGGGGGTGCATCCTCCTTTCGCTCCACCGGCCCAAATCGCTGATGCATATCGTTCATCCAGTCAGCCTGCATATCGATCACCCCAACCGCAGCTCCCGCGCAAGGAAGGCCTAAGAGGTAGGAGACGTCCTGCAGGGTCGGGGTCATCTCTCCGCACGGTAGGTGGAACGTCATCCTCCCCTCTCCTCTCCTCTCCTCTCTTCTCCTCTCTCTTCTCAATTTTTCTTTTTTTCTGAATTTTCTGGTTCTTTCTCCAATTTTCGGGGTTTATATAGACTCAGCGCGCAGGGGGCCGGCGCGGGGTGGCGGGCGGGAGGCGCCCTTACCGCCCTCTCAGGGGGCGGTAAGGACCTCTACCCACCCCCTGAGGGGGCGGTTAGCTGTGGGGCCCGGGCGGCAAGGCCTACCGCCCTCTCAGGGAGCGGTTAGCACCCGTACCCGCCCTCTGAGAGGGCGGTGGGCGCCTACTTTTGCAAATCTTTTCGCCGAAAATCTATTTATTTAAATTTAAACTCGAAAAAATATAAAAATAAAAAAAACTCGATTTTGTCTTGGGGTGGAGGTACACACCTTTAGCTCACCGATGCATAGCAGCACGGGGCGCCCCCATCCGTTAGTCACATTTTCGAAGTGAGGTGTACCGGTGCTTTGGGCCACATATAACTGCTACAGTCATGACTCGACTGCAGCCACGTGGCCTGTCAGTGCTGGACCATCCTCTCTTTAAAGCTAGCAGCGACCTTTATTGAATAAACAAATCACCAAATCAATAAGCCTAGCAGTGTGATGTAGCCATGTGGCTTGTCACCCACTGGACAACACTAGCAGTCACAAGGCGGAGGGTATGATCACTATTTTTATCTATACAGTTGTGACTTAATTGTTTTCATATATCACGCAATGTGGTACCGAGGAGGACTTGTGAGTTTGGCACGTGGTACATGTATAGTGAACACGTCCTTACAAATAAAGGCAAAGATATTGATGGAGTGTATAGATTAATACTCTTGTCTTGCTCCTAGTGGCCTTTCGTGATAACAGGATGTACTAGCTGATTATGGAAGTAGCTATCTGGCTCGTAATGGGTCAAAAGTGTGCCAGGCCGCTATGACGGGTTCCATCACATTGCGTACCTCACCTGCCCAACATTGTTGCTTTGCGAACGCTTCTCAACAAGAAGTCAAAACACACCAAGATACGTACCTAGCGCTTAGCCGGAGGGGTCAAAGAGGTCCTCGTGTTCCTTTTGGAGGGTGTGCGAGGATGTTCTCCGACTCGTGCTTGCAGGCATGGCCAGGTGTGAGTCGGCGCGCGCACGCGCGCGGTCAAGCGGCACTTGTCTCACATGGTCAGCGGCACGCTGGGACTGAAGACGGCCTGCACGCCAGCATGACAGCGGTCAGCGAGGAACATGCCACTATCGGTGGGTATGCCGCACGGGTGCTTCTATAGCATGGCGTGCGCACTGCTTCCACGATTGCCTTGCTCACCGCAACGACACATCACCTCCTGATGGTCTGTCCTCTCGCCGCTGATGTGCCTTGTTTCGCGGTGGTTGGTGCCGTTTCTCTTGCTCCCTCCTTCCAGCAAAGTTCTTTGTTCTCATCCCCATGAATGATGCCATCTGTTGGGAGATGAAAATATGCGCCAAAGAGATTACGGTGAGAGACTCTTCCAACAAGGAGGCTCAAACTTATAGATGAACTAAGAACTAGAAAGAGAGAGAAAGAGACCGAGTCAGTGTTTGGGGGAAAAATCTAGAGCCCCCCTCCCCCTTCCCTTGAGGGCTTATTTTATAGAGAGAAGGGTAGGAGAAATTATCAGCGTGCCCCTAAAATATTATGTTACAACCATATGTATAGTAGGGTATTTTAGCCGTTTCACCCCTTTACCTATGGCGTGGTAATTGAGATACCACGATCACTATAGTAATACCACAATACATTGTTTAAATATCTCAAGACTGGGACGTTTCCCCAACACTGTTGAACATGAGTAGTAAAATTTATGGCTTACATTATATTGAAATGCTCAAGCTCTTGTGTGTGATATTTTATTGTGGTTGTCATGTCTATCTTTGTGTGTTTAATTATGGAATCATGTTAATCGGAAAGTTGTTTAAACATGCTGTGAAACAACAGTCTAGAAAAAAAAGAGTAACAGTCACTCACTCAGATGTCATTAAACCTGACACGTTAGATGGGAAGAAGTGACACATCACGATTATTGTGTGGTTGACCGACCTGAAACTATCTTGGTTCATGGCTGCTGTTATCCCATAGGCTGTGCCAGCTGATGCTGATGTGATAGTTAATGCCACCGCTGACACAGAAAGGCTAAATGGGAAGAAGCAAATTAAGCTGGCATGTCTCGTTTGCTGTCTGTTTGTTGTCTACTCGGGCTTCATTTAGGCCGAGGAACTTGTCACGTCCCAAAAACACTAATCTAGTCTTTAAGCATGCATGAGTATTTAAAAACGTTTCAAAAATGGTTTAACGATGATTAGGAAGCTCCAAAGTCCTTTAGGAAAATGAGGTAAAAGATAGGAAGAAAACGGGAAACGACCCCCTTGGCGGTCCAACCGCGATTCTGTTGGTCTGACCGCCAGAGGCGTGCAGAACCCATAGAACCTCTTTCTCACTGTCTGACTGCTAGAGCTTAGAGCGGCCACTTAGGTCCCTCGACCCACCCTCTCAACCACCCCCTCGTTCATTTTTCCCCAACCCGAGTGAGAGAGCGAGGGAGAGAGAGGGAGAGGAGATCCCCCACCTTGAGCTCCACGGAGGCAAAATATCGAAGGAGATGGTCATCCATAAGTCCCCTACATCATCCTCAAGCTCATCCCCAAGCCTTCCCCTCCCTAGAGCAAGCCCCAAGCGAAGGAGAGAGAGAGGAGAGCTCCACCTCAACCATCACGATGGCTGGAGATAAATGGAGATGACTTCCCCAAGCTTCTCGAGGACTTTCCTGAGCTCATCCCCTTCATCCTCTTCGCCGGAGAAGATTTCACGCGAGCTTGTTCCCGTCAAGCCCAAAACTGCCCCGGAGCCCGATCTCCAATTCGGAGCTTCCCTGGATCGAACCAATCTGATAGGAAGTTCCCCTACGCTGAGGTGAGGCTTCCCCTACCGTTTTCCTATCGATTCTAAGCTCTAATTGGTTTCCGATTTGTTTAGATCCGAGCAACCCTAGCTATAGATCTCACCCATAGGTTTTCCAAGTTTGGCCTATACTTGTCATCCAAACTACCTTAGAAGCACTCCACTAGTCTCCTAGATTATTTTGGTACCCTTGTAATTGAAGGCATTGCCAGAGCCTTCGTCGACGACCTCGCTGAGGTGGCGCTGGTAGGGTCCCATGGTCTGATCGCCATTATAGCCGGTCTGACCGCCGGGATGAGACTTAGCTAATTAGTTCCATTTTAGACTCCATAGTTAGGAGTCAGACTACCACTAGGGTTGGTCTGACCGCCAGACCCCATGGTTTGACCATCCAAGGGTCTGGTCTGACCGCTAGACCACAGATCTCTCTGTCCACCCACGGTCTAACCACCACCCCTTTCTGATCTGACAACCAGGCCCCAAAATCTCTCTGCACGCCAACAGTCTGACCGCCTCCATAACACTGGTTTGACCGCCGGCAACTCAAAGCTTTATGAACTTAGGACGTCTTATCTGAGGTTTAAACCTTTTCTAACCCAAATCGTTTGGCTATCTGTTGCAAATGTTTTTGAAATGCATCGCTTTTCATACCATTTGCGATTCATACCTCATGAGCATACATATTTACCATCGTTACTTATGCGATGCATTCTTCATCTCTTTTAGTGATCGATGAGCTGGAGAGTAATGGGTTTTCATGAGAAGGTTCTATATAATCTTGAGTTGAAGCACGCAGTAGGCAAGCATCTAAGCATATTCTACCTATTACTTTGGATCATGTGTTGTTTAATTGGGTAAATTATCACTTTATGTATATTTGCATGTTATCGAGTCAATGTTGGGTTTTGGGTAGAACCTATGTTGATGCATTAATTCTCCTGCCTTGAATTCTTGATGATCCATATCCTTGTCACCTGGGTTCAACATGATGGTGTAACCTAAAAGATATCCGAAATGCTTAGCAATGCATAGGTCATCGGTAGAAGTCAAGCGGTGGGATGTTCCATCGTTCATGAGTATAGGATTTAATTACTTTCACAATGGAAATAATGATGTTGGGAAGTATGAGTTGTGAGGATGAGGCGAGATGTGGGCGGTGCTAGGGGTAGGTCGGGAGAGGAGTCCAGATGCCATAGACCGCTTGGGTGTAGTGGGCATAATAGGCTTGTAGGGGTATCTAGTTTGTTCGAGGAGTAGTTCTCGATGACCCCCGCACTTAGAGGCGCATGTTCAAACGGTTGGGGCTTATTTGGGAAAGGTTATCACGAGTACCCCGTTGTGTGGACTTGTGTAGTCACACAAGCCGAATGGTCCTCAAGACGTGTGTGTAAAGAAGTAACCCCCTGCACGGTGTAAAATGAATTCGAATTGCCACGCTCTCGGTCATGAGCATGCTTCTGTCTATTTGCATCGGTCGTAGAGTTCTGAAATTGGGATGTTGTGGTATGTTGGGAAGTGTTGTTGGTTCGTATCGGATGTTTGATCAAGATATAGTTATGTTTATGTTGATGTTCTCAGTATAGGAGGGCACAAGTGTTAGGTTGTAGATGCTCATGCATTCGTGTCAAAACTGCTTTTGCATATGAAATTTTCTTAACCTTGTGGCCGATTCCTTGCTAATTCCTCAAATGCATTCTCCTTGGAGTCGGGTTATTATATGTGCCCAATATGGATTAAGTATTGCGAGTACCTTCGTACTCACGTTGCTTATTTTCTTTTAAGGTAAAGTTAGGTGCCGGCTACTTATATCCCACAGAGCGGTGTGGTGGCAAGCAGTTGATATACTACTCCTAACCTCAATCGGTTGCCTTGTGGGCAAATGGTGCCACCGGTTTTTGTTTTTCTTTAGATTTGTTTTCCGCTGCGATTATGTATGTTTACGCTAGATGAACCTTGTCTTTGTTTAATGAATCAACTTGTAATGTTTTGAACCCTAGTTTATCTCGATGTTGTGATATTCATGTTGTAAAGGTATGTGTGGGTAATAGCTTTTCCTGGGAATTATCAAAGCACACATACCAGGACTGCTGGAATTGGATGCTAGCTCTCGTCACAACGATCTTAACCACTAATTATTAATTCGAATACAATTTGGACAGGTCCTGATAGAACTCTAGTAAGAGCCGGAGAATAAATTCTCGGAAGTGGATAACGACAACGAGTCATTCACCACTGAAAACTTCTTCAACTTTAAAATGTCTGAGGGAATGTGTATGATGGAGCAATTGCAGGAGCTTCAGCTCATTGCTAGGGACTTATTCCAGTACAACTGCATCCTCCCAGATAGTTTTCTTGTGAACTTGATTCTAGCCAAGCTGTTGTCCTCATGACGTGAATTTGTGACCGCTTATCAGCACATGAAGAAGCAAATGATGCTCTCTAAGTTGTTTGCTACTATCAATGTCGAGGAACGTGCAAGGGCCAATAACAAGCCGCAACCATAAGTCAAGGTTCACCTAGTGGAAAAAGGCTCAACATCGATGTTCCAGACGTAGAAGAATATTCATGCTCCTACTCCTCCCTAGAACCAAAACTAGAACAAGACCAAAGGCAAGAAGATGAAGAAGAAGGACTTCATTTGCTACGTCTGTGGCATGACTGGGCACATTGCCCGAGGTGCCAGGACAGGAAGGGCTGACGATGAATAATGGATAGTTACCATATTCGGGTACCCCAGAGTGTCTCGTAAACCTCGGAGCATATCTTTATCTCTGGGAAGGGGATACCTGGAAGAAAGAAAACTACTCGCAGGCATTCTGTAACCAAGAATGTCTATCTCCAAGAATAGGAAGGAAGAGTCCAGAGGACATACGCCACCCCTCATATATATATATAACCAAGGGGCCCTGTGGAGGAGGAGGGTAACAAATCGTCACGAGAGAGATGAGTTCTACAAGCCAACAGAAGCCAAGGAAGAAGTCACCGACTAGGTTTAGATCCATCTAGGGTAGCCACACCCCCTTGTAGTAGGCTCAGATCAATACAAGACAAACATGACGTAGGGTTATTATTCTCATGGAGGCCCGAACCTATCTAAAAACCCCTATGTGTTTCCCTTGTGATTCATCTACTCAAAGAATCCCCTTATTCTTCAACAAGTTTGTTAGATCGATGATTTACGAATCGTCAACAAGGGCAAAGGTCCTGCTCCTATGCAGCACAAGGAAGTACATGTGGCGCTAGGTCCCTCCATCTCTAACGGGTACATACCACAAGTCTTTATGGAAAGCCCATCTAATGATTGGTGGATTGATTCTGGTGCTACTGCACACATATGTGCTGAATATTATGCATTCAAGGTGCAACCAGTGACCCCGTCTTGATGGGTAACGGTGTACTGGCAATAGTACATGCGATTGGACTGGTCTATCTGAAGATGACTTTGGGCAAGATGATCATCTTGAAGGATGTGTTGTTCATGCCGACCATGAATTGAAACCTCATCTCGGTGTCACAGTTGCTTCGCCAGGGTCTTAAGTTAGTTTTTGGGTCCAATAAAGTCATTTTGACAAACTTTGGTAATTTCATAGGGAAGAAAATGAGTCTGGTGCCTGCATGTTTGTAATAAACAACTATTCATTTTCTGCTATTCATGAGTCTTGTAATAAGAAACATGATTTTTGGCATTCTCGATTATGTCACATTAATACGAGGGCCATTAAACATTTGAGCAAATGAAGTTGATTTCTGAATATAAACTTTAATGTGAGATATGTGTGCAAGAAAACCACCCTATTCTACCATTTAAATCGTTTTTTTGGATGAGGGTTTGTACGACAACTTTACCCCTCTTCCTGGCGAGCGGGTGATCAATCGGGTGAATTTTGACAATGAACTTTCCGGCGACGATTCAAGCAATGAGTTACCGACAATATGGATTGTCGAGATACCTTCATGGAGTAATCCGATGACCAATCTATGATGGATCTAGACTCCTCTAGTGGAGATTACCCCCAAGAAGTCTTCACCCTTGGAGACAGGGATGAAGGTCTAGGCAATCATCATGATGATGCCCTTGTCGTGGCCTTTCGCAACTTGGGGGCTGGATATTCTAGGGCTCTTCCTAGTAATGCCTAGGGGATTCAAGTTCCTTTTTGTCTCCATCGGTACCTTACCAAGAAAGGACTCAAGTGCTAATACGATCAGCCAAATATCAAATCCCTCCGGAGCTACTACAACTAAGATGTCTGGCAACGAACCCTCCAAACTGAGAATTGGTTCTATGACCTATTTAGAGCTAACGTAATGACAACAAGCTATCCCTAAAGTGGTAGGGTCTCTACATGGTGGTCGAGTCTACTTGCCCTAGTTCTCTTAACAATGGAGGATGGATGAGTCTTTAATAATTCTTGGAACGTCAACCAACTCCAAATGTTTTATGTGTAAGTACTAAGAGTAAGTTTGCACTAGTAAAGGTTCATATTTCCTGTAAGGTCACTTGAACCTCTTTGTGTTCTTGTTTTTCTTCCCTAAACTAAACATCTGACACCCGTAAGACGAGTACACTGGCGGTAAGCCTCAATCCAGGTATCTTTACCTATCACGCACACTCGGATAAGCCCGGACAAGGTCACACGGGAACCGACTTCAGGAAAGTTGAGTTTCTATGACCAAAGGAGAAGTATGAGCATTGAATTTTTTCTCTTACCCCAGTTAGTTGATTCATAATGGCCGGTCGGTAGTTTTATCTTATTATCTTTGACTGCCTATCTGAGTTTTTTCCCTAGATAACCAGTCAGGACTAGATGAATACAATATACCAAGAGCTAATGACAACATATTGTGCGTGTGCCAAAGCGACTTCCTTCGTGTGGGTACGATGTTCTAAGTTATGACCTTGCGGGATGTGATAAAGGTTCCTTATCACGTCCCTGAGTGCGCGGGGGCTATGATGCCTCCCAATTATACCAGACCTAGAGCTGACCCGATTAAGCTCCCCGATTAGTGACAAAGTCATCCTACCCAAGCTGGAGGAGGAAGGGACTAAAACTAAGCATCCTAGGTTATCGTTATCTCCTCGGTATCGAGTTCCTAAGAGGTCCCACCGATTTCATTTACATTTTTTTTTGTTTTTTACTAATGAAAGAATAAGTTTCTAATCCCAAGCACATGTTACAGAAGAAAGCCTAAGCGGACTCGGCGATTCTTCGACTAGCCACCACGGTGTTTCAGAGTACTACTCAGAGCTATGAACTTCTGTGTCGGGGTCCCATCACATTTTCTATTCTGGATCTCTTCCGGCGCACACGGGGGCTGTTGGTATGAAATACCAGGGGAGCTGGCGCACTACACCAACAAATGCGGTCAGTTTTCAAACGTCATCATGATCTTTTGCCAGAAAAGGAGGAAAGAATCTCTTCACCACCACATAAAACTTCCGCTGCGATGGTCCAACTTCCAAACCCGGCCAATGATAAAATCTTTTCCTCCCTGTCCTTTTGCAAGGACGAGATCATATTTTCGGGTTGATCAGAAAACCAACTCGGATGGAACACCTTCTCGAGGACTCGCTTGAGAATTCGAAGGCATTCAAAACCTCAAATAGATAATCTAAGTACACAGGAAACCTAGTTAGATGCTTCACCCTAATAGGGGACCCGAGTCTTACTCGATGACATGGTCAGACAAAATGCTTATCTTTGCTAGCCATATACTTGATCCATCAAAAACTCGTTTCAAGTACTGATGGGGGGATTAACGATGAATAATGGATAGTTACCATATCCGGCCATCCCAGAGTTTCCCGTAATTCTCGAGGCATATCTTTATCTCCGGAAGGGGGTCCCTGGAAGAAAGGAAACCAAACGTAGATACCCTAGGCATCCTGTAACCGGGAAGGTCTATCTCCAAGAATAGGAAGGATGAGTCCAGAGGACGTACGACACCCCCATATAGATACAAAGCCAAGGGGCCCTGTGGAGGGGAGGGACCAGGAGCAAAAAACAGGTCATTATAGGACCCAAACCAAGTCATTACAAGTGATTTCGAGTTCCACAAGCCCATACAAGCCAACAGAAGTCAAGGAAGAAGTCACCAACTAGGTTTATACCCATCTAGGCTAGCTACAACCCTTGTAACAGGCTCAGATCAATACAAGACAAACAATACTTAGGGTTATTATCCTCCACGAGGCCCGAACTCGTCTAAAAACCCATGTGTGTTCCCCTTGTGATTCGTATACTCAAAGCATCCCCCCGTTCTTCAATAAGTTCATTAGATTAGTGGTTTACCAATCGTCGACAGTTGCATACTAGATACGACGACCGTCGAGGTTCTGGAGGCGATAGAGGGGCAACCAGTGACATGAACTTCTTTGGCCACTGGATGATGCAGTGGACAGCCTCCCCGAGTGTCATGACGTTGACCTCTCGGGGAATAGGAAGTCGGAGGGATGTGCAATTCCCATATACCATGTCAACTAACACCCTGGCGTAACTAGGATGTAGCGGGACTCCGTGAATCGTCTATTCTCCACAACATGGAAATGCCAAACCCGTGCCGACCTCAATTATGTGATCAGAGCCAACATTGGTGGGCAGTAGGAGCTTGCACTTGGTGGTTGCCTCTATGTCATCGACGGGGAATCTATCGCTAAGTACCTCTTGCGGATTATCATCTGGAAATCCGCCGATAGGGAAGTCATCTAGATGGAGGATGTTATATGGAGAACCAAGTTGTGCGGATCCGCAGCTACTTCGGTTTCGAGCCAGTGGAGATTCAAGGATTGTCGTTGCATCCAGCTGCTTGAGAGCATGTACTTTTTGTTCCATATCTTTTTTTTTTTCATATTTTCCATATTTTCTTTCATCCTTGCTTCGATTCCATATGGCAATATGTTGGGAGATCTTTTCACTTACAGAGGAGGTCATTACACTTTGATTGGGTGATATTTCTTCTTGAACGAGCATATGGCAATATGTTGTCATATGAACCATCGATTCCATATGGTACATCATTTTATTTCTAGAAAACTTTGTTCTAATTTATAGAATTCTGATACATGCTCTACAGCACAAAACTAAAACAAAGATAGAAAGCTGCAAATGCCCATTACTGTAAGGTTGAGCCGTTTATGCCATTTACTTTTTCCCTGTGAAAATCACGTGTTCCATGGTTCTAAACGTATAACAATACTTTTTTAGTATATTTGCCAGTTCACCTCCTATTATTTTAGGCCCAATCTTCCTCTCCATCTTATGAAACAAGATGTACTGTCCCCAAATGCATGCTAACCATTACTTGAATTTCTACAGCCTCTGTTGACTATTGAGCAGATCTCAAATTTCATTCATCTCTATTATCTGCAGCTCCAAAGTATGCTACTGTTGTCGCTCAGGCCATGTTGTATGGTCAGTTTTCCACCATATATCTCTTGGCAGTGTTGCTGTATTGGTGAATAGACTTTTCCCATATTCTGATTCGTGCAATTATATGATCTGCTTTACGTTTCTCTGCATTCATTACTATAGAAATAGGCTTCTACGTCAGCCCATCACTGCCGTTTTGTGATGAGCCGGCAGTGATAGAATATCACTACCGGTTCGTATCATGGACTGGTACTAAAAGACCATTTAAAAAGAACTAGCAGTGATAACCTATTCACCGCCGGTCCCCGGACCGACAGTGATAGTCGGGGACTATCACTGCCCGTTGCTCACTGCTGGCTCCAAAACCAGCAGTGAAACCCCTTTATGGGCCGGCAGTGAAGGGGTTTTTTTTTAGTAGTGATTTCACGCAACAGTATGAACGGTGCCCAAATGCAAGCAACCCATTTGCTTATATAGTGAGCATATCTTTAATTTCATTTACCTTGGTGATCACCTATGGGCCAAATTGATATTTTATTTCTCTGTGCTACCTGTTCATGTGGATCTCATGCTTGAGGTTTACTTACTTTTTCATTAAGGTAATCACTACAGGTACAATGGGAGATTTGTACTGGAAAAGTTAATAATTTTCATATTGTTTTTTCTAATACTTTCAAGTATCTTGAAGGTTGCCTAAAAAGAGTACATAATTTTGCATCCTGGAAACCACAAGTTGGCGGCTCATATTATCATGTTTGCATGCATGGACCTATTTGATTACAGAAATAGAGACATGGAACTGCTGGGTATGTTCATAACATCAACTTTGTTTTTAATTCCCATGCTCAGGGCCTAAGCATTCGACTTCGAAGTACTAGGAACGGGAGCAAAATTTAATTCCCATGCTTATAGCCTGTAGTTAGCTTACTTAATTCCTTTGATCTTCCCCTTAGTTTTCCTTTTGATTATGCCATGAAAAGATGAATAGAATTAATTTTATGATGGTCCAAAGTAGTTATTTTCTTTGGACATTTCTTTAATTTCACTCCCTGATTTATCTCATCTTGTTGGACTTCCCTTTGTTATTTATTTTTGTCCTTCCAAATCACAATTCGTTAGCTTGCTCATGATCCTTTTCAAGCAAACTATGAAGTTTTTAAGCTCTTCCACTCTTCGTATTCAAGGGTGATGAATAACATATGGTAAGTGCATATTGAATCAAGATAGCAAGCACTCCCCTAAGAAGGAGGAGGAAGAAGAAGAGAAAAGGAGGAGGAAGAAGAGGGAAAGCCCCCCTACTTCGTAGCTCTGGATCCGCCACTAGAGAGTGACGATGGAGGTAAAGGGAGACGACTAAAAAGACAGAAAGGCCTGTGCAACATGGAATGACCCCAAAGCACTAGAGATTTCCTCGTTGTCGATATTGCACAAGGAGTACTAGGGATTGTCATGCAAATACATTGATGCACTTAGAGCTAAATAAGAACATGAAGCATGAGCTCTAAAATAACTAAGTGGAATATCAAGTCAACTTGCTTGCTCATACAAGCCAAGTTCTGTTCTATAATTTAAATTCCCACAAGTTCATAATAAAAATAATGAGAATAAACAATTAATCTCAAAAACTAATAACTTGCCCAAATCAATATTGAGCTAAAATGAAAATGGTGCCTCTCTCTTTTTTCTTTTTTGAATGGTGGCTTCTATTTTGCTTCGAACTCTTTTTTTTGTGAGATACCTTATAACACTGATGATTACAATAGCACGAATTACACGAAGCACATTACAAGTCTAGAAACATGAATAGCTATATGAAAAACTAAAGACATGAAGTAAAGCGCCATAAATAACTGGCTTGCTCATGAAGACCTGCATCAACTAAGGATGCTCATCCTTGGAATATGCAAGCCAAGTTTTTATAATGTAAAGGCGAAAAAAATGCTTTCCACTAAGCATGCACGATGATGTTGATGCTGATGCAATGGCAATATACTCGGAATGACAATAGAAACGCCATATAGGTAGGTATGGTGGAAGAATTTGGTTTCGAGGATTTGGATGTGTATTAGCGAAGTATGCAATTTCTCAATGAAAGAAAGAGCGATGCTAAGTACCAAAGAGGTTAGCAATAAGGGAAATTTATGACCAAAATATGAGAGCACAAGTTGATCTTCCTACTCCACTCACGAATGCAAAACATCACAAAAGCACGAAGCAATTGACATGAGTAACATGAAGAGAGTCACGAGTATAAAAATGTTTTTTTTCTTTTCAGCTTGTGCTAATGGTGCATGTTCATTTTGTCCACTATCAGTCCACATGTAGAGACAACTCAATGAGGACACCCTGGGCCGCTGCCCCTCGGTCCACCACACCACCACCGACCCGGCCCCGCCGTGTGCGTCTGAAACCAATCCTCGTCGGCCGTCGCCTGGAGGCGCCGCCTAAAACCAATCCACTGTCACTCGTCACCGCCATGCCGGCAGCCACCTGCCTTGCTTCCGCACGCCAGATACCTCACCTCCGTGACGCGTCACCCCCGTCCCCCGAGCTTTTTCAGCGATGCAACCGCCGCAGCTGTCACGTCGCCGAGCAGTACGGCGTGCTCAGCAGGCTTGGTTATAATCAATGTCATTTTATTTTTAACATTTTGATTTTAGAGTGATATAATTGTAGCATCAGGTTATTGTTTCCCAACGCCGTCTGACCTCTTGTTGTTTCAGTGGAGAGGAATCAAATTACAGTATATAATGAGTGAACATATATAGCATCTTCAGATGATCAGAAGTACTCATGCAAATTATGCTAGTATAGTCTTCTCTACTATACAATCACAACACCAAATACTTGTTTGATACAGTGCGATATTAACATGAGCAAATATTTCCATCAAATTCCATTTAATACAAAACTGATCAAACAATCCATTGCATAAAACAAATGATACATACGTAAGGATTTCAAGCATATTACAGAACGTAGATGCTGTGTCCAGGTTGCAAAGAATTAATTCAACAGGTATAAAGGATACAACTAAAACCACCAGCATAATGCTCAAGTTGATATTAGCCATTTCTACCTCAACAACACTAGGACCAGAATAAATCACAAGTTGAAATGGACAATTATCTAAGCAAACGAGGCCTTCAACTTTGACCTTCCTAAATCATGCTTGTATGTATCAAGACTTAAATTTACTGCTCAAGAAAATTTCTAACCAGCTGCTCTGTTCTCATGTATGAACTGTTCCAGATTGTTGCTCGATGTGGAGAGGTGGCATATCAACTGGACTTGTCTCCATCTCTCTCCACCGTGCACAATGTGTTCCATGTGTCACAATTGAAGAAATGTCTCCGAGTCCCGACAGAAGTTGTCGATGTTGCACCCCAACAATTGCAACCGGACTTGACATATTGTGAGCGGCCACTCCGTATCTTGGACGAAGCTGAACGCCAGACACGGCAAAATTCCATCAAATTCATCAAAGTCCAATGGAGCAACCACTCGGAAGACGAGGCAACTTGGGAGCATGAGGATAAGATCCGCTCCGAGTATCCCGAGCTCTTTGCAGGCTTGGAAAAGTCATTGTAAATTTTGCACAGTTGGAACATTTTGCATGTATGTGTTCATTGCCTGTTAAATGGAAATGTTCATTGGATTCTATCTCTCATAGCGTGGTTCCTAGACTCATCGTGCTCTTCCCCGACTCGTACCGAATCTCGGGGCGAGATTCCTTTTAAGGGGGGGGAGGTTTGTCACGTCCCAAATTCTATAATCGTGTGATTAAGCTTAATCATGCATCATTAGTGTCATAATTATTTTTGAGGTAAATTATTTTGGCGCACTAGAGCACTTTGCTGAAATCAATTGGATGAGAGAAAGAAATTCAGGAGAGAAAAGAATTAAATTCGCAGTTAAAATAGACCTCTTTCTCTCTAACATGTGGGACCCACCTGGCCCCACACCTCCTCCACTCCAAAGGGGCAGCCCACCTACTCTCTCTCTCTCCTCCTCACTCTCCCTCACTCCCACCCGTGCAGCAGGAGCTGCTGCCCCTCCCTCTCAAGCTCTCTCTCCTTTCTCCCTCAAATCCGCGCTTTAGGAGCCGAATCAAGGTATGCATGTGGTACCATTGCGATCACAAGCATTCCATTCCTCCAATTTGTTTACTCATTCCCAAAGGATTTGAGCCTATTTGGATATCTTTTGGTGTTAGGGTTGAAAAGTGAAGAACGCCGGAATTCTTCGATTTCCCACCGTTTTCTTCATCACCCGGCAGCCACTAACCTTCACAAGTGCCGTGGGTAAGTCCCTTAGGCTCCCTATGGCATGAATTCGTGATTCGATTGGTCGATTTTGCAAAAGAGTGAAATTCATGAGTTTTTGTGAGTTTAACCCTAAATTGAGGAATTAGATGAATTTGAGTTAGGAATGGAGTTGCTAGGTTGTTAAGTGAGTTCTAGAACCCTTGAACTAGCTCAAACATATTCCCTTTTGGTTTGAAGAATCGCAATTCGTTCCGGGCATTTTTCCCCTCAAAACAGTCCAGTTCTGGAGCTTCCCCGGAGTATTCGGTCTTCGCCGGAGTCTCCGGGTGAGCCCCAGCAGAAAATAACAGAGAGGGTGCTATCGGAGAGTCTCCCGGAGTCTCCGATACCCCGGAGTATCCGGGTGTACTGTTCATCAGAGGATTTCCTCCTCTGCTGATAAATTGTAAAATTCATAATTAATTCATATGAACTCAAAAAATCATGAAACTAGTTTTGTTGGTTTCATTGTAACATACTCTACATTTTAAAAATATCTTCATCCTGAAAATAATTAATTAGCTTTTTGAGGCTAATTAATTAGGCTTAAGCTTCATTAATTCACCATTAATTCTTTACAAGTCCAAAATGGATGAAACCAATTTTGCTAGTCTTCTTATGACTTGTTCTAGCTAGTAAAAATGTTTTCCTACATTTTAGAGCCTATTTTCATGGCATTTCATTGTTTGCACCTTGTAGCATGCATTGTTGCATTTCATCCATACTAATGGCATTGCACGCGTTATTTTTTTTAGAGAACATCGAGCCGGTGTTTCAGGAGATCGAAGGAAATTTTGGGTAGCCACCTGAATAGCAAGGCAAGCAACTAAGCATATTGATCCCTCTTGTGTAATTGGATAAGTCTAAAATTGATGAAATGTGCTTATGTATGTATGCATGTTTAGTGAGTCGGTGTCGGGTACCAATGGGTAGAACCTATGCCGATTGCATTCTTCTACTTTGAATACTTGTGTATTTACATTCTTTGTAGCCTTGAGGTGTTGTCAATGTCTAATTATGAGTTTGACTTATATGCTTAGCTATGCTTAGGTCATTCGGTAGAAGTTGAATGACAGCGCGTTCCGTTGTTCGCAAGCATAGGACCTTCTTATGGTTATACACACTTGTTGAGGTTGAGGTGGTTGTATGAGTGGTGAGTATGAGATGAGATGTGGGCGGTGCTAGGATGGTGTTTTGTCCTGCCCGGATGTGGAGTTCCCCTAGGTAGGCCGGTAGAGCAAGACCAGACACCGTAGACCGCTTGCATCGTTTAAGGCCGATCGTTGGGGTAGTTGGCTTTAGCACTTACCTTACTCACCACATGCCGATCTAATGGTAAGGCGAGCCGAATACCTTCGCAGCTGTGGCTTTGTGGGGCTTGAAGGCCTGAACAACAATGGTGTGAGCGGGCGGGCTTGTAAGCGGTACTGGTTTGCTCCGGGAGTAGTTCTGGTACCGCGACGCCGAGCGTTGCATGTCGCACACGGTTGGGGCTAGTTGGGAAAGGTTGTCACAGGTACCCGCTTGTGTGCACTTTAGCGGGTGGCACAAGCCGTATGGTCCTCGTGTCGTGTGGGTCCAGGAGTATCCCCCTGCAGGGTGTATAAACAGTTCGAACTACCGCGCTCTTGGTCATGAGCATGCTATTATTTCATTTGCACCCGGTCGTAGAGTTTCGAGTATGGTTTGTGGTTTGGTATGTGGGAGATGGTGATGTGGCACTTGTTACTTATTGATATACATGTTGTTCAGTTACATGTTTTAGTTGCTAGATGCAGGGTAGTTTTCATATGCTTGGTAAAGTTTTAGTCGCTCACACATATGTCAAGGATGCTTAGTGCATATGTTTTACTTACCTGTGGTTCATCCTTTCTAATGATCAATGCATAATCCTTGGAGTCAAGCTATGTATATGTGCTCTATATGGTTTAAGTCTTGCGAGTACCTTCGTACTCATGCCTGCGCTTTTAGGTACTCCTATCGTTGAGGAAGAGGCGGTGTTTGGCTACTTTGTGCCTGCCGATCAGGGTGGCGGGCAGGAGTAGCACACTCTACTCCGAACTTGGTGCTCTTGGTATAGAGCCCAAGGGCATGTGGCTCCATATCCTTTTGTTGTATAGCTTTTAGTCTTCCGCTGCTTAGTTCTTTTGCTGGTTAGGAGTTGAGGGGTTTTTGTCTCCTCTTAACTCTCTTTTGCTGTAAATTGTGATAACTTGTTGCATGCTTAAGAACTTGTAATATAATGTTAATTACTCGCTCTTTCTTAAGCTTTGTTGTGATGTACATGTTCGAAGGGCATGTGTTCTGATCCTGGGCACAAAACACGTGCTGGGACTACCGGGATGATATTCTGGTTAATCATCGAGGTTGTGATTATGAATAATAATCCTCCTGGTGATTAATTAGAATATTATTTGGACGGTTCCCCACAGAGGCCCTGACCAAAGCTGTCACTGACCTCACCACAACAATCACTGCCATCGACTAGCCCGTGGCCTCCTTGGAGCCCTTGGTAGCCCTGGTGCCGCACATCAAAGCACCGGATGGCATGCCGTCCAAGGTGACCAACCTGCAAGCGTCGGTCTCTGATGGTGCCAAGCATGTCCAGGCCCTCAACCTGACAGTTCTGCGGCTGCAGAAGGCCGGGTCACCGCCACAGGATGAGACATCCAATGCCGAGGAGCATGGCATCAACACCAGCTTGAGGAATGGCATCCTCGGCAAGCACACCGATCAGTCGGGCCGCTCGGTGCACCCACACCACAACGGCCAAGCGAGAGGCAATAGTGGCGATGAACGCGTGCCCCCAAGGTTCTTCAAACTGGAGTTTCCCATCTTTGATGGCATGGAGGATCCACTTCCATGGTTGAACCGCTGCGAGCAGCTCTTTCGGGATCAATGCAAGCCAGAACACCGCAAGGTGTGAATGGCTTCCTACCATATGATCGGTGCGGTGCAACTTTGGTACTACTGGTTGGAAACGAACACTGACGAACCATCCTGGCGGTGTTTCGTGCAGCTCATCCACATGTGCTTTGGGCCACCTATGACAGAATCTCCCATGGGTGAGATTATGATGCTCTGTCACACGGGCACCGTCGCGGACTACTGCAACAAGTTCCTTACTCTCGCTTTCCGCGACACAAAATTATCCAAGCACCAGCAGTTCGTGGTAGGCCTCATCGAGCCATTGAAGACAGATGTGACTCTACAACGACCGGTGTCCCTTGACGACACTATCATGTTGGCATAAGCGTATGAACCGTGCCATCGCCTGCCAGCTTCGTCCAACACCCGCTCCTCTAGCCGACCTCTGCTAGCGCTATCGATATCGGCGACCAGCAGCAGCGGGAGCACCATGACGGGTACCCAAGCTAGCCTTCCCCGCAAAGGCCTCTCACCCACTAAGACGGCATAGTGCAGTGTGGATGGCCTCTGCTACAACTGCGAGGAGAAGTATGTGCCTGACCATCACTGCAGGAAGCTGTTCGTCCTCACGGTCATGCTGATCGACGATGATAACAAAGTACTGGAGAAGCAAGTGCTAACCATACAAGACGAGCCCGCAATCTCAATACATGCTCTCACTAGCATCATAACCAAAGGGTGTCAAACCATGAAGGTATGTGACGAGGTATGCGGCATGACACTCACTGCGCTGCTTGACTCCGGTTCATCCAACAACTTCATCGATGTCAATGCCGCACGACGCGCCGGTCTGCAAGTTCACTGAAAATATGCCAAAAATACGAATTGCTAGTTGGCTGAAAATACGCACGCGGATATTCCGATGTTCACAAAGAAAATACTTCGGTGTTCATAAAAATTCTTTGGTGTTCACAAAGAAAATACTCCACCATTCATAAAAAGTTTGCAGCGAAGTCTAATACATGCCGGATGTTCCGACGTTCACAAAATGAACACGCCAGATCATTGTTTGTAGAGAGGTTGAAAATGGCTCGGTTGGCATCGTACGCAAGCCAGATGTTCAGGCATTCATATGAGGACATCACGCCGGATCTTTCGGCGTTCACAATGAGTCTGAGTGGGTTTCCAATGGCTAGTTCATAGATGATGTATATGTCGGATGGTCCAGTGAGTACAATCTGTTTACACCGGATCATCCAGCGTTTTAAAAAAATTGAGTTGGTGGAGCAACGGCTAGTTTGCGAGGTTGAGGCTATAAATACCCCCCTCCCACTCGGTCATTTGAATGTGCTAGAGTCTAGAGAAGCTCACATACATTTGAGAATACATCCAAGACACCAAAGTACTTAAAGTGATCATCTAAGGCAATTAAGCACAAGATTAGAGAGTGATTAGTGCTAGTAGGTCTAGATAGAGTTGTTGCAAGGTGTTGCTGCCTAGAAGTGGACCAAGGAGTGATCCTACCATGTACCTAGAGGTACGCCAGTACCTTGGAGTCTTGGTGACTCGCTGGCACCTTGGGCCTTAGTGGCTCAAGCTTGTTGACCCACTGACTTGGTGTAGAGTGGTAGCAAAAAGTTTGTACGAGAAAGCGGAGACCCTTGCCTTAGTGGCTCAAGCTCCGAAGTGAAGACCGCGACAAGTGACAGGAATAGAGGCTTGGTGTGAGCCTTGCCTTTGTGGCTTGGTGGCTCATGAGTCATGACTGGAAGAGTCTTGGCGACCAGGAGCATATCCTTGGTGAAGCTCAAACATGGACTAGGGGTGGCATTCATTCCATCGATGCCATAGCATAAAAATCTCATGTCCCGAGTTTGCTCTCTCTACCTTATTCACGTTTTTGCATTTACATACTTGCAATTTACCTTCATATAGTAGGTTGCAATCCTTTCGAATGGTAGAGTAGATACACTAGATAAACCTAGATCATATTTAGATAGAAATTGATATAGGTTTATCTTGTGATATTTTTGGAGCTGAATAGTTTTAGATATCCTAAATCACCCCACCTCACCCCTCTCTTAGAACGTCACCGATCCTTACAGCGTGCCATTGCATCAACTCGGCATGTCTTTTGTTCACAAATAAACACTTCAAATGGGGGAATATAGGAAAATACCACACCACATTGATGGGAGACCATTTCTTCTTTCCTTCACCATCAATATCATCATTGTCGCGCTTGTATCGTGTTGCACCACAGACGAGACATGCTTCCAAGTCTGCATGCTCTTCGCGATACAACATGCAATCGTTTGGACATGCATGTATTTTTTATACTTCCAATCCTAATGGGCAAACAACCTGCATGGCCTGCTATATATTTTCTGGCAGCACATTCCCTTTTGAAAATAATTTTTGCAAGAACAGTAACAATTATGTGAAGCTTATATCAGACCACCCATTGTTTGCCTTCAATTGTAACAGTGAAAGCACAGTATGCAACTTTGTGTGTCCCTTATTGCAGCCCGGGAACAACATTGTTTTAGAGTGCTCTATCATACGCTGGAACTTTTGAAACTCTCTTTCATTGGTGAAGTCCCCCTCCCCATCGTGCAACATCTGCTCTAGAACATCGGTGATGGTGAAGGCCAACATATGCTCTATTTCATCATCGACCAACGTATCTTCGACATGTAGCATATCAGTATATTCATCAGCCGGCATATGGGTGCACAAGTCTTCATCTTCTCTGGCAATGTGCTGATCTTTCTGTACGATCTCAGCTTCACCGTGCACGGTCCAATCGATATAGCCAGGCATAAAGTCCCTTGGTATCAAGTGGGAATGTATCTGTTGGATGGTAGAAAATTACTTCTTGTTCTAGCAATCGACACACGAATAACACATGTATTGAGATTATGTATTTGACTTGTGCATCGTGGATGTTACCAAGAAATATTCTATACCATTCTTATACTCTGCCCTCACACAGCTTGCATCGTACATCCATCTTCTATCTATCTACAATTATAACATTATTGTAAATTCATATTCAAAATATCTAGAAGATTTTGGAATCACCTACAAATAAATTATCTCGCCATCTCCTACGACAATTGGGCTGGGTTGGAGGAGTCACCTTTTGTATG
Source organism: Phragmites australis (assembly GCF_958298935.1). Taxonomy (NCBI): domain Eukaryota; kingdom Viridiplantae; phylum Streptophyta; class Magnoliopsida; order Poales; family Poaceae; genus Phragmites; species Phragmites australis. The sequence continues at coordinate 25,803,334 of NC_084941.1, read as the reverse complement.
CTTTCGTATCCGCTTTCGATGAGTGTTTGTTGGTGCCATCCCTAAAAATTTTCATTATTATTCAACCCTTATGTAGGACTAAATAAGTAAAAAGAGAAAAATATATACCCTCATACATAAAGTTTCTATATTGAAGCTTGCTAAATAAATAAAATATAAAAAATAAAGTTGGATCTTGCTACATACCTAAATATCATGGCTAAATTTTCTAATACATTAAAAATAAAAAATAAATACAATCATACCTAAAGTTTCCATATTAGAGCATGCTAATTAATTAAAATATACAAAAAAATTAGAGCTTGCTACACACCTAAATATCATGGCTAATTTTCCTAATTCCTTAAAAATAAAAAATAAATATGCTCATACCTAAATTTTCTATATTGGAGCTTGCTAATTAATTAAAATTAAAAATATAATTGGAGCTTGCTTCATACCTTAATATCATGGCTAATTTTTCTAATTCCTTCCAGATGAAAAATAAATATGCTCATACCTAAATTTTCTATATTGGAGCTTGGTAATTAATTAAAATAAAATATATAATTGGAGCTTGCTAAATACCTTAATTTCATGGCTAATTGTTCTAATTCATTAAAAATAAAAAATAAAGACGCTCATATCTATAGCAAATGTAAATAATAAAGACACTTTTCGCCATAAATTACTAATTGAATCTTCCATACTATAACTGAAGTATAATTGCATCTACATTGTCTTAAAACATTATGGTCATAGGTTCATCTCCATTATTTCGAAATCTAAAGCAATTTAGTGAACAAAATCAAACTAGAAATGGATTGGAGATGAAGTTACATACCTTGGAACACATAAAGCATGATGATTCCTCAAAATTTTGATGCCCCAAAGAACTTGGTGACCAAAAATATCTATCATCGAGCAAGAACAGAGATACTCTCTGAGCTTGGGCTAGGGGAAGGGGACACTAGAACAAAAACATGATTCACTACCGGCTCCAAAACTACTTTCATTGGCGGTTTTGGAGCCGGCAGTGGACAACGGGCAGTGATAGTTAGAGGACTATCACTGCCGGTTGCCGAGCCGGCAATGTTTCCCATTCCAGAAAACAAAAAAAATTGAGCCAGCTTGGGATCCGCTATCATGGTCACTCAACGCGGTGCTCCCACCACCACTGCTGCAATCAATCTCACCAACAATCATCTCAGCAGTCGTCCAAGTGGCCGCGAGATGCATGTGGAAAAGCATGATGGTGTTGCCTGGGTGGAGGTAGTTCTGTACGGCCAACTTGATGGAGAAGGCGGACTCGTCGAAATAGTTGACGGCGATGGCAATGCATCAGTGCGGGGAGGACGGGTTGGTCCCCGTGAGCGAGGAGAAGAAGAAGCGCGGGGAGGAGGGATGAATTGCGGTCGCTTGCACCGGCGTCGGGGCCAGGGGGAAGGAGGAGGCCATGTGGAGCTGGTGGAGAGGAGGAGAGCCGCACCGAGGCCGAGGCTGGTGGAGCAATGCCATCCTTGCCTGCCACCACAGGCGCCGCGCTTGCCGGCTCCACACACCCACCACGCCCCCAACCCCAGCCGACACCTCCTCACATCTAGATCTGGAGCGAGTCGGTGGGGAGGAGGCCGGTGCAGAGGAGCGAGACATTGGGAGGATAAGGGGGGGAGAGAGAGAGAGAGAGAGAGAGAGAGAGAGAGAGAGAGCTGGATGTGGGTGGATAAGGAGCCCGCCAAACGTGAGAGATAAGAGAGAGAGAGAGAGCCAGATGTGAGTTTCTACGTGCAAAAGTCCATTGGAATGAAATTTCGGGTCTGACCACACCTTCACTGCCGGTTGGTACTATAAACCGGCAGCGAAGGGCATCACTGCTGGCTCAATTTATCAGTCGTCAGTGATTCCCCTTATCATTGTTGGTTCGTAAGCCATATTGGCTAATTTTTCTCGCAATGCGTTTGGACCGGCAGTAAAGCACCATCACTACCGGCTCATTAGGAACCAGTAGTGATGGACAAGCATATATGACCGATTTTGTTGTTATGGGACGGCAACAACTTTATATCGTACACATCACTGCCGATGCATACCATCAGCCGACAGTGATGTCTTTCTATCACTGCCGACTGGTGCCCTCAGTCGGCAGTGAAACTACAGCGGGGAATCACTACTGGCTCAATCCATCGAATCCACTTTTCACAGTTGGTTCATATGCCACTTTGGCTGGTTCTTCCCGTGTGCCTTATGAACCGACAGTGATGCCCCATCACTGCCGGCCTATTAGATACCGGCAGTGGTGGACCGGCATATAAACCCGGTTCTATAGTAGTCATAGTATTAGTGTGCTAAAAATCAACTATCAATGTCGTTCACATAAAGAGGCATGGATAGTTGGTTTTTAATGTCGATTTTTTTCGAATGGACTTTTAGGGTAGGTTTTTGACATGAATTGGCAGCAATATGTTTTCATTTTTGGTTCTAGAAAACCGACACTAGTATAGAGGCATCTATTTGAGTTTCTGTAGTAGTGGTGGTAGTGGACGGAGAAAATAAGAAGATGGTGATGGTGTTGGTGTCCTCTACACCCTAGTTCTTAACCAGATCTGTTGTGGAAGGATTTACGTAGACACGTGAGGTATTTGTAAGCACGTACGTGAGGTATTTGTAGAAACATTTGGTAATGTATTCAATTCTCTATAGAAATTTACGTGCAGTTGCCGGTTGATCCAACGTGAATTAGCCATGTAATTCTTTAAATCTGAGGTCAATTATTTCGTTATGTAAAGCTAGAACTTATACCAGTTTATTATTGAACCGTCGTACATAACTCAACGAATAAATATGCTTAGTTATATGAAATGCGCAAATGTTGTACGTGGTAATATATGCTTAGTTAAGTACGTTGTTTTCACAAGACGGAAGGATGGTCATCCCAACTTTATTCATACATGCACAATGGACTTTCGCATATGCAAAAGCGCACGCATGTACTTCTCGATCGCCCTTCGTGCTCCTCGCACAGTAGACGAGTTTTATTACATACTTAATGTAGTAGCAGCACTTTTATTTCATGGGAGGTACAGTGCATGCTGCATGCACACTTGGACGACATGATTCTTTCACATCTAGCCGAGGACGGCCTGGCTAGTAGCATGGGCCGCTCTGGCAGCCACTGCCGCAGTAGTCGCCGCCAAGGCTGCAGTACCCGTACTGGCTGCAGCAGAGGTTGTTGGCGCATATCGCGCCACTGCCCTGGCTGCCGCACTGCTGGGCACACTACTACAGAACTTCACATAATAGCCGTCACCTTCAGTGTCGGTTCAAAGGAACCGGTACTGAAAGAGGTATCAGTGCCGGTTCTAAAACTCCCGCCCGCGATCGAGGACCTGGAGTTAAGAACCGGCACTGATAGTTACTATCAGTGCTGGTTGGTGGTTAGAACCGGCACTGATATATCAATGCCAGTTATAATAACAAACCGACTTTGATAGTGGTATTTCAGTGCCGGTTCCTCTTTAAACCGGCACTGATAGCCTTCTACAGTATATATAGCTCATCTTCTTCCCCGTCTCGACCCAGAACAGAGCCACCGCCGCCGCAGCCCAGTGTTACAGCGCCTCCTTGCCATTTTTTTTTGGCGATTCAAGGTTTTTTTTTTGTGTGGGAGCCTCCAAAATTTGGAGGAGTCAACTGTTTTAAGGTTAGTGAGATCTATATTTCATTTTTGGATAGATTACTTGGTAGATTGCTCTAGGGTTGATGATGGATGGTGCTTGTTCTATGGTTATGGATTTAGAGATGTAGTTGAGATCTAATTTAGGTAAAGTTTATAACTTTGTCGTTGTTAGATGTATAGAGATGATCTAAATTTGATTCTTAGTTGGATTTTAGTTGTTAGATTTCTCTAGGTTTGAATTTAGGTGGTTGTTAGTTGGTGTTGAAATTTGAAATGAGCAAGAGCTCAAATATCCATATAAATTAGAGAAAGGTCGCAATTTTATCATTGTAGATGATTTAACGAGTTGCAACTTTGCAACTTATTGAACCATTATTGCCATTCAAAAATTGCAAAAATACCGCTAGAACTGTCATTCGAGTGGCATCCAAAGAATAAAAAATCAGGGAGGTATTTGTAAAATGTCTCTAAAATCTAGCTCTAATTTTCTAGTATGTGGATTGCGTATATTTTTAAAGTCATGAATTTTAATAATAATCCAGTGGATTTCCTCTGTTAATTAATCAACATACTGAATTTAACATGTACAGTTCATAAAATACTGTGTTGTAGGGATGGCACATCCACCCACAGGTCGCAATCAGACTCAGCAGCCTTTGGAAGGCGGGTCCCTCGACCCGGCCCAAGTACCGGAAGGAGATGGGCCCTCAAATAGGGACCAATCAGGATGCGAGGTAATTCGATGAATATGTTCTAGATTTTAAAATGTTTAATGATTATAAGTCCAATGTGTTTAATTATAATGATTTGCAGATAGACCGGTCATGAATGTACAAGGAACGAGGGCCAGAGTTCATTGTTGGCATCGAGGCTTTTTTGAGGGCTGCCGCGGCGTACAAGAAGCCAAAAGGGAAGCGTGACGAGCACTATATATGCTGTCCATGTGTCGACTGCAAGAATGAGAAGCAGTTTTCAAACATAGAGCAGATCCGTGCATACTTGATTCGCAGGGGTTTTAAGGCTGGCTACACACGTTGGACTGAGTACGGTGAACTTGCAGATGTTGGGCGTGAAGGGCAACCAACAGTCGAAGGTGACGGAGTCAACGATCCGACGGCTAACGAAGACTTCGATATGTCGGCATTTGAAGATACTTTTGTCGAGAACGATGATCGGGACAGTTTTGTTGGCAACAATGAAGAAGGCATAGAACAAATGTTGCGCGATGGGGAGGGGGACTTCACCATTGAAAGACAACATCAAAAGTACCAGCGCATGATAGAGGACTCTAAAACACCAGTTTACCCGAACTGTAAAGATGAGCATAGCAAGTTGCATGTGGTGCTGACACTGATGCAAATGAAGGCTAGCAATAGTTGGGCCGATAAGGGTTTCAATGAATTGTTAGAATTCTTGAGGGAATTGCTTCCAGAGGGGAACACGTTGCCCGAAAACACGTACCATGCCAAGCAGGTTGTCTGCCCGTTGGGATTGGAAGTAGAGAAAATACATGTATATGGAAACGATTGCATGTTGTTCCGCGGCAAGGATGCAGACTTGGAAGCGTGTCGCGTTTGCAATGCACCGCGGTACAAGAGCAGCGTTGTTGATATCGAGAGCGATGGCGTAGGGGTGAAGAGAAAGAAGAAAAGACCCCCCATTAAGGTGGCTTGGTATTTCCCTATAGTCCCCCGTTTGAAGTGATTGTTTGCTAACAGAGCGAATGCCGAGTTACGCCGAATAGCGCAAGAAAGATGGAATGCTTAGACACCCTGCTGATGGCATGCAATGGAGGAGATTCGATTCGAAATACAAGGAATTCAGAGATGAAGTGAGGAATATAAGGTTCGGGTTGAGCACGGATGAGATGAATCCTTTCGGCAACACGAGAAGTACTCATAGCACTTGGCCTGTGACTCTCTACATCTACAACCTTCCACCTTGGATGTGCATGAAGCGGAAGTACCTTATGATGCCTCTACTGATTAGTGGGCCGAATCAACCAGGCAACGATATCGATGTGTACCTCAATCCATTGGTGGAAGATCTTCTTGTACTGTGGAAAGATGGCGTACGGGTATGGGATGAGTACAGACGCGAGAATTTCACCCTGCGCGTGATGCTGTTCATGACGATTTCAGATTGGCCTGCTCTTGGTAACCTATCAGGGCAGACTGTAAATGGGTACAATGGATGTGTTTAGTGCTTGGAGGAAACGGAGGGGCGGTGGCTAAAAAACAGCCAGAAAATGATCTTCATGGGTCACCGTAGGTTCCTCCGTCCGGATCACCCATACCGCAAGAATAAAAGAGCTTTTGACGGGACAATGGAGCTTCGTCAAGCTCCGAAGATTCGCAGTGGAGAACATGTATTTAAGATGGTTAATACACTTAGAGTTGTACTTGGAAAGGGGCTAGGCAGTACAAAAATGCAGGCTGGGCAAAATGCTCCCATGTGGAAAAAGATGTCAATATTTTGGTTGCTGCCTTATTGGAAGTATCTTATGGTCCGACACGCAATCGACGTCATGCACGTGGAGAAGAATGTGTTTGATAGCTTGATTGGTACCTTACTAGACATACCCAGCAAAACAAAAGATACACTAAATGCACGGCTGGACCTGGAAGAAATGAACCTCAGGAAGGACCTACACTACATACAATTAGACAACGTCAAAAAGAAACATCCCACAGCTTGCTACACTATGAGCAAGGAAGAGAAGACCCGCCTGTGTGGTTGCTTGCGTGATGTCAAAGTTCTGACCGGTTACTCCTCCAATATCAGGAACTTTGTAAACATGAAAGATAAGAAGTTAGTTGGCATGAAGTCTCATGATTGTCACGTGATGATGACGCAGATGCTTCCAGTTGCAATTCGAGGTATTCTGCCGGATAAGGTCCGAGACGCAATCATTAAGCTGTGTTCGTTCTTCAACGCAATTTCACAGAAGGTCATTGATCCGAAAAAACTGGCAAAGCTGCAGGAAGACGTGGTCCATACTATATGTCAGTTTGAGACTATTTTCCCTTCGATATTTTTTGATATAATACCCCATCTAATTGTTCACATTGTGGGTGAGATAAAGAGCCTTGGCCCCGTGTTTCTGCATCAGATGTATCCTTTCGAAAGGTTCATGGGGGTTCTGAAGAAATATGTTCGTAACCGAGGTCATCCGGAAGGTTGCATTGCCCAAGGGTGGAGTACGGAGGAGGTCATTGAGTTTTGCATTGACTATATGAAACTGAACGCGATTGGTATGCCTATATCTCGCTATGAGGGGAGGCTAAAGGGGAAAGGGACGATAGGTCATACTTCAATCCATATCAAAGATCGTGCTTCATTCACTCAAGCACACTTCGCAGTTCTGCAATAGGCAGTTGTAGTGATCCCGTATGTCAAAATGCATGTGAGCATGCTACGCTCCACAAATCCAACGAAGTCAGATGATTGGATCGCAAAAGAGCACATAGATAATTTCGGTAATTGGTTACGTCAACTCATGATGGGTAAGGATACCGACGATGCTCTGTTGGAACTGCTGGCAAATGGCCCGTCAACTACGATTCGCACATTCCAAGCATACGAGATTAACGGATATACATTTTATACGCGAGCACAAGACAACAAGAGCACTAACCAAAATAGTGGTGTCCGTACTGATGCCTGTGACCGCGCTGGCAACAGGGAGACCTACTATGGATTCATAGAGGAGATTTGGGAACTTGAATATGGCGAGTTGATGGTCCCTCTGTTTCGGTGCCAATGGGTCAGACTCACAGGGGGAGTCAAGGTCGACAAGTACGGTATGACTACCGTGGACCTCAAACTCGTCGGATACAGAGAACAACCATTCGTGCTTGCTAACGATGTTGCACAAGTCTTCTATGTAAAGGACCTGGACCCAGCTAACAAGGAGGAGCGTCACGTGGTTCTTCAAGGAAAAAGAAAAATCGTCGGTGTTGAGAATGTTGTCGACGACGAAGACTGCGACAAATTCGAAGACCTACCTCCTTTTGGAGAGAATGTCAAACTGCCTCTCATTGATGACACTGCGGAAGCTACCTACATACGCCGTGACCATAACGAAGCATTAATCGTTCAGTGAAAGCAGCTTTCATGTATTTGGTGAAATTTGTATAATATTTAGGTTAAGCTTTATTTTGTATCAAGGACATGTATGGGTGATGTAATAATATGCTTTAATTTCTATCGAGTGCATATTGAATTTTTCTAGAATTATTTTTCAACATAAAACAAGTTAAAAAGATTTTATAAAATTTATTTGCAATTTTCTAGAATTAAAACTAATTTTATATGCAACAAAGCACATTAAAGCATTTATTTTGTCAAACAAAGCACATTATAAGAATTAATTTGCTGGGAAAACTTGTATCAGTGCCGGTTCTATGTAGTAACCGGCACTGATACTTCAACTATCAGTGCCGGTTGTACATAAAACTGGCACTGATACTTCAACTATCAGTGCCGGCTGTAAATATAACCGGCACTGATACTAGTATCAGTGCCGGTTAGAAAATAGAACCGGCACTGATACGTCTTCTATATTTATCTCCAACACTTAGCCGCATCCTCGTTCCTCTATTCACCCTAGCGCTGCCTTCCTCGTTCGCTTCAGTCACCCGAGCCCCGACATGCCGCCGCCTCCTCCTGACGCCGCCCCGATGCGCCGCCGCCTCCTCCCGACACCGATTTGTCCTCGGAGCCCTCACCGCCGTCAACCCCCAAGGAGGAGGAGCCACCGCCGCCCTTGACGTAGACGCCGAGGACCACCTCTCCTGCTCTCCTCCATCCCCTTCAAGCCCAACGGTAGGTCTTCTCTTCCCACCAAACTCTCCTAGCCCTCGCCACGTACATGAGTATTGTTAAATAATTGAGTTCCAAATCGACGAGATTGCTGAGAAATGATTGTAGAACTATTAACCGTGGTAAAAAAACCCTAATTTAACCTTAGTTATTCATGGCCAGAAACATTTCGTCAAAAGCTAGGGAAAAAGATCTTTGTACAATTCCATGATTAGTTTGTTTTGTTGCATATGTGATTGGAGAGCTTGCACATGTACACAATGACACAACACAAGGCATGTGTGCATGCCACCATGTGCCTATATAAAGCCCCCAACACCCTGCCTGCCATTGCAAGAGTTTCAGCCATCACTGAGAACTCCTCAGAGCTCTTTCGGTTTCGGTTAGCAACCCACCCATTTGTCAGTGAGCTGTTGTTCAGTTGGATGCACCTTTATTCTTATCAATCCCATGTGTGCTGTTTAATTTTGTTAGTTAATTACCGTGTTTACTTATGTTTTGTTCTTGCATGATGTGCTGGTTGCATCAGAACACTACCATACAACAAAAATTCGTGCAAGAGAGTGCCCCACTTAGAATATGGGATTCTTTTTTCTCAATTCATATATGAATTGTATTGTTCCCTGTGAAATTCATGTGTTCCAAATAGACAAAGTAACCAATTTGAGGTTAACAATGATATAAGAACAGCAGTGACAGGAAATATGATAATTTCAAACATTTTGTTCATAGTGACAGGCAATATGATTCCCTGTAATTAACTTATTCTGATTTTTTGTTCCTTGCATTGTAAATTGGTAGTGGAACAATTAAACAAAGAAGAGTTTTGAACACAACTCTGTTTTTCTGTACCCATTCACCCGATGGAATTTCTGACCCATTAATACTCTCCTTAGCAGTTAGCACAAAGTAAATTATTTTTTAAGATTCGTGATTTGTACACTCCAAAGTAAAATTATAACAGCTAATTTGTGAAGTTTCAGTGGCCAAAGTTGTAGAGTGTTTTGCATATTACAGCCAAAATCTATTTTTGCTTGAAGACCGCCTTTCAGATTTTTTATAAAATTGCAACTTTAATTTCTATTGGGTAAAATTAGGTTACTAAATAAATCTAGGAGAGTGACATTACAATCAAATTCGGCTATAAGATGACATTGCAAATAGGCAAATTTGTGGAAGAGTCTTCAAAATTGGGTTTAAGGCTACTTATTTATAGCAGCTTGGTTTGTAGAGATAGAGAAGTTCTGGAACGTTGCACCTCTCTCAACTTGCACGTGGTCGATGAGTTTCAGAAATGAAGTGGGTTAGCAGCTTGGTTTGTTTACTGCATGGTCAATGTATTGACTCATTTGATCCACTTGTGCTAGCTAACCAAGTTTCCACTCCAAAAGTGATTTGGTTAGCTTGAAGAGGTAAAAATAATCATTCTGTTGAGTTTCCCAGTTGAGTCTGGTTGCAACATCATTCTCCAGTGAACTAAGTGGTACATTTAGACAATTCAATGTCGACTTGTGTTTGCTGTTAGAGGCAGTATTTTGTCGGATAGCTTATCTGATTGCAATATGGTGTAACTTTGCAGTAGTTCAAAGTATTTTGTGGTTGATACTTACAAGTTAGATTCTTGGTGGAGTAGCTTCTCTCAGTGATGAGCTTTCTTGGTTCAAGAAGGAAGCTACCTCGGTTTTCTCTCTTCTGAGGCAACCGTCTTTGGACTAATTTCTCAAAGAGGCAGTAATTAAGAACTATGCTTGTTGTGTTCTTACTACTATATTACCTTGATTTGTTTTTAGTAAAATGTGTTTCTCTAATAGTATATGTATTACTTACTATTTATACTTAATTCTATCTGTTGCATTCTTTATCCTCAAGGTTATATTGTCAAATTTGCTATTTACACTGAATATTTTGATAAAGATCAGATCAATGGAAATATTATCTGCATTTTTTTTTATCTCAAACCATGCAATTTTCCAATAATTGGACTAGCTTTGTATATATAGTTTTGTCATTGATTCTAATATGTGCCTTTCATTTGTATATATAGCTTTGAATATAGCTTTGTATATATAGCTTTGTCATAAATTGGTATGTCATATGTGTTTTCCTATCCGTTTTGGATGGTTGTAGAACAATGACTAATGGTTGGGCGTGAACCATCGAAAAGATCGATGATATAGTTGTAGACCTAAGGAAGATGGCTAACGAAAGCTTCGATCCCTGTTCGTGCAAGTGCTCTATGGATGCGAACCGGCTTGTACTCCAAATTGAGGAGGTAGTGAGCAGGCTTCAGAAGTTGTCCATTCAATCGGCCTAGGTGTTGGACCGTCAAGATGTTGGTTCCTTATGACTACGTTGAGGGCGATGATGTTGGCCACATTGAGGGCGATGAGTACTGGTGGTTGCCGAGTGATGATAGCGACGAGTAGTTTGAATGTATAATGCTTGTGTGGACCTGATTATTATGTATTCTGTACTCTGGATATGAACACTTGCATAACTGAAACTGATGTATTTTGTACTTATGGACTTGATCACTATGTTGTACTTTTGCATTTCTGTGTGCCTTATGCCCTTGCATTTCTATGTGCCTTATGCCCTTGCATTTTACGTCCCTTTCTCCTCATTTCTTCTATGTTCCAGTATAGCATTCGGTTTTAGATTATCTCTAAATCAAGTGCTTCTTGTGTCTAAAATGTTGATGTAGGAATGACACGTACGAAATCCAACCGCCGTGCACGGCCCCGTCTCGTCCCCCCTTCGATACAAGGTCCCTCAAGTCCGGCTCCAGTCTCAGTACATGATGAGCCTGCAAACATAGAGCCAGACCAAACATGGGGCGGTAGCCCGAGGTTGTACTTGAACATGGAACAGTTTGAGTTGGAGATAGCCGCTGAGGCTGTGCAGGGCACGGCCGAAGGTGATGCACTGGAGGGTCAGATCGACCCTGATGCTGATGCTCCGGGTGGTGACGAGATGACTGGAGAAGAGAGGAGTGGACGAGGTCCCAACAGGATGCCTGAGGGACGTTTCATCATCGCGGAGGTCAATGCAGTCGGGGAGCCCACGAGACCAAAAGTTATTCTGGGCCCGTACAAGACAGCAATCGGGTGTCTGGTGAGGGACCATGTCGCAGTCACATATAGAATTTGGAGAGGCAGACGGAATGACGTGTGGGTGGTTCCCGAAAATATCAAGGATCTTATGTGGTGCAAGTTGTTGGCAAAGTTTGAGTTCCCTGAAGGATGCAGCATGGCCAAAGCGAAGAGTCGTGCCCTATCAACAATGTCCATCGCGTTCAATAATTTCAAGGGTAAGCTGTGGAGAAATTATGGCTTGGTGGGCCGGACACCAAAATGGGACCATTATCCGACGGTTCAACCATTCTGAAACGATTTCATAGAGCACAAGCGTTCAGAGGAAGCACAAAGACTAAGCGAGATCAACAAAGCTAACTCCCATAAGAACGTGTACCCCCACAGAACTGGCTCGCGTGGGTACGTGAGAAAATACGATGAGTGGGATGAGATGGAAGAACAGGTAACCCGCAATGGTGCCACACCTCAGACGTCTCCCTGGATTGAACGGGCGAAGCACTATCTGTACGCGAGAGGGGTGACCTTGGCGGTAGATGGCAGTCTGAACTTCAAAAGCGACAGAGAACAGGTAGTGATGCAGAAAATTGCAGATGCCCACACCCAGTCTTCCCAAGGCTCTTTCAGGCCGGATAGTGAGAACGACTAGTTAACCTTGGCACTAGGAACCAAGGAGCACCCAGGTCGCACCAGAGGCAAGGGTGTGGTGCCCTGGAAAGAGGGATTCTCAGAATCCGCCGAAAGTTATAGGAGTCGGAAGAGAAGTAGAGAAGAGCTGAAAGACCTGCTGGCTGTAGTGCGATAAGAACTTGTGCAAGAGCGTCAGATGACAGACGCTAAAATCAGAGAAATCAAAGAATCATTTCAGCAAGGAATCAGACAGCAGCAAGGCGAAGAAAATGTTGTGAGCCTTGGTGGTCGTCGGAGCAACTGCGCGTCCACGGGGTTTGGAGAAGAAGAATTAGCCCGTTTCCCCGTGGATGACATCACAGAAAGCAAGGTGTGCAAGCTTGTCGTGCCCACTATGAACATTACCATCACGGTGGCTATGGGGCAGGTCGACCAATGCGTCGAAGGGGATCTCTTGAACGATCTTCCGATACCACGGGGATACGCTAAGGTCCACGTGGACTCCGTGCGAAAGCCGTACCGTAAGCTTGACATGGATTACCCTGGAGAGACGGGTTCCAAGAGGCTCGGATCAAACGTGGGTGGCTTCGTTTTGTGGCACAAGCGCTACATATTGTTTGAAGATGAGACAGACGAGTTGTCTAATGCGGAGTCGGACCCAGCACACAGAAGAGATCCAACTCCTCCACGGTCGGCGCCAGTGCCACCGTCACCAGGAAGAGATCCAACTCCTCCACTGTCGCCGGCACTGCCACCGTCATCGAGAAGAGAGCCGACTCCTCCCCCACGCAAGTCACCAACAAGAGAGTCAACTCCTCCCCCTCCAAAGTCCGCAACAGTGCCACCAAGGGAGCCAACACCTCCCCCTCCGAAGTCAGCACCAGTGCCTCCAAGTGAGCCGACTCCTCCTCCTCCGAACTCAGCAACACTGCCACCAAAATTGCCAACTCCTCCGAAGTTGACAACACGCTCTCAGTCTAAGAAGGTGGTAGCACCTGAGAAGTTGCCTTATGAAAGAACTGCAGAGGAAAACAGAGCGATAGTGAACGCCGAAGTCAAGAAATTTTTTAAAAAGCGAGAGCCTGAGAAGAAAAAACCACTCACTGAAGAAACGAAAAAGTTTCTCTTGACGCTGAGCAAACCTGCTGTGGCTAAGCGTTAATCAGACTATGAGCGTATCAAAGGAAAGAAATCCTTAAGGCAGGCTTCTATTGATCAGGTACGGGAAGAACAACAACTAGAAAGATTCCTTAAGGATGCCAATATGACAAGAGAGTAATTTTTTAACGAGTCCGTGGCACCCAAAGCAGTCGAGAGATGGCAATTTAAGCTGGGCGAACTATTGGTCGCGCCGGACGAGTGGGCCAAACTGACATATCAACTTCGGAAATTTCATGCGTGGTACATGAATGAGTCGAAGGAGGGTAGGGAAAGTTTCGAGGCCAGAGTCAAGGAACAAGATCTCCTCCACGGGGACGGTAGTATTTTTATATTCTTCGAGGAAATATATCGACTGTACCAGTATGATGCCCTCGACGTGTCTATCTTGAGTTGTTGGACTCTGTAAGTGTCGTATACGTATAATTCATAATATATATTTCTGTACCATTATATTGAATCTCTTAACTTATTTCTTGTGTAGAATGAAGGTAAAAAGATGCAGAAAGGAGTACATCATGCATGTGGGATTTATCGACCCATATCTTGTTAACCCGACAATGATGAAATCTACCGACCTAAAGAAAACCGAGGACTATGTATTGAAGTGTCTTCTGGAGCTACAATTGAAGAAATACATACTTTTACCCTACCACTGGGGGTACGTGTTTCTACTCTTTTTGAGCAATACATCGTTAGAAATTAGGACCAACTAACCTATAGTGACCTATGTACAGTTTTCACTGGATCATTCTTGTCATCCAGTCAGATATTAGCAAGATCTTTATTTTCGACTCACAAGATAATCCGAAAGAAACCTACCAACCCGTCATTGACTTGCTACAAAGGTAAAAACCGACCATTTCGTTACTGCTCTTGTAATATTTGATTTGATTGAATCTAAGTCTACTTACGGTAATAATCACACACATACAGAGTGTACCCGCGATACACCAAGAAGAGCGTTAGATACAGGCCATACACGAAAGAATGGATAGTCCGACATGGCTTTCCTTGTAGGAAGCAGGGTCCAGGCAATAATTTATGTGGTTTTTATGTAATGGAATTCATGCACAGCTTCAACACAGAGGATTCGATCCTGCCGGAAGAGCCTGAGGTAGGCGGTATACACATTGATGACTAATTTTCATGTTTGATACGCCAAAATCATATGTATTGATTTATTCAATTCTTCAAATTATAGATCCTCGAGCTGTCCAAAGAACGTCTCATGCCTCATGAAATCAACGCACTTCACGAACAACTTGTCGGGTTTATCAATGATGAAATCATCAATCCAACCAGCGAGTTCCATAAAATTGGATCGTCTTTCTCGTTACCTTCAACCCATAAAAAAGGGCAGAGTTCAGACTCATCGGTTCACAAGAAATCTTAAACTCCATAAGATTATTGTAATGAAACTTGATAAGTATGCAGTGTATATATATTGTGATGAGACTTGATTTTTTATAAATAAAATTTATATGTGGTTGTGTATATATGCTGTGATGAAACTTGATATGTATGCGTGTCTATTTTCGGCAACGTCCAAAATTTGAAAATGGCACTGTACTGGCGGCAACCGCTACGTTTTTAAAAAAAGGCGGGAAACACCTATCAGTGCTGGTTGGTAACAAACAACCGGCACTGATATCACTCATATCAGTGTCGGTTGGTAATACTAACCGGCATTGATAGGTGCACTATCAGTGCCGGTTCTAATCTAGAACCGGCACTGATAGTGATTTTCAGTGCCGGTTCCATACCCGGCACTGATAGTCACTGACTATCAGTGTCGATTAATCAGTACCAGTTTATAAATCGACACTGATCACGTTTTTGAACCGATATTGATCATCTATTCTGCAGTAGTGACGTGAGCGATCAGCCCAGCATAGGCAAGGAGCAGTGCGCCCAGCACGAGGACCTTCAAGGCCAGGGCTGCAGCTTTCATAGTCATAGTCATAGTTTGTAGTTTGTACACAAGCTGGATGACATGAGTGAAGCGAGTAGCATGAACCTGCAAGCCGCCCCTTTATATAGACAGACTAGCATGCATGCATGCATGCATCCGGTGCCTTCCGGTCCACTCCAGTGACATGGTAATTGATACTTCTAGAATAGAACAATTTCGTGTGACGGTTTTTTTCATCATTTTATTTATTGTAATTGAGTGATGACTTCAAGGGGGATACATAGATAAGTTCAAATACATCGAATCTGCAGCGATGACTTCAAGGGGGACGAATGTGAACATGATTGGCGCAAGCCATCGTATTTGAGAAAATTGCACCGCAGGCGCTGGACTTTCAAGGGCGTGAGAAAGTAAATTCTTCAATCTTCCTGGTCGTAACTCGATCGGTTGTCTGATCGACGAGACAACTTTGTAGTCAATTGTTTTTTTCACTTGAGGTTATTTAAATACTCACATAATCTTAACAATGTTTCAGCCGTGATCGATGATAGCTCATATTAAAAAATTCATAACTTTTTCAAGGCCATCGTATTTGAGAAAATTGCACCGCAGGCGCTGGACTTTCAAGGCTTGAGAAAGTAAATTGCAAGTTGAGCGGTACGTGAGACAATCGCACAACTCCGCGATTTGCGATGCAATTTTCTCGTCATATTTCTTCAATCTTTCTGGTTGTCTGATCGACAAGACGACGAAACAGATGGCACGATTCTATCACGGTAAACACAATAGATGAATAGGCTTAAAAATATCTAGTAAGATTATACATGGTTCATCCATAAAAGTATGCGGTTGAGTACGTGATTAAACTACTAGTAGTATATATCAATAGAAGAAGATTTCTCTCCAGAGCGTTCCCCATCTACAGTAGACAAAGGTGATAGCAAGGCGATCTCTGGATCTGGTGTCGATCCAGTCGACTCCTTTCCTCCGGCGGCCTCGCAGCACCGGAGGAGGTGGGGAAGTTGTGGATCGATGCCCGACTGGCTTGGAGGTTAGGAACTAGCTTTTTGGTTAGTCACTACTACAGAATCGACCATATATATCAGTTTATCACTGTCGATATCTAATAGGCTAGCGGTGATAGAGTATCATTGTCGGTTCAAAAGTCGTGCGGGAAGAATAAGCAAATATGGCTTTATAAACTGGCAATGGTAAAAGGTATTACTGCCGGCTGAAGACTTGAGCCGGTAGTGATGCTTCACTATCGGGTGAAGGCACCGATTGACAGTAATATGTGATCTATCACTGCCGGTTCTAACCACGAACCGACAGTAATAGTGATAATACGTATCGTTATCGGCTCGTGTTATAAACCACTGTTGGCTCGTGTGACGTGCTGATAGTGATAATGGATAATAGTTTATCTTAATAAATTTATAATATTTTCATACAAAGTCGGATGGAGAAAAACTTCACATGAAAATTGTAGCCCTCTACGAGATCTACAACTTTGTAGTCAATTTTTTTTTTCATTTGAGGTTATTTAAATACCCAAATAATCTTAACAATGTTTCTGCCGTGGTCGATGATAGCTCATCTTAAAAAATTCATAACTTTTTCTTACGTAGTGAGATAGAGACAAACTTTATTTGAATATTGTAGAACTTGACAAGATCTACAACTTTATAGTTGATAACTTTTCATTTTAGATCATTTAGATGTCCAAATAGCTATTCAAATGTTTGATCAGAAGAGGTCAAAATGATTGATTTTGCTATTGTACTCAAGAACAAATGAGAGGTGATATGGTTAGAAGGGTCACGCGCGTGGAGCTTCTGAGGTGAGGGCGTGAGTTCGAGTTCTAGAACTCACGTGATAAAAAAAAGTCAATGAGCAGAGACTGGTCAAGGGCAGGTGAGAAGTGACTGGTCAGTCAAAAAAAATTATTTTTTGCTTTTTGTCCTAAAAACGTTAAATCGGCACCGACTATCATAGCCGGCTGAAACCTTCAGCTGACAGTGATAATTGACTATCACTACCGGTTAAAGATTTTAACTGACAGTGATAACTCATTCACTATCGGTCCCCGACCCAGCAGTGATAATCGAAATTATCACTGCTAGTTGCCTACTGTCAGCTCTAAAACCGACAGTAAATATCACTTTAAAGCTGGCAGTGAAGCCACTTTCTATAATAGTGAGTAGAATTCTTTATCTTCCTGATGGTGCTATTGATGCTGGCGCCATACGGTCTTTTGGTACTCTGACCTACCTCCGGGAAGAAGTAGGGCACGAGGCTCGTACAGCAGCGAGTCGAGGAAACAGAAAGACACGACGACTGGTATACAACAGCGAGCCAAGGAGGAAAGAGGCCACGATGGCCGGTGCGACGGCCTGACGAAGTGCAGATCGGCATCGACTACGTGGTATTAATTGTTTTAACGGCGCGCGTGCTAATGGCTGTGATGGCTGCCCTCGTGCCGACCGTGTGTCTTTTTCTTGTATCCTCGGTGGACAATGGACGGATGGATCCGGCCCCTGCCTCCTCATCCATAGTGGCCCTGGCCCCCAACTGGCGCTGGCCGTGGTGGGAGGCGGACAACAGATTTTATTTTCAGCTAACCTTCAGACAGAAAGCAAACGGTTCTTCTTAGAAACTCTCTGCCATCATGTGTTATCACAGTCCGTTCCTAGTGTAAGCCGATTCTGATGTCATTCTTCACAGATGATTGATAACCGACTGCTATTAGGTGGTTATCATAGACTTTCGACCAGATGAAATGGAAAATGTCTGATTTTATGCTTTCGAACAGACTGCCTTAGGCCTTTATGTGAATGAGGTTTGTACCTTACATTGCTCGAGCCAACAACCTTACCTGGACAAATTCACCTTGTCGGTAAAAAAAATCCGATAATTTGTTCTTCCTTTTTGAATCCCAGTGTGGTCGAGAAATTCCGGTATGTATTTTTATCTTATGTGATGGACTAATTTTTAAAATTATTTGTAGCCCTAGATTATATGATGAAAAAATAATATCTTTTGTAATGCTCCATTTATATGCAATAATAAAAATGCATGATCACTATGTGTGTGTTAGGAACAATTGTCTAAATGTTGCTATGAGCGATGATATGTGATATAGTGTTTGTTGGTGAAATATCAAGACAGTCTGAGAGCTACTCAGGAAGCTAGTGAACTGTTCTTGGAACATATCTTAGCTGGTCGGAATGGGTCTAGGAACTTGTGATGAAACCCACTAAGTGGCGCCAGCTGTTAGGCAAGCCCAGCTCCGCCCCTGATTTATGATATAGTGTTTGTGGGCGACATGTCAGGGTACTTTGAGAGCTACTCGGGAAGCTAGTGAAATGGTCTTAGAACAGTCTTGTTGGTCAGAACTGGTCTATGAACTAGTCTAACTGGTCTTGTAGCTAGTCTATGAACTGGTCTAGAACCTGATCTAGACTGGTCTAGGATCTGGTCTAAACCAGTGTGCTATGAGTAATGATTTGTGATATAGTGTTTGTGGGCGAAGTGTTAGGGTAGTCAGGGAGCTACTCGAGAAGCTAGTGAACTGGTCTTGGAACATGTCTTGACTGGTTGGAACTGGTCTAGAAACTGGCCTAACTGGTCTATGAATTGATCTAACTGGTATTGAAGCTGGTCTAGGAATTGGTCTAAGGCCTAATCTAGACTGGTTTAGACTAGTCTGCTGTGAGTAATGATTTGTGATACAGTGTTTGTGGGCGAAGTTTTAGTATAGTCTTGGAGCTACTCAGGTAGCTAGTGAGCTGGTCTTGGAACATGTCTTTGACTGGTCTAACTAGTTGAGAAACTGGTCTAACTAATCTAGGTACTGGTAAAACTGATCTAACTAGTCTATGACATGGTCTAAACCGGTCTAGGTTGGTCTTGGACCTAGTCTAAGCGCACAAACCGAATAGATGAGGGTAGTAAAATGGACTTCTTCCAAAAAGAAATATATAAATAGATGCTCAATTGAGTTATACTCTCCCTTATATATTTTTAGAAATATATAATGGACTTCTGAAAGGGAACAACTCTAGCAAAAAAAAGTTACATGTTGCCGATATCATGAAACTAAGCTGGAGAATTTACTGGGAGGGGAAGCAAATTACAATGTAAGCGTGACCCATGCCTTATAAAGAGTAGAGGGTAACATCGAAGCATCTAGCAGAATGCTAGAAAACAGTGTGCCATGTGGCCTGTCGTCGAGGCTGGAGTGTGCAATAAGTCTAATTATGTGTGTTGTTTGATAAAGGCGGCATTAAGTTTGTGCCTAGCCGAAATGAAGTAGGAATTATTCTTAGTCTGAAAACAAAACCTAAACACACAAATGGAAAAAAATTGGTAGTTCTACATATAGAGAGCTGAGGAAGGAGGGAAATAGAGAAAAAACTGATGAGGGAGGGAGAGAGGCTGTCGAAAGAATGAGATAATCGGGAGGGGGTCAATAGAGAGAATGCATATACATATAATATTGTAAATAAGTACATTACGACCGTATTTAACAAAAAAAGTACACTATCATGATCTGTTTGTGTCTATACACAACTCATACTACATAATTAAATAATATAACACATTTACTAAAAAAGAGAGTACAATATTGTGATTACATAATTAAAGGCCCATAAAAGTGAAAGGAGAGTTCAATGGATTTACACAACGTAACAAACCAGCAAAAGAGACACCAAATTAGTGACGGCTGCTCAACATGCATCACTAATGTCCTATTATTGACAGGTCCAATAAGGACGTTTCACTAATGTGTCTTTTGATCGGGACCAGACATAGACCTGTCACTAATGAGTGGTCATTAGTGACGGGTCGTAATATGACCTGTCACTGATGATAATAGTGACGGGTCAAGTTGTGACCTATCAGTAATGACTAGGTCATCAGTGGTGGGTCATCCTAGGCCAGTCATTGTCACACCCGATTTTAACAGACAAAACCAGATGAGGCTTATGTGTGCCCAGAATATTCAACACACATAAGGACTTCACAGGTGAAGTAACAAAAGCAATACTTTTAAAGAATAAACATTAAACTCTTATAGCAATTGACATATATTATTTTCTATGAAGATATCTGCAGCGGAACAGAAGCACTAGTGCCTAACAACACCGCAGGCAACCGACCAGGAGACAGAAGCCTAAAATATCACAACCTCGCTTTGATAGTCTTCAACATCTTCACTCACTAAGCAGCACGACACATGTCGCGTGGTATAGGGAAAATAGCAAGTGTGAGCACATGACGCGCTCAGCAAGTGTGAGAAAGATAATAATATGTAGGCTTACAATAAGAATAGGCTAACACATGATATATTTGCGTACATATGAGTAATGAAAAGATATTTGGACTCAAAAATTATTAAATAATTATTAAGTGAATTTAAGCCATATAGTCCAACACCCAGCATACAAGGCTCCCCACCTTGCATACCATAACCGTCTAATACTCCCTGTACTATAACCAAAACCACAACTAAACCCACATCCATAACCAACTAATCATGTGAGAATCCAAGTCTCCCATAACCGCGGGCACGACTGTTATAACAGTTTTTACACTCTGCAGAGGTTGTCTAGCTTTCCCCACGAATCAGTGAATTGTATGTTGCCGTGTTCACAAAACACTTAACACACACCAGTGGTGTGACGCCAAGAAATTACTATATGACATTTTCCACTAACCAGAGCCTAATCCCGTATGCATCTGCCCACTAGGTTTCATCGCCAAGGTTTACACGACTCCAACTCCTACCCAGAAGCCCCCTTTTATGCTAACATAACACACACTGGATAGACTCTAACTAGTATATCACACCTTACCCATATTAGCCTCGTAGTTGGTACGTTACTTCTTGGGTTGTCGCTCCATGAACCGGTCCTTACTTAGGTTACTTGAGCAAATACTAAACCAACAACATAACTATGACAACCACCAAAACCACTTTGCTCAAGGCCTAAGGTTCCATGTTGCTAGACCATTAACACATTAACGACCATTGTTGCATAAGTTCATTAATCAAGTACATGACACTTTTCAACATCCTAAAAGCATGCTAAGCAAATCTACCCAAGTGACTTATATCAACTAGATAAAGAAAAGAACTAGGTAAACCCTAACATAGGTGACTACCATCAAGTTGACAGATATTGCGTGCAATTTTGTAAAACAAACATTTAAAACATATTTTCAAGATGATCAAGGAGTATACTTGCCTTTTCCCCCATGCTTCTTAGTGTGGTTGAAATCTTGGTCTTGAAGTCCCTCGAATTGCGCCGGAATGTTATCGACTAATCGTGAAAATTACCGACAAACAATACAAAGTAAAATACTAAGAACAAAATACCAAACATCATTAAAATACTTTAAAAATACTATGGTTGGATAGGTATAATTTTAGAAACATTTAGATGCAAGAATCGCCTAAATCAGAGTTAAGATGAAAAGAGAACAACTTTTAGGAGATGAATTAGACTGAAAAGGAAATGCTAATTCACCGGAACTATCTTCCTATGGGATTAGGCTTTATTGCACAATCACTGCATCAGGCTTGACAACATCATTGCGCAAGATTCAAGAAGTGTAGGCAGACCAGACTTCGCTGACTAGGCTAAGGAGAATGATGTGGTGCTGACTTGGCATGTTATGCAAGCATTGACATGGATTAAAGAAGGGATACACTGAGATCTAGTCTCGACCATCCATTGTGGATCAAATGGCCAGAGGTTGCGCTTCTGGGTTAATGATACTACCGGTGACTTTACGTAGCGACGGCGGCTTGGGTTTCGTCAGAGATGGCGATCGGGCACATGGCCACTGACATCGATGTTGGGCTTCAATAGTCTTTCAGTGAAATGATGAAAGCATAGCGTAGAACGCGGAAAGGCTAACTCAAAGGTAGGGTCGGTTTTGGAAGGGGTCATCCGAGGTAGCGGCAAAATAGCGATGACTGTTGCTAGGTTTGGTTGTGATCGTGAACAGACACAGCCACGAAGATGCCCGTGTTCCCCGAGATTGGCTATGAAATTTAAGAATCCATCTGAACAGAGACGTTCATATTTCTCAGGAACACAATGCTACGGCATGGGTTTTGGTAGATCATCCCCTGAGAGGAAGAACAATCAGCGAAGATGAGATGGGTGACGGTTGCGACATGCTGTGGTTGGCAATCGCGTTCCGGTCGTGTCGCTGCACAAACTGGGATGGACTCCTAGGGTCACGTAGAAGATTCGATGGGACACACCATGACGTGGTTGGTGCATCCATACAACTTTTGGATTGACGGGGAACACGAATGCAATTCTAGTGCGCATGCAGAACGCGTCCAGAAACCAGACAGCGGACATATCGACTTTGATCCCGGTGGTTTGGCTGATCTACTGGACGACCCGGTTGGTGAGTGTGTGGGCAACATCATGGGTCATGAGCTGGATAAAGGGTGTGCTGATGAGACCTATGGTCGGCCGGGAACGTCGATGCCAATCGGTGATGGCATGGCTGTTCGCGACGGCGACGACCGTGGCGGCATAGATTGGGCTTTGGTTGGGGCTAGGGCTTGGCTAGAGACTTAGTATGATGGTAAAACAGTAGTAAGGGAGGAGAAGAAGGGGTCCTCACCTTACTTCGATGGTCAAGGAAGGAAGATTCATGGAGAAGACGACATAGCGCATCACGGGCGGCGGCGGTGGCTCCGGCGAACGGCGGTCCACGGACAGAGCAGCAGCGACGTCTAAGGCTTGGGGGTGTCGAATAGGGGTAGGAGAGGGTGTGCAACTCCTATTTATAGTGCTAGGGGTGGCTGGTTGAGGTGGAGTCCAAGCCGAACAAGAATCGGATTTGAGTTCGAGTCGGTTAGGATTTCCTTTTTCGAAGCTCTTCTATTATGAGGATGATATCTCCACCGTCCGGACTCCAAATTGGACATTTCTGGACTCTAAATTATAGTACTAAAAAATATTACAAACTACGTGATAGCAGAGGTATCTATTCATTGGAACTTCTTAAAATGCCATCTTGATTTTAAAAAATGCAACATAAGATAAACTGTTTGAACTCAGACTTATATGCGCAGCACTGATTTTGGGGGCTATAACTCCTAGCTCCATTATCCAAAAGGGGACATCCATAGGTTGAAATAGAAGCTCTCGACAAGACCTACAACTTTGATATTGTCAGGATTTGCATTTGAGGCCATTTTAAATTTTGAAACTTCATGGGAAGATGAGGCTACCCAGGACTCCGCGAAAATTTGTAGATTTCGTGTATCCTTTGTGTTGGGCCTTCTAGATGACTTGTGTGCCGACCAAGGGCTTGGTCTTGGGTAGGATTGAGTCTAATGGCACCTTAGGTATATCTAGTGTTTTAGAAAAGAAACTTTTGCAGAGAAATTTGAATAGGGATTAAATTTGAATTGAGCTTGGAGTGAATTTAAGAGAAATGAAAATGAGGTTGAACAACAATAGGAGTAGATAAGGAATTTGGATTTGAATTTTGGTAGAATTTGAGAAAGAGGAGAGATTGGCTTTAAACAAGGATTTGGATAGGATTTGAATTGAACTAGAGAAGGATAAGGTATGATCAAGGATTGAATAGATGATGAATTCAAAGATTTTGAATTCCAACCATTAAGATCCTTAACTAGTTTACTACAGGGTTTTGTAAAAACCTTTTCAAAATCTTTTTCACTCAAAACACCAAAGAGAAAGAAAAAGAAAAAGAACTCTAATGTATTTACCTGGCTGCTAACAAAACTCAGCATGCAATGCACATAAAATAGTAACCTATATTGATTGATTGATTGATTAAGAAAATAGGTTTTAAACCTATTCTATTAGTGAAGCTATTCAATAATCTTAGAAAATTTTGAAAAGTTATAAATTCTAAAAATCAAGGTATTATTAGTGACGGATCAAGTTGTGAACCATCACTAATGATAATGTTATCAGTGACAGGTCACCTAGGCCAATCATTAGTGACGGGTCAAGTTGTGACCCATCACTAATGACTAGGTCATCAGTGACGGATCGTCCTAGGCCAGTCATTAGTGATAGGTTACAACTTGACCCATCACTAATGATCCACTCATCAGTGATGGGTCGTCCTTTGCCAGTCATTAGTGACAGGTCAACTTGTAATCCGTCACTAATGACCAACTCCAGTCACTAATGACGGTATTTGCAAATATTATTTTATTTTTTTCTTATTTTTTTCTCACATTAGCAGCACCAGAATATGAAATTTGGCAAAATTAGTCATTAGTGACAGGTCATGGTTATGACGCGTTACTAATGACCTTTGGCAAAGAAAGTTAAAAGAATAAAATATCCGGTTTCTATGACAACTACGTGATAGCAGAGGTGGTAAGGTGGCTACACGCGTGAGTAGGAGGTCGCGGGTTCGATTCCCATAAAACGCAAGCTTGAAAACAATGTGAAAAAAGCGTAGCTTGTGAGGCATATGAGATGTGCCTGCGTTGGGATGGCTCGGGTGAAAAAATATTTATTTAAAATACGAAAAATGTTCATCGGTCATTAGTGATGGGTCAAGATTACAACCCGTCACTAATGTTCAGTCCATAATGACGGGTCACGATTATGACCCGTCACTAATGACTGAACATTAGTGACGGGTGACGGTTATGACCCATCACTAATAACCTCAATAATGACGGGTCATCATATGTCACTAATAACCTATCATTTTTTATGTGATAAGAGTGACGGGTACAGGATCCATCACTAATGCCTGTTATCACCAGTCACTAATGAAGTTTTTCACATAGTGTTAGTTGACACTAGACCCAAATTTGCCCTCCTCCCTAACTAAACTAGCAGAGGAGGAGGACCAGAGCCCGCCCAAGCCGCCGCCGACCCTGCAGAAGAAGAGAAGGACCAAGAGCGCCCCCACCCATCCAAAAGAGAGAAGGACCAGAGAGAAGGAGCAACAGCAACAACAACAAAGTAGCAGAGAGAGGAGCAGAATCTGTTCTTATCATTTTTAGCAAAAAGTTAGCAAAGAGCAGCTAAATATAAACTATAGCAAGCAAGTATATGTTCTTAGCATGTTTTGAGTACCATCATAGAGCAAGATCCAGCATAGGATCATCTGTTCTCTGCAATAGTGAATTGATAACCACATAACCAAAATGATAGAGCCACAAAAATAATAGCAACACAAAAAGACAGTGCATATAACAAGTCCTGAACAATAATGGAAAAACATCAGTCAAATTCAGATAGCAATTACTGATAAATTACTAGACAAAAAATTCTGTAATTTGTATACATAAGAATATTCTCATATTACTGCATTTAGTTGGCCCTAGGGTAAAGAAACACCCTGCCCCCTAACAATCAAATTCCACAACTGGACAACAAGATAATTCTTTTGTCATTGCTCTCATATATGAGCTCTTAGTTGGCTCCAAAGCTAAACAAGACCTTGCTCCCTAACTATGCTCACCTAATACATCGTTTAGCTTGGCAATTGCAAAGTACCAACAAATTATAGGCTAAACATAGTTCTGAAAATTAAAACCCTTACACTGTAGAACTGTTGTACAATAGAGGCAATATAAATAACATATTAGGGTGTACTGAGCAACACAGGTCTAGGTAATCAACAAGTGAATAAGTAGCTAACAGAATAGTAAACAAGCCCTGTCCACACTGTTGGCGCAAGAAATCGTCTTGCGCTAACAAGTACAGCGAGAGTTTCTTATAAGGAGGAGACTCAAGCTTGGAGACGAAGTTTGAGAGGAAGGGACTCCGAAAATGTATTGATAGTTGAAAAGATTGGTCTAGAGGGAGTATCACTATGTGTCTTTGTGTTTGTGTGTATCTGTCCTTTTCCCCCGAGGACCATGGCCCCCCATTTATAGGGTTGTATGCAGCTTGGTGTACAAATTATCACCATGTACAAATATTTAGAACCTGGTCAAATTATATGGTCTTATCCTGGATAACTACTTTTAACCCTACATAGAAGATAAATATGTACCATAACAACTATTATGGTACAAGAAACCCTGGGGGTTGAGCCGGTCGCCAATTGCGGACCGGCGCCGCACTGCTAGGGGTGTTAGGATGACCTCCATTGCAATAGAGTGTCAGGATAAGTACCACTTGCACCGGCATTAATTGTCCATCACTTCGTGTCTGGTCGGTTGCAGGGGGTGTCCTTTCTTCCCCGATATTAACTCCGGAGACCTGCTGCATCTTCGAGCTTCGAGAAGGCCACATAGGCACCGAATGGATGGGCCTGAAGGGGTCCACAGCCTCCAAAGGCCAGGCCTCCTGCTGAGAGTCTGGAGACCGAAGACTCTGGAGGGACCTTTGATAGCGGTCCTTAACCATTGTTCACAGGCTCATCTATTTCCCCCAACACACCTAGGATCAATACCTGATCACCGCACCAAATTGTGGCGATAGATTATACAGAACAAGAACCAGCAGCTACTAGCAGTCCAAGTCCCAGGATCAATCAACAAAGATAGCCTATAATCTCATCACACTCGCAAGGGCCAGAATCAATTTAGGCATATCATCACAGAGCATTACCTCACAAGAACAGGAACAAATACTTGAGCATTACCTCACAGAGTGTTATCATTAGTTTGATCGAATTACCTCTCTCGACCAAACAAGAACAGGGAACAAACATCTGTTGGCAGTTGGAAGATGAAACTAAAGATGCATTTCCTACCAACAAACATCCTTGCGAAGAAATTTACGATGACCTTGGTACACCATTTTTCGGCAGTTCTTCAGCCACAAGCTCTCTGTTTCATCCAAGCAATGCACGCATGCAAAGTAGCCTTTGACAGTCTGGCTCGATAAGTTACCAAGGGCTGGCCAATCTTGGATTATTACAAATAGCATTGCACATAGGGTGAAGTTCTCTCATTTGTATTCATCTGATACCTTCACATCATCATTCCACATTGTCACAAGATCTTCCGTTAATGGGTTCAGGTAGACAACGATATCATTGCCTGGTTACCTTGGCCCTTGTATTAGCGTCAGTATCATAAGGTACTTTCGCTTTTTAGACAATCAAGGAGGAAGGTTGTAGATCCATAGTCATAGGACAAGTTCTTTGACTACTACTCATGTTGCCGAATGTGGATTTATCCCATCCGTACTCAACCAAAATCTTATGTTCCTCACATCTTCTGTAAAGGACTTCTTGCATTTCCTATCGATGTTTCTCCACTATGTAGAATCAGCGGGGTATCTCAGCATTCCATCATCCTTATGCTCATCGACGTGTGTAGCAAACATGGCCCGCTTAGGGCATATATGTGATTTTGGTGATTAATGATAACATAGTCAATGAGACTAATATGTTTGTCAAGTATATGCTTCAGTAGGTCTCATGGATACAACAAAAGAGAAGTCACAAAGCCAGAATAAAGAGAGAAATGAATTGGACTTCTTCCATGAATTTTGATGTGATCAAATGGGATGGGTTTCTCTACAATTATGTAGAGCACTTCACAAGCTTTCCATAGAGTTCAAGATCATCAAAATCAGAGTTCAGAGTGGAAAGTTATATCTGAATACGAATTGCTAGTTGGCTGAAAATATGCACGCCAGATATTACAGCATTCACAAAGAAAATACACCGGCATTCACAAAAATGCTCCGGCGTTCACAAAGAAAATACTCCAGCATTCACAAAAAATTTGCATCAAAGTCTAATACACGCTAGATGTCCCTGCATTCACAAAATGAACATGCCAAACTATTTTTTGCAGAGAGGATGCAAATGGTTCGGTTGGCATCGTATGCACACTGGATGTTCCGGCGTTCATATGAGGACATCACGTTGGATCTTCCGGCGTTCACAATGAGTCTGAGCAGGTTTCCAATGGCTAGTTCGTAGATGATGTACAAGTCGGATGGTCTGATGAGTACAATCTATGTACACCAAATCATCTGGCGTTTACAGAAAATTTGAGTCATTGAAGCAACAACTAGTTTGCGGGGTGAAGGCTATAAATACCCCTCAAACTCAGTCATTTGAAGGTGCTGGAGTCTAAAGAAGCTCACATACACTTGAGAAGGCATCCAATCCACCAAAGTGCTTAAAATGATCATCCAAAGCAACTTAGCACAAGATTTGAGAGTGATTAATGCTAATAGGTCTAGAGAGAGTTGTTGCTAGGTGTTGTTACCTAGAGAGTGGATCAAGGAGTGATCCTACCATGTACCTAGAGGTACGCCGACACCTTGGAGTCTTGGTGACTTGCCGACACCTTGGGCCTTGGTAGTTCAAACTTGTTGACCCTATGACTTGGTGTGGAGCGGAAGTAAGAAGTTTGTATGGGGATGCAGAGACCCTTGTTTTAGTGGATCAAGCTCCGAAGTGAAGACAATGACAAGTGACCAAAAGAGAGGCTTGGTGTGTGTACGGGGACGTAGAGACCCTTATCTTAGTGGATCAAGCTCCAAAGTGAAGACAATGACAATTGACTGGAAGAGAG
This sequence comes from Phragmites australis, assembly GCF_958298935.1. Taxonomy (NCBI): domain Eukaryota; kingdom Viridiplantae; phylum Streptophyta; class Magnoliopsida; order Poales; family Poaceae; genus Phragmites; species Phragmites australis. The sequence goes on along the minus strand of NC_084941.1, from coordinate 25,774,538 downwards.
GCTTGGTGTGAGCCTTGTCTTTGTGGTTTGGTGGCTCAAGAGCCGTAACCGGAAGAGTCTTGGTGGCCAGGATCATATCCTTGGTAGAGCTTCAACGTGGAGTAGGGGTGGTATTCATGCTATTGATACCACAAGATAAAAATTTATTGTGCCAAGTTTGCTCTCTCTACCTTATTCATGTTTCCGCAGTTACATACTTGCAATTTACCTTCCTAGAGTAGGTGACAATCCTTTTTAACTGTAGAGTACACATACTAGATAAACCTAGAGCATATTTAGATAGAAATTGGTATAGGTTTATCTTGTGAAGCTTTTGGAGACAAATAGTTTTAGATATCCTAATTCACCCTCCTCTTAGGACATCACCGATTCTTACAATTGGTATCAGAGCCTCGTGCTCTTGATAGGTTTAACCGCCTAGAGTTGTGACGTCTGAGGTTGGGATGGATATCGGTAGGGCTCCACTTTTCGATGGCACTAACTTCCCCCGTTGGAAAACTCTAATAACTTATGATTTGCAAGCCAAAGGTTTTGATGTTTGGAAGGTTACCGAAGAGGGGATGAGACCGCGTCTCACAAACAAGGAGAGACAATGCGATGCTATGGTGATGAGTATCCTTTTATCATCTCTATGCACTTGTGCTTTTAATAATGTTATTCTCTCACCAATGTACGTGATATTTGGACTAGTCTCATTGAAAAACATGAAGACACAAAAGATGTGTGTAATGAAAAATATCATGTGCTAGTCTCTAAGCTTAATAGTATAAAACAACTTGCCCATGAAAGTGCTAATGACATGTCCCCATGTTTGAATATTCTTGTCAATGAGATAAATAGGCTAGGTTTGACACAAATTAGAGACGATCAACTGGTGATAAGGATACTTCAAGCTCTTCTTCCAAAGTATAAGTTGATAGTCTCCATCATCTGCGAAAAGAATGATATCAAGAAGATGACTTCAAGCCAAGTAATCAACAAGGTCACCATCCATGAGATGAAAATGAACATGGGGGGTGGAAGATTCTTCCTCATCTGACGCCAAGATAAGGAGACAAGAGCAAGAGTCAAGCTCAAGTGAAGATGATGGTGATGAAGACTAAGAGAGCGATGAAGAAGATGAGCAAAGCACCTCAAGTGATGAAGAGATTGATCCTAAGGTCATCAAGCTCATCTCACAAGTGGAGAAGAACATCAAGATGATTCATGCCAAGATTTATCATCGAATCTCCAAGAAAGACTTAGTCAACACAATAGATCATATCAAGAAAGAGAAGATCAAGAACAAGAGGAAGATAAGGGGATGAAGCAAAGCATTTGCAAGTATATGAAGATGGGTGAGTGAAGATGAAGATTCAAGCTCAAGTGATGAGAGCTTCACCATCCACTCCTCCAAGAGAAGCTCTTACTCAAGGTCATCGTCACGCATGTGTCTTATGACCAAAGGTATGGAAAGTGATGTAAGTGATGACGAGTCCGATGAGGGTTCACCCTCTCAAGAAGAACTTTTTGAATTGATCAATGAGCAACAAAGGGCCTTAAAGAAAACAATCTAAATAACTTAAGAAATTCAATACCCTTAATGATATTCATGCTACCTTTCTGTCTAATTATAAACAATTATTCCGCAAATTTGAACTGCTAAACAAGGAGCATGAAGAGCTTAAGGCAAAATTTGAGTGCAATGAGTCTCAACATAAGGTTACTTTGAAGCAATCTACCTCTCTCTTTAATTTTAATCCTAAGGTAGATGCTTCTACTTCTTGTGATGATTTAATCAATTTATCTAGCTCACCCATCTGCAATAAGACATGTGTTGAGAATATTGTTGTAGAATCATCTAATGATCTTATTGTATAAGAAAATGATTAGCTCAAGCGTCTGACCGCTAGGGAACAGAGTGTTTTGGTGCTCTGTTTCAGCCTTGCGGTCTGATCGTGACTTGTGGTAGTCTAACCACCAAACTGATGATAGAGTCATCATTTCACTTTTATAGCCATTGTACTATCGGTAGTCTAACTGCCAGGTGAATTGCGATGTGACCGCCAGAAACGTAGAGATGTCAAATCATGGGTAACGACCACTTTTCACATGATAGACAATAAATAGACGCTTGGTAGGTTCAGGGGGGCTATCTAGCACTTCACTACAATACATTTGAGCACTTGCCCTCCTTCTCTCTCTTGGCTTAGTGGTTGCATTTTTTAGAGTGTGAGAGCTTCTAGTGCATAACTTTGAAGAGTTTGAGCATTGAGGCAATAGCGATCCTTCAAGCAAGCGTCATCGACTTGTTACCCTTGGAGGTTTTCTCCTCATAGATGGCTTGGAGGTGGATGCACCGTTGAGCCCTTCAAAGAAGCTTGTAAATGAGCCACGATGGTGATTGTGAAAGGCTTTGAGCATGCCATGTCAGAGCGGTAAAGTGCTACTCTAGTGAAATCGAGGTATTGAGCAGTTCATTATTCTATTCTGGCTTAAAATCAAGTTACTCGGTGTGAGCCCTTTCTCAGTTTGAGAATTGGATACTTGATAAAGAAGCGGTAGAACTTGAACTCACCTAAACGTGGATTAGGGTGATCGACAAATCACCGATACCACGGGATAAACTTTGGGTGTCTTCTCTTGAGATATTTTCTTTATTGTTTAGCTATTTACTGTCATACAATTTATCTTCCTAGAATATAAATTGTTGCATGTCAGCCTAGGACTGCAAACCTTGACATAGCTCTTAGTTGTTTTATATTGCTTTAGTAATCATTAGTTTGTTTTTCCAAGTTTTCTTAATCGTTTAGCAATTAGTTTTAAAACCGTCTATTCACACCCTCTAGCCGGTATCCTTGATCCTACAAATAGTATCAGAGCATATGACTCCTTTTTATAGCGGATCTAATCATCCTTTTTATAGCGGATCTAATCATCCCGGAGTAGGATTATGGCTAGTGACACTCATGTCAATGTGGGGAAGTCACCGTTCTTTGAGGAGTCAAACTATGCTTATTGGAAGGCTAGAATGACCGTCTATCTTAAGGCTATAGGCAGTAAGCTATGGGATATAGTGGATAAAGATTTTGCAATTCTTGATCCTACTAATCTTACCGATGAGGATAAAAATAATACTCTCACAAATGCTCAAGCTATAAATGTTCTCTATGGTGCATTAGATCTTAATGAGTTTAAACGTGTATGCAAACTTGAGACCGCTCATGAAATTTGGGAAATGCTAAAAGAAATTTATGAAGGGACAACTATGGTTAAGGATACAAAACTTTTTATTTAGAAATGGCAACTTGAGAAATTTCCTATGTTACCAAATGAAAGCATTGCCAAAATGTTCAATCGATTAAACAACATAATAAATGAGCTCAATGGGCTTGGTATGGATGTATCCGATGTTGATTTCTCTTATAAATTTCTTAGAGCTTTGCCTAACAAGTATGATACTATTGTGACTTTGCTTGTGAGAACTAACTTGAAGGATACAACTCCAATGCAAATCTTAAGTGGAATTCTCACCTATGACATTTTCAAGAACTCACAAGAGGATCTTCATGATGATGCTACCGACATCAAGAAGAAAAGTGTTGCATTCAAAGCTCAAGCATCAAGAGACAAAGATGATCATGAATAGAGTGATGATGAAGAAATGGCTCTCTTTGTAAGAAGATTCAAGAAATTCATGAAGAAGAAAAAATATTAAGGTGGATACAACAAAAGGGGACAATGATATAAAGGAAATCCCTTTGAAGAAAGAAGATGCTTTGAATGTGGCGAAAAGGGACATATTACACATTGCAAGAACAAAAAATAACAAATATACCAAGAAGAAGAAGGAGAGTGATGGTAAGAAGGTATTCAAGAAATACTACAAGAAGAAGAAAGATGGCCAAGCATGCTATGTTCAGTGGGATTCAGATGCAAGCTCAAGCTCCGATTTCGATGAAGAGATGCTATCTCAAAAGGGTCTTACCGGTGTAGCCATCAAGGAAGCACCTTCACTCTTTAACACACCTTTTTGTCTCATGGCAAAAGGTGACTCAAAGGTGAACAACAAATCCGGTGGAAGACATTGGGTGCTAGATAGTGGATGCACTAAACACATGACCGGAAATCAAAGGATGTTCACCTCTATGAGCAATAATGGACCGGAGTATGATAAAATCACTTTTGGAGATAATAGCAAAGGAAAGGTAAAAGGTTTAGTTAAAATTTCTATATCAAATGATCTGTCTATTTTAAATGTCTTGCTAGTTAAATCTCTAAATTTTAATTTACTATCCGTTGCTTAATTATGTGCTCTTGATCTTCCATGCATTCTCTCCAAATGATGTGATCATTTCTATCAATAAGGATAATAGTGTAGTTTTCAAAGGTTTTAGACATGGTAATATTTATCTAGTTGATTTCTCTTCTAACGATGCAAGCCTAAGTACATGTTTATTTACGAAGTCATCAAAAGGTTGGGTTTGACATAGAAGGCTTGGTCATGTTGGTATAAATCAACTAAATCATTTATTAAAGCATGATCTAGTAATAGAGTTGAAGGATGTGAAATTTGAGAAGAACATAGCACTTGTCAAGCCGGAAAGCAAGTTGGAAATTTACATCCATACAAAAGCTCCATGTCAACCTCAAGATCATTGGAATTATTACATATGGATTTATTGCTCATGGGAACCAGGGGTCCCCGAGTCCTGAGACTAGGACAGCAGAATGCCACAAGCTGCAGCCCATGATGGTTGCTCTCCATTTATGGCACCTTGGGACTCGCGCCATCCTTTCTGGGCACGCCAGGCCGCCCCGACGGGGTTAAAAAGAGGGGGTACACCCCGATAACAAAAAGAGGTTTTTAGATAAGGCAGAAGAAGAAGTTTTGAGGACAAGTAGAAGAGGTCGACCAAGGCTGAACAAGTTCTTCAGGACCAAGTCTTACAGATCGACACAAGGTCAAGAAGCTCAACAGACGCAGACAAGCTAACAAAGACAGAAGATCTAGACTTAGAAACAAATCCTTGTAACACAAGAAATCCTCAGAGAGGCATTCCCATAGCATTTATAGCACACACACAGGAGTTGGGTATTACACTCCGTGTAGCCCGAACCTGTCTAAAATCCCTGAGCATTTATTTCCACTAGCATACGATCAACCATCCCACCTGCATCTTATTTACTCTTATTAATTCACGTACGAGGTAGATTCAGAATCATCCCCCCGGCCAAATCTCAAAGGGGGTCCCTCCGGATCCCCGCTTGTGGAGTTCATCCTCCGACAGTCCCGGACTCCGCTCCCGAAGATTGGCCGCCTCGGCCACCCATCGTCGTGCCGCCCGTCGCCGGCCGTTGCCGCGGAGGTGACGGCGATGATGATGAAGACGGATGAGGGACGTATGCCCAGGGACGCTTCCCCTTGTCTCCTCGGGCCGCCAGCCTGCTGCCTTCGGTGGCGGCTCCCCGCCCTCCGTTGTCATCCACCCCACCCCGGGGATTTGTATGGTCCCGGGGTTCTGGTTCCCCGGACGATCCACCAGGCCTTGGGCGTCGAACTCCGACATGGACGCCTGCATTGCCGCACGGCTCGGGTCTGCGTAGAGCGCCAGCTCCTTTCAGGGCAGGACCGCCCGGGTGAGGTCGTTGACGCCGGTCACGACCTTCAGTAGGGTTGCCAGCGCCCCCTCATCGAGGTCCCCGTCCAGGCAGATGTGGGTCCTCGTCAGGTCGCCTGAGCCGGTGTACATCCAGGTGAAGCGGGCACGCTCCCGCAGAGGGACCAGATGGCGGCGCAGGTAATCCGCGACCACCATCAGTGAAGTCAGCCCCGCCCGGCGCAGGCCGTCGATGCGGTTCAGCACCGGGCGCAAGCTCTCATCCTCCACGGGGGCCGCCTCCCAGATCGACCTGTGGGGCTCCGCCGGCATTTGGGGCAGCGTGAGGTGGTCGTGGGGGTTGACGTTGATGTAGACCCAGTCCTGGCACCAGTCCTCCCATTTGCTACGCAGCATCTGCGAGATGTAGATGTTGCCGAGTCCCTCCCGCAGGCGGAAGTTACAGTAGCCGACCACCTCTACCTCGTTAGATCCTCTCTTCTTCCCGACCGCTCGAAGGATGAAGAAGTGCCGGAAGAGCACGACCGACGGTGGCACTCCCACGAACATCTCGCAGAAGTGGGCGAAGATCACCAGAATCACCATCGAGTTTAGACTCAGGTGGGCCAACTAGACGCCGAATGTGTCCAGCACTTGCTGGAAGAACGTTGAGAATGGCGGCACCAGTCCGGCGGCGACGAAGGACACGAAGATCACAATCCGCTCTGGCCGGCGCGTGGAAGGCGGACAGTTCGCCGGCGTCACCACCGATGCCTCAAGCTGGCCGGTGGGCACCACCAGCTTGTGGACCTTCTCTGCCCCCTCCTCGTTCATGATGCGGAACTTCGGCAGGACGCTATCGGAGCTCGACGTGTCCCGGCGACTGCTTCCTGCCCTCGGCATACTTTGGGGGTGGGGAGTGCGCTGGAGGAAATGAGAAGAAGGGTGCGCTGCGGGCTGAAGAGCGAGAGCTCCCTAGGTGCAAGAAAGAAGAAGACAGAAGATGGAGATCGCAAGAATGGCGTGGGGGGCAACGGTTCATTCCCCCTCTCCCTTTTATGTCGTGGGGATTTCAAACGGCACATTGCTCAGCCCAATCTGGGAGGTGCGCTACCCTCGATCCGCACGGTTGCCACGCGCGCCTCTCGCCTCGTTGTCACTCTCCTCGGAAGTCGGAAGGACACGCGTCCTTTTGGTTTCCCGCCTGGGCCGTACCAAAAAACCTGGGCCGGAAAGACTGCAAAGACAGCAATATTCTAGCACCTGAGGATGAGCCACGTGGCACCGATGCTGTGGGCGGCCTCGAAGAAATAGGACCCCATCCGTAGTCTCTGGGCCATCACCTGCCTGGTGGGCCCTCCCTACTGCACCCACTGAAAAGCGGGATAATGACGACAGGACCGGACGGGGGCGCGTTTTCAACCACACCCCCCCCCCCGGATTGTCGAGCTGCAGCCCATGGTGGTTGCTTTCTATTTATGGCGCCTTGGGACTCGCGCCATCCTTTCTGGGCATGCCAAGCCGCCCCGACGGGGTATAAAAAGAGGGGGTTACACCCCGACGACAACGATAGGTTTTCAGACAAGTTGAAGAGGGGGGCGAAGGCTGAACAATTTCTTCAGGATCAAGTCTTACAGATCGACACAAGTTCAAGAAGCTCAACAGACGCAGACAACCTAACGAAGACCGAAGCTCTAGACTTAGACAGAAATCCTCAGAGAGGCATTCCCAGAGCATTTATAGCACACACACATGAGTAGGGTATTACGCTCCGTGCGGCCCGAACCTGTCTAAAATCTCTGAGCATTTATTTCCACTACCATACGATCATCTATCCCACCTGCATCTCATTCACTCTCATTAATTCACGTACGAGGTAGATTCAGAATCATCCCCCCGGCCGAATCTCAAAGGGGGTCCCTCCGGATCCCCGCTTGTGGAGTTCATCCTCCGACAATTACATATGGATTTATTTGGCCCAACAACATATGTAAGTATTAGAGATAATAACTATTATCTTGTTATTATTGATGATTTCTCTAGATATACTTGGGTATTCTTTTTACATGATAAGACTATTGTATTTAACACTTTCAAAAGTTTTGCCACGAGGGCCGAAAATGAATTTGAGTTCAAGGTCAAGAAAGTGAGAAGTGACAATGTCTCCGAATTCAAGAAAGTGAGAAGTGAAGAAAGGGGAACCAAACATGAATTCTTGGCCAAATATACCCCGGAGAAAAATGTAGTAGTTGAATATGGCAAGATGAATGCTTTCGGAATGTAATGTTTTGGACAATTTTTATGCTGAAGCCATTAATACCACTTGCCACTCATCAAATAGATTGTATTGTCATTGGTTGTTGAAGAAGACTCCATATGAGCTTCTTATTGGAAGAAAATCAAACATCTCATATTTTCAGGTATTTAGATGCAAATGCTACATTCTAAAGAAAGGTACTCATTTACCAAAATTCCAAAAAAATTGTGATGAAGGTTTCTTATTTGGTTATTCTTCTTATAGTAAAGCTTATCGTGTCTACAACCAAAATTCTGGTTTGGTTGAAGAGACGCATGATATTGAATTTCATGAAACTAATGGCTCTCAAGAAGACCAAAAAAATTTGGATGGCTTAGGCAATGAAGGCTTGAGAAGTGCTATCAAGAATATGTCAATAGGTGACATCAAGCCAAAAGATGAAGCTAAACAAGAAGATGATCCATCTACATCAATTCAGTCTATTCCATCTATTTTAACTACAAATGATCAAGGTCAAGCACATGATGTGGAAGACAAGGAAGATCAAGTACAACAAGCTACCACTTCATCACTATTACAAGACCCAGCTGCTCATCCATGCCATTGCCAAGGATGACCTCGTTGATCAAACTGTTGGTGACATTAGTAAGGGTGTTCATACTCATTCTCGTATTACTTCATTTTATGAACATTATTCTTTTGTATCTTCTATTGAGCCTAACCATATAGAAAAAGCACTTAATGATCCGGATTTGGGTGAATGCAATGCATGAAGAGTTGAATAACTTCACCCGCAATGATATATGGGAATTGGTAGAAAGACCAAATCCAATAGATCACAATGTGATTGGCACAAAATGGGTCTTTCGAAATAAGTAAGATGAAGAAAGAATTTTTGTGTGAAATAAAGCAAGATTGGTTGCTCAAGGATATACTCAAGTCGAAGGTTTGGATTTCGGTAAAACTTTTGCTCCCGTAGCTAGACTTGAGGCTATTAGAATCTTGCTTGCTTTTGCTTCATCTCATAATATTAAGTTATATCAAATGGATGTGAAAAGTGACTTCTTATATGGTAAAATTAGTGAACTCATCTTTGTTGAATAACCACCTAGTTTTGAAGATCCTAAAAAGCTTAATCATGTGTATAAACTCTCTAAAGCTCTTTATGGCCTTAAACAAGCCCCACGTGCATGGTTTGCGAGACTTTTCTTGTTTCAAAAGGCTTTAAAGTTGAAAAAGTTAATACTACTTTGTTCACTAAATCTATTGCAAATGATTTCTTTGGTTGTCAAATTTATGTTGATCACATCTGGTTCTACTAACCATGATTTTTGTGAGGAATTTGGAGAAATGATGTCTAGGGAATTTGAAATGTCTATGATTGGAGAATTGAGTTTCCTCCTAGGACTTAAAATCAAGCAATTGAAAGAAGGAGCTTTTATTAGCCAAACCAAATATGCAAAGGACTTATTGAAAAAGTTTGGCATGGAGGATGCAAAACCTATCAAGACTCCCATGGCAACAAATGGTCGTCTTGATCTAGATGAGGGAGGTAAACCAGTAGATTTAAAGCACTATAGATCTATGATAGGTACTTTGCTTTACCTTACTGCATCTAGGCCGGACATTATGTTTAGTGTGTGCATGTGTGCAAGGTTTCAAGCATCTCCTAAAGAATGTCATTTAATGGCCGTTAAGCGCATTTTAAGATATTTGAAATACTCTACTAGTATAGGGCTTTGGTATCCCAAAGGTGCTAAGTTTGAATTAATCGGATATTAGGATTCCGATTATGCGGGTTGTAAAGTAGATAGAAAAAGCACATCCGGAAGTTGTCAATTTCTAGGAAGATCACTAGTTTCATGGTCATCCAAGAAACAAAATTCCGTAGCTCTATCTACCGCCGAGGCACAATATGTTTCATCGGGTAGTTGTTGTGCTCAATTGCTATGGATTAGGTAAACTTTGTTAGATTATGAAGTCAAGTTCAAAATTGTGCCTCTTTTGTGTGACAATGAATGTGCCATGAAAATAGCCACAAATTCGATCCAACACTCTAGAACCAAGCATATTGATATTCGCCATCATTTTCTTAGAGATCATGTGGGCAAAGGCGACATCCTTATAGAGAGTGTGAGGACTGAATACTAATTAGCGGATGTATTCACCAAACCTTTAGATCAGTGTCATTTTTACAAATTGTGAAATGAATTTAATGTCATTGACTTCTCTAATGTTGCTTGAAACAATGGGCACATTATGTTTGTGCTTTTGTATGTTCTAGAATCTTACACTGAATTACATGACCATATTCTTTTTGGTTATTTCCTTCTTGAACATGCAAATTTGTTGCAAAATCTCAATTCAAGTCTCTCCATCTATGGTTATGATTGAGCTATGTTGCATATGGAATCTATCAAAAATCTTATCTCAAAAGATCATATGTTATCTCAAATCTTGGTTCCTAGCTCAATCCTTAAAAATCCGGAGCTTTCTGGTTCTAGTGGTCTGACCGCCAGGCTGCCAGTCTGAGATCTATACAGAGAGCCTTTTCTTCTCTGATGGTCTGATTGCAACTCCTCCCAGTCTGACCGCAAGCACCCAGGTTGTCTAAATCGATCCTTTATCTTTCTCCTCCGGTCCCCATCTCACAAACGTCCAAACCAAAGCACCCCTTTTTTCTCCCTCTCTCAAGAACACGTGCACCATGTGCCTTCTCAAAGGATCCCGAATCCTTCATCCCTGGTCGATCCAAGAGTATCCCCGGTGTCACCGCGGACTCCTTCCTCATGGCCTCTCAGTAAACTCTCAATTCCTCATCCTTTTCCCATGGTTTTTGACAGCTATTAATGCTTAGGGTTTGAAGAGTATGATCTATCACTTGAAGCATTCATTTGAGATAAAAATGAATATAATGGGTTGCTATGATCTAAATAAGGATATGCTAAAAGATTGATCGGTTGAAATCATAGTTTCCATGAAAATCCATCAATTTTTGGATCTGCTGCGCGCCGGCGGTCTGACCGCCAGTACTGACAGCACAAGTTTTTCCTGTTTCACCTTATATCCTTCGTTATTCTTTTATCTCATACATTATGGTGTCTCATATGATCAGTGGGAGCAGACTTGGACGCAAGTTGCAAAAGATGCTATCTAGTCGTTCCAAACAAAAGAGAAGGGTTGCGGAGTCTGATTCTAATGATGATCCTTAGGACTCCGACTGGATGCCACCTCAGGGAAATGTTGGTGAGGAATCTTCACCTTTTGCTGGAAATTTTGGTGATCATGTCATGGTAAATGCTAGTGTTGAGGATAAAGAATTTAATTATCAAGCATATAGTGGTTAAAGAAAATCTTGGACTACCACTGAGTATAATAGACCAAGAAATACTTATCAGTATGATTTAGACAATGATGAAAATAAATCACAATTCTATACCATGGTTCAACAAGATGCTTTTTATAGTCATATTCTAAAAAAGAAAATCTTTGAACAAAAGTGGATTGATTGAATTATGTGAGAGGACAGTCTAGCAAGAATGGACTTGCTGAAATTTTTCAAGAACTAGGCCTTTATGAGTTCGTAAAATTCAAATGCGATTGGAATGCCACTGTCATAAGGCAATTTTATGCAACTATTGAAATCTCTCATGCACCTCAGAAAATTGAATGGATGACTGGATCCAGAAAATATGAAACTTCTTTTAGGGATTTTGCAAATGTTGTTTGGATTCCCTATGATATTGTATATGGATCCATTGATGTAAAAGATGAAGTATGTCTTTCTAAGGGTGTGTGGAGAAATTTCTATGAGCCATTGGGTGTCATATCCAAAGTCACTCTTGGAACAGTGACCGATTAAAGGTGATACCTGCAACTATCAACAAGATAGTGAGAGCCACTTTTGCTCCTAAAAGTGTGGACAATGATGGTATTTGTGATCATTATTAGAACATCATCAACCATATAATGAATAAGTGCAGAATTGATGTGATCAAGTATATTTTGAAGGCTATTGATGATATCACTGTGAGTATCACTCCAAATCTGTATTTTACTCCAAATATCATGTCGCTTGTTCACATGAAGTCAACTTTTGGCAATCCTCCCTTGAAACTAAGAATATGGGATATAAACCTTTCAAAGTGAATCCTAGCATTCTTCATAGAGGTTAGGGAGGTCAGGGTATTCCTGTTGCTCAGGAAGGTCAGCATGAGGAACCTCAAGGTCATGTTCCTCATCATGGACAACCAGCTCAAGAGCAAGTTTCTCCTCAGTGGGCACCTGAAGCTAGATTCTATGATCCTTACATGGCATCCATCCAGTAGGTTTTCAGTAGAGTTTGGACTCCTTTCAGGTAAGCTTTCAGCAGAACTTCTACCAGCCCTTGATGACAGAGTTTCAATCTACTCGTCAGTCCACCTCTCTTGCTCGTGAAGACATTGCCGCTCTCAATGCTCAAAACCACAAGATAAATGAAATATTTCACGACCTCTCTCTTGGACAGTAGCGGCATGAGAATCAGTTCACTAGCTTTTTGATCACTTCTACAATATCTATCCTAGGCCGCCTCCTCCTCTGCCTCAGGATGACTAGACTTTTTTGTACTTTGATGCCAAAGGGGGAGAAGATGGAAGAAGCATTGTTCATTCTGTCATTCTATCATAGACCCTATGTTTTGCATTTACTTTCTATAGTTGCATGAGAACTATGTGTGCTTTTGTTTTAAGAACTTTAAGTATTGTAATGTGATGAACTATGTTTATTTTCTTATCTCAAATGTTCATCTCTATCTATGTTCTACCTTGGTTGGATGCTTTGAGGAAATTATTCTTAACAAATACATATTTGAAATGGTATTCTTATCTATGTACCTCTTTCCATGGATCCAAGCATACAAAGTAAACTCCGCCAAAATTTTATTAAATTCTTTAAATTGTGCTAGTAGTTTTCTCTCTAAAGTTATGGCCACATATGTAGGGGGAGCTTACCTTAACATGAGTTTTTGATAGCATTTATATCCATTAAATTCATAATCTTGAATTTCATGCTATTGAAACTCACCTTGGAGTCTGCTTTATGCCATGTGCTAAAAGTGGGCTCAAAACTAAATCACATCGCGTCTTGATGTTATTGTGATCAATTACTAAAATGGGGGAGATTGAAGCATCTAGGCCCATAATTCATGTTTTGGTAATTAATGACTGTCGGAGGGTTGGCTCCTATCGCAGGGACCCTGGGGGACCCCTTTTTAGAGATTCGGCAGGGGGATGATCCTGAATAAGTTTGCTGGAGAAATAAATGGATATGAATGCGATGGCTGGCGGGGATGAATGATCTAGTGCAGAAAAGAGTAAATGAACTGGGGGTTTAGACAGGTTTGAGCCGCACGGAGGCGTAACACCCTACTCCTGTGTGAATGGTATAAATGTCCTGAGGATGTTGCTCAAGGATGTTGCTGGTTACAAGGATGTTTGTCTATTCTAGAACCTGGGGCTCCTTGTTCTTCGGTCTGTGTGTATCTGTTGAATTTGGGTGCTCTTGGGCGTCTCGATCTTCCCTTCTCGGATTCGAACTTCGCTCTCTGATTCGAAGTCGTCCCCTTCTGTTTGTGCTGCCGGCTGCTTTAAATACCCACCGGCAGTAGCGTGCCCCGAAAGGGAGGGCACGAGTTCCAAGACACCATAAATGGAAAAGGCGTCATCATAGGCTCTGTGCGAAGTGACGGGGGTTGAAAACGCGCCCCGCGCCCGGTCATCCGTCGCCATAAATGCACTGGCAACGGGCGCCGTGGAGAGGGCCCACCGGGCAACCGCAGGACGGCCCGGCGTGCCCGCTCTGTCTTGTTCTCCTGCCATAGTAGTGCGGCAGATGGAACGCCTCGGCCCTTACGACGTTATCCCGAGACGTGCCGGATGGCACGGGACAGGACCCGTGCATTTAATGTCCCCACGCCCTTCTGCCAGAATGTGGCAGGAACTAACACCAAGCGTGGCGGGAGCAGTTGGAGGTGACAGGCCACACGCGCTCTTAAATGCAGCTTCAGGCCTTTGACTGGCCGACACCTCATCAGTGGGCCCCTGCGGGGGGCCACCGACGGAGGGGCTTTCTGGGTCGTCAGGGAACCGAGTGCTCGGGGGTAGCTATTCACCTCCCCGAGCACTCTCTCCTGAGAATGCCCCGTCTTAGTCCTCGGGGAACCGAGTGCCCGGGGGTTGCTGTTCACCTCCCCAAGCACTCTCTCCCGGGCATGCTTGTACGGACCCTCGGGGTACCGAGTGCTCGGGGGCCGCTGCACGCAGCCCCGAGTACTCTCTCCCGAAACTTCCTTCAGTGGGTCCTCAGGATACTTGGGCACCCGGGGGGCCACCGTATGCGGTCCCGGGCACACTTCTCCTGGTACTTAGCTTTCCTGGTCGTCGGGGGACTCAGGTGCTCGAGGGTCACCGTATATCTCCCCGAGCACTTCCTTCCCGGCACTTAGACTTCGCAGGTCTTCGGGGAACCTGGGTACTCGGGAACCACTGACTGTGGCCCCGAGCACCCTCTCCCGGGACTTAATCTTTTTTGCCTCGCGGGGGCGAACCCGCGGGATGGCGCCACGTGGCGGATTGCTGGCCTGGCCTCGGGATTCGGGGACCCCCGGTTCCTGATTCACCGACAATGACAATATGCAATTTGTGGACTAACATATTTTTTGAGTTATGAAAAGGTTAGTCACAACGATGTTGCGAAGCTAGTAAAAGCATGTGTGAAAGATATGCAAATAACAAGCTCAAGGCAAATGTATAAAATGTAGGATATTTTATTTTGCTAGTCAAAGGTGATTAGAGAAGAAAATTGACTGGATTAATAGGATAAGTGTCATACTATTAAGAGAGGTTTCATGTGCGTCTTCTTGAGATATCAAAAGTGTCACAATTGCTCAAACATGCATTTCATATAGGATGAGATATTTAGTTTGAGACAAACCAAAGAAAACTGCTTTTGGGAGTTCTTTCTTGTGGCGGTCTGACCACCAGCAGTGGCCGGTATGACTGCTGCATAGACAAGGCAGTTTAGCTTAAATTTCAAGAGTGGTGGTCTAATCGCCAGCATGGCTAGTCTGACCACTACATAAACAAGGTTGAGGTTTTCCAGTTCTTAAGTCTCGGTCTGACCGGGTGGCGCCCTGGTCTGACCGCCAAGGAACAGAGGGGTTTGGACCCTCTGCTCTGGCTGGCAGTCTAACTGCAGTGCTTGGCTAGTCTGACCACCCGGGAATAGAGAAATTCACTTTTATAGCCGTTGCATTGCCGGCAGTCTGATTGCCAGATGAACTGCGGTCTGACCACCAGAAGCGCAGAGCTATCAAATCATGGGTAACGTCCACTTTTCACATGATAGGCTATAAATAGACACTTGGTTGGTTCAAGGGGGCTCTCTAGCACTTCACTACAATACATTTGAGCACATGCCCTCCTTGTCTACCTCTCTTGGCTTAGTGGTTGCATATTTGAGAGTGTGAGAGCATCTAGTGCGTAACTTTGAAGAGTTTGAGCATTAAGGCACTAGTGATACTTCAAGCAAGCGTTATCTACCTGTTACTCTTGGAGGTTACCACATCCTAGACGGCTTGGAGGTGGATGCACCATTGAGCCCTTCAAGGAAGCTTGTGAAGGATCCACAATGGTGATTATGAATGGCTTTGAGCACACCTTTTTGAAGCGGTAAAATGCTACTATAGTGAAATCAAGATATTGAGTAGTTCATTGTTCTATTTTGGCTTAAGATCAAGTTGCTCGATGTGAGCCCTTTCTCAGTGTGAGAATTGGATACTTGATAGAGAAGCGGTTAGAAACTTGAACTCACCTCAACGTGGATTAGGGGTGATCGGCAAATCACCGATACCCCGGGATAAACTTTAGGTGTCTTCTCTTGATCTATTTAATTTATTGTTGAGCTATTTATTATCATGCAATTTATCTTATGCAATTTATCTTCCTAGAATATAAATTGTTGCATGTGACCCTAGGATTGGAAATCTTGACATAGCTCTGAGTTGTTTCATATTGCTTTACTAATCTTTAGTTTATTTCCACAAGTTTTCTTGATTGTTTAGCAATTAGTTTTAAAACCGCCTATTCATCCCCCTCTAGTCGGTATCCTTGATCCTACAAAGGGACATGTCCAACCTCCTCAAGATAACCGTGATACCATGGTGAAGAAGCTTGCAGAGGGGTCAACCATGACATGCTTCTAGTGCCATCGAGAAGGCCATAAGTCCTTCCAATGCAAGAAAGTCGAGAAAGAGACCAAGGAGAATAAGAAGATGACGAATCTCTCCAACAAAACCTTCAACCTCTACACCAAGCACAACTGTAAGATCAAGACCAAGACCAACCACTACAATCTCAAGAAGAAAGACAATGGCAAAGTGGATGCCAAAAGAAGTCATCACAAACATGAAGGGGCCCCAATCAATTTGGGTTCTAGAGACTTGAAGTCCACGGGTCGGCACGGAGATTTGGAGACTTGGCAAACAAGATGAAGTGAAGGTTCAACCAAAGAAGCCAGGTATACAAGATTGGGCATATTGATGAAGACCTTGATCATCATATACCCAAATCCCCAATCCAAAGGTAGCTAGATTTTTGTTCATGCATTTTATTTTTCATCTAGTACATTTGCCATGTCTAGGATTGGATATGCATATTTCAATTTATTGCAATGCCTAGTGTAGGTTTTTCTTATAGTAGGTTACTTGTGTTTCTCTCTAATCTATGAGCAACCTAAATAATTTATTAGTTGTAGGTTCTTTACATGGCATATTTCTGATATTCTTTATGTGCCATGAGTCTAATCTATATGATAAATTTCTCATTATTATCAATGACAAGTGCATATCCCTCACAAGTATTCAACACTTATATGCACTCATTTAGGGGGAGCATATCCTATGGGTTGTCTTTTTGAGACTAACATGCGTTGCATATGATATCCTTTTAGTCTCATAGAGTAATCTACAAGTCCCCAGAGGTATGCAATGCTTATTCATCAATTGGTATTATTATCAATTCTTTTGTACATTTAAGCTACCTCCATCCATAATATAGCTTAAACTTCCTATCTCTTCATATTATCTAAGTTGTGCATATGTTTCACCCTTATCATGTGTATGCACACCTATAGGGGAGTTTAGACAATATTATATGATTTTCATGAATTGTGATGCATATGTTTTCATTTAAAATGGTATCCACATAGCTCATTTCATTTCATTTGTTACCATATTTTTTAATTGAATCCCTACAATTGGTATCATTTTATTGGATCATAGTTCATGAAGATCTCTCTCATGTGCTCTAATGTTTTCCCTTAAGTTTAACATATGTTTATAGCTTTTTTGAAGATTGTTGACAAAGGGGATAATTTTGATAATCAAAGCAAGATGCAAGTTGCAAGATGGCATGTCTTGGGAAGAACAAGTAAGGAAGCAAGATGCCTAGGGATGCAAGGGTGACAAAGAAAGAACTCTTGCATGGGTAGATCAAGGGAGATAGTGGTGATGGAGAAAGTAGGAACCACAACAAAAGGAGGACTAAGTGGTAAGAACATACATCCAAACAAAGTGGTAAGGCTTTGTGCATTTTATAATTGATATCATTTATTATTTGCCACTTGCTTAGGTTGTATTGTCGTTAATCACCAAAAAGGAGAAGATTGTATTGAACATGACCCTCTTATGGGATGTATATGATTTTAGTGATTAATGATAATATAGTCAATGAGACTAACATGTTTGTCAAGTATATGCTTTAGTAGCTCTCATATATGCAACAAAAGAGAAGTCACTAAAGCCGGAACAAAGAGAGAAATGAATTAGAATTATTCCATGAATTTTGATTTGATCAAATGGGATGGATTTCTCAACAATCATGTAGAGCACTTTACAAGCTTTCCATAGAATCTATGATCATCGAAATCGGAGTTTGTAGTGGAAAGTTATGCCCAAAATATGAATTGCTAGTTGGCTGAAAATATGCACGTGGATATTCCGATGTTCACAAAGAAAATACTCCGGCGTTCACAAAAATGCTTTGGCGTTCACAAAGAAAATACTCCACCATTCATAAAAAGTTTGCAGTGAAGTCTAATACACGCCGAATGTTCCGACGTTCACAAAATGAACACGCCAGACCATTTTTTTGAGAGAGGTTGAAAATGGCTCGGTTGGCATCGTACGCACGCCAGATGTTCATGCGTTCATATGAGGACATCACGCAGGATCTTTCGGCGTTCACAATGAGTCTCAGTGGGTTTCCAATGGCTAGTTCGTAGATGATGTATGCCAGATGGTCCAGTGAGTACAATCTGTTTACATCGGATCATCCAATGTTTACAGAAAATTTGAGTTGATGGAGCAACGGCTAGTTTACGGGGTTGAGGCTATAAATACCCCCCTCCCACTCGGTCATTTGAAGATGCTGGAGTCCAGAGAAGCTCACATACATTTGAGAAGACATCCAAGACACCAAAGTGCTTAAAGTGATAATCCAAGTCAATTAAGCACAAGATTAGAGAGTGATTAGTGCTAATAGGTCTAGATAGAGTTGTTGCTAGGTGTTGCTGCCTAGAAGTAGACAAAGGAGTGATCGTACCATGAACTAGAGGTGCGCCGGTACCTTGGAGTCTTAGTGACTTACCAGCACCTTGGGCATTAGTGGCTCAAGCTTGTTGACCCACCGACTTGGCATGGAGCGGCAACAAAAAGTTTGTACGAGAACGTGAAGACCCTTGCGTTAGTGGCTCAAGCTCCAAAGTGAAGACAACGACAAATGACCAGAAGAGAGGCTTGGTGTGAGCCTTGCCTTTGTGGCTTGGCGGCTCAAAAGCCGTGACCGAAAGAGTCTTGGTGACCGGGAGCATATCTTTGGTGGAGCTCGAACATGGACTAGGGGTGACATTCATTTCATCGATACCACAGGATAAAAATCTCATGTCCCGAGTTTGCTCTCTCTACCTTATTCATGTTTTCGCATTTACATACTTATAATTTACCTTCCTATAGTAGGTTGCAATCCTTTTGAATGGTAGAGTAGATACACTAGATGAACCTAGATCATATTGATATAGGTTTATTTTGAGACGTTTTTGGAGCCGAATAGTTTTATATATTCTAATTCACCCCAGCCCACCCCCCTCTTAGGATGTCACCGATCCTTACAGCGTGCCATCACATCAATTCGACATGTCTTTTGTTCACAAATAAACACTTCTAATTGGGGACTATAGGAAAATACCACACCACCTTGATGGGAGACTATTTCTTCTTTCCTTCACCATCAATATCATCACCGTCGCGCTTGTATCGTGTTGCACCACATATGAGACATGCTTCCAAGTCTGCATGTTCTTCGCGATACAACATGCAATCATTTGGCCATGCATATATTTTATTATACTTCTAATCCTAATGGGCACACAACCTTCTTGGCCTGCTATATATTTTCTGGCAGCACATTTCCTTTTGGAAACAATTTCTGTAAGAACAGTAACAACTATATAAAGCTTGTATTGAGATTGTGTATTTGACTTGTACATCGTGGATGCTATCAGAAAATATTCTATGCCATTTTTGTACTCTGCCATCACCCGGCTCGCATCGTACATCATCTTCTATCCATCTACAATTATAACATTATTGTAAATCCATATTCAAAATATCTAGAAGATTTTGCAATCACCTACAAATAAATTATCTCACCATCTCCTACGACAATTAGCCCGAGTTGGAGGAGTCGCCTTTTGTATGCTTTCGTATCCGCTTTCGATGAGTGTTTGTTGGTGCCATCCCTAAAAATTTTCATTATTATTCAACCCTTATGTAGGACTAAATAAGTAAAAAGAGAAAAATATATACCCTCATACATAAAGTTTCTATATTGAAGCTTGCTAAATAAATAAATATAAAAAATAAAGTTGGATCTTGCTACATACCTAAATATCATGTCTAAATTTTCTAATACATTAAAAATAAAAAATAAATATGATCATACCTAAAGTTTCCATATTAGAGCATGCTAATTAATTAAAATATACAAAACAATTAGAGCTTGCTACATACCTAAATATCATGGCTAATTTTCCTAATTCCTTAAAAATAAAAGATAAATATGCTCATACCTAATTTTTCTATATTGGAGCTTGCTAATTAATTAAAATTAAAAATATAATTGGAGCTTGCTTCATACCTTACTATCATGGCTAATTTTTCTAATTCCTTCAAAATGAAAAATAAATATGCTCATACCTAAATTTTCTATATTGAAGCTTGGTAATTAATTAAAATAAAATATATATTTGGAGCTTGCTAAATACCTTAATTTCATGGCTAATTATTCTAATTCAATAAAAATAAAAAATAAAGACGCTCATATCTATAGCAAATGTAAATAATAAAGACACTTTCCACCATAAGTTACTAATTGAATCTTCCATACCATAACTACGGTATAATTGCATCTACATTGTCTTAAAACATTTTGGTCATAGGTTCATCTCCATTATTTCAAAATCTAAAGCAATTTAGCGAACAAAATCCAACTAGAAATGGATTGGAGATGAAGTTACATACCTTGGAACACCTAGGGCATGATGATTCCTCAAAATTTTGATGCCCCAAAGAACTTGGTGACCAAAAATATCTACCACCGAGCAAGAACAGAGCTACTCTCAAAGCTCGAGCTAGGGGAAGGGGACACTACAGCAAAAACACGCTTCACTGCCGGCTCCAAAACTACCCTTCACTGTCGGTTTTGGAGCCAGCAGTGGACAACAGGCAGTGATAGTCGGAGCACTATCACTGCCGGTTGCCAAGCCGACAGTGTTACCCATTCCAGAAAACAAAAAAAATTGTGCCGGCTCGGGAGCCTCTCCCTTCACCGCTTGATGCGGTGCTCCCGCCACCACTGCCGCAATCAATCTCACAAACAATCGTCTCAGCAGCCGTCCAAGTGACTGCAAGATGCATGTGGAGCAGCACGACAGCGTTGCCTAGGCGGAGGTAGTTCTGTATGGCCCACTTGACAGCGAAGGCGGACTCGTCGAAATGGTCGACGGTGATGGCAATGCAGCAGTGCGGGGAGGCCAGGTTGGTCCCCGCGAGCAAGGAGAAGAAGAAGCGCGGGGAAGAGGGATGGATCTCGGACGCCTACGCCACCGCCGAGAGCCGCACCGACGCCGGGGCCGGGGGGAAGGAGGAGGCCATGTAGAGCCGGTGGAGAGGAGGAGAGCCGTGCCGGGGCCAAAGCTGGTGGAGCAACGCCATCCTTGCCTGCCACCGCAGGCGTCGCGCGTGCCTTCTCCACACGCCCACCACGCCCCCAACCCCAACTGACGCCTCCTCACATCTAGATCTGGAGCGAGTCGGTGGGGAGGAGGCCGGTGCAGAGGAGCGAGACGGTGGGGAGGATAAGGGGGAGAGAGAGAGAGCCAGATGTGGGTGGATAAGGAGCCAGTCAGACATGAGAGATAAGAGAGTGAGAGTCGAATGTGAGTTTCTACGTGCAAAAGTCCATTGGAATGAAATTTTGGGTCCAGCCACACCTTCACTGTCGCTTGGTACTATAATCCGGCAGTGAAGGGCATCACTGTCGGCTCCATTTATCAGCCGTGCGTATGGACTGGCAATAAAGCACCATAACTACCGGCTCATTAGGAAGCGGTAGTGATGGACAGGCATATATGGCCGATTTTGTAGTAATAGGATGGCAACAACTTTATATCGTACACATCACTACCGATGCATACCATCAGCCGACAATGATGTCTTTCTATCACTGCCGACTGGTGCCCTCAGCTGGCAGTAAAACTATAACAGGGAATCACTGCTGGCTCAATCCATCAACCGGCAGTGAAACCACTTTTCACAATCGGTTCATATGCCACTTTGGCTGGTTCTTCCCGTATAGCTTATGAACCGACAGTGATGCCCTATCACTGTCGGCCTATTAGGTACCAGCAATGGTGGACCGGCATATAAACCCGGTTCTATAGTAGTGATAGTATTAGTGCTCTAACAATCAACTATCAATGTCGTTCACATAAAGAGGCACAGATAGTTGATTTTTAATATCAATTCTTTTCGAATGGACTTTTAGTGTAGGTTTTTGACATGAATCGGCAGCAATATATTATCATTTTCGGTTCTAGCAAATCGACACTAGTATGGAGGCATCTATTTGAATTTCTGTAGTAGTGGTGATAGTGGACGGAGCAAAGAAGAAGATGGTGATAGTGCTGGTGTCCTCTCCACCTAGTTCTTAACCAGATCTGTTGTGGAAGGATTTACGTAGACACATGAGGTATTTGTAGAGCACGTACGTGAGGTATTTGTAGAAACATTTGGTAATGTATTCAATTCTCTATAGAAATTTACGTGCAGTTGCCGGTTGATCCAACGTGAATTACCCATGTAATAATTCTTTAAATCTGAGGTCAATTATTTCGTAAATTATGTAAAGCTAGAACTTATACCCCAGTGTATTTGTGAACCGTCGTACATAACTCAACGAATAAATATGCTTAGTTATATGAAATGCGCAAATGTTGTACGTGGTAATATATGCTTAGTGAAGTACGTTGTTTTCACAATACGGAAGGATGGTCATCCCAACTTTATTCATACATACATAATTGCACAACGGACTTTCACATATGCAAAAGCGCACGCATGTACTTCTCGATCGCCCTTCGTGCTCCTCGCACCGTACACTAGTTTTATTACATACTTAATGTAGTAGCAGCACTTTTATTTCATGGGAGGTACAGTGCATGCTGCATGCACACTTGGACGACATGATTCTTTCACATCTAGCCGAGGAAGGCCTGGCTAGTAGCATGGGCCGCTCTGGCAGCCACTGCTGCAGTAGTCGCCGCCAAGGCCGCAGTACCCGTACTGGCTGCAGCAGAGGTTGTTGGCGCATATCGCGCCACCGCCCTGGCTGCCGCACTGCTGGGCGTGAGCGATCAGCCCAGCATAGGCAAGGAGCAGTGCGGCCACCACGAGGACCTTCAAGGCCAGGGCTGCAGCTTTCATAGTCATAGTCATAGTTTGTAGTTTGTACACAAGCTGGATGACTTGAGTGAAGCGAGTAGCATGAACCTTGTCGGTAAAAAAAAATCCAATAATTTGTTCTTCCTTTTCGAATCCCAGTGTGGTCGAGAAATTCCGGTATGTATTTTTATCTTATGTGATGGACTAATTTCTAAAATTATTTGTAACCGTAGATTATATGATAAAAAAATAATATCTTTTGTAATACTCCATTTATATGCAATAATAAAAATGCATGATCACTATGTCACTACTGGAAAAATGTATATCAGTGCCGGTTTTTCAACCGGCACTTCTTATTCGGCACTGATAGTCACACGCAATCAGTGTCGGGTCCGCAACCAGCACTGAAAAGCTCTTTTCACTACCGGTTCGACCCTCCAACCGGCAGTGAAAAGTTCCCGAGCCAACAAAAATAAACGAGCCGGCTCTCCTACACTCCTGCCGTCGCCATCGCTGTTGCAGTGCTCCTCAAGAACACAACACAAATCCTTGATTTCAGTACACATCTCATAATCATAGACAACAAATCGACTATCCTCACAATCTCATACTCAAATCGACTATCTCAAGAACAACGAATCCTCAATTTCAGTACACATCTCACAATCACAGACAACAAATCGACTATCCTCACAATCTCAGCTCAAATCGACTATCTCAAGAACAACAAATCCTCAATTTCAGTACACATCTCACAATCATAGACAACAAATCCTCAAGAACACAACACAAATCCACCCGAATCGTAGGCGTAGAAGGCTTGGCCACGGCAACGGAGGCAGCATTCTTGTCCTGCGACTTCATGAACTCCGACGACTGCGCCAAGAAAGAAAGACTCAGCGGCGCGAGAACAACAAACAAATGGAGAATGGTAAGTTCAGCAGTAGAATGAAATAAATAGAGAATGGACACATGTACGTACCATAGCATGACACCAGACGATGAGGACAGCTTGACGAACTCCTCACCGGCTTCACCCACCTGTCTGTGCGTTCTCCTGCTCAGCAAGGGAGGGAGGGTGCGCGCTCTTGGTGCTGAGCTTGGCGTCCTTGGCGATGGGGATGGGAGCAGGGTACTGATACAACGAGATCCAATTGCTCTTTTTTTTTTGAGGGAGAGAGAGAGGGAGAGGAGGAAGAGATAAGGCTCTGCGAGGTAGCCGAGGCTTGTGGCTCTGAGATAAGGACGCGCACTGGACGTGAGGACGGAGCCCGAGGCGACTCAAAATTGGATTGGAGATAAATTTCAGGTCTGAGCACATTTGTGCCGGTTGTGGTTGGAACCGGCACTAAAAATGGATTATCAGTGCCGGTTCGTGGCTGGAACCGGCACTGATGACTATGAGTAATGATTTGTGATATAGTGTTTGTGGGTGAAGTGTTAGGGTAGTCAGGGAGCTACTCGAGAAGCTAGTGAACTGGTCTTGGAACATGTCTTGACTGGTCGGAACTGGTCTAGAAACTGGCCTAACTGGTCTATGAATTGATCTAACTGGTATTGAAGCTGGTCTAGGAATTGGTCTAGGGCCTAATCTAGACTGGTTTAGACCAGTCTGCTATGAGTGATGATTTGTGATACAGTGTTTGTGGGCGAAGTTTTTAGTATAGTCTTGGAGCTACTCAGGTAGCTAGTGAGCTGGTCTTGGAACATGTCTTTGACTGGTCTAACTAGTTGAGAAACTGGTCTAACTAATCTAGGTACTGGTAAAACTGATCTAACTAGTCTATGACATGGTCTAAACCGGTCTAGGTTGGTCTTGGACCTAGTCTAAGCGCACAAACCGAATAGATGAGGGTAGTAAAATGGACTTCTTCCAAAAAGAAATATATAAATAGATGCTCAATTGAGTTATACTCTCCCTTATATATTTTTAGAAATATATAATGGACTTCTGAAAGGGAACAACTCTAGCAAAAAAAAGTTACATGTTGCCGATATCATGAAACTAAGCTGGAGAATTTACTGGGAGGGGAATCAAATTACAATGTAAGCGTGACCCATGCCTTATAAAGAGTAGAGGGTAACATCGAAGCATCTAGCAGAATGCTAGAAAACAGTGTGCCGTGTGGCCTGTCGTCGAGGCTGGAGTGTGCAATAAGTCTAATTATGTGTGTTGTTTGATAAAGGCGGCATTAAGTTTGTGCCTAGTCGAAATGAAGTAGGAATTATTCTTAGTCTGAAAACAAAACCTAAACACACAAGTGGAAAAAAGTTGGTAGTTCTACATATAGAGAGCTGAGGAAGGAGGGAAATAGAGAAAAAACCGATGAGGGAGGGAGAGAGGCTGTCGAAAGAATGAGATAATCGGGAGGGGGTCAATAGAGAGAATGCATATACATACAATATTATAAATGAGTACATTACGACCGTATTTAACAAAAAAAATACACTATCATGATCTGTTTGTGTCTATACACAACTCATACTACATAATTAAATAATATAACATATTTACTAAAAAAAAGAGTACAATATTGTGATTACATAATTAAAGGCCCATAAAAGTGAAAGGAGAGTTCAATGGATTTACACAACGTAACAAACCAGCAAAAGAGACACCAAATTAGTGACAGCTGCTCAACATGCGTCACTAATATCCTATTATTGACAGGTCCAATAAGGACGTTTCACTAATGTGTCTTTTGATCGGGACCAGACATAGACCTGTCACTAATGAGTGGTCATTAGTGACGGGTCGTAATATGACCCGTCACTGATGATAATAGTGACGGGTCAAGTTGTGACCTATCAGTAATGACTAGGTCATCAGTGGTGGGTCATCCTAGGCCAGTCATTGTCACACCCGGTTTTAACAGACAAAACCAGATGCGGCTTATGTGTGCCCAGAATGTTCAACACACATAAGGACTTCACAGGTGAAGTAACAAAAGCAATACTTTTAAAGAATAAACATTAAACTCTTACAGCAATTGACATATATTATTTTCTATGAAGATATCTGCAACGGAACAGAAGCACTAGTGCACAACAACACCGCAGGCAATCGACCGGGAGACACGCGCCTAAAATGTCACAACCTCGCTTTGATAGTCTTCAACATCTTCACTCACTAAGCAGCACGACACATGTCGCGTGGTATGGGGAAAATAGCAAGTGTGAGCACATGACGCGCTCAGCAAGTGTGAGGAAGATAATAATATGTAGGCTTACAATAAGAATAGGCTAACACATGGTATATTTGCGTACATATGAGTAATGAAAAGATATTTGGACTCAAAAATTATTAAATAATTATTAAGTGAATTTAAGCCATATAGTCCAACACCCAGCATACAAGGCTCCCCACCTTGCATACCATAACCGTCTAATACTCCCTGTACTATAACCAAAACCACAACCAAACCCACATCTATAACCAACTAATCATGTGAGAATCCAAGTCTCCCATAACCGCGGGCACGACTGTTATAACAGTTTTTACACTCTGCAGAGGTTGTCCAGCTTTCCCCACGAATCAGTGAATTGTATGTTGCCGTGTTCACAAAACACTTAACACACACCAGTGGTGTGACGCCAAGAAATTACTATATGACATTTTCCACTAACCAGAGCCTAATCCCGTATGCATCTGCCCACTAGGTTTCATCGCCAAGGTTTACACGACTCCAACTCCTACCCAGAAGCCCCCTTTTATGCTAACATAACACACACTGGATAGACTCTAACTAGTATATCACACCTTACCCATATTAGCCTCGTAGTTGGTACGTTACTTCTTGGGTTGTCGCTCCATGAACCGGTCCTTAATTAGGTTACTTGAGCAAATACTAAACCAACAACATAACTATGACAACCACCAAAACCACTTTGCTCAAGGCCTAAGGTTCCATGTTGCTAGACCATTAACACATTAACGACCATTGTTGCATAAGTTCATTAATCAAGTACATGACACTTCTCAACATCCTAAAAGCATGCTAAGCAAATCTACTCAAGTGACTTATATCAACTAGATAAAGAAAAGAACTAGGTAAACCCTAACATAGGTGACTACCATCAAGTTGACAGATATTGCGTGCAATTTTGTAAAACAAACATTTAAAACATATTTTCAAGATGATCAAGGAGTATACTTGCCTTTTTCCCCATGCTTCTTAGTGTGGTTGAAATCTTGGTCTTGAAGTCCCTCGAATTGCGCCGGAACGTTATCGACTAATCGTGAAAATTACCGACAAACAATACAAAGTAAAATACTAAGAACAACATACCAAACATCATTAAAATACTTTGAAAATACTATGGTTGGATAGGTATGATTTTAGAAACATTTAGATGCAAGAATCGCCTAAATCAGAGTTAAGATGAAAAGAGAACAACTTTTAGGAGATGAATTAGACTGAAAAGGAAATGCTAATTCACCGGAACTATCTTCCTATGGGATTAGGCTTTATTGCACAATCACTGCATCAGGCTTGACAACTTCATTGCGCAAGATTCAAGAAGTGTAGGCAGACCAGACTTCGCTGACTAGGCTAAGGAGAATGATGTGTTGCTGACTTGGCATGTTATGCAAGCATTGACATGGATTAAAGAAGGGATACACTGAGATCTAGTCTCGACCATCCATGGTGGATCAAATGGCCAGAGGTTGCGCTTCTGGGTTAATGATACTACCGGTGACTCTACGTAGCGACGGCGGCTTGGGTTTCGTCAGAGATGGCGATCGGGCACATGGCCACTGACATCGATGTTGGGCTTCAATAGTCTTTCAGTGAAATGATGAAAGCATAGCGTAGAACGCGGAAAGGCTAACTCAAAGGTAGGGTCGGTTTTGGAAGGGGTCATCCGAGGTAGCGGCAAAATAGCGATGACTGTTGCTA
Source organism: Phragmites australis (assembly GCF_958298935.1). Taxonomy (NCBI): domain Eukaryota; kingdom Viridiplantae; phylum Streptophyta; class Magnoliopsida; order Poales; family Poaceae; genus Phragmites; species Phragmites australis. The sequence continues at coordinate 25,746,761 of NC_084941.1, read as the reverse complement.
GGTTTGGTTGTGATCGTGAACAGACATAGCCACGAAGATGCCCGTGTTCCCCGAGATTGGCTATGAAATTTAAGAATCCATCTGAACAGAGACGTTCATATTTCTCGGGAACACAATGCTACGGCATGGGTTTTGGTAGATCATCCCCTGAGAGGAAGAACAATCAGCGAAGATGAGATGGGTGACGGTTGCGACATACTGTGGTTGGCAATCGCGTTCTGGTCGTGTCGCTGCACAAACTGGGATGGACTCCTAGGGTCACATAGAAGATTCAATGGGACACGCCATGACGTGGTTGGTGCATCCATACAACTTTTGGATTGACGGGGAACACGAATGCAATTCTAGTGCGCATGCAGAACGCGTCCAGAAACCAGACAGCGGACATATCAACCTTGATCCCGGTGGTTTGGCTGATCTACTGGATGACCCAGTTGGTGAGTGTGTGGGCAACATCATGGGTCATGAGCTGGACAAAGGGTGTGCTGATGAGACCTATGGTCGGCCAGGAACGTCGATGCCAATCAGTGATGGCGTGGCTGTTCGCGATGGCGACGACCGTGGCGGCATAGATTGGGCTTTGGCTGGGGCTAGGGCTTGGCTAGAGACTTAGTATGATGGTAAAACAGTAGTAAGGGAGGAGAAAAAGGGGTCCTCACCTTGCTTCGATGGTCAAGGAAGGAGAATTCACAGAGAAGACGACATAGCGCATCACGGGCGGCGGCGGTGGCTCCGGCGAACGGCGGTCCATGGACAGAGCAGCAGCGACGTCTAAGGCTTGGGGGTGTCGAATAGGGGTAGGAGAGGGTGTGCAACTCCTATTTATAGTGCTAGGGGTGGCTGGTTGAGGTGGAGTCCAAGCCGAACAAGAATCGGATTTGAGTTCGAGTCGGTTAGGATTTTCTTTTTCGAAGCTCTTCTATTATGAGGATGATATCTCCACCGTCCGGACTCCAAATTGGACATTTCTGGACTCTAAATTATAGTACTCGAAAATATTACAAACGACGTGATAGCAGAGGTATCTATTCATTGGAACTTCTTAAAATGCCATCTTGATTTTAAAAAATGCAACATAAGATAAACTGTTTGAACTCAGACTTATATGCGCAGCACTGATTTTGGGGGCTATAACTCCTAGCTCCATTATCCAAAAGGGGACATCCATAGGTTGAAATAGAAGCTCTCGACAAGACCTACAACTTTGATATTGTCAGGATTTGCATTTGAGGCCATTTTAAATTTTGAAACTTCATGGGAAGATGAGACTACCCAGGACTCCGCGAAAATTTGTAGATTTCGTGTATCCTTTGTGTTGGGCCTTCTAGATGACTTGTGTGCCGGCCAAGGGCTTGGTCTTGGGTAGGATTGAGTCTAATAGCACCTTAGGTATATCTAGTGTTTTAGAAAAGAAACTTTTGCAGAGAAATTTGAATAGGGATTGAATTTGAATTGAGCTTGGAGTGAATTTAAGAGAAATGAAAATGAGGTTGAACAAGAATAGGAGTAGATAAGGAATTTGGATTTGAATTTTGGTAGAATTTGAGAAAGAGGAGAGATTGGCTTTAAACAAGGATTTGGATAAGATTTGAATTGAACTAGAGAAGGATAAGGTATGATCAAGGATTGAATAGATGATGAATTCAAAGATTTTGAATTCCAACCATTAAGATCCTTAACTAGTTTACTACAGAGTTTTGTAAAAACCTTTTCAAAATCTTTTTCACTCAAAACACCAAAGAGAAAGAAAAAGAAAAAGAACTCTAATGCATTTACCTGGCTCCTAACAAAACTCAGCATGCAATGCACATAAAATAGTAACCTATATTGATTGATTAAGAAAATAGGTTTTAAACCTATTCTACTAGTGAAGCTATTCAATAATCTTAGAAAATTTTGAAAAGTTATAAATTCTAAAAATCAAGGTGTTATTAGTGACGGATCAAGTTGTGACCCATCACTAATGATAAGGTTATCAGTGACAGGTCGTCCTAGGCCAATCATTAGTGACGGGTCAAGTTGTGACCCATCACTAATGACTAGGTCATCAGTGACGTATCGTCCTAGGCCAGTCATTAGTGATAGGTTACAACTTGACCCATCACTAATGATCCACTCATCAGTGATTGGTCGTCCTTTGCCAGTCATTAGTGACTGGTCAACTTGTAATCCATCACTAATGACCAACTCCAGTCACTAATGATGGTATTTGCAAATATTATTTTATTTTTTTCTTATTTTTTTCTCACATTAGCAGCACCAGAATATGAAATTTGACAAAATTAGTCATTAGTGACGAGTCATGGTTATGACGCGTTACTAATGACCTTTGGCAAAGAAAGTTAAAAGAATAAAATATCCGGTTTCTATCATAACTACGTGATAGCAGAGGTGGTAAGGTGGCTACACGCATGAGTAGGAGGTCGCGGGTTCGATTCCCATAAAACGCAAGCTTGAAAACAATGTGAAAAAAGCGTGGCTTGTGAGGCATATGAGATGGGCCTACATTGGGTGAAAAAATATTTATTTAAAATACGAAAAATGTTCATCGGTCATTAGTGATGGGTCAAGATTACAACCTGTCACTAATGTTCAGTCCATAATGACGGGTCACGATTATGACCCGTCACTAATGACTGAACATTAGTGACAGGTGACGGTTATGACCCATCACTAATAACCTCAATAATGACGGGTCATCACATGTCACTAATAACCTATCATTTTTTATGTGATAAGAGTGACAGGTACAGGATCCATCACTAATGCCTGTTATCACCAGTCACTAATGAAGTTTTTCACATAGTGTTAGTTGACACTAGGCCCAAATTTGCCCTGCTCCCTAACTAAACTAGCAGAGGAGGAGGACCAGAGCCCGCCCAAGCCGCCGCCGACCCTGCAGAAGAAGAGAAGGACCAAGAGCGCCCCCACCCATCCAAAAGAGAGAAGGACCAGAGAGAAGGAGCAACAGCAACAACAACAAAGTAGCAGAGAGAGGAGCAGAATCTGTTCTTATCATTTTTAGCAAAAAGTTAGCAAAGAGCAGCTAAATATAAACTATAGCAAGCAAGTATATGTTCTTAGCATGTTTTGAGTACCATCATAGAGCAAGATCCAGCATAGGATCATCTGTTCTCTGCAATAGTGAATTGATAACCACATAACCAAAATGATAGAGCCACAAAATAATAGCAACACAAAAAGACAGTGCATATAACAAGTCCTGAACAATAATGGAAAAACATCAGTCAAATTCAGATAGCAATTACTGATAAATTACTAGACAAAAAATTCTGTAATTTGTATACATAAGAATATTCTCATATTACTGCATTTAGTTGGCCCTAGGGTAAAGAAACACCCTGCCCCCTAACAGTCAAATTCCACAACTGGACAACAAGATAATTCTTTTGTCATTGCTCTCAGATATGAGCTCTTAGTTGGCTCCAAAGCTAAACAAGACCTTGCTCCCTAACTATGCTCACCTAATACATCGTTTAGCTTGGCAATTGCAAAGTACCAACAAATTATAGGCTAAACATAGTTCTGAAAATTAAAACCCTTACACTGTAGAACTATTGTACAATAGAGGCAATATAAATAACATATCAGGGTGTACTGAGCAACACAGGTCTAGGTAATCAACAAGTGAATAAGTAGCTAACAGAATAGTAAACAAGCCCTGTCCACACGGTTGGCGCAAGAAATCGTCTTGCGCTAACAAGTACAGCGAGAGTTTCTTATAAGGAGGAGACTCAAGCTTGGAGACGAAGTTTGAGAGGAAGGGACACCGAAAATGTATTGATAGTTGAAAAGATTGGTCTAGAGGGAGTATCACTATGTGTCTGTGTTTGTGTGTATCTGTCCTTTTCCCCCGAGGACCATGGCCCCCCATTTATAGGGTTGTATGCAGCTTGGTGTACAAGTTATCACCATGTACAAATATTTAGAACCTGGTCAAATTACATGGTCTTATCATGGATAACTACTTTTAACCCTACATAGAAGATAAATATCTACCATAACAACTATTATGGTACAAGAAACCCTGGGGGTTGAGCCGGTCGCCAATTGCGGACCGGCGCCGCACTGCTAGGGGTGTTAGGATGACCTCCATTGCAATAGAGTGTCAGGATAAGTACCACTTGCACCGGCATTAATTGTCCATCACTTCGTGTCTGGTCGGTTGCAGGGGGTGTCCTTTCTTCCCCGATATTAACTCCGGAGACCTGCTGCATCTTCGAGCTTCGAGAAGGCCACATAGGCACCGAATGGATGGGCCTGAAGGGGTCCACAGCCTCCAAAGGTCAGGCCTCCTGCTGAGAGTCTGGAGACTGAAGACTCTGGAGGGACCTTTGATAGCGGTCCTTAACCATTGTTCACAGGCTCATCTATTTCCCCCAACACACCTAGGATCAATACCTGATCACCGCACCAAATTGTGGCGACAGATTATACAGAACAAGAACCAGCAGCTACTAGCAGTCCAAGTCTCAGGATCAATCAACAAAGATAGCCTATAATCTCATCACACTCGCAAGGGCTAGAATCAGTTTAGGCATATCATCACAGAGCATTACCTCACAAGAACAGGAACAAATACTTGAGCATTACCTCACAGAGTATTATCATTAGTTTGATCGAATTACCTCTCTCGACCAAACAAGAACAGGGAACAAACATCTGTTGGCAGTTGGAAGATGAAACTAATGATGCATTTCCTACCAACAAGCAACACTCAACCCGACTAGAGACCCTAGGCTCAGTGTAGGTACTACAACAGGGAGCCTAGATTGAATCCATGTGACAAACTCTAGGCTGCCAGATGGGGAGGTGATGGAGGGGGAGGAGCGGGATGTTTACCACAATGGCAATGTGGGCTCCTGTTGGTCCTCTTACGTGGGTGTGATGGCAGCGCGAGCACCTCCCCCCCTCCTCCTCGGTGGCAGCGATGACGCGAATGACTCCTAGTCCTCCTCATCGTCGGTGGGGTCGACAGTGGCGTGGGTGGCCTCCTCCTCCTCCTTGGGGGCGGTAGCAGCATGGGTGACTCCTGGTCCTCCTCCTCATCGGTGGGGTCAATGATGGCATGGGCGGCTCTACCTGCTTGGGGGCAGCAGCGATACAGGTGGCCTCATGGTCCTCCTCCTCAAGGGCGGTAGCGGCACGGGTGGCGGGCTTCTAGTCCTCCTCGTCGGTGGAGATGACGATAGCGGCGGTGCAGGTGGGAGGCGATTTGGCAGAGGGCCCAGATGGAAGGTGAAAAATTCTATGTGTCAAGGGCGCAGGTGGCGGTTTGTTTTTATAGGGAAGGACCTTCACTGCCGGCTGAAAAGGACGTTTTATAGGGAAGGGCCTTCATTGCCGGCTCAAGAGGACGACCGGTAGTGAACGGAGACCTTCACTACCCGCTCATGACTTAGGCCGGCAGTGGAACTCCTTTCGCTGTCGGCGTCGGGTGGGTGTGGGAGCAAACTATTTGTTTGCGCTGCGCACGAGCGCATAGACTCGAACCCACAACCTGCCCCAAAGTAAGACCAAACAAACAAATGCGCTACTGAAGTGTTTTCGTTGTTGTTGGTATTGAGATTCTTTATTAATATTTAGTTAATCTACAGCAGGCCAATATTCATATTAATTTTAGTTTCAAAACATATTTATTTTAATTACAACTCGCTACATACCTAAAGTTTGCTATATACCTAAATTTCATAAAACAATTATAAGTCATTAAAATTGAAAATAAATATGCTTGTACCTAAATTTCTATGTTGGAGCTTACTAATTAATTAAAATATATAATTGGAGCTTGCTATATACCTAAATTTCATGGCTAAATTTTTTAATTCATTAAAAATGAAAAATAAATATGTTCATACCTAAATTTCTATTTTGGAATTTTTTAATTAATTAAAATATGTAATTAGAGATTGATATATACCTAAATTACATGGACAAATTTTTTAATTCATTAAAAATGTAAAATAAATATGCTCATACCTTAATTTCTATAATGGAGCCTAGTAATTAATTAAAAATAAAATTGGAGATTGTTATATACCTAAATTTCATGCTAAATTTCCTAATTCATTAAAAATAAAAAATAAATATGCTCATACCTATAGCTCATGTAAATCAATAATAAAGACACCTTCACTAATACATTGTAATTCATGTCCTTGATTAATATGCAAATAAAGCTACTTAATCTAGCTTAACGATTCGCCCTTCATTATGATCACAACGTACATAGGGAGGTCCATCAGTGCCTTCTGTAGACCTAGGTCGATGTGCTCTCTGAAAGGACGTAGCGTGTCAAATTGGTTGTAGTCTTCCTTATCGATGACATTCTCCACTCTGACAATCCTTCATTTTCCTTGAAGAACCAAGTGGGGCTCCTTCTTGTTATCCGAGTTTGGGTCCTTTACATAGAAGACTTGCATAACATCTTTTGCAAGTATGAATGATTCTTCTCTGTGTCCGACGAATTTTTGGTTAACTGTAGTCATACCGTACATATCGATCTTCACGTCCACTGGGAGTCTGACCCATTGGTACTAGAAAAGAGGAGCCTTTAACACTCCATAGTCGAGCTCCCAGATCTCCTCTATGAATTCATAGTACATCTCCCTATTGCCATTGCAGTCATAGGCATCTATAAGGCACCGCTATTTTGGTTGGCGCTCTTATTATCTTGTGCTCTCTTATAAAATGTATAGCCATTTATGTCATATCCTTTGAATGTGAGGATTATAGTTGATGGTCCGTGAGCCAACACATTCAACTGAGCACACTCTATCTGCTTATACGTCATGTGTCTATGTAACTAGGCATCAAAATGATCTTGGTGCTCTTGCGCGAGCCAAACATTGGACTTCCCTAAGTTTTTGGTGCGTAGTATCTTCTAGTGTTCTTTGACATACATGCCCATTACAGCTGATTGTTGCAGAACTGCGAAATATTCTTGCATCAATGAAACGAGATCGTTTGTGTGGAATGAGTTGGCATCTATCATCTCTTTCCCCTGTAGCATAACCTCATGAATTGGTTTGAGGTTCATATAGTCCATACAGAAATAAATGACCTCCTCGGTTCCCCAGTTGTCGGCCATGCAGCCTTCTGGTTGATTTCGGTTACGAACATATTTCTTTAGAACTCCCATGAATCTCTTGAAAGGGTACATCTGATGCGAAAACACAGTGCCAAAAATCTGTATCTCTTTCACAATGTGAAGAATGAGATACACCATAATATCAAAAAAAGACGAAGGGAAACACACCTCAAGCTGGGATATAGTCTCGACCACATCTTCCTACAGCTTATCAAGCTTGGTCGGATCGATGACATTATGTGATATCACGTTGAAGAATGAACACAACTTTATGATTGGATTTCGGACCTTCGGCGGTAGAATACCTCTAATTGAAATTAAAAGCATCTATGTCATCAACACATGACAATCGCGAGACTTCATGCTAGTAAATTTTAAATCTTTCATGTTTACTAGTCTCTTTATGTTGGCGAAGTAACTGGATGGAACTTTGATTCGATGCAAGCACTTACACATTGCAATTTTCTCCGTCTTGCTCAGACTGTAGTTAGCGGGACCAAGATATTTGTTGCCTTCTTATATATCATTAAAATGTAGATCTTGTCTGAGTTTCAAACGTTTTAGGTCCTTTCATGCTTGGAATGTATCCTTTGTTTTGCCATGTATGTCTAGTAACATACCAATCAAGCTATCACACATGTTCTTCTCAATGTGCATGACATCGATTGCATATCGAACCACCAAATCGGACCAATAAGATAAGTCATGAAAACAAGATTTCTTTTTGAACATAGGAGCTCTAAGTTTAGATTTTGGAACCGGTGTACTCTCGCATCCCTTTCCAAGGGTATCCCTAAGTCCCTTTATAAACTCATATACCTGTCTCCCAATACGATGCTTAGGAGGTGGTCGAGTCTCAACTTTCCCATCAAAAGCTATTCTACTGCTGTGGTATGGGTGATCCTTGCGAAAAAATTTACGATGACCTTGGTACACCATTTTTCGGCAGTTCTTCAGCCACAAGCTCTCTGTTTCATCCAAGCAATGCATGCATGCAAAGTAGCCTTTGACAGTCTGGCTTGATAAGTTACCAAGGGCTGGCCAATCTTGGATTATTACAAATAGCATTGCGCATAGGGTGAAGTTCTCCCATTTGTATTCATCTGATACCTTCACATCATCATTCCACATTGTCACAAGATCTTCCGTTAATGGGTTCAGGTAGACAACGATATCATTGCCTGGTTACCTTGGCCCTTGTATTAGCGTCAGTATCATAAGGTACTTTCGCTTTTTAGACAATCAAGGAGGAAGGTTGTAGATCCATAGTCATAGGACAAGTTCTTTGACTACTACTCATGTTGCCGAATGTGGATTTATCCCATCCATACTCAACCAAAATCTTATGTTCCTCACATCTTCTATAAAGGACTTCTTGCATTTCCTATCGATGTTTCTCCACTATGTAGAATCAGTGGGGTATCTCAGCATTCCATCATCCTTATGCTCATCGACGTGTGTAGCAAACATGGCCCGCTTAGGGCATATATGTGATTTTGGTGATTAATGATAACATAGTCAATGAGACTAATATGTTTGTCAAGTATATGCTTCAGTAGGTCTCATGGATACAACAAAAGAGAAGTCACAAAGCCAGAATAAAGAGAGAAATGAATTGGACTTCTTCCATGAATTTTGATGTGATCAAATGGGATGGGTTTCTCTACAATTATGTAGAGCACTTCACAAGCTTTCCATAGAGTTCAAGATCATCAAAATCGGAGTTCGGAATGGAAAGTTATGTCCGAATACGAATTGCTAGTTGGCTGAAAATATGCACGCCAGATATTACAGCATTCACAAAGAAAATACACCAGCATTCACAAAAATGCTCCGGCGTTCACAAAGAAAATACTCCAGCATTCACAAAAAATTTGCATCAAAGTCTAATACACGCTAGATGTCCCAGCATTCACAAAATGAACATGCCAAACTATTTTTTGCAGAGAGGATGCAAGTGGTTCGGTTGGCATCGTATGCACACTGGATGTTCCGGCGTTCATATGAGGACATCACGTTGGATCTTCCGGCGTTCACAATGAGTCTGAGCAGGTTTCCAATGGCTAGTTCGTAGATGATGTACAAGCCGGATGGTTTGATGAGTACAATCTATGTACACCAAATCATCTGGCGTTTACAAAAAATTTGAGTCATTGAAGCAACAACTAGTTTGCGGGGTTAAGGCTATAAATACCCCTCAAACTCAGTCATTTGAAGGTGCTGGAGTCCAAAGAAGCTCACATACACTTGAGAAGACATCCAATCCATCAAAGTGCTTAAAATGATCATCCAAAGTAACTTAGCACAAGATTTGAGAGTGATTAATGCTAATAGGCCTAGAGAGAGTTGTTGCTAGGTGTTGTTACCTAGAGAGTGGATCAAGGAGTGATCCTACCATGTACCTAGAGGTACGCCGACACCTTGGAGTCTTGGTGACTTGCCAACACCTTGGGCCTTGGTAGTTCAAACTTGTTGACCCTCTGACTTGGTGTGGAGCGGAAGTAAGAAGTTTGTACGGGGATGCAGAGACCCTTGTTTTAGTGGATCAAGCTCCGAAGTGAAGACAATGATAAGTGACCAAAAGAGAGGCTTGGTGTGTGTACGGGGACGTAGAGACCCTTGTCTTAGTGGATCAAGCTCCAAAGTGAAGACAATGACAATTGACTGGAAGAGAGGCTTGGTGTGAGCCTTGTCTTTGTGGTTTGGTGGCTCAAGAGCCGTAACCGGAAGAGTCTTGGTGGCCAGGATCATATCCTTGGTAGAGCTTCAACGTGGACTAGGGGTGGTATTCATGCTATTGGTACCACAAGATAAAAATTTCTTGTGCCAAGTTTGCTCTCTCTACCTTATTCATGTTTCCGCAGTTACATACTTGCAATTTACCTTCCTAGAGTAGGTGACAATCCTTTTTAACTGTAGAGTATACATACTAGATAAACCTAGAGCATATTTAGATAGAAATTGGTATAGGTTTATCTTGTGAAGCTTTTGGAGACAAATAGTTTTAAATATCCTAATTCACCCTCCTCTTAGGACATCACCGATCCTTACAATTGGTATCAGAGCCTCGTGCTCTTGATAGGTTTAACCGCCTAGAGTTGTGACGTCTGAGGTTGGGATGGATATCGGTAGGGCTCCACTTTTCGATGGCACTAACTTCCCCCGTTGGAAAACTCTAATAACTTATGATTTGCAAGCCAAAGGTTTTGATGTTTGGAAGGTCACCGAAGAGGGGATGAGACCGCGTCTCACAAACAAGGAGAGACAATGCGATGCTATGGTGATGAGTATCCTTTTATCATCTCTATGCACTTGTGCTTTTAATAATGTTATTCTCTCACCAATGTACGTGATATTTGGACTAGTCTCATTGAAAAACATGAAGACACAAAAGATGTGTGTAATGAAAAATATCATGTGCTAGTCTCTAAGCTTAATAGTATAAAACAACTTGCCCATGAAAGTGCTAATGACATGTCCCCATGTTTGAATATTCTTGTCAATGAGATAAATAGGCTAGGTTTGACACAAATTAGAGACGATCAACTGGTGATAAGGATACTTCAAGCTCTTCTTCCAAAGTACAAGTTGATAGTCTCCATCATCTACGAAAAGAATGATATCAAGAAGATGACTTCAAGCCAAGTAATCAACAAGGTCACCACCCATGAGATGACAATGAACATGGGGGGTGGAAGATTCTTCCTCATCCGACGCCAAGATAAGGAGACAAGAGCAAGAGTCAAGCTCAAGCGAAGATGATGGTGATGAAGACTAAGAGAGCGATGAAGAAGATGAGCAAAGCACCTCAAGTGATGAAGAGATTGATCCTAAGGTCATCAAGCTCATCTCACAAGTGGAGAAGAACATCAAGATGATTAATGCCAAGATTTATCATCGAATCTCCAAGAAAGACTTAGTCAACACAATAGATCATATCAAGAAAGAGAAGATCAAGAACAAGAGAAAGATAAGGGGATGAAGCAAAGCATTTGCAAGTATATGAAGATGGGTGAGTGAAGATGAAGATTCAAGCTCAAGTAATGAGAGCTTCACCATCCACTCCTCCAAGAGAAGCTCTTACTCAAGGTCATCATCACGCATGTGTCTTATGACCAAAGGTATGGAAAGTGATGTAAGTGATGACGAGTTCGATGAGGGTTCACCCTCTCAAGAAGAACTTTTTGAATTAATCAATGAGCAACAAAGGGCTTTAAAGAAACAATCTAAAGAACTTAAGAAATTCAATACCCTTAATGATATTCATGCTACCTTTCTGTCTAATTATAAACAATTATTCCGCAAATTTGAACTGCTAAACAAGGAGCATGAAGAGCTTAAGGCAAAATTTGAGTGCAATGAGTCTCAACATAAGGTTACTTTGAAGCAATCTACCTCTCTCTTTAATTTTAATCCTAAGGTAGATGCTTCTACTTCTTGTGATGATTTAATCAATTTATCTAGCTCACCCATTTGCAATGAGACATGTGTTGAGAATGTTGTTGTAGAATCATCTAATGATCTTATTGTACAAGAAAATGATTAGCTCAAGCGTTTGACCGCTAGGGAACAGAGTGTTTTGGTGCTCTGTTTCAGCCTTGCGGTCTGATCGTGACTTGTGGTAGTCTGACCACCAAACTGATGATAGAGTCATCATTTCACTTTTATAGCCATTGTACTATCGGTAGTCTAACTGCCAGGTGAATTGCGATGTGACCGCCAGAAACGTAGAGATGTCAAATCATGGGTAATGACCACTTTTCACATGATAGACAATAAATAGACGCTTGGCAGGTTCAGGGGGGCTATCTAGCACTTCACTACAATACATTTGAGCACTTGCCCTCCTTCTCTCTCTTGGCTTAGTGGTTGCATTTTTTAGAGTGTGAGAGCTTCTAGTGCATAACTTTGAAGAGTTTGAGCATTGAGGCAATAGCGATCCTTCAAGCAAGCGTCATCGACTTGTTACCCTTGGAGGTTTCCTCCTCATAGATGGCATGGAGGTGGATGCACCGTTGAGCCCTTCAAAGAAGCTTGTAAATGAGCCACGATGGTGATTGTGAAAGGCTTTGAGCATGCCATGTCGGAGCGGTAAAGTGCTACTCTAGTGAAATCAAGGTATTGAGCAGTTCATTATTCTATTCTGGCTTAAAATCAAGTTGCTCGGTGTGAGCCCTTTCTCAGTTTGAGAATTGGATACTTGATAAAGAAGCGGTAGAACTTGAACTCACCTAAACGTGGATTAGGGTGATCGACAAATCACCGATACCACGGGATAAACTTTGGGTGTCTTCTCTTGAGATATTTTCTTTATTGTTGAGCTATTTACTGTCATACAATTTATCTTCCTAGAATATAAATTGTTGCATGTCAGCCTAGGACTGCAAACCTTGACATAGCTCTTAGTTGTTTTATATTGCTTTAGTAATCATTAGTTTGTTTTTCCAAGTTTTCTTAATCGTTTAGCAATTAGTTTTAAAACCGCCTATTCACACCCTCTAGCCGGTATCCTTGATCCTACAAATAGTATCAGAGCATATGACTCCTTTTTATAGCGGATCTAATCATCCTTTTTATAGCGGATCTAATCATCCCGGAGTAGGATTATGGCTAGTGACACTCATGTCAATGTGGGGAAGGCACCGTTCTTTAAGGAGTCAAACTATGCTTATTGGAAGGCTAGAATGACCGTCTATCTTAAGGCTATAGGCAGTAAGCTATGGGATATAGTGGATAAAGATTTTGCAATTCTTGATCCTACTAATCTTACCGATGCGGATAAAAATAATACTCTCACAAATGCTCAAGCTATAAATGTTCTCTATGGTGCATTAGATCTTAATGAGTTTAATCGTGTATGCAAACTTGAGACCACTCATGAAATTTGGGAAATGCTAAAAGAAATTTATGAAGGGACAACTATGGTTAAGGATACAAAACTTTTTGTTTAGAAAGGGCAACTTGAGAAATTTCCTATGTTACCAAATGAAAGCATTGCCAAAATGTTCAATCGATTAAACAACATAATAAATGAGCTCAATGGGCTTGGTATGGATGTATCCGATGTTGATTTCTCTTATAAATTTCTTAGAGCTTTGCCTAACAAGTATGATACTATTGTGACTTTGCTTGTGAGAACTAACTTGAAGGATACAACTCCAATGCAAATCTTAAGTGGAATTCTCACCTATGACATTTTCAAGAAGTCACAAGAGGATCTTCATGATGATGCTACCGACATCAAGAAGAAAAGTGTTGCATTCAAAGCTCAAGCATCAAGAGACAAAGATGATCATGAATAGAGTGATGATGAAGAAATGACTCTCTTTGTAAGAAGATTCAAGAAATTCATGAAGAAGAAAAAATATTAAGGTGGATACAACAAAAGGGGACAATGATATAAAGGAAATCCCTTTGAAGAAAGAAGATGCTTTGAATGTGGCGAAAAGGGACATATTACACATTGCAAGAACAAAAAATAACAAATATACCAAGAAGAAGAAGGAGAGTGATGGTAAGAAGGTATTCAAGAAATACTACAAGAAGAAGAAAGATGGCCAAGCATGCTATGTTTAGTGGGATTCGGATGCAAGCTCAAGCTCCGATTCCGATGAAGAGATGCCATCTCAAAAGGGTCTTACCGGTGTAGCCATCAAGGAAGCACCTTCACTCTTTAACACACCTTTTTGTCTCATGGCAAAAGGTGACTCAAAGGTGAACAACAAATCCGGTGGAAGACATTGGGTGCTAGATAGTGGATGCACTAAACACATGACCAGAAATCAAAGGATGTTCACCTCTATGAGCAATAATGGACCGGAGTATGATAAAATCACTTTTGGAGATAATAGCAATGGAAAGGTAAAAGGTTTAGTTAAAATTTCTATATCAAATGATCTGTCTATTTTAAATGTATTTTTAGTTAAATCTCTAAATTTTAATTTACTATCCGTTGCTTAATTATGTGCTCTTGATCTTCCATGCATTCTCTCCAAATGATGTGATCATTTCTATCAATAAGGATAATAGTGTAGTTTTCAAAGGTTTTAGACTTGGTAATATTTATCTAGTTGATTTCTCTTCTAACGATGCAAGCCTAAGTACATGTTTATTTACGAAGTCATCAAAAGGTTGGGTTTGACATAGAAGGCTTGGTCATGTTGGTATAAATCAACTAAATCATTTATTAAAGCATGATCTAGTAATAGAGTTGAAGGATGTGAAATTTGAGAAGAACATAGCACTTGTCAAGCCGGAAAGCAAGTTTGAAATTTACATCCATACAAAAGCTCGATGTCAACCTCAAGATCATTAGAATTATTACATATGGATTTATTTGGCCCAACAACATATGTAAGTATTAGAGGTAATAAGTATTATCTTGTTATTATTGATGATTTTTCTAGATATACTTGGGTATTCTTTTTACATGATAAGACTATTGTATTTAACACTTTCAAAAGTTTTGCCAAGATGGCCAAATATGAATTTGAGTTCAAGGTCGAGAAAGTGAGAAGTGACAATGTCTCCGAATTCAAGAAAGTGAGAAGTGAAGAAAGGGGAACCAAACATGAATTCTTGGCCAAATATACCCCAGAGAAAAATGTAGTAGTTGAATATGGCAAGATCAATGCTTTCGGAATATAATGTTTCAGACAATTTTTATGCTGAAGCCATTAATACCACTTGTCACTCATCAAATAGATTGTATTGTCATTGGTTGTTGAAGAAGACTCCATATGAGTTCCTTATTGGAAGAAAATCAAACATCTCATATTTTCAGGTATTTAGATGCAAATGCTACATTCTAAAGAAAGGTACTCATTTACCAAAATTCCAAAAAAATTGTGATGAAGGTTTCTTACTTGGTTATTCTTCTTATAGTAAAGCTTATCGTGTCTACAACCAAAATTCTGGTTTGGTTGAAGAGACGCATGATGTTGAATTTCATGAAACTAATGGCTCTCAAGAAGACCAAGACAATTTGGATGGCCTAGGCAATGAAGGCTTGAGAAGTGCTATCAAGAATATGTCAATAGGTGACATCAAGCCAAAAGATGAAGGTAAACAAGAAGATGATCCATCTACATCAATTCAGTCTATTCCATCTACTTTCACTACAAATGATCAAGGTCAAGCACATGATGTGAAAGACAAGGAAGATCAAGTACAACAAGCTACCACTTCATCAACTATTACAAGACCCGGTTGCTCATCCATGCCATTGCCAAGGATCACCTCATTGATCAAACTGTTGGTGACATTAGTAAGGGTGTTCATACTCATTCTCGTATTACATCATTTTATGAACATTATTCTTTTGTATCTTCTATTGAGCCTAACCATATAGAAGAAGCACTTAATGATCTGGATTAGGTGAATGCAATGCATGAAGAGTTGAATAACTTCACCCGCAATGATATATGGGAATTGGTAGAAAGACCAAATCCAAGAGATCACAACGTGATTGACACAAAATGGGTCTTTCAAAATAAGTAAGATGAAGAAAGAATTTTTGTGAGACATAAAGCAAGATTGGTTGCTCAAGGATATACTCAAGTCGAAGGTTTGGATTTCGGTAAAACTTTTGCTCCTGTAGCTAGACTTGAGGCTATCAGAATCTTGCTTGCTTTTGCTTCATCTCATAATATTAAGTTATATCAAATGGATATGAAAAGTGACTTCTTATATGGTAAAATTAGTGAACTCATCTTTGTTGAATAACCACCTAGTTTTGAAGATCCTAAAAAGCTTAATCATGTGTATAAACTCTCTAAAGCTCTTTATGGCCTTAAACAAGCCCCATGTGCATGGTTTGAGAGACTTTTCTTGTTTCAAAAGGCTTTAAAGTTGAAAAAGTTAATACTACTTTGTTCACTAAATCTATTGCAAATGATTTCTTTGTACGTCCTCTGACAGCTAGCGCGCCAGGTAGGGGGGTTGCATCCCTGAATCCGCTTTATTTTCTGCAGAAAAGATGGTAGGTGGACATCGTCTCTAACGCACCAGCTCTGGCTCCAGTGAAGAAGCGGAGCCCATCGTTCAGGAGGCCCCAGTTTCTGCTGTTCCTCAGTAGCAACGGCGGTCGGCCCGTACGGCACTCCCCTCCCTCGAGGACAACGGCGCTGGGCCCAGCAGGGCCGCCGCTGCCATCGCAGGTGGGCCGCCTAAACCTCAGCATTGGGCAGACGCCCCTGCCGCAAGATCCACGTCCGGACAGCGCCGGGCACCGTTACGACGTAGGCTCGCCTTCGGTGACGCCAGCCCTGGGAGTGAATTGCTTGCAGTGCAAGCACTCCTCAGGCACCCGCTTGTCCAGGCAGCAGGGGAAACCCCAGAAGGCCGTTGGCTGCAGGAGGTGGCCGCCCTGGTGGGCACCGCTCACCGGCAGGTGCTGGCCGAAAGCTCCCGTGCCACCTCCCACCGCGGTGCAACCAAAGCCGGTCCATCCTCAGGTGGCGGCAGAACCGGCCGGGGGGCCTCCAGGCGGAGTTCCGCTCCCCTGGCCACAACAGGAGCCCAGGACCTCCGCTTACACCTCAACGAGCGGAGGGCTGTCAAGGATGCGCGCGTCACCCTTGACCGCCACCGGGAGTCCCGGCACGAGGTCGAGGCACAGGACCAGGCTTCCTCTATGCCGACCCGTGACCACCGGGGTTCCCCGGTGCGCTGGTGTTCGCCCCCCAAGGGCGCTGCTGGCGCCGTGGGATATGGCACAGGCTGCTGCGCATTCACCAGCGGGCTCTGACGGGTCAATTGGCCCATGAAGTTTAGGCCAGAACTACCGGAGAAGTACGACGGGTCCATCGACCCCGTCGAGTTCCTCCAGATCTACACCACCGCCGTTCAAGCGGCGGGCGGCAGTGAAAAGGTTATGGCTAATTACTTCCATGTAGCCTTGAGGGGCTATGCCCGCTCCTGGCTTATGAACTTACCCCCAGGATCCATTGGCTCCTGGGATGATCTCTGCCACCAGTTCGTGGCCAATTTTCAGGGCACCTTCACACTCCCCGTCTTGGAGTGCGACCTCCATGCCATAAAGCAACAAGAGGGGGACACGCTGAGACGCTTCATACAGCGCTTCAGCCAGGTCCGTAACACCATCCCGCGGATTACCCCCCATGCCATCATCGTCGCATTCCGGCAGGGTGTCCACGACGAGCGGATGCTCGAAAAGCTAGGTACGCATGAGACCCCCCATGCCATCATGGTCGCATTCCGGCAGGGCATCCACGACGAGCGGATGCTCGAAAAGCTAGGTACGCATGAGGTTGAAACCACCACGGAGCTTTTCGCGTTGGCCGACAAATGCGCCAAGGCGGCGAAGGCTCGGTCGTGGCATGTTCCGCGCCCTGAGCAACCCGCTGCTGACAAGGCAAGTCCTTCCCCCTCTGACAGGCGGGAAAAGAAAAAGAGAAGGAGGCGCGACACTGCCCCTGTCGTGCCAGCCGCGGGCCCTGCCCGCAGGCCGGCACGCCGGGTGGCTGTCGACAGGGTGGCCCGCTCCCGCAAGGGCTCCCGCTCCCGCGAGGCCCGAACTAGGAAAGTGGTGTGAGATCCACCAAACCGGCTGGCATGACCTCACCGAGTGCCGGTCAGTCAAAGGACTCATCGAGCGGCGCCAGAAGGAATGCGAGGAGCGCCGCAGGGGTGGCGACGACAAAGCCGCCCCCGAGAACCATGAGCTCAGTTCCAAGAGCCCGAGCACACCATCGCCTTCATCGATGGCGGCGCATACACGCCCCCCTCCCATCGCTGCGTCAAGACAATACGGTGTGAGGTGTGCTCGGCTACCCTGGGCACTACGAACGCAAGGCCACTGAAGTGGTTGGACACCCCGATCACGTTCAGTCTGGCGGACCACCCCGCGAGTACTGCAGGCGTGGGGTGACTACCTCTGGTAGTGTCCCCCACCATCTGCAATGTGAAGGTCAGCAGAGTGCTGATCGATGGGGGTGCAGGCCTAAACCTCCTATCCCAGGATGCCTTCAAGTAGCTGCAGGTGCCTTCAAGGCACCTAAAGTCGTCGCTTCCTTCTACGGGGTGACACCGGGGCATACCTTGCCCCTCGGGCAGGTTGAGCTGCCCGTCACATTCGGGAGCCGGGACAACTTCCGGATGAAGAATGTCGTCTTCGACGTCGCGGAGGTCCCCCTGCCCTACAACGCCATCCTCGGGCGCCCGGCGCTCGCCCGGTTCATGGTGGTGACACACTATGCCTACCTCACAGTTAAGATGCCGGGCCCCGCGGGCTCCATCTCTGTGCCCGCGAAGACCGGCAGCGCCATCTCCTGCGCTGAGCAGCTCTACTCGATCTTGGTCTTTGCTTGGGCCGAGGTCGAAGGACACCCATGTGGCCCGGGACCCTGTTCGTCCAAACCCCAACTCGCCGCCGACGCCTCCATCCCCATGAAGGAGGTCGTGGTGGGCGAAGACTCGTCCCAGGTCGTCCGGATCGGCGGTGACCTGGGCAACAAATAGGAAAGTGTGCTCGTCGCCTTCCTCCGGGCTAACGTCAACATGTTTGCATGGTAGCCGTCCGATATGCCCAGGATCCCTAGGGAGGTGATCGAGCACCACTTTGCTGTGCGACCAGACGAACGGCCGGTGAGGCAGAAGGTCCGGCAGCAGTTGCTCGAGCGCCATGAGTTTATCCGGGAGTAGGTCAACAAGCTCCTTGACGCCAGCTTCATCTGAGAGGTCCTCCACCCAGAGTGGCTGGCAAACCCAGTCATCGTCCTGAAGGCCAACGACAAGCTGCGGATGTGTGTCGACTATACGACCTAAACAAGGCTTGTCCGAAAGATCCTTTTCCTTTACCCCGCATAGATCAAATTGTAGATTCCACTGCAGGATGCAATCTTTTGTGTTTTTTAGATGCAAATTTGGGTTATCACCAAATTCGCATGGCCAAACAGGACGAGGAAAAAACATCTTTTACTACCCCGGTGGGGACCTATTGCTATGTCTCAATGCCTTTTGGTTTGCGCAACGCTGGGTCGTCATTCCAGCGGGCCATGCGCATTACCCTTGATTCGCAGGTTGGCCGCAATGTCAAAGCTTACATCGACGACCTCGTGGTCAAATCCTGAGAGCGCGCCACCCTGCTGGAGGACTTAGCCGAGACTTTCAATAGTCTCCGCACTACTCGCCTGAAGCTCAACCCCGAGAAGTGCATCTTCGAGGTACCTGCGGGCAAGCTCCTCGGTTTCTTGGTTTCCAGCCGAGGAATCAAGGCCAATCCGGAGAAGATCCGGGCCATCGAGCAGATGCGTCCCTCGGCTCGTCTCAAGGAGGTCCAGCGCCTCGCTGGCTGCATGGCGGCCCTGGGGCGCTTCATCTCCAAGCTCGGGGAGCGAGGGCTCCCACTCTTCAAACCGCTGAAGAAGACCAGTCATTTTGACTGGACAACAGAGGTCGAGAAGGCATTCCAGGACTTGAAGAAGTATCTCACCTCACCACCCGTACTGGTGGCCCCCTCCAAGGGCGAACCTTTGTTGCTCTACATCTCGGCCACTCCTCAGGTCGTGAGCATGGTACTGGTGGTGGAGCGTGATGAGTGCTCGGGGCAAGGTGCTGGGTCCGAGCTCCTAGTCGTCCCCGAGCAGCCTTCGGTTCTCGGGGCTCCTCCCAACCAGGGAGTCGAGCCCGAGACCACGGCTCCTCCCGACGAGGGAGTCGAGCCCGAGACCTCGGCTGACCCCGACCACTACACCGAGCTCAGGGGCTGTGACAAGTCGTCGGGCGAGGCAGCTATCCGGGCCCGCCGTGTACAGCGACAGGTGTACTTCATCAGTAAAGTCCTCCGAGACACCAAGACAAGATACCCCCAAGCCCAGAAGATGCTCTATGCAGTGCTCGTCGCTTCCAGGAAGTTGCGCCACTACTTCCATGCGCACAAGGTCTCGGTGGTAACCACATATCCACTGGGGCCGATCCTGCGGAACCGAGAAGGGACTGGGCGTATCGTCAAGTGGGCAGTCGAGCTCGCAGAATTTGATCTGCACTTCGTCAGCCGCCAGGCAATCAAGAGCCAGGCTCTGTCTGACTTTGTGGCAGAATGGACGCCGGTCCCTGAGATCAACAATGAAGAGCTTTCCGCATACCCCGGGCAAGACGGGCCCAGGTACTGGGTCATGCACTTCGACGGCTCCCTCACGCTAAAAGGTGCGGGGGCTGGAGTGGTGCTCACCTCCCCAACGGGTGAAGTACTCCAGTATATCATGCAGCTGCATTTCTGAGCAACCAACAACATGGCGGAATATGAGGGCCTCATTGCTGGCCTCCGGGCAGCGGTGGGTCTCGGGATCCGGTGGCTGCTAGTGAAGGGAGACTCCCAACTGGTGGTCAACCAAGTATCTAAGGAATACCAGTGCTTAGATCCTCAGATGGCGGCGTATGTGGCGGAAGTCAGGAGGCTGCAGAGGCACTTTGACGGCCTGGAGCTGCGGTACATACCTCGCCACGACAACGCTCTGGCCGATGACCTCTCCCGCCTGGCCTCTGCCTGGGCGCTCGTCCTAGCCGAAGCCTTTGAAGAAAGGCTCACACGGCCATCCGTCCTTCCTGCCAACCAGGATGAAGGGGAGCCCTCAAGCCTAGTTGAGGGAACCCAGGCAGCACCCTCAGTGGGAGGTCCCGTCAGGGTGCCGCTGCCCGGTGAGTGTGCTGCACT
Organism: Phragmites australis; assembly: GCF_958298935.1. NCBI lineage: Eukaryota > Viridiplantae > Streptophyta > Magnoliopsida > Poales > Poaceae > Phragmites > Phragmites australis. Next base: position 25,725,975 of record NC_084941.1, on the reverse strand, counting down.
TGCCAGTGGTTCTCAAGATGCCTCGTGGATCAACGAGATCCGAGGGTACTTGAAAGAAAACATCCTTCCCGGGGATGATGCCTCTGCGGAGAGGATTGCACGGTAGTCCAAACGCTATACCATAGTAGATGGGGATCTCTACTGGTGCTGCACGGACGGTGTCCTCCTGAAATGCATCACCCGGGTAGAAGGCAGTGAGCTCCTCACCGAGATCCATGAGGGCGAGTGCGGTGGCCATGCATCATTCCGCACGCTAGTCGGGAAGGCCTTTCGGCAAGGCTTCTACTGGCCTACAGCCCTCCAGGACGCTTCCGAGTTGGTTCAGTGCTACAGGGCATGCCAGTTCCACGCAAAGCAGATTCACCAGCCAGCTCAGGCTCTCCATACCATCCCCCTGTCATGGCCCTTCGCGGTCTGGGGGCTGGACATCCTGGGTCCATACCCCTGAGCAGTCGGGGGCTATGAGTACCTCTACGTCGCCATCGACAAGTTCACCAAGTGGCCGGAGGCGGTCCCAGTTGTCAAGGTTACCAAGAACACGGCGATCCAATTCATCTGTGGTATCACAAGTCGCTTCGGCGTCCCGAATAGAATCATCACCGACAATGGCACCCAGTTCACAAGTGCCTTGTTCGAATACTACTGCGAGGACCTCGGCATCAAGCTCTGCTTCGCCTCTGTTGCTCATCCTCAAAGCAATGGGTAGGTCGAAAGCGCAAATGTCAAGATATTGAAGGGGATGAAAACCTGGACCTACGACGTGCTGGCAAAGCATGGGAAAGGGTGGATCGATGAGCTGCCTGCTGTGTTATGGGCCAATCGGACCACGCCAAGCCGCGCCACTGGAGAGACACCGTTCTTCCTCATCTACGACACCGGGGCGGTCCTCCCCTCCGAGCTCACTCTCGGCTCCCCTCAGGTGAATGCCTATTCAGAAGGCGGACAGGAACAGCGAAGACGCGATGACGTCGATCACCTGGAGGAGCGTCGGCGGCGAGCCGCCATCCGAGCTGCCATATACCAGCAGAGCCTGCGGCATTACCATCAGCATCATATCCGGGCCCGGTCACTCGAGGTGGGGGATCTAGTTCTCCGAGGCGCCCAAACGTGCAAAGAAAGGAATAAACTCTCCCCTATGTGGGAAGGCCCCTTCATCGTGGCCGGTGTCCCGCGACAAGGCTCGTTTCGGCTGGCCACAAAGGATGGGCAGCCTCTCCCAAACGCGTGGAACATCGAGCATCTGCGCAAATTTTATCCATAAGACGGTATGTTTCTGCTCGGGCCAACCTGGTCAGGGGCCTCCCCCCTGCCCAAGTTGGCCGGGGTCTGCCACCACACATGTAAGTTACCACTTCTGTACAAATTGTCAATATACGCTCATATTACTCTCATTCCAAGTTTTTCCTCTGGAATCCATATGTTTAATCTGCTTGGTGAGCTGCTCGATTTGTGCGAGAAAAACAAGCTCTCTCATTTTTCCCGCTGATAAAAATGGATCCCGGTCGGTATGCGCGTGGGCAGTAGCTGCTGACTTAAGTCTGTTATGGTAGGCTGTGGTGCCCGGCTGCATGGCAGTACCTCGAGCACTACCGAGCCTCTGGGGTTCTCGGGTAATCCTACCGCTTGAACAAAGAGTGGTCGGGACGGCCTAGACCCCAGGGGCAGGCTATCGGTGCTCGGTCCGGTCAGTCCTACCCTGGGCACCACCGAACCATTGGACCTCTTGGTCATGCCTCTGTCTGTATACTTCACCGGTCCGGGCATTCGAGAGGTTTCGAGTCAAAAAATGAGAGCAGTCTATAATGTGTACCGCACTAACAGAGCACACCAAGCAAAGAATCTTTACCTATTTTTCAAACTTATAGATTAATGATCAAGAACCAAGTAGCCCGACCGCAAGGGCCTCAGTGCCCAGGGCGCTGCTCGAACCTACGGGGTCCTCAGGTAATCCTACCGCTCGAACATGAGTGGTCGGGACCGCCTAGCCCCTGGTTCTCACACCAATTTTCCAGTACTCGGGTGGTCCGTACGAGGGAACCAACGTTGCCGAGTGCCCCGAGCTCGGGGCATCTACGCCCTTCTGGATCGGTCGGCCGGAAGGCTGACAACTGTCCGGTGAGTAACTAAAGTTACATGAATTTCCTTTCATACATACACAATAAACTATTGTTCCCAAGTTATCCTCGGGACCCTCGCATGCTAATCTGTTCAGCGAGATGGTCTCCTCGCGCGCAAAACCCTGCCCACGTGTTCGCTTTTCTGTAACAACAAAAACAAACAATAGTCGTTGTACCGTATAGGCGGCGATGGCTGACCTAGGTCCTTTATGGTGGCCGCGGTGTTCAGTCAGCTTGGCAGTACCCCGAGCACTACCGAGTCTCTGGGGTTCTCGGGTAATCCTACTGCTTGAACAAAGAGTGGTCGGGACCGCCTAGACCCCAGGGGTGGGCTATCGGTGCTCGGTCTGGTCAGTCTTACCCCGGACACCACCAAACTGTGGGGACTCTTGGTCGCGTTTCCGCCCGCACGTGTCTCTGGTCTGCTTGTTTGGGAGGTCGCAGGGTGGAAAGTGCTCACTGGCCGTGGCATGCACCGTGCCGGATGGACTTATCTCCTGAGCAGGGAAGTTCCTGTCTGTGTCTCTTTGACTCAGTTACTACGGACTCGCGAGGACTCGAGGACTGGATGCTTAGGTGGTCCCACTACTCATACGATGAGTGGTCGGGGCAACCTAACTCTCGGGGGAAGAGGGCCGGGCTCTGTCCGGCCAGTGCCTCTCGGGACATCGAGCAAAAAGCAAGACAACATATAAAGACAAACACACAGTGGAGTTTCGATCCCAAAGAGTGGCTTCTATTATATTAAAAGGAATCGTTCAGGAGGGGATCACTCCCATATTTACAACATTCCAAAAACAAAAAACCTAACTATCTACAGGCTCAGGCGAAGACACGTCGCTGCTGCCGTCACCGCTCAGTTCCGGCTCCGGCTCCCGCACGAAACATGCCGCCACCTCAGCTTCATGTTAGACTGCTCGGCGATGACGGTCTCGAGCTCGTCCTATGCGTTCTTGAGCCTATCCTCGAGACTGGTGCCATCGGCGGCACTGGTAGGGACGCCCCTCGCGGTCGGGATCTCCAGGTGTTGGGCAGCCGCCTCGGTCTGAGCTCGCTGCAGCTGCTTGGCTCAGGCCACGATGGCCTACTCTCGGGCAGCCAGGTCGGCCTCCCACTTGGCGACCAGCTCCTCCCGGGCGGTGAGTGCCGACGATGCCGAGGCGACATCCGCCTCGCGCCGCGCGATCTGCTCCTCCTGGGCATCAAGGGCCACCGCCGTTATTTCGACATCGGTATCGGCCACGCTCGAGCTTGTTGTTCTAGCAGGCCAAGTCCGCCTGGGTAGACCGGACGGCCTCCTCCCTTTTGCTGGCCGCCTCCTCCCGAGACACCAGGTACTGCTCCCGAGCGAGCAGCTCTGCGACGCATCTCCGGGATGCCTGGTCGCGCTCAGTAGTGAGCCGCTCCATGCGGCTGGCCTTCTCCTGCGTGGCGATGGCCTCGTCGCATGTCTCCTCTAGTGCTTCCCGCTCCTCAGCCACCTCGCGCATTGACTTCTTGTAAGACGTGCGGGGCGAGGCGATACGGGTCTCCAGGAGCTTTCGGGCCTCCTCCAGCCGGCCCCTCTCAGAAACCAGGGCAATGCGCTCCTTCTCGAGTTCCGCCCGCTCTGCCGCCACGGCCACTTCGAGCCACCCTATGACCTCCCGGGCGCTTCCTAGCACCTCCGGGAGGGGTTCCGGGGCCTGGCCAGAAGGTGGCCGGGGGATGAGTCCCTTGCGAGCCCTCTCTGCAGAGGTGCTCAGGGTCCCCAATGGCTGCTGCGCTGGTGCCGCCCTCGTCGTGACCACCTCCCCTGCGGCCACTCGCTCCTTCCTTGGAGGGCTCGGGGCAGGTTCGGTTGGTGTTTGCTGCTCAGGACCAGCCGGGGCCCTTGGCTCTGGGCTAGCCGGTGTCCTCGGCTCCATATCCGTTGGCGCGCTCAGCCCCAGAACAGGGGCTAGCCTTGGCTCCTCCAGTTGCCTCTGGCCTCCTACGGGGTCCATGGACGGCCTGAAAACAAAAAAGGCTAGTAGCAAGCCAAAATCCGGGCAAATGTGCTCGAGACAGAAAGGGAGCTTACGTGGTTTTCAGCCCGCGGTACCGCCACTGGGACTCCGGGATCCGAAAGTCGGGGCTCTGCGGCTTCAGACCGGGCTCTGCCTTCCTCCTTTTAGGTGGAGGGCTCTGGCCCTCAGGCCGTTGTGGGCCGGCCCCAGTGGCCACCCCGGAGCCCGTCTCCGGCGGCTGGTCAGTCCGGTCACCAGTCGTTGCACCGACGGCCAGGCCCTAGCCTTCGGGCTGACGCGCCCTAGATCTGGCCTCCGTCCCGGACTCCACTCCCGAAGATTGGCCGCCTCGGCCACCCTCCGTCATGCCGCCCGCCGCCGGCCATTGCCGCGGAGGTGACAGCGACGATGATGAAGACGGCTGAGGGACCTACGCCCGGGGACGCTTCCCCTTCTCTCCTCAGGCCGCCAGCCTGCTGCCTTTAGTGGTGGCTCCCTGCCCTCCGTTGTCATCCACCCCGGGGATTTGTATGGTCCCGGGGTTCCAGCGCTCCGGACGATCCACCAGGCCTTGGGCGTCCAACTCCAGCATGGACGCCTGTAGTGCCGCACGGCCCAGGACTGCGCAGAGCGCCAGCTCTTCTCGAGGCAGACCGCCCGGGTGAGGACGTCGATGCCAGTCACCACCTTCAGCAGGGTTGCCAGCGCCCCCTCGTCGAGGTCCCCGTCCGGGCCGATGTGGGTCCTCGTCAGGTCGCCTGACCCGGTGTACATCCAGGCGAAGCGGGCATGCTCCTGCAGAGGGGCCAGACGGCAGCGCATGTAATCCACGACCACCATCAGTGAAGTCAGCCTCGCCCAGCGTAGGTCGTTAATGCGGTTCAGCACCGGGCGCAGGCGCTCATCCTCCGCGGGGGCCGCCTCCCAGATCGCCCTGTGGGGCTCTGCCATCATTTGGGGTAGCGTGAGGCGGTCGTGGGGGTTGACGTCGACGTAGACTCAGGTGGGCCAGCTGGACGCCGAATGTGTCCAGCACTTGCAGGAAGAACGTTGAGAATGGCAGCACCAGTCCAGCGGCGACGAAGGACACAAAGATCACGATCCGCTCCGACCGGCGCGTGGAGCGCGAAAAGTTAGCCGGCGTCACCACCGAAACCTCCCGCTGGCCGGTGGGCACCATCAGCTTGCGGACCTTCTCTACCCCCTCCTCGTTCATGATGCGGGACTTCGGCAGGACGCTGTCGGAGCTCGACGTGTCCCGACGACCGCTTCCTGCCCTCGGCATTCTTTGGCGGTGGGGAGTGCGCTGGAGGAAATGAGAAGAAGGGTGCGCTGCAGGCTGAAGAGCGAGAGCTCCCTGGGCGCAAGAAAGAAGAAGACAAAAGATGGAGATCGCAAGAATGGCGTGGGGGCAACTGTTCGTTCCCCCTCTCCCTTTTTATGTCGTGGGGATTTCAAACGGCACATTCCTCGGTGCAATATGCGAGGTGCATTCCCCTCGATCCGCGCGGTTGCCAGGCGCACTACCCTCGATCCGCGCGGTTGCCACGCTCGCCTCCCGCCTCGTTGTCACTCTCCTCGGAAGTCGGAAGGACACGCATCCTTTCGGTTTCCCGCCTGGGCCGTACCAAAAAACCTGGGCTGGAAAGGTTGCAAAGACAGGAAGATTCTAGTGTCTGAGGACGAGCCATGTGGCACCGATGCTAGGGCGGCCTCGAAGAAATAGGACCCCATCTGCAGTCTTTGGGCCATTGCCTGCCGATGGGCCCGGGGGCTGCTGTCGGTGACATGGGAAACAGGAGTCCCCGAGTTCCGAGGCCAGGATAGCAAAATGCCACGTGGCGCCCTCCCTCAGGGACTATCTCCCCGAGGTCCGAGAAGACCAAGTTCCGGGAGAGGGCGCTCGGGGCCATGAATAGTGGTCCCCGAGTACCCGAGTTCCCCGAGGACCCGAGCAGACACAGTTCAGGGAGAGGGCGCTCGGGGCCAAGAACAGTGGTCCCCGAGTACCCGAGTTCCCCGAGGACCCGAGAAGGTAGTTCCGGGAGAAGGGCGCTCGGGGCCATGAACAGTGGTCCCCGAGTACCCGAGTTCCCCGAAGACCCGAGAAGGCAGTTCCGGGAGAGGGCGCTCAGGGTCATGAACAGTGTTCCCTGAGTACTCGAGTTCCCCGAGGACCCGAGAAGGTAGTTCCGGGAGAAGGGCGCTCGGGGCCATGAACAGTGGTCCCCGAGTACCCGAGTTCCCCGAGGACCCGAGAAAAGGTATATCCAGATAGGGTGCTCGGGGCTATGAACAGTAGTCCCTGAGCACCCAGAGTTCCCTGAGGACTTGAGAAGCCCCTTGCCGGTGGACCCCACAAGGGCTCAGCGGTGAGGTGTCCATTAGTGAGAGACCCAATGCAGCATTTAAGAGGGAGCATGGCCTGTCACTTCCAACCACTCCCCCCCCCCACGCCTGCTGTCAGTCTCTGCCACTACTTGGTAGGGAGGTGTGGGGACATTTAATGCGGCGGGTCCCATCGCATGTCATCCAGCACGCCTCGGGATATCGTCGAAGGGCTCAAGGCTTATCGCCTGCCGCTCTGCTGTGTCAGGCTCGCTCTGGCCGGGTGGGCACGCAGAGTTGCTCGGTGGCTACCTGGTGGGCCCTCCCTGGTGCACCCGCAGAAAAGCAGGATAATGACGACAGGACCGGACGGGGGCGCATTTTCAACCCCCCCCCCCCCCGTAACGTCAATCTGGAGCCCATGATGGTTGCTCTCCATTTATGGCACCTTGGGACTCGCGCCATCCTTTCTGGGCATGCCAGGCCACCCCGACGGGGTATAAAAAGAGGGGGTACACCCCGATAACAAAAAGAGGTTTTTAGATAAGGCAGAAGAAGAAGTTTTGAGGACAAGTAAAGAGGTCGACCAAGGCTGAACAAGTTCTTCAGGACCAAGTCTTACAGATCGACACAAGGTCAAGAAGCTCAAGAGACGCAGACAAGCTAACGAAGACCGAAGATCTAGACTTAGAAACAAATCCTCGTAACACAAGAAATCCTCAGAGAGGCATTCCCATAGCATTTATAGCACACACACAGGAGTTGGGTATTACGCTCCGTGTAGCCCAAACCTGTCTAAAATCCCTTAGCATTTATTTCCACTAGCATACGATCAACCATCCCACCTGCATCTTATTTACTCTTATTAATTCACGTACGAGGTAGATTCAGAATCATCCCCCCGGCCAAATCTCAAAGGGGGTCCCTCCGGATCCCCGCTTGTGGAGTTCATCCTCCGACAGTCCCAGACTCCGCTCCCGAAGATTGGCCGCCTCGGCCACCCGTCGTCGCGCCGCCCGTCGCCAGCCGTTGCCGCGGAGGTGACGGTGATGATGATGAAGACGGATGAGGGACGTACGCCCAGGGACGCTTCCCCTTGTCTCCTCGGGCTGCCAGCCTGCTGCCTTCGGTGGTGGCTCCCCGCCCTCCGTTGTCATCCACCCCACCCCGGGGATTTGTATGGTCCCGGGGTTCCGGCTCCCCGGACGATCCACCAGGCCTTGGGCATCGAACTCCGACATGGACGCCTGCATTGCCGCACGGCTCAGGTCTGCGCAGAGCACCAGCTCCTTTCAGGGCAGGACTGCCCGGGTGAGGTCGTCGACGCCGGTCACCACCTTCAGTAGGGTTGCCAACGCCCCCTCGTCGAGGTCCCCGTCCAGGCAGATGTGGGTCCTCGTCAGGTCGCCCGAGCCAGTGTACATCCAGGCGAAGCGGGCACGCTCCCGCAGAGGGACCAGATGGCGACGCAGGTAATCCGCGACCACCATCAGTGAAGTCAGCCCCGCCCGGCGCAGGCTCTCATCCTCCGCGGGGGCCGCCTCCCAGATCGGCCTGTGGGGCTTCGCCGGCGTTTGGGGCAGCGTGAGGCGGTCATGGGGGTTGACATTGACGTAGACCCAGTCCCGGGGCCAGTCCTCCCATTTGCTGCACAGCATCTGCGAGATGTAGATGTTGCCGAGTCCCTCCCGCAGGTGAAAGTTACAGTAGCCGACCACCTCTACCTCGGTAGATCCTCTCTTCTTCCCGACCGCTTGAAGGATGAAGAAGTGCCGGAAGAGCGCGACCGACGGTGGCACTCCCACGAACACCTCGCAGAAGTGGGCGAAGATCGCCAGAATCACCACCGAGTTCAGACTCAGGTGGGCCAGCTAGACGCCGAATGTGTCCAGCACTTGCTAGAAGAACGTTGAGAATGGCGGCACCAGTCCGGCGGCGACGAAGGACACGAAGATCACAATCCGCTCCGGCCGGCGTGTGGAAGGCGGACAGTTCACCGACGTCACCACCAATGCCTCAAGCTGGCCGGTGGGCACCATCAGCTTGTGGACCTTCTCTGCCCCCTCCTCGTTCATGATGCGGAACTTCGGCAGGACGCTATCGGAGCTCGACGTGTCCCGGCGACTGCTTCCTGCCCTCGGCATACTTTGAGGGTGGGGAGTGCGCTGGAGGAAATGAGAAGAAGGGTGCACTGCAGGCTGAAGAGCGAGAGCTCCCTAGGCGCAAGAAAGAAGAAGACAGAAGATGGAGATCGCAAGAATGGTGTGGGGGGCAACGGTTCGTTCCCCCTCTCCCTTTTATGTCGTGGGGATTTCAAACGGCACATTGCTCAGCCCAATCTACGAGGTGCGCTACCCTCGATCCGCACGGTTGCCACGCGCGCCTCCCGCCTCGTTGTCACTCTCCTCGGAAGTCGGAAGGACATGCGTCCTTTCGGTTTCCCGCCTGGGCCGTACCAAAAAACCTGGGCCGGAAAGACTGCAAAGACAGCAATATTCTAGCACCTGAGGATGAGCCACGTGGCACCGATGCTGTGGGCGGCCTCGAAGAAATAGGACCCCATCCGTAGTCTCAGGGCCATCGCCTGCCTGGTGGGCCCTCCCTGCTGCACCCACTGAAAAGCGGGATAATGACGACAGGACCGGACGGGGGCGCGTTTTCAACCACACCCCCCCCTGGGATTGTCGAGCTGCAGCCCATGGTGGTTGCTTTCTATTTATGGCACCTTGGGACTCGCGCCATCCTTTCTGGGCATGCCAAGCCGCCCTGACGGGGTATAAAAAGAGGGGGTTACACCCCGACGACAACGATAGGTTTTCAGACAAGTTGAAGAGGGGGGCGAAGGCTGAACAATTTCTTCAGGATCAAGTCTTACAGATCGACACAAGTTCAAGAAGCTCAACAGACGCAGACAACCTAACGAAGACCGAAGCTCTAGACTTAGATAGAAATCCTTGTAACACAAGAAATCCTCAGAGAGGCATTCCCAGAGCATTTATAGCACACACACATGAGTAGGGTATTACGCTCCGTGTGGCCCAAACTTGTCTAAAATCTCTGAGCATTTATTTCCACTAGCATACGATCATCCATCCCCCCTGCATCTCATTTACTCTCATTAATTCACGTACGAGGTAGATTCAGAATCATCCCCCCGGCCGAATCTCAAAGGGGGTCCCTCCGGATCCCCGCTTGTGGAGTTCATCCTCCGACAATTACATATGGATTTATTTGGCCCAACAACATATGTAAGTATTAGAGATAATAACTATTATCTTGTTATTATTGATGATTTCTCTAGATATACTTGGGTATTCTTTTTACATGATAAGACTATTGTATTTAACACTTTCAAAAGTTTTGCCACGAGGGCCGAAAATGAATTTGAGTTCAAGGTCAAGAAAGTAAGAAGTGACAATGTCTCCGAATTCAAGAAAGTGAGAAGTGAAGAAAGGGGAACCAAATATGAATTCTTGGCCAAATATACCCCGGAGAAAAATGTAGTAGTTGAATATGGCAAGATGAATGCTTTCGGAATATAATGTTTCGGACAATTTTTATGCTGAAGCCATTAATACCACTTGCCACTCATCAAATAGATTGTATTGTCATTGGTTGTTGAAGAAGACTCCATATGAGCTCCTTATTGGAAGAAAATCAAACATCTCATATTTTTAGGTATTTAGATGCAAATGCTACATTCTAAAGAAAGGTACTCATTTACCAAAATTCCAAAAAAATTGTGATGAAGGTTTCTTATTTGGTTATTCTTCTTATAGTAAAGCTTATCGTGTCTACAACTAAAATTCTGGTTTGATTGAAGAGACGCATGATGTTGAATTTCATGAAACTAATGGCTCTCAAGAAGACCAAGAAAATTTGGATGGCCTAGGCAATGAAGGCTTGAGAAGTGCTATCAAGAATATGTCAATATGTGACATCAAGCCAAAAGATGAAGGTAAACAAGAAGATGATCCATCTACATCAATTCAGTCTATTCCATCTACTTTAACTACAAATGATCAAGGTCAAGCACATGATGTGGATGACAAGGAAGATCAAGTACAACAAGCTACCACTTCATCACTATTACAAGACCCGGTTGCTCATCCATGCCATTGCCAAGGATGACCTCGTTGATCAAACTGTTGGTGACATTAGTAAGGGTGTTCATACTCATTCTCATATTACTTCATTTTATGAACATTATTCTTTTGTATCTTCTATTGAGCCTAACCATATAGAAAAAGCACTTAATGATCCGGATTGGGTGAATGCAATGCATGAAGAGTTGAATAACTTCACCCGCAATGATATATGGGAATTGGTAGAAAGACCAAATCCAATAGATCACAATGTGATTGGCACAAAATGGGTCTTTCGAAATAAGTAAGATGAAGAAAGAATTTTTGTGTGAAATAAAGCAAGATTGGTTGCTCAAGGATATACTCAAGTCGAAGGTTTGGATTTCGGTAAAACTTTTGCTCCCGTAGCTAGACTTGAGGCTATTAGAATCTTTCTTGCTTTTGCTTCATCTCATAATATTAAGTTATATCAAATGGATGTGAAAAGTGACTTCTTATATGGTAAAATTAGTGAACTCATCTTTGTTGAATAACCACTTAGTTTTGAAGATCCTAAAAAGCTTAATCATGTGTATAAACTCTCTAAAGCTCTTTATGGCCTTAAACAAGCCCCACGTGCATGGTTTGAGAGACTTTTCTTGTTTCAAAAGGCTTTAAAGTTGAAAAAGTTAATACTACTTTGTTCACTAAATCTATTGCAAATGATTTCTTTGTATGTCAAATTTATGTTGATCACATCTGGTTCTACTAACCATGATTTTTGTGAGGAATTTGGAGAAATGATGTCTAGGGAATTTGAAATGTTTATGATTAGAGAATTGAGTTTCTTCCTAGGACTTCAAATCAAGCAATGGAAAGAAGGAGCTTTTATTAGCCAAACCAAATATGCAAAGGACTTATTGAAAAAGTTTGGCATGGAGGATGAAAAACCTATCAAGACTCCCATGGCAACAAATGGTCGTCTTGATCTAGATGAGGGAGGTAAACCAGTAGATTTAAAGCACTATAGATCTATGATAGGTACTTTGCTTTACCTTACCGCATCTAGGCCGGACATTATGTTTAGTGTGTGCATGTGTGCAAGGTTTCAAGCATCTCCTAAAGAATGTCATTTAATGGCCGTTAAGCGCATTTTAAGATATTTGAAATACTCTACTAGTATAGGGCTTTGGTATCCCAAAGGTGCTAAGTTTGAATTAATCAGATATTAGGATTCTGATTATGCGGGTTGTAAAGTAGATAGAAAAAGCACATCCGGAAGTTGTCAATTTCTAGGAAGATCACTAGTTTCATGGTCATCCAAGAAACAAAATTCCGTAGCTCTATCTACCGCCGAGGCACAATATGTTTCATCGGGTAGTTGTTGTGCTCAATTGCTATGGATTAGGTAAACTTTGTTAGATTATGAAGTCAAGTTCAAAATTGTGCCTCTTTTGTGTGACAATGAATGTGCCATGAAAATAGCCACAAATTCGATCCAACACTCTGGAACCAAGCATATTGATATTCGCCATCATTTTCTTAGAGATCATGTGGGCAAAGGCGACATCCTTATAGAGAGTGTGAGGACCGAATACTAATTAGCGGATGTATTCACCAAACCTTTAGATGAGTGTCATTTTTACAAATTGTGAAATGAATTTAATGTCATTGACTTCTCTAATGTTGCTTGAAACAATGGACACATTATGTTTGTGCTTTTGTATGTTCTAGAATCTTAAACTGAATTACATGACCATATTCTTTTTGGTTATTTCCTTCTTGAACATGCAAATTTGCTGCAAAATCTCAATTCAAGTCTCTCCATCTATGGTTATGATTGAGCTATGTTGCATATGGAATCTATCAAAAATCTTATCTCAAAAGATCATATGTTATCTCAAATCTTGGTTCCTAGCTCAATCCTTAAAAATCCGGAGCTTTCTGGTTCTAGTGGTCTGACCGCCAGGCTGCCGGTCTGAGATCTATACAGAGAGCTTTTTCTTCTCTGATGGTCTGATTGCAACTCCTCCCAGTCTGACCGCAAGCACCCAGGTTGTCTAAATCGATCCTTTATCTTTCTCCTCTGGTCCCCATCTCACAAACGTCCAAACCAAAGCACCCCTTTTTTCTCCCTCTCTCAAGAACACGTGCACCCTGTGCCTTCTCAAAGGATCCCGAATCCTTCATCCCTGGTCGATCCAAGAGTATCCCCGGTGTCACCGCGGACTCCTTCCTCATGGCCTCTCAGTAAACTCTCAATTCCTCATCCTTTTCCCATGGTTTTTGACAGCTATTAATGCTTAGGGTTTGAAGAGTATGATCTATCACTTGAAGCATTCATTTGAGATAAAAATGAATATAATGGGTTGCTATGATCTAAATAAGGATATGCTAAAAGATTGATCGGTTGAAATCATAGTTTCCATGAAAATCCATCAATTTTTGGATCTGCTGCGCGCCGGCGGTCTGACCGCCAGTACTGACAGCACAAGTTTTTCCTGTTTCGCCTTATATCCTTCGTTATTCTTTTATCTCATACATTATGGTGTCTCATATGATCAGTGGGAGCAGACTTGGACGCAAGTTGCAAAAGATGCTATCTAGTCGTTCCAAACAAAAGAGAAGGGTTGCGGAGTCTGATTCTAACGATGATCCTTAGGACTCCGACTGGATGCCACCTCAGGGAAATGTTGGTGAGGAATCTTCACCTTTTGCTGGAAATTTTGGTGATCATGTCATGGTAAATGCTAGTGTTGAGGATGAAGAATTTAATTATCAAGCATATAGTGGTTATAGAAAATCTTGGACTACCACTGAGTATAATAGACCAAGAAATACTTATCAGTATGATTTAGACAATGATGAAAATAAATCACAATTCTATACCATGGTTCAACAAGATGCTTTTTATAGTCATATTCTAAAAAAGAAAATCTTTGAACAAAAGTGGATTGATTGAATTATGTACGAGGACAGTCTAGCAAGAATGGACTTGCTGAAATTTTTCAAGAACTAGGCCTTTATGAGTTCATAAAATTCAAATGCGATTGGAATGCCACTGTCATAAGGCAATTTTATGCAACTATTGAAATCTCTCATGCATCTCAGAAAATTGAATGGATGACTGGATCCAGAAAATATGAAACTTCTTTTAGGGATTTTGCAAATGTTGTTTGGATTCCCTATGATATTGTATATGGATCCATTGATGTAAAAGATGAAGTATGTCTTTCTGAGGGTGTGTGGAGAAATTTCTATGAGCCATTGGGTGTCATATCCAAAGTCACTCTTGGAACAGTGACTGATTAAAGGTGATACCTGCAACTATCAACAAGATAGTGAGAGCCACTTTTGCTCCTAAAAGTGTGAACAATGATGGTATTTGTGATCATTATTAGAACATCATAAACCATATAATGAATAAGTGCAGAATTGATGTGATCAAGTATATTTTGAAGGCTATTGATGATATCACTGTGAGTATCACTCCAAATCTGTATTTTACTCCATATATCATGTCGCTTGTTCACATGAAGTCAAACTTTTGGCAATCCTCCCTTGAAACTAAGAATATGGGATATAAACCTTTCAAAGTGAATCCTAGCATTCTTCATAGAGGTTAGGGAGGTCAGGGTATTCCTGTTGCTCAGGAAGGTCAGCATGAGGAACCTCAAGGTCATGTTCCTCATCATGGACAACCAGTTCAAGAGCAAGTTTCTCCTCAGTGGGCACCTGAAGCTAGATTCTATGATCCTTACATGGCATCCATCCAGTAGGTTTTCAGTAGAGTTTGGACTCCTTTCAGGCAAGCTTTCAGCAGAACTTCTACCAGCCCTTGATGACAGAGTTTCAATCTACTCGTCAGTCCACCTCTCTTGCTCGTGAAGACATTGCCTCTCTCAATGCTCAAAACCACAAGATAAATGAAATATTTCACGACCTCTCTCTTGGACAGCAGCGGCATGAGAATCAGTTCACTAGCTTTTTGATCACTTCTACAATATCTATCCTAGGCCGCCTCCTCCTCTGCCTCAGGATGACTAGACTTTTTTGTACTTTGATGCCAAAGGGGGAGAAGATGGAAGAAGCATTGTTCATTCTGTCATTCTATCATAGACCCTATGTTTTGCATTTACTTTCTATAGTTGCATGAGAACTATGTGTGCTTTTGTTTTAAGAACTTTAAGTATTGTAATGTGATGAACTATGTTTATTTTCTTATCTCAAATGTTCATCTCTATCTATGTTCTACCTTGGTTGGATGCTTTGAGGAAATTATTCTTAACAAATACATATTTGAAATGGTATTCTTATCTATGTACCTCTTTCCATGGATCCAAGCATACAAAGTAAACTCCGCCAAAATTTTATTAAATTCTTTAAATTGTGCTAGTAGTTTTCTCTCTAAAGTTATGGCCACATATGTAGGGGGAGCTTACCTTAACATGAGTTTTTGATAGCATTTATATCCATTAAATTCATAATCTTGAATTTCATGCTATTGAAACTCACCTTGGAGTCTGCTTTATGCCATGTGCTAAAAGTGGGCTCAAAACTAAATCACATCGCGTCTTGGTGTTATTGTGATCAATTACTAAAATGGGGGAAAATGAAGCATCTAGGCCCATAATTCATGTTTTGGTAATTAATGACTATCGGAGGGTTGGCTCCTATCGCAGGGACCCTGGGGGACCCCTTTTTAGAGATTCGGTCGGGGGGATGATCCTGAATAAGTTTGCTGGAGAAATAAATGGATATGAATGCGATAGCTGGCGGGGATGAATGATCTAGTGCAGAAAAGAGTAAATGAACTGGGGGTTTAGACAGGTTCGAGCCGCATGGAGGCGTAACACCCTACTCCTGTGTGAATGGTATAAATGTCCTGAGGATGTCCCTCCAGGATGTTGCTGGTTACAAGGATGTTTGTTTATTCTAGAGCCTGGGGCTCCTTGTTCTTCGGTCTGTGTGTATCTGTTGGATTTGGGTGCTCTTGGG
This sequence comes from Phragmites australis, assembly GCF_958298935.1. Classification (NCBI taxonomy): domain Eukaryota; kingdom Viridiplantae; phylum Streptophyta; class Magnoliopsida; order Poales; family Poaceae; genus Phragmites; species Phragmites australis. The sequence goes on along the minus strand of NC_084941.1, from coordinate 25,710,480 downwards.
TGTCTCGATCTTCCCTTCTCGGATTCGAACTTCGCTCTCTGATTCGAAGTCATCCCCTTCTGTCTGTGCTGCCGGCTGCTTTAAATACCCACCGGCAGTAGCGTGCCCCGAAAGGGAGGGCACGAGTTCCAAGACACCATAAATGGAAAGGGCGTCATCATAGCCTCTGTGCGAAGTGACGGGGGTTGAAAACGCGCCCCGCGCCCGGTCATCCGTCGCCATAAATGCACTAGCAACGGGCGCCGTGGAGAGGGCCCACCAGGCAACTGTAGGACGGCCTGGCGTGCCCGCTCTGTCTTGTTCTCCTGCCACAGTAGTGCGGCAGACGGAACGCCTTGGCCCTTATGACGTTATCCTGAGACGTGCCAGATGGTACGGGATGGGACCCGTGCATTTAATGTCCCCACGCCCTTCTGCCAGAATGTGGCAGGAACTGACACCGAGCGTGGCGGGAGCAGTTGGAGGTGACAGGCCACACGCGCTCTTAAATGCGGCTTCAGGCCTTTGACTGGCCGACACCTCATCAGTGGGCCCCTGCGGGGGGCCACCAACGGAGGGGCTTTCTGGGTCATCGGGGAACCGAGTGCTCGGGGGTAGCTATTCACCTCCCCGAGCACTCTCTCCCGAGAATGGCCCGTCTTAGTCCTCGGGGAACCGAGTGCTCGGGGGTTGCTGTTCACCTCCCCAAGCACTCTCTCCCGGGCATGCTTGTACGGACCCTCGGGGTACCGAGTGCTCGGGGGCCGCTGCACGCAGCCCCGAGTACTCTCTCCCGGAACTTCCTTCAGTGGGTCCTCAGGATACTTGAGCGCCCGGGGGGCCACCGCATGCGGCCCTGGGAACACTTCTCCTGGTACTTAGCTTTCCTGGTCGTCGGGGGACTCAGGTGCTCGAGGGTCACCGTATATCTCCCTGAGCACTTCCTTCCCGGCACTTAGACTTCGCAGGTCTTCGGGGAACCTGGGTACTCGGGAACCACTGACTGTGGCCCCGAGCGCCCTCTCCCGGGACTTAATCTTTTTTGCCTCGCGGGAGCGAACCCGCGGGATGGCGCCACGTGGCAGATTGCTGGCCTGGCCTCGGGATTCGGGGACCCCCGGTTCCTGATTCACCGACAATGACAATATGCAATTTGTGGACTAACATATTTTTTGAGTTATGAAAAGGTTAGTCACAACGATGTTGCGAAGCTAGTAAAAGCATGTGTGAAAGATATGCAAATAACAAGCTCAAGGCAAATATATAAAATGTAGGATATTTTATTTTGCTAGTCAAAGGTGATTAGAGAAGAAAATTGACTGGATTAATAGGATAAGTGTCATACTATTAAGAGAGGTTTCATGTGCGTCTTCTTGAGATATCAAAAGTGTCACAATTGCTCAAACATGCATTTCATATAGGATGAGATATTTAGTTTGAGACAAACCAAAGAAAACTGCTTTTGGGAGTTCTTTCTTGTGGCGGTCTGACCACCAGCAGTGGCCGGTATGACTGCTGCATAGACAAGGCAGTTTAGCTTAAATTTCAAGAGTGGTGGTCTAATCGCCAGCATGGCTAGTCTGACCACTACATAAACAAGGTTGAGGTTTTCCAGTTCTTAAGTCTCGGTCTGACCGGGTGGCGCCCTGGTCTGACCGCCAAGGAACAAAGGGGTTTGGACCCTCTGCTCTGGCTGGTGGTCTAACTGCAGTGCTTGGCTAGTCTAACCACCCGGGAATAGAGAAATTCACTTTTATAGCCGTTGCATTGTCGGCAGTCTGATTGCCAGATGAACTGCGGTCTGACCACCAGAAGCGCAGAGCTATCAAATCATGGGTAACGTCCACTTTTCACATGATAGGCTATAAATAGACACTTGGTTGGTTCAAGGGGGCTCTCTAGCACTTCACTACAATACATTTGAGCACATGCCCTCCTTGTCTACCTCTCTTGGCTTAGTGGTAGCATATTTGAGAGTGTAAGAGCATCTAGTGCGTAACTTTGAAGAGTTTGAGCATTAAGGCACTAGTGATACTTCAAGCAAGCGTTATCTACCTGTTACTCTTGGAGGTTACCACATCCTAGACGGCTTGGAGGTGGATGCACCGTTGAGCCCTTCAAGGAAGCTTGTGAAGGATCCACAATGGTGATTATGAATGGCTTTGAGCACACCTTTTTGAAGCGGTAAAATGCTACTGTAGTGAAATCAAGATATTGAGTAGTTCATTGTTCTATTTTGGCTTAAGATCAAGTTGCTCGGTGTGAGCCCTTTCTCAGTGTGAGAATTGGATACTTGATAGAGAAGCGGTTAGAAACTTGAACTCACCTCAACGTGGATTAGGGGTGATCGGCAAATCACCGATACCCCGGGATAAACTTCAGGTGTCTTCTCTTGATCTATTTAATTTATTGTTGAGCTATTTTTTATCATGCAATTTATCTTATGCAATTTATCTTCCTAGAATATAAATTGTTGCATGTGACCCTAGGATTAGAAATCTTGACATAGCTCTGAGTTGTTTCATATTGCTTTACTAATCTGTAGTTTATTTTCACAAGTTTTCTTGATTGTTTAGCAATTAGTTTTAAAACCGCCTATTCATCCCCCTCTAGTCGGTATCCTTGATCCTACAAAGGGACATGTCCAACCTCCTCAAGATAACCGTGATACCATGGTGAAGAAGCTTGCAGAGGGGTCAACCATGACATGCTTCTAGTGCCATCGAGAAGGCCATAAGTCCTTCCAATGCAAGAAAGTCGAGAAAGAGACCAAGGAGAATAAGAAGATGACGAATCTCTCCAACAAAACCTTCAACCTCTACACCAAGCACAACTGTAAGATCAAGACCAAGACCAACCACTACAATCTCAAGAAGAAAGACAATGGCAAAGTGGATGCCAAAAGAAGTCATCACAAACATGAAGGGGCCCCAATCAATTTGGGTTCTAGAGACTTGAAGTCCACGGGTCGGCACGGAGATTTGGAGACTTGGCAAACAAGATGAAGTGAAGGTTCAACCAAAGAAGCCAGGTATACAAGATTGGGCATATTGATGAAGACCTTGATCATCATATACCCAAATCCCCAATCCAAAGGTAGCTAGATTTTTGTTCATGCATTTTATTTTTCATCTAGTACATTTGCCGTGTCTAGGATTGGATATGCATATTTCAATTTATTGCAATGCCTAGTGTAGGTTTTTCTTATAGTAGGTTACTTGTGTTTCTCTCTAATCTATGAGCAACCTAAATTATTTATTAGTTGTAGGTTCTTTACATGGCATACTTCTGATATTCTTTATGTGCCATGAGTCTAATCTATATGATAAATTTCTCATTATTATCAATGACAAGTGCATATCCCTCACAAGTATTCAACACTTGTATGCACTCATTTAGGGGGAGCATATCCTATGGGTTGTCTTTTTGAGACTAACATGCGTTGCATATGATATCCTTTTAGTCTCATAGAGTAATCTACAAGTCCCCAGAGGTATGCAATGCTTATTCATCAATTGGTATTATTATCAATTCTTTTGTACATTTAAGCAACCTCCATCCATAATATGGCTTAAACTTCCTATCTCTTCATATTATCTAAGTTGTGCATATGTTTCACCCTTATCATGTGTATGCACACCTATAGGGGAGTTTAGACAATATTATATGATTTTCATGAATTGTGATGCATATGTTTTCATTTAAAATGGTATCCACATAGCTCATTTCATTTAATTTCATTTGTTACCATATTTTTTAATTGAATCCCTACAATTGGTACCATTTTATTGGATCATAGTTCATGAAGATCTCTCTCATGTGCTCTAATGTTTTCCCTTAAGTTTAACATATGTTTATAGCCTTTTTGAAGATTGTTGACAAAGGGAATAATTTTGATAATCAAAGCAAGATGCAAGTTGCAAGATGGCATGTCTTGGGAAGAACAAGTAAGGAAGCAAGATGCCTAGGGATGGAAGGGTGACAAAGAAAGAACTCTTGCATGGGTAGATCAAGGGAGATAGTGGTGATGGAGAAAGTAGGAACCACAACAAAAGGAGGACTAAGTGGTAAGAACATGCATCCAAACAAAGTGGTAAGGCTTTGTGCATTTTATAATTGATATCATTTATTATTTGCCACTTGCTTAGGATGTTCCGACGTTCACAAAATGAACACGCCATACCATTTTTTTGAGAGAGGTTGAAAATGGCTCGGTTGGCATCGTACGCACGCCAGATGTTCATGCGTTCATATGAGGACATCACACAGGATCTTTCGGCATTCACAATGAGTCTGAGTGGGTTTCCAATGGCTAGTTCGTAGATGTTGTATGCCGGATGGTCCAGTGAGTACAATCTGTTTACATCGGATCATCCGACGTTTACAGAAAATTTGAGTTGATGGAGCAACGGCTAGTTTACGGGGTTGAGGCTATAAATACCCCCCTCCCACTCAGTCATTTGAAGATGCTGGAGTCCAGAGAAGCTCACATACATTTGAGAAGACATCCAAGACACCAAAGTGCTTAAAGTGATCATCCAAGTCAATTAAGCACAAGATTAGAGAGTAATTAGTGCTAATAAGTCTAGATAGAGTTGTTGCTAGGTGTTGCTGCCTAGAAGTAGATAAAAGAGTGATCCTACCATGAACTAGAGGTGCGCCGGTACCTTGGAGTCTTAGTGACTTACCAGCACCTTGGGCCTTAGTGGCTCAAGCTTGTTGACCCACCGACTTGGCATGGAGCGGCAACAAAAAGTTTGTACGAGAACGTGAAGACCCTTGCGTTAGTGGCTCAAGATCCAAAGTGAAGACAACGACAAATGACCGGAAGAGAGGCTTGGTGTGAGCCTTGCCTTTGTGGCTTGGCGGCTCAAAAGCCGTGACCGAAAGAGTCTTGGCGATCGGGAGCATATCTTTGGTGGAGCTCGAACATGGACTAGGGGTGACATTCATTTCATCGATACCACAGGATAAAAATCTCATGTCCCGAGTTTGCTCTCTCTACCTTATTCATGTTTTCGCATTTACATACTTATAATTTACCTTCCTATAGTAGGTTGCAATCCTTTTGAATGGTAGAATAGACACACTAGATGAACCTAGATCATATTGATATACGTTTATTTTGAGACATTTTTGGAGTCGAATAGTTTTATATATTCTAATTCACCCCATCCCACCCCCCTCTTAGGATGTCACCGATCCTTACAGCGTGCCATCGCATCAATTCGACATGTCTTTTGTTCACAAATAAACACTTCTAATTGGGGACTATAGAAAAATACCACACCACCTTGATGGGAGACTATTTGTTCTTTCCTTCACCATCAATATCATCACCGTCGCACTTGTATTCAACACTTGTATGCACTCATTTAGGGGGAGCATATCCTATGGGTTGTCTTTTTGAGACTAACATGCGTTGCATGTGATATCTTTTTAGTCTCATAGAGTAATCTACAAGTCCTCAGAGGTATGCAATGCTTATTCATCAATTGGTATTATTATCAATTCTTTTGCACATTTAAGCTACCTCCATCCATAATATGGCTTAAACTTTCTATCTCTTCATATTATATAAGTTGTGCATATGTTTCACCCTTATCATGTGTATGCACACCTATAGGGGAGTTTAGACAATATTATATGATTTTCATGAATTGTGATGGATATGTTTTCATTTAAAATGGTATCCACATAGCTCATTTCATTTCATTTGTTACCATATTTTTTAATTGAATCCCTACAATTGGTATCATTTTATTGGATCATAGTTCATGAAGATCTCTCTCATGTGCTCTAATGTTTTCCCTTAAGTTTAACATATGTTTATAGCCTTTTTGAAGATTGTTGACAAAGGGGATAATTTTGATAATCAAAGCAAGATGCAAGTTGCAAGATGGCATGTCTTGGGAAGAACAAGTAAGAAAGCAAGATGCCTAGGGATGCAAGGGTGACAAAGAAAGAACTCTTGCATGGGTAGATCAAGGGAGATAGTGGTGATGGAGAAAGTAGGAACCACAACAAAAGGAGGACTAAGTGGTAAGAACATGCATCCAAACAAAGTGGTAAGGCTTTGTGCATTTTATAATTGATATCATTTATTATTTGCCACTTGCTTAGGTTGTATTGTCGTTAATCACCAAAAAGGAGAAGATTGTAGTGAACATGACCCTCTTATGGGATGTATATGATTTTAGTGATTAATGATAATATAATCAATGAGACTAACATGTTTGTCAAGTATATACTTTAGTAGGTCTCATATATGCAACAAAAGAGAAGTCACTAAAGCCGGAACAAAGAGAGAAATGAATTAGAATTATTCCATGAATTTTGATTTGATCAAATGGGATGGATTTCTCAACAATCATGTAGAACACTTTACAAGCTTTCCATAGAATCTAAGATCATCGAAATCGGAGTTTGTAGTGGAAAGTTATGCCCAAAATATGAATTGCTAGTTGGCTGAAAATATGCACGCGGATATTCCAATGTTCACAAAGAAAATACTCCGGCGTTCACAAAAATGCTTTGGCGTTCACAAAGAAAATACTCCACCATTCATAAAAAGTTTGCAGCGAAGTCTAATACACGCCGAATGTTCCGACGTTCACAAAATGAACACGCCAGACCATTTTTTTGAGAGAGGTTGAAAATGGCTCGGTTGGCATCGTACGCACGCCAGATGTTCATGCGTTCATTTGAGGACATCACGCAGGATCTTTCGGCGTTCACAATGAGTCTGAGTGGGTTTCCAATGGCTAGTTCGTAGATGATGTATGCCGGATGGTCCAGTGAGTACAATCTGTTTACATCGGATCATCCAATATTTACAGAAAATTTGAGTTGATGGAGCAATGGCTAGTTTACGGGGTTGAGGATATAAATACCCCCCTCCCACTCGGTCATTTGAAGATGCTGGAGTCCAGAGAAGCTCACATACATTTGAGAAGACATCCAAGACACCAAAGTGCTTAAAGTGATAATCCAAGTCAATTAAGCACAAGATTAGAGAGTGATTAGTGCTAATAGGTCTAGATAGAGTTGTTGCTAGGTGTTGCTGCCTAGAAGTAGACAAAGGAGTGATCCTACCATGAACTAGAGGTGCGCCGGTACCTTGGAGTCTTAGTGACTTACCAGCACCTTGGGCATTAGTGGCTCAAGCTTGTTGACCCACCGACTTGGCATGGAGCGGCAACAAAAAGTTTGTACGAGAACGTGAAGACCCTTGCGTTAGTGGCTCAAGATCCAAAGTGAAGAAAACGACAAATGACCGGAAGAGAGGCTTGGTGTGAGCCTTGCCTTTGTGGCTTGGCGGCTCAAAAGCCATGACCGAAAGAGTCTTGGCGATCGGGAGCATATCTTTGGTGGAGCTCGAACATGGACTAGGGGTGACATTCATTTCATCGATACCACTGGATAAAAATCTCATGTCCCGAGTTTGCTCTCTCTACCTTATTCATGTTTTCGCATTTACATACTTATAATTTACCTTCCTATAGTAGGTTGCAATCCTTTTGAATGGTAGAATAGACACACTAGATGAACCTAGATCATATTGATACAGGTTTATTTTGAGACGTTTTTGGAGCTGAATAGTTTTATATATTCTAACTCACCCCATCCCACCCCCCTCTTAGGATGTCACCGATCCTTACAGCATGCCATCACATCAATTCGACATGTCTTTTGTTCACAAATAAACACTTCTAATTGGGGACTATAGGAAAATACCACACCACCTTGATGGGAGACTATTTCTTCTTTCCTTCACCATCAATATCATCACCGTCGCGCTTGTATCGTGTTGCACCACATATGAGACATGCTTCCAAGTCTGCATGTTCTTCGCGATACAACATGCAATCATTTGGCCATGCATATATTTTATTATACTTCTAATCCTAATGGGCACACAACCTTCTTGGCCTGCTATATATTTTCTGGCAGCACATTCCCTTTTGGAAACAATTTCTGTAAAAACAGTAACAACTATATAAAGCTTGTATTGAGATTGTGTATTTGACTTCTGCATCGTGGATGCTACCAGAAAATATTCTATGCCATTTTTGTACTCTGCCCTCACCCGGCTCGCATCGTACATCATCTTCTATCCATCTACAATTATAACATTATTGTAAATCCATATTCAAAATATCTAGAAGATTTTGCAATCACCTACAAATAAATTATCTCACCATCTCCTACGACAATTAGCCCGAGTTGGAGGAGTCGCCTTTTGTATGCTTTCGTATCCGCTTTCGATGAGTGTTTGTTGGTGCCATCCCTAAAAATTTTCATTATTATTCAACCCTTATGTAGGACTAAATAAGTAAAAAGAGAAAAATATATACCCTCATACATAAAGTTTCTATATTGAAGCTTGCTAAATAAATAAATATAAAAAATAAAGTTGGATCTTGCTACATACCTAAATATCATGGCTAAATTTTCTAATACATTAAAAATAAAAAATAAATATGATCATACCTAAAGTTTCCATATTAGAGCATGCTAATTAATTAAAATATACAAAACAATTAGAGCTTGCTACACACCTAAATATCATGGCTAATTTTCCTAATTCCTTAAAAATAAAAAATAAATATGCTCATACCTAAATTTTCTATATTGGAGCTTGCTAATTAATTAAAATTAAAAATATAATTGGAGCTTGCTTCATACCTTACTATCATGGCTAATTTTTCTAATTCCTTCAAATTGAAAAATAAATATGCTCATACCTAAATTTTCTATATTGGAGCTTGGTAATTAATTAAAATAAAATATATATTTGGAGCTTGCTAAATACCTTAATTTCATGGCTAATTGTTCTAATTCAATAAAAATAAAAAATAAAGACGCTCATATCTATAGCAAATGTAAATAATAAAGACACTTTCCACCATAAGTTACTAATTGAATCTTCCATACCATAAATGCGGTATAATTGCATCTACATTGTCTTAAAACATTTTGGTCATAGGTTCATTTCCATTATTTCAAAATCTAAAGCAATTTAGCGAACAAAATCCAACTAGAAATGGATTGGAGATAAAGTTACATACCTTGGAACACCTAGGGCATGATGATTCCTCAAAATTTTGATGCCCCAAAGAACTTGGTGACCAAAAATATCTACCACCGAGCAAGAACAGAGCTACTCTCAAAGCTCGAGCTAGGGGAAGGGGACACTACAGCAAAAACACGCTTCACTGCTGGCTCCAAAACTACCCTTCACTGTCGGTTTTGGAGCCAGCAGTGGACAACAGACAGTGATAGTCGGAGCACTATCACTGCCGGTTGCCAAGCCGACAGTGTTACCCATTCCAGAAAACAAAAAAAATTGTGCCGGCTCGGGAGCCTCTCCCTTCACCGCTTGATGCGGTGCTCCCGCCACCACTGCCGCAATCAATCTCACAAACAATCGTCTCAGCAGCCGTCCAAGTGACTGCAAGATGCATGTGGAGCAGCACGACAACGTTGCCTAGGCGGAGGTAGTTCTGTATGGCCCACTTGACAGCGAAGGTGGACTCGTCGAAATGGTCGACGGTGATGGCAATGCAGCAGTGCGGGGAGGCCAGGTTGGTCCCCGCGAGCGAGGAGAAGAAGAAGCGCGGGGAAGAGGGATGGATCTCGGACGCCTACGCCACCGCCGAGAGCCGCACCGACGCCGGGGCCGGGGGGAAGGAGGAGGCCATGTAGAGCCGGTGGAGAGGAGGAGAGCCGTGCCGGGGCCAAAGCTGGTGGAGCAACGCCATCCTTGCCTGCCACCGTAGGCGTCGCGCGTGCCTTCTCCACACGCCCACCACACCCCCAACCCCAACTGACGCCTCCTCACATCTAGATCTGGAGCGAGTCGGTGGGGAGGAGGCCGGTGCAGAGGAGCGAGACGGTGGGGAGGATAAGGGGGAGAGAGAGAGAGCCGGATGTGGGTGGATAAGGAGCCAGTCAGACGTGAGAGATAAGAGAGTGAGAGTCGAATGTGAGTTTCTACGTGCAAAAGTCCATTGGAATGAAATTTTGGGTCCAGCCACACCTTCACTGTCGCTTGGTACTATAATCCGGCAGTGAAGGGCATCACTGCCGGCTCCATTTATCAGCCGTGCGTATGGACCGGCAATAAAGCACCATAACTACCGGCTCATTAGGAAGCGGTAGTGATGGACAGGCATATATGGCCGATTTTGTAGTAATAGGATGGCAACAACTTTATATCGTACACATCACTACCAATGCATACCACCAGCCGACAATGATGTCTTTCTATCACTGCCGACTGGTGCCCTCAGCTGGCAGTAAAACTATAACAGGGAATCACTGCTGACTCAATCCATCAACCGGCAGTGAAACCACTTTTCACAATCGGTTCATATGCCACTTTGGCTGGTTCTTCCCGTGTGGCTTATGAACCGACAGTGATGCCCTATCACTGCCGGCCTATTAGGTACCGACAGTGGTGGACCGGCATATAAGCCCGGTTCTATAGTAGTGATAGTATTAGTGTGCTAACAATCAACTATCAATGTTGTTCACATAAAGAGGCACGGATAGTTGATTTTCAATGCGGTTCTTTTTTAATGGATTTTTAGTGTAGGTCTTTGACATGAACTGGCACCAATATATTATCATTGTCGATTCTAGTAAACTGACACTAGTATAGAGGCATCTATTTGAGTTTCTGTAGTAGTGGTGGTAGTGGACGGAGAAAATAAGAAGATGGTGATGGTGTTGGTGTCCTCTACACCCTAGTTCTTAACCAGATCTGTTGTGGAAGGATTTACGTAGACACGTGAGGTATTTGTAAGCACGTACGTGAGGTATTTGTAGAAACATTTGGTAATGTATTCAATTCTCTATAGAAATTTACGTGCAGTTGCCGGTTGATCCAACGTGAATTAGCCATGTAATTCTTTAAATCTGAGGTCAATTATTTCGTTATGTAAAGCTAGAACTTATACCCCAGTGTATTTGTGAACCGTCGTACATAACTCAACGAATAAATATGCTTAGTTATATGAAATGCGCAAATGTTGTACGTGGTAATATATGCTTAGTGAAGTACGTTGTTTTCACAATACGGAAGGATGGTCATCCCAACTTTATTCATACATACATAATTGCACAACGGACTTTCACATATGCAAAAGCGCACGCATGTACTTCTCGATCGCCCTTCGTGCTCCTCGCACCGTACACTAGTTTTATTACATACTTAATGTAGTAGCAGCACTTTTATTTCATGGGAGGTACAGTGCATGCTGCATGCACACTTGGACGACATGATTCTTTCACATCTAGCCGAGGAAGGCCTGGCTAGTAGCATGGGCCGCTCTGGCAGCCACTGCCGCAGTAGTCGCCGCCAAGGCCGCAGTACCCGTACTGGCTGCAGCAGAGGTTGTTGGCGCATATCGCGCCACCGCCCTGGCTGCCGCACTGCTGGGCGTGAGCGATCAGCCCAGCATAGGCAAGGAGCAGTGCGGCCACCACGAGGACCTTCAAGGCCAGGGCTGCAGCTTTCATAGTCATAGTCATAGTTTGTAGTTTGTACACAAGCTGGATGACTTGAGTGAAGCGAGTAGCATGAACCTGCAAGCCGCCCCTTTATATAGACAGACTAGCATGCATGCATGCATGCATTCGGTGCCTTCCGGTCCACTCCAGTGACATGGTAATTAATACTTCTAGAATAGAACAATTTCGTGTGACGGTTTTTTTCATCATTTTATTTATTGTAATTGAGTGATGACTTCAAGGGGGATACAGAGATAAGTTCAAATACATCGAATCTGCAGTGATGACTTCAAGGGGGACGAATGTGAACATGATTGGCGCAAGCCATCGTATTTGAGAAAATTGCACCGCAGGCGCTGGACTTTCAAGGGCGTGAGAAAGTAAATTCTTCAATCTTCCTGGTCGTAACTCGATCGGTTGTCTGATCGACGAGACAACGAAACAGATGCCACGATTCTATCACGGTAAACACAATAGATGAATAGGCTTAAAAATATCTAGTAAGATTATACATGGTACATCCATAAAAGTATGCGGTTGAGTACGTGATTAAACTACTAGTAGTATATATCAATAGAAGAAGATTTCTGTCCAGAGCGTTCCCCATCTACAGTAGACAAAGGTGATAGCAAGGCGATCTCTGGATCCGGTGTCGATCCAGTCGACTCCTTTCCTCCGGCGGCCTCGCAGCATCGGAGGAGGTGGGGAAGTTGTGGATCGATGCTCGACTGGCTTGGAGGTTAGGAACTAGTTTTTTGGTTGATATATAGTTTTAGTTACTACTATAGAATCGGCTATATATGCCAATCTATCACTGTTAATATCTAATAAACCGGTAGTGATAGAGCATCACTGTCGGTTCAAAAGTCGTGTGAAAAGAATAAGTAAATATGGCTTTATGAACCGGCAATGGTAAAAGGTATCATTGCCAGCTAAAGGCTGAAGCAGTGATGCTTCACAGTCAAGTGAAGGCACTGACTGACAGTGATACGTGATCTATCACTACCGATTTTAACCACAAACTATATAGAATAGTACACCGACCAGTACTTAGGACTGCTATCTTCCGAAATAACTTGAATTTCAAAGTAGTACACCAGTAGTACAAACCCAAGAATTTATCATTTCAATGTAGCTCCGTTCTCAAATAGATAACATTTTACGAATTTAATTTTATTCTCAAATAGATATCATTTTAGATTTTTAAGATGGTGTTTTACTAGAGTGTCTATATTAAAAACTATTATAAAGTGAAGTTTCAATTTAATGAGTATGGTAGATTGGTGGCTTATGTACTATTGATTGAATATGGGAAAAATCGAGAGGGATAAATATGTCATGCATGAAAGAATTTATTTCAATCTTATTCTCTGTACCGAAAGCTAAAACGACGTTTAAAAGAGAACGGAGGTAGTACACCAATAAGGCAATACTACGTTAGTAGTACAAACCCAAGAATTTATGTAAGATTTTCAAAGGATTAGAATCTTAATACAAAATTTTTCAAAGTGCACTAGTAGTACAAACCCAATAATTTCAAACTGCAATAGTGCACCACTGGTACAAACCCAAGATTTTATGTAAGAATTTCAAGGGATTAGAATCTTAAAAGAAAATTTTTCCCTTTGCTTGTTAAAAAAAACCTTCGGAATTTTGGAGAGGCTTTCAAAATTTCAATATATTGTGAATCCATCCATTCCCCTGCATGCTTTTTAGAGGATTGCAAACATTAATCATAAATCGTCATGTTTACATTTCATCTGAAAAGTTCAAGGCAACACATTTCTTTTTCTCTCCTCTTCTCTCTACTCTAATGATATTTTCTTCAAAATTCCTAAGTTTTCCAGCCAGACGTGTTTGTTTTTTGAACATTTCTTTATTAAAATTTTAAAAATAAACCCTCTATCTATATCTGAACTTTTTGGCCACGCCACCCACTGATGTGGTAGAACAACACTGCCACATGGATTAAAAACTGTGGTGTGGCAAGGATTTGTCCAATCCAAATAAGTGTGCCATATCATAAATAGTGACCCTACAATAGCTTCCAACGACACTGTTCTTTGCGTGTTTGACAAGCCACAAAAGTTTTATTTTAAAAATAAGTAACTTGAGGGTCTATTTTTAAAATTTTATTAAAAGATAAAAACTAAAAAAATCATTGCAATAATTAGATACTCGCTAATTAGTCCTCTCAATTAGAGAGACTAATTAGATCCCTAATTAGCAAGGCTAATTAGTCAAACAGACTAATATACATTGCAAGAGAATCACCAAAATTGGCTCAAAATTCCGTGGAGTCAATCTCCGAACCCTGGAGATGGGGGTGCTTAAAATACCGTGAGAGAGTGGTGGCGGCACCTGGCACCAGCCCAGTTTCTGTCTCAGTTTCTTCACTCCGAAAATGAGTTATTCCCTTGTACGATATGCGTTTTCCATACTTCGATTCCCTTAAAATACCGTGCGGGATTGATTTTGGTTCTGTTGACAATTGTTATAACCATGTTCCTGCACATTTTTCCTGTGTCTTCTCACAGTTTTGATCATTCCCCCAGCATTCCAATGGGACCACTGATTTTGCTGGCCGCGACAATAATCACCCTGGAACCCCTTAACATAAGAGAAAATTTACAATTCACCATCGAATAACTACTGATTCTATAATCCGTCATCGAATAAATTCTGTTTACTTCTATACCATCGAATAAATATTTCAGTTCCTTATATGCCATCGGCTTCCGATACTGCCCTCCGTTATACTGTTCATGAACAGTACCCCCCGAGAATAAAAAAAGTCAAAAAAATATGTCGATTTTTGTGCACGCTCTATAATCCATAATCAACCCATTTTAACTGTATTCACCTAAAAATACTGTGTAAAATTCAAACTAAAATTTCTCAAAATGAGCTACTTTTGTAATACTGTGCATTACAAAGAACTAATTTTTTCACCGCGGGAGATAATTTTAGAAATTATTACATCATATTAGAGGAATATTAGTAAATTTTCTCAGATTTTTTGTAAATTTTTATTAGGCTTAAAAATTGCAAGAAGTTACAAAAGTAGTACATTTTGAAGAATTTTAGTTTGAATTCTATACAGTATTTTTAGGTGAATACAGTTAAAACGGGTTGATTATGAATTATAGAGCGTGCACAAAAATCGACATATTTTTTGTGACTTTTTTATTCTCGGGTACTGTTTATACTGTTAATGAACAGTACAGCGGAGGGTAGGCATATAAGGAACTGAAACATTTATTCGATGGTATAGAAGTAAACAGAATTTATTCGATAGCGGATTATAGAATCAGTAGTTATTCAATAGTAAATCATAAATTTTCTCTTAACATAACCCGTATGCGCTGAGTGAGGGGATGGTTGCGAAACAGATGGCACGATTCTATCACCGTAAACATAACAGATGAATAGGCTTAAAAATATGTAGTTAGATTATACATGGTTCATCCATCAAAGTATGCGGTTGAGTACGTGATTAAACTACTAGTAGTATATTATCTGGTAGCTAGGTGTTGATTAGCTCAAACCTCTGAGGTGTGCGCATGGATGTCAGTGATAGCTCTAGCTTGTCCACCCCAACGCCTTACTCCACACAGAGGCCGTATTGCATATGCGGGCCGGGATACGTCGTCGTGCCGGAGCACCCGCCAACGAAGAAGAGGAGACCGAGGAGGAGGTAGACGATGGCGATGAAGACGACACCAGCAATGACGCGGCCATCACGCGTGCCTTCGTAGAGGAGACCGAGGCCCTGTTTGGCTACCCCAAACAGTCTGCTTTTAGACCGCTTCCAAAAGCAGCTAGCAACCCGCTTCTGTCGCAAGCCGTAGCTTTTGCGGAGACAAAAAATGAATGTACCTCCGTAGTTTGAAGGAAATTACCTGTAAATGCCACTGGTATAACCCTTGGTTGCCCCACTCCCGCGTCCATCTTCTCGGCCAGACTCGCGCACACCCGGACACGTATCGTACCTCCATCTTTTAGCTATCTATAATTATAATATTATTATAAATCTATATTCAAAATATCTAAAAGATTTTGTAAACAACTACAAATAAATTGTCTTGCTCTCTCCTACGGATAATTAGCCTAGTTTAAGCGAGCCATCTTTTATATGCTTTCGCATCCATTTCTGATGAGTATTTCACCACATAAAAAAAAGCTCAAAAATGACGGGTTATAATCGTTATGGGTGACCCGTCACCCCAAATACGTCACTGATGACTAGTAATAAGTGACGGATTAAAACTTAACCTATCCCTTATGAAGGTCATAAGTGACGGGTCATAACTGTGACCCATCACTTATTACAAAACCCGTCACTTATGACTTGATGAACTTTTTTCACGTTTTTAAATACGAAAAAAGTCTTAAAAAATATTTTCTTTGACCCAACCTGAGCCCATCGCATATACCCCACAAGCTACGCCCTTTTTGAATGTATTTTCAATACTTGCGTTTTGCAGGAATCGAACTCGCCACCTCTCTCATGCGCGAACACCCTCACCAACTCAGCTATCACGTTGTTGTAATATGAAGTGAATATTTTATCCTTTTAAGATTTGTTGTCGAAGGTTATAAGTGACGAGTCATAACCGTGACCCGTCACCTATGTCTATATTACCAATTTGAATTATATATTGCTCCAGAGCTTAACCGCAAATAGAATAAAAACACTTTCGATGGTTCGATTCAAAGTTTTGGAATCAGAGAGTGGGATTAAAGTTCAATTGAGCTGTTCACTTCGACTGAAAGCAGCTGCATAATTGAAATAAGCAATATAACTAATGTTTCAAATAACTGACCTGGAGCGTCCTCGGTAAAATAGGCATAACTTTTACATACAGACTCTGAATTCGACGTTTTTTTTACCCTATGGATATCTACAGGAAAAGTTACATCCGTTTCTCATCTCCAGAAGTTTTTGCACCGTTTTCGAAATATGTGTTTGTGTCTATAGCCACCACACCTTACATCAAACTTGAGCATATATGTACAATGGTTTCTATTCTAATGCTACTGAGGTGAGAAAAAATAAGATAAAAATAAAATAAAAATAAAAAATTATAGCATCATGCTATGTACATATTTATTATATAAACAAATTGTTGAATGTGCATTATTTCTTTTACTACATATTTTATGGTTTGCAAATAAATGCAACTAGTTATTATTTTTAATTAATAACTAGTTCTTATTTTTAATTAATAGTAGCTAGATTTATAATTGATATAAATTATGAAGGATAAATTATTTTTTCTCACAACTACGTAAAAAAATTGATGAGATGATGGGCTAACCCATATAATATTTTTTCTAATGAACCCCTTAACATAACCCCTTAACATAATTGAAGACTGGGGTTTCGGAAGACTAAGGCTTTGGGGGACCGAGGTTTTGGGAGGCTGAGCCGGTTAAGCTAAGGGAATGCTTCGTAGGTACAAAGAGATACCGTGAAGGGACCTGATGGCTTTGGAGGTCGAGTTTTTAGTTGAGGATCCGAAGATCAAAATTTCGAGAGACCTGAACAGTAATCTTCAACTATTATTCTCAAGCTGACTTATTTTTTCTAACAAATACGTAGTTAGATTTTGTATGGTTTATCCATCAAAGTATGCGGTAGAGTACGTGATTAAACTACTAGTAGTATATTATCTGGTAGCTAGGTGTTGATTAGCTCAAACCTCTGAGGTGTGCGCATGCATGTCAGTGATAACTCTAGCTTGTCCACCGCAACGCCTTAGTTAAATGTGGTGCCACCCAAAACTAACCAACCCAGCACGTCCGGCACGTCAGCTATATACACACGGAGGCCGTAGTGCATATGCGGGCCGGGGTACGTCGTCGTGCTGGAGCACCCGCCAACGAGGAAGAGGAGACCGAGGAGGAGGTAGACGATGGCGATGAAGACGACACCAGCAATGACGTGGCCATCACGCGTGCTTCAAAAGCGGCTAGCAACCCGCTTCTCTCGCAAGGCGTAGCTTTTGCGGAGACAAAAAATGAAAGTATATACCTCCGTAGTTTGAAGGAAATTACCTGTAAATACCACTAAGTATACCCCTTAGTTGCCCCACTCCCCTCGTCCATCCGCTCGGCCAAACTCGCGCACACCCGGACAGTTAGTATCATATATCTATCTTCTGTCCATCTATAATTATAATATTATTGTTAATTCATATTCAAAATATCTAGAAGATTTTATCAATACCTGCAAATAAATTATCTTGTCATCTCCTACCGACAATTAGTCCAGTTTGTAGGAGCCACCTTTTCTATGCTTTCGCGTCCGTTTCTAATGAGTATTTTATTACGTGAAAAAATTATAGCATCATGCTATATACATATTTACTATATAAACAAATTGTTGAATGTGCATTATTTCTTTTACTACATATTTTATGGTCTGCAAATAAATGCAACTAGTTATTATTTTTAATTAATAGTAGCTAGATTTATAATTGATATAAATTACGAAGGATAAATTATTTTTTCTCACAACTACATAAAAAATTGATGAGTTGATGGGCTAACACATATAATATTTTTTCTAATGATTGAGTAATTAAAATTCCTTATTCTGCTCTATTGCATCAAACTGGTTATTAGTGACAGGTCAAAACTTGACCCGTCACTTATGTCTGACCTAGGATGACCCGTCACTGATGATGAGTTATCAGTGATGGGTCACAACTACGACCCGTCACTTTTAACATAAGTGATGAGTCATATTATGACTCGTCACTAATTTCGTACCTTCTTTGTATATTTTTCACGTAGTGTTTGTTGGTGTCATCCCTAGAAATTTTCATTATTATTCAACCCTTATGTATTACTAAATAAGTAAAAGTGAAAAATAAATACGCTCATACATAAAATTTCTATATTGGAGCTTACTAATTAAATAAAATATAAAAATTAAAATTAGATCTTACTACATACTTAAATATTATGGCTAAATTTTCTAATACATTAAAAATAAAAAAATAAATACGAGCATACCTAAAGTTTTCATATTGGAGCATGCAAATTAATTAAAATATAAAAAAATTATCAAAGCTTGCTGCATACCTAAACATCATGGCTAATTTTTCTAATTTCTTAAAAATAAAAAATAAATATGCTCATACCTAAATTTTCTATATTGAAGCTTGCTAATTAATTAAAATTAAAAATATATAATTGGAGCTTGCTTCATACCTTAATATCATAGCTAATTTTTCTAATTCCTTAAAAATAAAAAATAAATATGCTCATACCTAAATTTTCTACATTGGAGCTTGCTAATTAATAAAAATAAAAATATATAATTGGAGCTTGCTACATGCCTTAATTTCATAGCTAATTGTTCTAATTCATTAAAAATCAAAACTAAATATGCTCATACCTATAGCAAATGTAAATCAATAATAAAGATATTTTCCACCATAAACTAGTAATTGAAGCTTTCATATCATAAATAAGGTATAATTGCATCTACATTGCCTTAAAACATCATGGCCATAGGTTCATCTCCTTTATTTCAAAATCTAGAGCAATTTAGCAAACAAAATCCAACTAGAAATAGATTGGAGATGAAGTTACATACCTTGGACCACCTAGAGCATGAGGATTCCTCAAAAATTTTAAGCTCCCAAGAACTAGGTGACAAAAAATATCCGTCACCGAGCAAGAACAGATCTCCTCTCTGTTGTGCTCGAGCTTGGGGAAGGGGAGGGCCACTGTTTTATATGGCACACATCACTGCCGACGCATACCACAAGCCGGCAGTGATATCCTACTATCACTTCCAGTCAGTGCCCTCAGCTGACAGTGAAACTATAGTAGGGAATCACTGCCGGCTCAATTCATCGACCGGCAGTGGAGCCACTTTGGCTGGTTCTTCCCGCGTGGCTTAGGAACCAGCAGTGATGCCCCATCACTGCTAGCCCATTAGCTACCGGCAGTGATGGACCAACATTTAAGCACGGTTCTATAGTAGTGATAGTATTAGTGAGCTAAAAATCAACTATCAATGTTGGTTCACATAAGAGGCATTGATAGTTGATTTTCAATGCCGGTTCTTTTCGAATGGACTTTTAATGTCGGTTTTTGACATGAACCGGCACTGATGTATTATCACTGTCGGTTCTAGCCAAACTGACATTGGTATAGAGGTATCTATTTGGGTTTCTGTAGTAGTGGTGGTAGTAGACGGAGAAAATAAGACGATGGTGATGGTGTTGGTCTCCTCTACACCCCGCTAAACTAGCCAGCCCAACCTGAGTGGGCCGCGTACTGTGCAACCTAGTACTATGCGGCCTAAGCCCAAGCCTGGCTCAATTCAAGCCCATTTTGGTCCAACCCCGGCTACTATGCATGTGGGCCCAGGTTACTATTCATGTGGGTCCCACCCATGAATAGTGCTTGGGTTACTGTTCTTGATTCTTTTGCCAAAATTCATCAAAATTTGAGATCTACCTATCTATCATAGTTTGATATCCATTAGGGCTTATTTGGCTTTCCATTTGGGGTTATTTGGTTCTTCTGTAGTATAGCCCGTTAATGATCGTAGTCACAAATGCAGAACCGTCAGAATTTTGCGAGTGCTGCGCGGGAAGCGTCAGGAGTGAGAAAAATCCTGACTATAACCAAGATCTTGAAGAAAACCTCAGAGAAGACATGTCCTATCTCCATGATCATATTGAACCTATGTTTTCAAATTAGCTACATGACCAACTAAAATTGGACTTATTATCGCATGTGCTATGTATCGTGTTTTCTTTAAAACTGTCTATAGTAGTTAATCCTATTAATGCTTTCTATGCTATAAATATTATCATTCAAAATACATATCACCCTAGGATTATTTGTTGTTATCTATATTAATGACAGACGACACTTTGATATCTATCATGCTTAGGATTGAATACATCTCCTCGGAGATGTCGCTTTTAAAACACCTCTCCTCAGAGATAAGATTTACTATTATCAATGATAACTCATATACCATGAATTCTTGATGGTTGTGAAATTCTTGATGTCGTGTTGGATATGATGGGTGATGTGTAAAAATAGGTGAAAACTGTTTGGCGGGAGCAGGTAAAGTAGTACTCTAAATGAGAAATGAGGACGCTTCTATTTATGAGTGGTGCCACATTAATTGGACTTGCCTCCATCCCTCTCCGCCATGCACCATGTCTTCCATGTGTCGCAATTGAAGAAGTGCCTTCGAGTTCCAACCGAGTCATTGAAGTGGCAACCAGATCTTTCTTATTGCGAACGTCCAATTCACATTCTTGATGAGACAGAACGGAAGACACGTCATCAATCTATTAAGTTCCTCAAGGTCCAATGGAGTAACCACTCAGAAGACGAAGCGACTTGGGAGCGTGAGGATAAGATCCGCTCTGAGTATCCCGAACTCTTTAAGAGTTTGTAAATGCCGTTGTGAATATAGCATATTTGGGATCTCTCGCATGTATGTGTTATTGCTTTGTTTAATGAAAGGGTGCATCGGATTCCATCTCTCACAGCACGATGCCTACTCATAGCGTGCTCATTGTCCTATCCCCGACTCGTACCAAATCTCAGGGTGAGATTCTTTTTAGGGGGGGGGGGGGGAGAGGTTTGTCACGTCCCAAATTCTTAATCACGCAATTAAGCATAATCATGCTTCTTAAGCATTATGTTTAATTTTGCGTAATGGTAATTTGTAATGCTAATGCACTTCGTTAAAAGTCAATTGGATGAGAGAAGGAAATTCGGGAGAGAAAAGAGTTGAATTCGCAGTCAAAACGGACTCCTTTCTCTAATACGTGGGCCCCACACCTCACCCACTCCGTCTCTCAAGTGGGCAGCACCCTACCTGCCCTCTCTCTCTCCTCCTCTCACTCCCCACATCCCCACCCAAGCTACAGGAGCAGCAGCAGCTCCCCTCCCTCTCCCACTCAAGCTCTCTCTCCCTTTCTCCCAAAATCCGAGCTCAAGAGGAGGATTTAAGGTATGCATGTGGTACCATTGCATTCTCTAGCTCATGAACTACTCATCTATCCAATTTATTTTTGTTTTCATGGAAGAATCGAGTAGTTCTTGAAGTTCTTAAGCTTTTTGGTGCAAAAATGGAGTTTGGGACAAATTTGAGCTATGGAGTCGTGTTGCTAGTCGATGAGTGAGTTCCAGGACCCTTGGACTATCCCTAACATGTCCTCTTTAGGCTTGGAAAAGATCGCAATTCGAATCGACCAAAAATCCACTCGAGAACAGCTTTTCTGGGCTGACCCAGATATTCCAGCCTCACCCGGATACTCCGGGTTCAGCAGAAATCGTCCGTCGAATTGTGTTCAAAATTTGTTAGGATTTAGGGTGCAAGATGGGTTTAGAATCCTTTGGATAGGGCATATACACGTTTGTGTAGCACAGATTTGTAAAGTGAGTCGAATCATCGAGGGGGAAAAGTTGTGGGAGAACCCAAGTCTGTATCACCCGGATAATCTGGATAAGCCCGGAGACTCCGGGTAGTTGCGTTAACGAATAATTGAGCGCCTCTTCCGGAGGTTTACCTGGATGGTCTGAACCCGGATACTCCGAACCAACCCGGATACTTCGAATGGCTGTTATTTCTATATTTCGTTTAGATCGTTTAGTGTTGCATTGATTCGCATATCTTATACTTTTAGCATGTTGTTGATCATTGTGGCATATTTTTGCACTTCATTCATACTCATTGCATTGCAGGCATTGATCCTTTTTAGAGAACACCGATCCGTCAATCCCGGAGGCCCAGGACGATCCCGACGCACCCCACCTAATTGAGCCAGTGCATCAAGGCAAGCAACTAAGCATATTGATCCATCTTGTGTAATTGGATAAGTCTAAAATTGATGAAATATGCTTATGTATGTATGCATGTTTAGTGAGTCAATGTCAGGTCCAAGTGGGTAGATCCTATGTTGAATGCATAACTTCTCTCTTGAATTATTGTTCATCCTTTCCTTGTCGCCTTGAGTATGTTGTTGGTGCCTAGATTACAAGTTAAATCAAAATGCTTAGCAATGCATAGGTCATTCGGTAGAAGTCGAGTGGTGAATTGTTTCACCGTTCGCGAGCATAGGCGTTATTTTACTTTCATAATGATCACAATATTGGATATGGGTTGATGATGGTTATATGAGTGGTGAGTATGAGACGAGGTGTGGGCGGTGCTAGGAGGTGTTTTGCCCTGCCCGGATGTGGAGTTCCCCTGGGTAGATTGGTAGAGGAAACCGGACACCGTAGACCGCTTTGCGCCGGTTAAGCATCGATCGTTGGTGTTGTTAGCTTTAGCACTTACCTTACTTACCACATGTCGATCTAATGGTTAGGTGAGCTGAATACCTTCGTAGCTGTGGCTTTTTGGGCGTGGACATCGACGGTGTGAGCGGGCGGGCTTATAGCGGTACTAGTTTGCTTTGAGAGTTGTTCTAGTACTGCCGCACCGAGCAATGCATGATCCAAACGGTTGGAGCTGGTTGGAAAAGGTTGTCACGAGTACCCCCTTGTGTGCACTTTAGGGGGTGGCACAAGCCGTATGGTCCTCGTATCGTGTGGGTCCAGGAGTATCCCCCTGTAGGGTGTATAAACGGTTTGAACTGCTGCGCTCTTGGTCATGAGCATGCTTCTGTTCATCTGCATCGGTCGTAGAGTTTCGAGTATGGTTTGTGGTTCGGTATGTGGGAGATGGTGATGTTGGTTCTTGTTACTCATTGATACACATGTTGGTTACAGTTACATTTGTTCAGTTGTTAGTTGCAAGGTAGTCTTCATATATTTGGTCAAGTTTCAGTCGCTCACATATATGTCTAGGATGCTTAGTGCATATGTTTTACCTAACATGTGGCTCATCCTTGGTAATAATCAATGCATAATCCTTGGAGTCGAGCTATGTATATGCGCTCTATATGGTTTATGTCTTTCGAGTACCTTCATACTCATGCCTGCGCTTTCAGGTACTTCTGCTGCTGAGGAAGAGGATGTTTTTAGCTACTTCGTGCCTGCTGATCTTGGTGGCGGGCAAGAGTAGTGCATCCTACTCCGAAAGTGGTGTTTTTGAGACGGTGCCTAAGGGTATGCGGCCCCGTTCTCTTTTGTTGTTTATAAGTTTAGTTTTCCACTGCGTAGTTCTTTTGTGGTTAGGAGTTGAGGGGTTTTGTCTCCTCCTAGTTCGCTTTTATTGTAAATTGTTGAAATCAGTTGCATGCTTAATACTTGTAATATAAATATTTATTACTCGCTCTTTATTAAGCTATGTTGTGATGTACATGTTGGAAGGCATGTGTTCCGATACTTGGGCACAAAACACGTGCCGGGACTACCAGAGCGGTATTCTGTTTAATCGCTGAAGTCATGATCGTGTCAGTGATCGACTTAGTGATTAATTAGAATACTGTTTGAACGGTTTCTCACAGTGTGGTATCAGAGCTTGGTTTAATGAAGTAGCCTAAACAATAATTATAATGTTGTTTAGTAAGTGGTTAACTTCACTAAGCAACTCACTAAAATTTCTTTTGTGCATCTTCTTACCAATATGTATGAACCTGCTATATTATGCCCCTAAATATAATGTATGTAGTTGTGATGCTTGATGGGGTGAGATGCATTTGAGAAAGATACGTGTAGTTCAGAAACAAGCATGCTTTCATGTTTCATTACTCATTTTGCATCATGCCCTTGAACATGCATTTTCATAAGTATATAGTATACGGATCCAAATAAGCGAGATCCGACATAGCTAAGTAGCATTAGTTGGAGTTGGATCTTTCACCTATGTCGGAGTTTAACCTTCGCCCTTCTTCCTTCTCATCGTCACAACAGGTTGAGAACCCGTGGCAGTTTGGGAGATCTTCCCGAGGGTTCTAATGAGAATAACCCACCTCCATCGCCGAGCATGGCGGAGGTGCTTATGCAAATCGAGCAAAACCATCAAGCTCAGACGGTGCTTCTCGAAGCTCTCGTGCGTAACACGGCCCCTCAAGGAGGAGGTGGGGCTGGGCGCCGAGATGACTTCTCAGATTTTCTGCGGACTCGACCGCCTATCTTCACGCGTGCTAAGGACCCACTCGACGCCGACCATTGGCTTCGCACCATCGAGCAGAAACTCGCCCTCCTTCGGTGTGAGAACCACGAGAATTCGCTCTTCGCTGCTCATCAGCTTCAGGGCCCAGCGGACGCATGGTGGTCCAACTACTTGGCCTTGCACCCCACCAATCATCGGGTGTCTTGGGTGGAGTTCCGCCAGGCATTCCGGGATTTCCATATTCCTAAGGGTCTTATGAAGATCAAAAGAAGGGAGTTCATGGACCTCAAGCAAGGAGGTAAATCAGTGATGGAGTACGTGCAGGTGTTCAACCACCTTGCACAGTATGCTCAGGATGAGGTCAACACCGATGAGAGGAAGCAATACCGCTTTGTCAATGGCCTCAACTCAAAGATGCAGGACCGGCTATCCGTACACGAGTTCACCGACTTCAACAAGTTGGTGAGCACATCCCTCACGGTGGAGTTCAAGCTTAAGAACCACCAAGAGAAGAAGAAACGCAAGAGGGGTCCGTCGCCTTCTATGGGCGGGAGCTCTCAACGCACCCGCACTGAGAATCAGCCTCCACCATCCTGCGTGTCGGCACCAACTGCTCCATGACCGATGTGGTTGGTGCAACGTCTGACTTTCTCTGCTCCACAAGGACAGCCTGCAAGACCCGTCGGCTCCCAACTGAGCATGACAGGTGGCCCCGGCGGCCCATGCTACAACTGCGGCCGTGTCGGCCACTATGCTCGGGATTGCCCATATCCGAAACCGGGATCCATGGTGACCACTCTAAGGCCACCACATGCTCAGTCTGCACCACAATCTTCTCATGGTACCCACGTCCCCAAGCGTGGCTGAGCGCACCACACCACCGCTGAAGAAGTTCACGAGGGTGACAACGTACTGATGGGTACGTTGAATCGGTCATCATTCCCGTAGTTGTTCTTTTTGATTCTGGGGCTTCTCACTGTGTCATAGCGACGAGTTATACACGACGTCACGGGCTGAATGTTAGCACCACCCCTACGCCATATCTGATAGATGCACCTGGAGCCAAGGTTCTTATTAAGCAATGCATGCCCAACGCCTCGGTAATCATCAATGGTATGTCTTTTGGTGTGAATTTGTTAGTGATGGACTCGAAGGGGATATACATCATATTGGGGATGAAC
This sequence comes from Phragmites australis, assembly GCF_958298935.1. NCBI lineage: Eukaryota > Viridiplantae > Streptophyta > Magnoliopsida > Poales > Poaceae > Phragmites > Phragmites australis. The sequence goes on along the minus strand of NC_084941.1, from coordinate 25,684,749 downwards.
AGGCTCACCAAGAATAAGGCAGTCTTAGATTGTGCTCAGCGGATAGTTACTCTAAATGGTCCATCCGGCACCCATATTCAATTGAAGCTTGAGGGTGTTGAGTCTTGTCTCTTTGCTTTGAAGGCTGTCCCCACCATAGAACTGTTAAGTATTCCTATAGTGTGGGAATTCCCGGATGTCTTTTCGGATGAATTGCCAAGAATGCTACCCAACCGAGCAGTGGAGTTCTCTATTGATCTTATGCCTGGAGCGGCCCCAATATAAAAAAGGTCTTATAGGATGCCGCCAAACGAATTGGCAGAACTAAAGAAGCTGTTGAAGGAGCTACTAGAGAAGGGGTTCATTTGCCTAAGCTCCTCACCTTGGGGATGCTCGATACTCTTTGTGAAGAAGAAGGATGACACTCTAAGGATGTGTGTTGATTACCGTCCGTTGAATGAGGTCACTATCAAGAACAAATATCCTCTCTCTAGATTGATATTCTGTTTGATCAACTGACCGGAGCCCGAGTCTTCTCAAAGATCGACTTGAGACTGGGCTATCATCAAATCAAGGTCCGATTGGAGGATATTCGAAAGACGGCTTTCTCGACCCGCTACGGGCTATATGAATTCACCGTCATGTCCTTCGGATTGACGAATGCGCCGGCATTCTTCATGTATTTGATGAACACCGTTTTCATGGAGGAATTGGATATGTTTGTCATGGTTTTCATCGACAACATTCTCATATACTCCAAGACTGATGCAGAGCATGTAGAGCACCTCTGTATTGTTCTTGGCCGACTCAGAGATCATCACCTTTATGCTATGTTCAGCAAGTGTGAGTTCTGGCTCAGGGAGGTAGCTTTTCTGGGTCATGTTCTGTCAGAAAGCAATGTTGCAGTTGACCCAAGCAAGGTGCAAGATGTGCTTAAATGGGTACAACCCAAGAATGTCACAGACATCTGGAGTTTTCTCGGACTTGCGGGCTATTACCGCCGGTTCATCGAGAATTTCTCCAAGGTTGCCAAGCCAATGACCGAGTTACTGAAGCAAGGCAACAAGTTCGAGTGGTCAAGTGAGTGTGAGTCTGCTTTCCAGACTTTGAAGAAGTTGCTCACGACTGCTCTAGTTCTCACTCAGCCAGATATGAGCAAGGGTTTCGATGTCTATTACGACGCTTCTCGCATGGGCCTCGGATGTGTCCTTATGCAAGAAGGCAAGGTTGTCGCTTATGCCTCACGACAGTTGAAGCGCCACAAGGAGAATTATCCGACACATGACTTAGTGCTGGCTGCAGTCGCGCACGCTCTAAAGATCTGGCATCATTATTTGATGGGAAACTTGCGCCGTATCTATACGGATCACAAGAGTTTGAGGTACATTTTCACTCAAGCTGATCTAAATATGAGGCAGCAAAGATGGCTCGAGTTGATCAAAGATTACGAACCGGAGGTTCATTATCATCTAGGCAAAATGAATGTGGTCGCCGATGCACTAAGCCGGAAGCCGCATTGTCATTGCCTTAGAGTCGAGCTCGGGAATGCCACACTTTGTGATGATTTTCGCTGGCTTGGGCTCAAAATGGTTCCGGATGGTTTCCTTGCCAATTTGGAGACCAAATCCACTCTCCTGGATGATATCAAAGCAGCTCAAAAGGATGATAAGGGCATGGCTTGAATCCGGGAGAAGATGAAGATCGGCAAGGCTGTATGCTTTTCTGAAGATGTTCAGGGCGTTCTGTGGTTTGGGAACCGACTAGTGGTTCCAAGGGTCGAAGCACTGAGGAAGAAGATTCTTGATGAGGCTCATGACTCTTTGCTATCCATTGATCCAGGGAGCACAAAAATGTATCAAGACATCAAGCCACGGTTTTGGTGGACTCGCATGAAGCGAGAGATCGCTCGATTTGTAGCTGAGTGTGTGTCTGCCAAAGAGTGAAGGCCGAGCACCTCAAGCCAGTCGGTACACTTCAGCCTTTGCCCATTCCTTCCTGGAAGTGGGAGGAAATTGGAATGGATTTCATTACTGGATTGCCGAAGACCTCGAATGGGTATGACTCCATATGGGTCATTGTGGACCGACTCACGAAGTTAGCACATTTTCTTCCCATGAAGACCCAATACAATGCAAAGCAGTATGCGGAGTTGTATCTCACCCGGATTGTGTGCCTACATGGGGTTCCAAAGAAGATCATTTCTGATCGAGGCACACAATTCACTTCTCACTTCTGGAGGAGCTTTCAAGAGGCTATGCAAACTGAGCTCTTTCATAGCACGGCATACCATCCTTAGACCGATGGCCAAACCAAGAGGGTAAATCAGATTTTGGAAGACATGCTTCGAGCTTGTGTTCTCACTTATGGGAAGAGGTGGGACATGTGTTTGCCTTTCGCAGAGTTCTCATACAACAATAGCTTCCAAGAGAGTATGGAGATGTCGCCGTTTGAAGCTCTATATGGCCGAAGGTGCCGAACGCCACTGAATTGGTCCGAATCTGGCGAATGGGCATTCCTAGGTCCGGACTTAGTCAAGGAGTCCGAAGAGCATGTTTTGAGCATCCGCAAGTGTCTTCTCATGGCTCAATCGCGGCAAAAGAGCTATGCTGATCGTCGTCGCCGAGATCTCGAGTTTGCAATTGGAGATTATGTGTATCTCAAGGTTTCGCCTCTCAAAGGTGTCTGACGTTTCCGAGTCCGAGGCAAGTTGGCACCTCGCTATGTTGGATCGTTTCAAATTGTTGGCCGACGTGGAGTGGTGGCACATCAATCGGACTTGCCTCCATCCCTCTCTGCCGTGCACCATGTCTTCCATGTGTCACAACTGAAGAAGTGCCTTCGAGTTCCAACTGAAGTCATTGAAGTGGCAAATCTAGAGTTGCAACCATATCTTTCTTATTGCGAACGACCAATTCACATTCTTGATGAGACAGAACGGAAGACATGTCGTCAATCTATTAAGTTCCTCAAGGTCCAATTGAGTAACCACTCAAAAGACGAAGCGACTTGGGAGCGTGAGGATAAGATCCGCACCGAGTATCCTGAACTCTTTGAGAGTTTGTAAATGCCGTTGTGAATATAGCATATTTGGGATCTCTCGCATGTATGTGTTATTGCCATGTTTAATGAAAGGGTGCATCGGATTCCATCTCTCATAGCACGATGCCTACTCACTGCGTGCTCATTGTCCTATCCCCGACTCGTACTGAATCTCGGGGCGAGATTCTTTTTAAGGGGGGGGGGGGGGGGGAGGTTTGTCACATCCCAAATTCTTAATCACGCAATTAAGCATAATCATTCTTCTTAAGTATTATGTTTAATTTTGCGTAATGGTAATTCGGAATGCTAATGCACTTCGTTAAAAGTCAATTGGATGAGAGAAGGAAATTCGGGAGAGAAAAGAGTTGAATTCGCAGTCAAAATGGACTCCTTTCTCTAACATGTGGGCTCCACACCTCACACACTCCCTCTCTAAAGTGGGCAGCACCCCACCTGCCCTCTCTCTCTCCTCCTCTCACTCCCCACGTCCTCACCCGAGCTGCAGGAGCAGCAGCACCTCCCCTCCCTCTCCCACTCAAACTCTCTCTCCCTTTCTCCCAAAATCCAAGCTCAAGAGGAGGATTTAAGGTATGCATGTGGTACCATTGCATTCTCTATCTCATGAGCTACTCATCTATCCAATTTATTTTCGTTTTCGTGGAAGAATCAAGTAGTTCTTGAAGATCTTGAGCTTTTTGGAGCAAAAATGGAGTTTGGGACAAATTTTAGCTATGAAGTCATGTTGCTAGTCGATGAGTGAGTTCTAGGACCCTTGTACTATCCCTAACATGTTCCCTTTAGGCTTGGAAAAGATCGCAACTCGAATCGACCAAAAATCCACTCGAGAACAGCTTTTCTGGGCTGACCCGGATATTCCGACCTCACCCGGATACTCCGGGTTCAGCAGAAATTGTTTGTCGAATTGTGTTCAAAATTTGTAAGGGTTTAGGGTGCAAGATGGGTTTAGAATCCTTTGGATAGGGCATATGCACGTTTGTGTAGCAGAGATTTGTAAAGTGAGTCGAATCACCGAGGGGGAAAAGTTGTGGTAGAACCCAAGTCTGTATCACCCGGATAATCCGGGTAAACCCGGAGACTCCGGGTAGCTACGTTAACGAATAACCGAGCGCCTCTTCCGGAGGTTCACTCTGATGGTCTGAACCCGGATACACCAAACCAACCCGGATACTTCGGATGGCTATTATTTCCAGATTTCGTTTAGATCGTTTAGTATTGCATTGATTCGTAAATCTTATACTTCTAGCATGTTGTTGATCATTGTGGCATATTTTTGCACTTCATTCATACTCATTGCATTGCACACGTTGATCCTTTTTAGAGAACGCCGATCCGTCTATCCCGGAGGTCCAGGACGATCCCGACGCGCCCCACCTAATTGAGCCGGTGCATCAAGGCAAGCAACTAAGCATATTGATCCATCTTGTGTAATTGGATAAGTCTAAAATTGATGAGATATGCTTATGTATGTATGCATGTTTAGTGAGTCAGTGTCGGGTCCAAGTGGGTAGATCCTATGTTGAATGCATAACTTCTCCCTTGAATTGTTGTTCATCCTTTCCTTATCGCCTTGAGTATGTTGTTGGTGTCTAGATTACAAGTTAAATCGAAATGCTTAGCAATGCATAGGTCATTCTGTAGAAGTCGAGCGGTGAATTGTTTCATCGTTCGTGAGCATAGGCATTATTTTACTTTCATAATGACCACAATATTGGATATGGGTTGATGATGGTTATATGAGTGGTGAGTATGAGACGAGGTGTGGGCGGTGCTAGGAGGTGTTTTGCCCTGCCCGGATGTGGAGTTCCCCTGGGTAGGCCGGTAGAGGAAACCGGACATCGTAGACCGCTTTGCGCCGGTTAAGCACCGATCATCAGTGTTGTTGGCTTTAGCACTGACCTTACTCACCACATGCTGATCTAATGGTAAGACGAGCCGAATACCTTTGTAATTGTGGCTTTTTGGGCGTGGACATCGACGGTGTGAGCGGGCGGGCTTGTAGCGGTACTAGTTTGCTCTGGGAGTAGTTCTAGTATTGCTGCGCCGAGCGATGCATGATACAAACGGTTGAGGCTGGTTGGGAAAGGTTATCACAAGTACCCCCTTGTGTGCACTTTAGCGGGTGGCACAAGCCGTATGGTCCTCGTGTCGTGTGGGTCCAGGAGTATCCCCCTGCAGGGTGTATAAACGATTCGAACTGCCGCGCTCTCGATCATTAGCATGCTTCTGTCCATCTGCATCGGTCGTAGAGTTTCAAGTATGGTTTGTGGTTCGGTATGTGGGAGATGGTGATGTTGGTTCTTGTTACTCATTGATACACATGTTGGTTACAGTTACACTTGTTCAGTTGTTAGTTGTAGGGTAGTCTTCATATGTTTGGTTAAGTTTCAGTCGCTCACACATATGTCTAGGATGCTTAGTGCATATGTTTTACCTAACCTGTGGCTCATCCTTGCTAATGATCAATGCATAATCCTTGGTGTTGAGCTATGTATATGTGCTCTATATGGTTTAAGTCTTGCGAGTACCTTCGTACTCATGCCTGCGCTTTCAGGTACTCCTGCTGTTGAGGAACAGGCTGTTTTTGGCTACTTCATGCCTACTGATCTTGGTGGTGGGCAAGAGTAGTGCATCCTACTCTGAAAGTGGCATTTTTGAGACGGTGACTAAGGGCATGCGGTGCCATTCTCTTTTGTTGTTTATAAGTTTAGTTTTTCACTGCGTAGTTCTTTTGTGGTTAGGAGTTGAGGGGTTTTGTCTCCTCCTACCTCGCTTTTGTTGTAAATTGTTGAAATCAGTTGAATGCTTAATACTTGTAATATAAATGTTTATTACTCGCTCTTTATTAAGCTATGTTGTGATGTACATGTTGGAAGGCATGTGTTCCGATCCTTGGGCACAAAACACGTGTCGGGACTACTAGAGCTATATTCTGTTTAATCGCTGAAGTCATGATCGTGTCAGTGATCGACTTAGTGATTATTTAGAATACTATTTGGATGGTTCCTCACAGTCATGTTCAGCTGCAATAATGGCGACCAGTGGATATTGCAGGAGGTCTACTACATTCCAAGACTATGCAATAATATCATCAGCCTAGGACAACTTACCGAGGTTGGACACAAGGTGATCATGGATGATGAACATCTACGTGTGTATGATAATAGTCCTGCACGGTTGCTGATGAAAGTGAGGTGAACTCCAAATCGCCTCTACAAGATCGAGCTGCATCAAGCAACGCCAGTATGTCTCTTAACCAGCCTTCAAGATCTGGCGTGGCTTTGGCATGCTAGACTCGGACATGTCAACTTCATTACTATGAAGCTGCTCGTCGACAAGGGGATGGCGGCAGGAGTGCCGCCGATCACACACCCAAACCAACTATGTCAAGGGTGTTTGGTGGCGAAGCAGGTGAGACAACCATTTCTGACAGCGGCAAATTTCAGGGCAGAGAAGCCACTGGAGCTGCTACACGTTGACCTTTGCGGGTTGATCACACCCTCGACACTCATCAGTAACAGTTACTTCATGTTAATTGTTGATGATTACTCACGGTGGATGTGGGTGTTCATGATCAAGTCAAAGGACCAAGCTTGCTCCATGTTTAGAAAGTTCAAGTTGCAGGCTGAGAACATGAGCGGGCAATGCATCAAGACGTTGAGGACTGATCGCGGCGGTGAATTCCTCTCTGCTGAGTTCACCCAATTATGCGAGGAGGCCGGGATCAAACGGCGCCTCACCACGCCATACATGCCACAACAAAATGGCATGGTGGAGCGGAGGAATAGGACCGTGATGGCGATGGCAAGGTCCCTCCTCAAAAGCATGAACATGCCTGGAAGGTTTTGGGGGAAGGCGGTGCAGCATGTGGTGTATCTGCTGAACCGCTTGCCGATGAAGGTGTTGGACGAACGGAAGCATGAACGTGCCTGGAAGGTTTTGGGGGGAGGCGGTGCGGCACACGGTGTATCTACTGAACCACTTGCCGACAAAGGCATTGGACGAACGCACTTCGTTTGAGGCTTGGAATGGAAGGAAGCCACATTTGGCGCACCTTCGTGTGTTCGGCTGCACCGCACACGCGAAGGTGACAATGTCACTTTTGAAGAAGCTCAACGACCAAAGCCAGCCAATGGTGTATCTTGGCGTCGAAGACGGTTGCAAGGTGCATCGTCTATTTGATCCATGACACGGAAAAATTCGTGTAAGTCGTGATGTTAAATTCAATGAAAGAATGGAGTGGAGCTGGTGTACAAGTACAGGCGGCGGGGAGCCATCTAATTTCAATGTCAAGGAGGCGATTAGCACTGAGTCGGAGGTGGGTGGCTCTATGCCACTCGTGGATGGTCCCGCAGATGTGCCAGAGCCCACGGCACATGATGATCAAGTTCCTTCATCGACTCCGCTGGCCGGCGAGGTGATGCCGAAAGGGCCAGTAACCAGGAGACGCGTTGCAGCACGCACGGCAACCGACTATCCAACAACCCCCACAAATCTAGTGGTGCTGCCAGCACCTGAAGTCTCGGTGGATGATCGAGCCATACCGCTATCAAGCGGGAGCAGCAGCACTGATTAGGGCCCTGTGCGCTACAGGCACATTGATGACATAATGAGAGATGCTCCAAGGGTGGATCTCGAAGACTTGGAAACAAATGTCATGCTCGTGGAGACGGAGGAGCTGTCTTGCTACTTTAAGGCTGCTGGACAGCAGGTCTGGGAGGACGCTATGGCCAAGGAGATCGAGTCTATAGAGAAGAATGACACATGGACTCTCACAGTGTTGCTAGCTAGTCACAAGCCGATTGGGCTCAAATGGGTTTACAAACTGAAAAAGAACTCAGATGGAGATGTGATCAAGCAGAAGGCAAGGTTGGTCGTGAAGGGCTATGTGCAGCGGCAAAGAATCGATTTCGAAGAAGTGTTTGCGCTGGTGGCTAGACTGGACACCGTACGCGTCATCCTTGCAGTTGCGCCTACCGAGGTTGGCAAGTTCATCATCTGGATGTCAAATCGGCATTCTTAAATGGTGAGCTCGTAGAGGAAGTATACATGACCCAGCCAGAGGGTTTTGTAGTGAAGAACAAAGAGCATCTTGTGCTCAAATTCAGCAAGGCGCTGTATGGACTCCGACAAGCGCCACGGGCCTGGAATATCCGACTTGATAGAAGCTTGAAGCAACTTGGATTTGTGAAGTGTGCTCAAGATCATGTCGTATACACAAGAGGAACATGCCGAGATGGAGTTATTGTTGGAGTATATGTTGATGATCTCATTGTGACAGGAGAAAGTCCAGAGGAGATCATCGGATTCAAGCAGCATATGATGAGTGAGTTCGAGATGACCAATCTCGGATTGCTCAATTACTATCTCGGGATTGAGGTAACGCAAGAAGATGGGCGAAGTACAATCAAGCAAACAGCGTATGCGAAGAAGATTCTTGGTCAATTCGGTATGCTGGATTGTAATCCCACAAAATTCCCCATGGAACAAAGGGCGCAACTGCATAAGGATCTAGATGGACAATTGGTTGATGCAATTGAGTATTGTCGGATCATTGGTTGCCTGAGGTATTTACTCCATACAAGACCTGACCTTTCTTTTGCTGTCGGGGTGGCAAGCAGATTCATGGAGAAGCCCACAGTGATGCATTACAAGGCAGTAAAGTAGATTCTTCGGTATTTGAAGGGCACCATGTATTATGGTATTGTGTATACCAGAGGAGGAGAAACAGAGGTGATTACTGGCTACACAGATAGTGATCTAGCTGGTGACATGGATGACAGGAAGAGTACTGGAGGTATGGCTTTCTATATTAATGATAGCCTGGTGTCATGGAACTCGCAGAAGCAGAAAACAGTGGCTTTGTCTTCCTCCGAAGCCGAGTTTATGGCGGCAACGGCAGCGGCATGCCAAGCACTGTGGCTTAGAAGTCTGTTGGGGGAGCTGACAGGAGAAGAGCCAAAATGAGTCAAATTGTTTGTTGATAACAAATCAGCGATTGCTTTGATGAAGAATCTAGTGTTTTATGGCCGCAGTAAACATATTGACACCAAGTTTCATTTCATCTGTGAGTGCGTTGAAGAAGGCCAGATTGAGGTGGATTTCATCTACACGGAAGAGCAACGAGCCGACGTTCTAATGAAGGCATTGCCGGCGGTGAAGCTAGTGGTCATGCGACATCTTTTGGGAGTTCGTGAACTTAACCCACGACAAGATTAAGGGGGAGTATGTTGGATTTAATCCTTGTCGTAGGCCTCGGGGACTCGATTCACGACAGTGCAGAAGCAAGGAGTTCATATACGGTTCGTATACGGCTATAGCGTCGTTCGTATATGTGCAGAGTTCGAGTCAGAGTTAGAGTCCAGAGTCGGATCGTGGGATGGCACGATTCGTATTAGGATTCGGAGTTAGCAGGTCGCTATAAATATGAGTTGTAATCTCTAATTTGTAAGCAAGACACAGAGTCGTGCAAGTCATGAGTTGAATAGAGTCTAAAATTTCCTCCAGAGAATTTGTGCCTTGTTTTATTATTCTCGTCGAGATACACGAGTTTGATCTCGCCGAGTAGTACGCGACTTAGGAATAGCTGAGCGTTGCTGGTCGATCGATGTGATCAAGAGCAGGACGCGCCTGACGGATAGCCGGTCTAGTCGCGGTTGAGCACATACGATTGGTCGCTCAAGCTGGTAGTGACTGATGGTCGTGAGTTAGCGTGCTCCATACTTCTGGTTGCTCAGGTGGTCGAGATGCCTGATCGCTTGCATTGTCGCGAATTCGGAGTGGTCACGCACGTGATCCAGTAGTCGGACCCAACAGATCTCTGGTGAGGCATCCTGCGCTGCCCCAACCTTCTCCACTGCACTGCTGCCGGGGACAGCGACCACGGACCTACCCCTGAGTTCAAGCATGTACCTCTTCCCATATGGCTGAAACCAGCAAAACCAGCCGACGATGCCCACCACGGGAGGGAGCACCCCAGAGCCACTCCGGAGCGCTCGCTGCTGCGATGGTAAGCTAAAGCTTGTCAACCTCCATAGTCCTGATGGCAAATCATTATGGGTCCAAATCTGGGCTCTGAGTACTATTGATTGGTCCTGGAGCAAGGGAAGGACTTCAAGTACGAAAAGCTATATGGGATATCATGAAGGATAAGTTTACGCTTCCTTATTCGCTGCCTCAATGGAAGATCAAGCCACCGTGCTTCCCAATTCTGAGCACGCGCGACAGCGGCACCCTTTACATCACAGTGGCCGCACAAAACCAGGCATGGTTGCTCAAGATCGACATGAAGAATCGCAATACAGTCAGAATGACCGATTATTCACACTTCCTTCCCACCCCGTCGATCTCTCGAGACATCACACTAACTGGACAGACCCCACGGCCGCGTGGGACCTGGTTACCATCTCGAGAAGCCGGATGGATAAAGTAGACCGGGGACTACTCAAGATGTTCCCAGGAACACCAAAATGGTCATCATCACTATCACTCCGGTCATCATCACTCGTGAGCTAGCTTTGTTTCTGTTAATGTGCCGTACATGAGCTGCTTAAGTTACACGAGCTGTAATCGTCATGTCAATGTGTTGTACATGAGTTTGCTTTGGATGAGATTAGAGCATCTCCAATAACCTCCCTAAAACTTACTCCCTATAAACCCATATAGAGAGTCATCCTAAAAAAATTCTCTCTCTATATTACTACACTCTCCAACAAACTCTCACTATCCTAATCCTTATATTCCAACAGCTCCGTCTCCTATCTCACCAACGGGTGCACCCCCAGCCGTCATCTCCCTCCCCTCTCCCTTTGCTCTCTCGCATCGAGCTGCACAAAATCAACTCTAGAGCAGAGCATCTATCCAAGCAAATCTACAGCTTGCTTCTCCAATCCATCTCCTCCTCGCGGGTTTACAGCAACCTCTCCCTCTTCATTGCATCTCCCCACCAAAAGAGCACCAAATCCACCATGCTATCTCCCTGTTCCTTGTAGCAGCAGCACCACCATGCTCAACCACAGCTCCATCACTCTCCCAAACTCTTGCATACAAGCAGTAGAGCAACAACGAGATCCACTGCCTCCTCTCATCTCTCCACCCAAATCCACCACCTCACCAGCAAGGAAGAACCTGAGGAAGAGCGCGAAGGCGGAGATGAGGTTGGAGAAGAGATGCACGTCGGGCTCGAGCCGTGACTTCCGGAGGTCACCGAGGAGGCGCTCGAGCAGCGCGGCATTGGGCGGATCCTTAAGCTGTCACCCCGTCCTCGAGTTGCCGCTGCCTTTCCCTTCACGCACAGAACAGCAGCAGACGGACTCTCTCCTCTGTCGCCTGCTCCTCGCCTCCACACCGCTCCATCTGGTTCCCCACTTCTCTGTGCTGGCCCCATCGCTCCCCAAATCCTACCCGCTCCCTAGGCCTCTGGGCAGCTTCTGTTGCCGCCCTGCACCACGGCATGGAGAGGAGCCAAGAGCGGCCATCGGGGCTGCAGGTGGTGACAAATTGGGAGGCCGAGCTGCCTGCCTCCCTATTGGGTGGCCGAGCTGTGGGTGGGGGTGGAGGCGGGCGGCGATGCGGCAGGCGGATTCGGCCACATCTTTTTCCCTGTGGCTTGCGAGTGGTGGGGTCAGGGCGGATGGGAAACGAGAGCCGCTTCCAAGAAGTAGCTCCCAAGAAATTAGGAACTAGATGGAGGAGTTGTTGGGGAGATACTTTGGATCCAAAATTCTTAAGGGTGTTATTTGTTGCTCGTATGTCCTATTGCCCGTATGAACTGTATACGCAGATTGAGGGGAAGTATGCTGAGCGGATGCAAGAGTATTGAAAAGAAGAGTGTTTGGTTGGCTGTATCTGTCTGGACATGCTGAGTTGAGTTTCTGTTTGATTGACTGAATATGAGGTCGCAGGAGCGAATGCAAGAGCTGAGATTGTGATTGGTTAGTCGTATGGAAATGATTTTATGACTCTAACAAGTGGGTCCGCTTGCATGAGAGGGTAGGATATTGCATCCGCCTAGCCAGGCTGCGGGCGTACAATTGCACCCACTCATGCAGGCTGGAATAGTGCATGCAGGCAACCAAACATGCATCTTCTTAAGATTATACGTATCCACCGAGTCAGGATCCGTTCGTACGGGCAACCAATCACGTCCTAAGAATAACTATAGGAAGCTATATTAGACATCTCTTGAAGATGCTCTTACATTGGGTTGTATGTTGCCATAGCCCCACACCCTTGTGTATACATGGGCCTCTCCATATTTATACTCCAAAGCAAGTCGGAGTTCTAAGCGATCGTAATAATTGAATCAGAAGTCCTTCTAGTAGAATAGGAGTCTCTCTAGCACAACTCGTCTAGTCCTTGTATGTTTAAGATATGAGTCACCCTCTATAACAGTTTCTATTGTTCATTTTATTGTTTATTATTTGGTCGCTAAAAAATCTCAAGAATTGGCATTTGCGCTTTTAAAAGAAAACCCCAACATTCTAATATTTGTACCTTCTGACAATTAATACATATGCACAAAAAAATCATAGACTATTTCATACAAACAGAATTTCCATAAACGTTTTTCTTTTTCTTTTGAGAACTCATATAGATTGCAACATTAGGATCGGAGTACAAAGTTCAGGGAACTAAATCCCCGATTACAGGAGTATAGAACCCTAGCTATTGTAACAACTCTAGAAGTACATGATGAGGACAGGGATAGTTGTGTGATCTTTCAACTTCAGCTAGATGACATCTGTTTCTGAAATTATATCCGGTCATCTCATTGATCATCGATGGCAATGGATACACAACAAGGCAAAGTGTTGCAGTTAACCTCCGAGTTGGCACCTCGCACCAGTGGCCGATGTCTTCGATGGGGACCAGTGGCAGAGGTAGCCTAAAACTGTAAGGCTCCAAGCGTACTGCGACATTGACATCTTGGGGCCTCCTCTATGCTTGCTGATTGACCTGCCGTCAGCCCTCCCGGTTGTCTCCTCGAACTATGCATCTGAGGTTGGAGTTCGTCGAGCCGTGGATATTTGATGAGCTTCACCGGGCTCAACGAAAGATGGTTGTTGTCGATAAATCTGTGGTTCAATGATGGCAACCCGATCGGGCCCCGGTGATTCGCCTGATCGATGACAATCTCTTTTCAAAGATCCGCTATGTAATAAAGGACCACTGTGTCTCGAGCAGTAGAGACTAAACGGAGGTTGGGGCAACAGAATTACCGATTGTGATGAGACACCAGGTACGAAGTTGTGGACGCACTATAAAAAAACTCCTTCACTGCCGGTCCATAAAGAAGTTTCACTACTAGTTTTGGAGTTGGCAGTAGGCAACGGGCAGTAATAGTCTCCGATTATCACTGCTGGCCCGAGGATCGGTAGTGAAGGGGTTATCACTGCCGGCTGAAGACTTCAGCCGACAGTGATAGTCGGGCGCTGAATCGATCTTTTTGGAGCCGGAAAAATTAAAAAAAAATTACACCCGAGGAAACCCCACGCCAGCGCCGTCGCAAGTCACAAGTCACACGATTTTTTGCGCGAAATACGCGCGTGTGCAGTTCATGGCACTCAAACCCAGAACCTCTCAGCTCGCGCGATACGTCTTTACCATCCCACCACAGAAGTACTAGTGATACCATTAGCATATGCAATCCTTTTGATATCTTCTATCTAAAACTTCAAACAATTATTTAGATATCTAAATGATATCAAATGCAAAAGTTTTCAACTACAAAGTTGTAGATCTCCTCGAGGGCTATATTTTCGATATAAAGTTTGTCCCCATCCAACTTCGTATGAAAAAGTTATAATTTTTTTAAAATAAACTATCATCCACTATCACTACTGGCTCTAGCCATGAGTCGGCAGTAATAGTATCATTGCCGGCTCATGGCTAGAGCCGATGGTGATAGTATCACTACAGTTCGTGGCTAGAGCCGGCAGTGATTATCAAGTTTCACTGCCGGTTCTTTTTAAATGGCCTTTTAGTGCTAGTCCTTGATACGAACCGGTAGTGATATTCCATCACTACCGGCTCGTAAGAAACCAACAGTGATAAGTCGGCATATAAGCCTATTTCTGTAGTAGTGATGATCAAAGTGGACGACGATGAGGATGGTAGTAGTGAGATCGTGGGAGGCGGTGGGTACATCAACGCCATGGTAGGGACCTTCAGCACATGCGACTGGTGTGAGAAGATCATCGAGACGCCACCATGGATGATGGCGAAATGGCCTCCAACCTAGGAGCATGGCTAAATCCCGCGGAGGAACAAGCATCAGCAGATGTGAATCTAGGCTCCACTCCTCGAAGGCTGACAGGGGAACATCCACTACTACAGAAACCCCCTTCACTGCCGGCTCCAAAACCACCTTCACTGTCGGTTTTGGAGCTGGCAGTGGGCAACAGGCAGTGATAGTCGTGGACTATCACTGTCGGCTCGGTGGACCAGCAGTGAAGGGCCTTATCACTGCCGGCTGAAGGATTCAGCCGGCAGTGATACCCAAGGCATCACTGCCGGCTAAATCCTTCAGCCAACAGTGTTTTGCCTCTCCTCCCTCCCCTCCTCCCTCTCTCTATCCTCTCTGTACTCCCTCTCACTCCTCGATCTCTCCGTCTCTCTCTCAATACATGCATACAATGATACATATATTTAATGTAAATCAATAATAAATGCACCTTCATTAATGCATAGTAATGAACACATATTTCAAGTAATAGGCATCGACAAACACACATATGTACATAATAGTTTTCACAGGTCACCCCCTAAAAAGTCGGTCGAGTTCAGCCAGTCCAGTATCCCTCTACCTCTATCTCTTCCTCTCTCGCGATGAGGACCGCGTCTCCGCACTGTCGACTGTTGGCGTGTGTACATCCGGGGATGCGGGGGGCCGATGGTGGTGGAGCGTTGGACCCGGCCACGCCTTATCGACCGCAGCATCGCCTAAGCTCTAGGCTCGCCGGCATGTCAAAGGCATCAAAGTTTGACGCCTGAATGCCTCTACGGGTTGAGCCTTCGGGCTCCTCCGCAGCATACTGACGGGCCACCCTCTCATCCTCCTCCTCCTGGGCACACTTACAGGACGCAGCTTCTTACTCCTCTGTAGCACACAACTGACAAGCCAACCTCTTATCCTCCTCCTGGGCACACTTCCTGGCCGCTGCTTCTTGCTCCTCCTTCGCATCATCGTTGGAAGGCCATCCCGTCGATACCAACTTCGCATCATACATAGTAATTCATATAATTCATTAATAAATAGAAATTAATGACATACATTAATATCGTGTCATTTGGCGAAATATAATACGTTGTCAAGCCCCTTGGTAGCCTTCCTCCTTGTCGCATACTCTCTACTAGAAGGAATGGTGTCATCTGAAGATCTGTGACGCGTGGATGGCACGATCGGTTCATGAAACTCGTCGTTTGGGTTGATAATATGTTCTAAGAAGAACCCGGCGATCTGTTCTTGAAGGGCATGTATTTCTGCAGGTTGTAACGCAGTTGTGCATAGTTTGAAGCGCTGCGTTTGAAGAATCGAAAGAATTAGTCCTTGAACACGTATAGAAATTGAAAAGAAGGTATTGATATGTTATTTCATACCTCAAGATCATTGAACCTAACAGCGTCTCCATCCGGGCTAAATATGTGCATGTTAGTAACAACATAAAACGCACAGAGATTGTTGCCGGCTACCTGCCTCATACACTTCAAGAGGAAAGGATTTGTCAGTGGAATGAATTGAACTTTTTTATTCAGTAGAAAATGCAAGACATGAATATTCCCTGCGTACCGGAAAGTCAGTTTTTACATTATATTGCTTCCTGAATGGAAAGTAGATGATACTCTTTTTTCGGTATCTTGTGTACGCCCTGTACGTGAATATGAATACCAATTAAACTTAGGTGCAATCGTCGAGAGGATTAAATAATCGAGTTAACCTGTTTAACATGTCGATGAGGTGTTGGTAAGTTGTCTGATCTCTCTTTTGTGAGTCCAAGACAATGATCTTGCTCAAGTCTGGGTGGATGACAAGGAGGATCCAATGAAAACTGCAGAATATGTCACCATAGCAAATTAGTACTAGAATCGAGTTGCCCATAAAATGAGGATGTCCTGGCGCGCAAACATGTACTCATAATTATAGGGTAGGAGTATAAATTTCTTATATTGGTGGTGAAGCAGACACTTCAATAAGTAGTCCTCGGTGAAGTCTGGATTCTCCCTTATAAGTTTCTGGTTCACAAGCCCAGGATCGATGAATCCTACTTTCTTATCTAAGTCTTGTCCGCATGCTTGGGTCTCCATTCTACGAAAGAGAGACGTTAGCTATGCAATTTCAAGATACAAGATCATATAACGTGAATTATATGCATAAGTCACTTACAGAGTCCACACTCTGACTATAGACATGTCGAGGGCATCTGCATTATACAATTCATACAAGTCCTTGAAATACACCCAGAAGGAGCCATCCCTGTTGTGGAAATAATCAAACGGCCATGTAACATCCATCTTTTGGATATCCGCTCCCACAGTAAGCAGTGCTAGTTCCTCTGCTGTTATTCTTGATTCAGCTAGGAAGTCCGCAATGCTTGGAGCATCCTTAATGATTGAACCTGACTTGCTCTTGGCTTGCTTCTTGCTGATGCATTCATAGTCAGTCGGCAGCTTTCTTGAAGCCGCCCCTGTCTGTTTAACTTTGGCCATTTTCGTGAAAAATTTCATGGCATCTTTAGACACAACATGCTTCGGTGGAGGTGGTGGAGGATGGAAATGAGACGTGACACTGGCATCCATAATCTTTTTGGTTTCCTTAGTAGTGAGTGAATAGACATCCTTGGGTTCCGCCAACTTCTTAGATGCCACCGACTTTTTAGATGATATCGTCTGCTTGGATGCTACGGAACCTAATCGTGTTTTCTGAGCTGATGGCTGGGTTCTTGATGGTGCTGGCTTCTTGAGCGGTGGACTTCTTTGAGGCGATGGCTGAGGAGGTGGACTTCTTCTAGGAGATGGGTGAGGAGAGGGAGATCTAAGAGGCGATGACGGCCCGAGGCGTACTGGAGAGTCGAGGTTCTCGGGAGCTATCCCTGGTGGAAACACTATGTAGGCCTTCTCCCACAAGATGAATGTGTGCTCGTTCTCTCCTATAGTGTTCGCCCCCTCCTCTTTGGGGTAGTCCACCTCGACATGGCGGTACTGGTCAACTGCCTCGTCTACTTCGATGATAGCGTAGCCCTTCGGTATTGGACGTCCGTGCAATTGTTCATGGGAGCCACGGGGATAAGCCACGCCGGAAGCCACCTTGATGGTAATGTTCCTAGAACCAATGTGTAGTTCGCACGGTGTCCATGCTATGATGAGGTCCACAGGATAAGTGATGGAGTCAGCTTCCAAAACTCCCGTAGACGCACAGCTACTCCGACGACCACCGGGGCTAGAGCGCGCACCATTCCTGTTCACTCACAATGGCACCCCATTGACGCATGAGAGCTTGGGACACTGCTTGTGCTATTTTTTCTTCTATATGTTCCCTCTCCTTTTTTAGCGCTTTTTCAAGCATTTCCATCATCTTAGCTTGTTCTGCCTCTCGTTCTGCGTCTCGCGCTGTTTAGGATCTCTTTCAACTCTTGTAACTGTCGACGTCGCCTGGGAATCCTTATTTCCAACCCATCACCCCAACGCCTCATGTGCGACCACTGTGCTCCTTGTTTCCTAGGGCCAATGTGAGCTCATCCCTATCCCTATCTAGCTTGAAAGAGCCTTGTGAAGACTGCTCGTGTACTTCCGCAAGCTTTTTTGCAAGATCTTGCGTCGCTTCCAGGTCTTTGGAGGTCGTAAAGGATAAGCTTCCATCAGACGAGTAAGAAGCACCCCTCCCAAGAAGGAAGTGTATCGATCGTTCACTCCAGCCCTCCGTCTCAGGTGTGATACCTCTCTCTCGCAGTTCATCTAGCTATTGTTGCCACTGCCTTTCTTTCCTCACGTACCCACGACTGCCGACTCTGTGGGGGTACAGGTTCTTCTTCGAGTTTGCTTTGTTCACCTTACTCAACCTCTGTGCTTCTTCGGACAACTTGTAGTCTGCAAAGGCTTGCCAATAATCTTCCAGTTGCAGCCATTTACAGAAATCTGGTATTGTACCTTTCTGCATATACATTCTGTTCAGTGTCCCCTTCCAGTTCTTAAATGAAAGGCCCATGATCATTAGCATCTTATGCTTAACTACTTCCATATCTGTCTCTTCAGGGAAGTCGAACTTCTCTAATATCTTAGGCCATAAGATGTCATTCTTGATTGAATCAGGAACCACGTGCGGATCACCTCATTTACCAGTCCACAATCTGTAGCTGATGGGCACGTGATCCTTAACAGCAATCCCACAGACTGACTTGTATGGCCCCAGAACTCTCTCTGGTGCAGTTGGCTCCCTTGCTGGTGAGACCTCTGTTATCACAAATCATCCCGTAGGCATCTTCGAGGGACCTCAGACACGATGCTGCTTCTGGGATTGCTCATTGTCGTGACCCTCTGGAGCATCAAGCATCTGCGCATAAGCCAAAAAACTATTGGGAACCTATACGATAATATGTACAACATATGCATTCATCTACTTATGAATTACCTCATCGCCTCCATAGGCGTCTGTTTGGTCCAGGTTGAGGTAGTGGCTTGTGCTATCTTCTTCAATGTTTGATGGTGACACTACATCTCCTTCTAACACCTGGCCTAGATTGGCGGTTGGTGATGCCATCACTTCCTGGGAGTTCTGCATACGATGATGATGAGCAGTTGAGTATTCTACATATAAAGAGCAGAGGAAGGAGGAAGATAGAGATAAAGCAGATGAGGGAGGGAGGGAGGTTGTCGAAAGAGTGAGATAACCATGAAGGAATCGATAGGTTACGACTACATTTAACAAAAAAAAGTTGCATCTTACAAAGCAAAATAGGCATAACGGTACTAACAGTTGACATATTGATCTTACAAGTCACATCATCTTACATAGCAAAATAATGATGATTACAACCAGAACTAGAATTATGACATCTTTACACGTGAAATCACATTTCTTATTTTCAAAGTTAGCCAATTTTAGCTTGGCTTGGATGACTTGATTGTTGTATGCCGCAACAGCTTCAGGTTTGGACTTGTATCCTTTGTAACATGCTCCTTTGAATCCATTAACTTATGCGTGGCATTCCTCCCAACTGGAGAACACTCCACTTTGCCGACCATGATGAACAACATACCATGTCATAGTAGTCCTAAATTTCAGAGAATATGCAAAAATGATATACTACAAACCACACTAACACCAAAAAATGTTACTGCGAAGAAAAGATAGTGTTCATGTTACATTACAGCACAGTGGCTCTAGCAAATGGCCTTATTAGGACTTTAGTACTGATTACCTGTTCGGAGGGAAAGTATTCTTCTCAAGTCAGCATTTATATGCCAGTCCTACTAGTTCAGAGAGCAGCTCGTCTTGAGGGAAGCTGTTCTCTGAACTAGTAGGACTGGCACATAAATACTAACTTGAGAAGAATGCTTCCTCTCTAAACAGGCCATGTTGAAGCATCCTCGAGCCATATCATCATCTCCACTATATATATATTTTCCTATCACCATGCCACCCTCCATACTTCTTCTTTTTTTTCTACATGCATGACTCCAGCCTTGTGCAATGCATACATGAGTAGTATGCAATGCTTGGCAATATGATTATTTTCTCCTAGGCAATGATCAAGTAGTGAACTCCCTTGTGAATTTTGGATTACAAGTTTCATTTATATACGGATGCTGTTTGAACTAGATGACAATCTGATATATCAATCATACTTCATTTCTTCCTATTGGTTCTCAATAACCACATGTCAAACTGCCTGATAATAGCATGCATCAAGCAAACATCAGTCACAATTAACATACATGTGCTATGAAAATAATCACAATGGATGAAAATAAACTACATCAGTAAAGAACAAACTGCATCAAGCAAACTGCCTGCTGGTTTTTGCACTCTAGCAGAACAAACTTTACACTACTACCAGGATAAACTGGGAAAAGGGTCCTCTGTTACCAATTCGGTCTATTACCAATGCAACTATGATACATTATCATCTAGTTCTACTTCATTAATCACAATGGTGTTTCAGCACAGCTCATAGTTCACCCAATACCAAGTTCCAAACTGACAGCGGTCGGTGAGGCACCCAATACCAAGGAGGGCGGGGGATTTACCTTTGCTCTATCGGTCAGCGAGGCGGGCGGGCGCGGACGACGGTGGCATGAGCGGGACGGCGGTGCAGTGGACGGAGACGGTGACCTCAGCTCCAGTACAGGGACGGCGGGGCTCCGGTGATGGGGATAGCGGCCTCCGGGACGGGGACAACGGGGCTCCAGGGACGGCGAAGTCGGGGAGGATGCGGCGAGGACGGCTGCGTCGGGGAGGATGCGGCAGGGACGGCGGTGTCGGGGAGGAGCTGGCAGTATCATGGAGGCAGCGGGGACGGCAGTGTCGCGGAGGGCACAGGCAGGGAAAATTTTTCTAAGTGTCAGAGGCGGGCGTTGATCAATATAGGGGAGGGCTTTCACTACCGGCTCAATTTGAGCACCAGCAGTGAAAGGGTACCTTCACTGCCGACTCAATATGACAACCGGTAGTGAAAGGGTACCTTCACTGCCGGCTCAATATGACGACCAGCAGTGAAAGGGTACTTTCACTGCCAGCCCAATAAGTCCACCGGTATTGAAAGTAGTTTCACTACCGGCCTAATATGTCCACCGGCAGTGAAACCCCTTTCCCTGCTGGTGGCTTGGGGTGCAAAAATATTTTCAAAGTTTCATGCGCGCGCGAAGAGACTCGAACCCACAACCTACACAAGCAAGACCGAACAAAACGCTGCGCTACTCAAGTGAGTTCAATTTAATTTGTACTATCTATACTTATTAACATTATGTTGACCTAAAATCCTAATACATATTTCTTTAAATTTGAACTTGCTATATACCAAAATTATGTTTTGTATATACCTAAATTTCCTGGTTCAATTTTCTAATACAATAAATAAATAAAAATAAATATGTTCATAACTATAGGTAATTCATTAAAAATTGAAAATAAATATGCTCATAACTATAGGTAATTCATTAAAAATAAAAAATAGTAATACATAGCAATAGTGCTAGCTTGTGCTATTGCTAATTCATTATTAAAAATCAAAAATCAATATGCTCAATAATAAAGACACTTCCACCATAAACTAGAAATTGAAGGTTCCATAACAAAAGTGAGGTATATTAATTGCATCTAAAACAAATTTATACATAGTAATTAATACAATTTAGCTACTTTGTCTTAACGATTCGCCCTTCATTATGATCACAGCGTACATATGGAGGTTCGTCGGTGTCTTCCATGGGACCTAGGTCGACATCCTCTCCGAAAGGAGGTAGCGCGTCGAATTGATTGTAGTCTTCCTCGTCAACAACATTCTCCACTCCGACAATCCTTCTCTTTCTTTGTAGAACCATGTGGCGCTCCTCCTTGTTAGCCGAGTCTGGGTCCTTTACATAGAAGACTTGCATAACATCATTCGCAAGTACGAATGGTTCTTCTCTGTATCCAACGAGTTTTTGGTCCACTGTAATCATACCGTACTTGTCGATCTTTACACCCCCTGGGAGTCTGACCCATTGGCACCGGAAAAGAGGAACCTTTAACACTCCATAGTCGAGCTCCAAGATCTCCTCTACGAATCCGTAGTAGGTCTCCCTATTTCCATTGCAGTCGTAGGCATCTATACGGACACCGCTATTTTGCTTGGCGCTCTAATTATCCTGAGCTCTCGTATAAAATTTATAGTCATTTATGTCATATCCTTGGAATGTGAGGATTATGGTTGACGGTCTGTGAGCCAACACAGTCAATTGAGCACACTCTATCTACTTATACATCACCTATCTACGTAACCAGGAGCCAAAATGATCTCAGTGCTCTCGCACGATCCAAACATTGGACTTCCCTGGATTTTTGGTGCGTAGCATCTTCTGGTGTTCTTTGATATATGGGTCCACTACAACTGATTATTGTAGAACTATGAAATATGCTTGCGTGAATGAAATGGGGTCATTAGTGTGGAATGAGTTTGCACCTATCGTCCCTTTCCCCTGTAGCCTCCCCTCATGGCGAGATACAGGCACACCAATTGATTTGAGATTCATGTAGTCGACGTAGAAATCAATGACCTCCTCGGTTCCCCAGCCCTGGGCCATGCAGCCTTCTGGCTGATTTCGGTTACGAACATGTTTCTTCAGAACTCCCATGAACCTCTAAAAAGGGTACATCTGATGCAGAAACACGGGGCCAAGAATCCATATCTATTTCACAATGTGAACAATGAGATGCACCATGATATCAAAAAATGATGGAGGGAACAATGCCTCAAGCTGGGATAGAGTCTCGACCATGTCTTCCTATAGCTTATCTAGCTTGGTCGGATCAATGGCCTTCTGTGATATCGCGTTGAAGAACGAACACAGCTTTATGATTGGGTTTCGGACCTTTGACGGAAGAATACCTCTAATTGCAATTGGAAGCATCTGTGTCATCATCACATGACAATCATGAAACTTCATTCCAGTTAATTTCAAATCTTTCATGTTTACTAGTCTCTTTATGTTGGCAGAGTAACCCGATGGAACTTTGATTCCATGCAAGCACTTGCACATTGTAATTTTCTCTGCCTTGCTCATACTGTAGCTAGCGGGACCAAGATATTTGTTGCCTTCTTCCATATCTTTGGGATGTAGATCCTGTCTGAGTTTCAAACATTTCAGGTCCTTCCGTGCTTGGAGTGTATCCTTTATTTTGCCAGGTATGTCTAGTAACGTACCAATCAAGCTATCACACACATTCTTCTCAAAGTGCATGATATCGATTGCATGTCAAACCACCAAATCCGGCCAATAAGCTAAGTCATAAAAAATAGATTTCTTTTTTAACATAGGAGCTCTAAGATTAGATTTCGGAACCGGTGTACTCCCGAGTCCCTTTCCAAGGATAACCCTAAGTCCCTTTACCATGTCATATACCTGTCTCCCAGTGCGATGCTTAGGAGGTGATCGAGTCTCAACTTTTCCATCAAAAGCTCTCCTATTGCTGCGGTACGGGTGATTCTTGCGAAGAAATTTACGATGACCTAGGTACACCATTTTTCGGCTATTCTTCAGCCACAAGCTCTCTGTTTCATCCAAATAATGCACGCATGCACAGTAGCCTTTGACAGTCTGGCCCGATAGGTTACCAAGGGCTGGCCAATCCTGGATTGTTACGAACAGCATTGCGCGTAGGGTGAAGTTCTCTCGTTTGTATGCATCCCATACCTGCACACCATCGTTCCACAGTATTACAAGATCTTCCATTAATGGTTTCTGGTATACATCGATATCATTGCCAGGTTGCCTCGGCCCTGGTATCAGCACCGGTACCATAATGTACTTACGCTTCATACACAACCAAGGAGGAAGGTTGTAGATACATAGAGTCACAGGCCAAGTGCTATGACTACTGCTCATGTTGCCGAATAGATTCATCCCATCCATACTCAACCCAAATCTTATATTCCTCACATCTTCTGCAAAGGGCTCCTTGTATTTCCTATCGATGTTTCTCCACTACGTAGAATCAGCGGGGTGTCTCAGCATTCCATCATCCTTGCGCTCCTCGGTGTGCCAACGCATCAGTTCGGCATGCCTTTTGTTCGCGAATAAACGCTCCAAACGGGGGACTATAGGAAAATACCACATCACCTTGACAGGAGGCCTTTTATTCTTTCCTTCACCATCAATATCATCACGGTCACGCTTGTACCGTGATGCACTACAGATGAGACACGCTTCCAAGTCTGCATGCTTTCTGCGATACAACATGCAATCGTTTGGACATGTATGTATTTTCTGCACTTCCAACCCCAATGGGCACACAACCTACTTGGCCCGGTACGTGTTTTTTGACAGCACATTTCCCTTTGGAAGCAATTTCTGCAAGAACAGTAACAACTCTATGAAGCTTGTATCAGACCACCTGTTGCTTGCCTCAATTGTAGCAGTGAAAGCACGATATGCAACTTTGTGTGCTCCTTCTCGCAGCCCGGGAACAACAGTGTTTTAGAGCCCTCTACCATACGCTGGAACTTTTGAAACTCTCTTTCATTGGTGAAGTTCCCCTCCCCATCGCGCAACATCTGCTCCAGATCATCGGCGTCAGCGTCAGCCAACATCTCCTCTAGATCATCATCGACCAACGTATCTTCGGCAGGCGGTATATTGGTGTATTCGTCAGCCGGCATATCGGTGCACAAGTCTTCGTCTTCTCTACCAATGTATTGGCCTTCTTGTACGATCTCAGCTTCACCGTGCTCAGTCCAACAAGTATAGTCAGGCATAAAGCCCCTTGCCATCAAGTGGGAATGTATCTACTGGGTGGTGGAAAACTGCTTCTTGTTCTCGCAATCGACGCATGGACAACACATGTATTGAGACTGTGTATTTGACTTGTGCGCCGCAGCTTGTAACAGGAAACAATCCACACCGTTCTTGTACTCTGCGCCCACACAGCTCGCATCGTACATCCATCTTCTATCCATCTACAATTATATCATTATTGTAAATCCAAATTCATAACATCTAGAAGATTTTGCGATCACCAACAAATAAATTACCTCGTCATCTCCTACTGACAATTGGCCTGGGTTGGAGGAGCCGCCTTTTGTATGCTTTCGCGTACGCTTCCGATGAGTATTTGTTGGTGCCATCCCCAGAAATTTTCTTTATTATTCAACCCTTTTGTAGGACTAATTAAGTAAAAAAAAAGTACGCTCATACATAAAGTTTATATATTGGAGCTTGCTAATTAAATAAAATATAAAATATATAATTGGATCTTGCTACATACCTAAATATCATGGAGAAATTTTCTAATTCATTAAAAATCAAAATAAATACGCTCATACCTAAAGTTTTCATATAGGAGCATGCTAATTAATAAAAATATAAAAATATAATTGGAGCTTGCAACATACCTAAATATCATGGCTAATTTTTCTAATTCATTATAAATCAAAAATAAATATGCTCATACCTAAAGTTTCTATATTGGAGCTTGCTAAATTAATTAAAATATAAAAAATATAATTGAAGCTTGCTATATATCTTAATTTTATGGCTAATTTTTCTAATTCATTAAAAATAAAAAATAAATATGCTCAAACCTATAGCTAATGTAAATCAATAATAAAGACACTTTCTACCATAAGCTACTAATTGAAGCTTCCGTATAATAAATGAGGTATAATTGCATCTACATTGTCTTAAAACATCATGGCCATAGGTGCATCTCCATCATTTCAAAATCTAGAGCAATTTAGCAAATAAAATTCAACTAGAAATAGATTGGAGATGAAGTTACATACCTTGGAACACCTAGGGCATAAGGATTCCTCAAAATTTTGAAGCCACTAAGAACTTGGTGACCAAATATAGCCACCACCGAGCAAACAGAGCTCCTCTTTGTTGTGTGCTCAGGCTTGGGAAGGAGAGGACGACTTTTATATAGTCGAGACATCATTGCCGGCTCATATAACAAGCCGGTAGTGATGCCTTGCTATCACTGCCGATTGGTAGATTAAACCGATAGTGAAGATGGAGCAGGGTATCACTGCCGGTTCGTAAGCCACGATGACTGTATTTTCCCACGCAGCTTATGA
This sequence comes from Phragmites australis, assembly GCF_958298935.1. NCBI lineage: Eukaryota > Viridiplantae > Streptophyta > Magnoliopsida > Poales > Poaceae > Phragmites > Phragmites australis. The sequence goes on along the minus strand of NC_084941.1, from coordinate 25,658,944 downwards.
ACCGGCAGTGATTCCCTATCACTGCCGGTTCCTATATAGGGGTTTATGTAGTAGTGATCGGGATCAGCGCCACCGAGTCGTCCCGTATGGTGGCTCCCAGGTTCCCGCCGTTGAGCTTGTTGATGGGGATGACAAATCCAATGGGGGGGCAAACCACCAGGAAGCCTCAAAAGGCTCCGAGGAAGTCAGCACCGCTGGCACCATTTGGGACAAGGTGTACAACACCGAGAATCCCGTCGCGCAGGATGCTGCCCTCATGGCCGTGGAGACAATGTTGAGCACCACAATGAGGACAAGAATGTCGGTGTAGAGCGAATGGCGGGGCAATTGGCGGCGAATCGAGGACTCCACGGAAGGGAACCACCACAAGGGGCTAACACCACAACCCGGTATTTTATTGCAGCTAAATCTAGTGTTATCGGTAGATCTAGAGAGGGGACGCCCCCCCCCCCCCCCCGCTTCTCCTCGTGGCTGGCAAGATAGCTAGAGGTGGAGGAGAAGGGTGGCCGGAGGTGGTGGCGGCCAAGAAACCCTACGGAGCATCTGCATCGCGAGAGCTCTCGATCAAAGACACTCCCAGCTCCTGTGGGTTTGTGGGCCCCTTCTGGCATAGTTCATGCGTTTCTCCATAAACATTCATGAAATGGTCAAATGGAGGGTATGCCCATCTGCCTCTGTATCTAAGTTGAGTAACCACAACATTCGCATAAACCCTTGTTTTAAGGTGAAGCTATGGAAACCTTCGTGAAATCATTTATCGCTATCCATGCTGGATAACAAATACCTGACAACTTTCCAAAGGATGAGTCGATTAGGTTTGAGGGAAAAATCATCTGGTCTAACTGAAAGAAGTTAGGTTGTGTTCCGTGAACAATTCAGTATCATTTTGTGCAGTTGGGGTGGCAATAATATTGTTGGTGTTAGTCTTCATCATGACTTTGGATTGCAAGTGGCGTCCTTTTTTTTTGACACCGCAAGTGGAGTTCATGTTCAATGTGTTTAACTTGTTTCTATAACAAAGTGAGTGCAGCTCTCTGCGCGCTCTTCCAAAAAACCAAACTCTTAAAAGGACGAAGCAAAGGCCTTTGACCATCAATGTCTAAGGGGTTGTTACATATGCTGCAGATGGTGCAGGAATAGTGTAGAAACAAATGGAGATGAGATATAGAAAGTAGAGTACTTATGGCAATTCTAGTTCTATCCAGGAGCAGGAATAGTGTGGTGCACAAGAAGTCTAGTACGAGAAATAGGACAGAGATAGGGTAGGAGTTAAGGTAATGCAGTAGATAGAGTCACGTCTTGAGAGCCAAGTAACTTCACATCAGAGCAGACGCTGCAATGTTAAGTAAGAAATGAATCCCCTACTACATTTGATCAAGGATAACACGTATTCCCATAGTCTCCACGAATATTTGAGTTCAACTGATTTTATGTTTGAAAAAAGAATTTAAATGGGCGCAAAGCGCAAATGAAACAGAGTATCCCCGTCTACGTTTTTATTTATATCTTGCATAAACAATGCAATGGCATAAAGTCTTATGTTGACCTAAACATACGGAAACCTACGCCCAAACATCCAGCAGCATCTTAGAAAAAGTTCTCAACAAAAGAAACTGAGAAGGCAAGCATTTGAGAGATGTATTGTGCTACCAAATTTCATTTCACAAGATATTGTACACTAGTATGTGCAATGAACATGTTGCTTTGCCGTTTATTGTAAAAATATATATAAAAAACTCTACAACTATATAGTATAATAACAGTGGAGTGAGCATGGGTATCTAACCTGAAACAGCCGATATTATGGGAGGCTTAGTCCCTGTATTGGCCAAGATCCGGCTCAAGATTTTGGGCTTCCAAAGAAGTTGGCTCTAAAGAAACTAGCAGCCTAAATAATTAGGATGATTTGCCCATAGTTCATCTTGGGCTCTAAAAAGATCCCAGCCTTTTGGTCAAACAGTACCTTAGTTCAGAAGCCATTCCTAGAACATAAAACATACAAACTACAAACAGGAAACTGAATATTAGATCACAGGAAACTGTTGGGGCACGAAGACGTGCCCCGAACAGATACAGCGAGAGCCCCACTCATAAGAGGAGGCTCAAGCTTAGTGATCAACACTGAGCTGGAAGAAGAGAGCAGAGAAAACATCATCTTTGTAATGGGGGAAAACCTCTAGAGCCTCCTCTCCTGCCCTTTTAGGGCTCATTTATAGAGAGAAGGGCAGGGGAAATTACCAGTCTATCCTTAAAATATTATGTTACAATCATGTGTATAGAGGGGTATTTTGGGCATTCCACCCCTTTACATATGACGTGGTTGTTGAGACACAATGATAGCTATAGTAATACCACAGTGTATCGTCTACATATCTCCAGGCTAGGGTGTTCCCTCAACAGTACCCCCTCATCTGCTGGCTCCGAGGTTCTGAGGGGTGAGTGGATGAACAGGGAACTAGCTCCAGCCCTGCCTTAGAGTTAGGATAACCCGAACAACTTCCCGTCCTTGTAAAACCTATCAGTGATGGCCGCAAGCGGTGGCGACGGAGTTTGACGGAGGTGACATGGTCCGGAGCCCGTGACGATGCTCGATGGAGGCGAGGCCGGCCGGAGCGTCGCATTGAAGCCGGAGGCGAGGTCGACAGTGAGGCTGAGGGAGGTAGCCCACTGCCCCCTCAGCGGTGGATGCTGGAGGTGGAGTCGACGGCGAGGCTGAGGGACGTGATGGAGGCAGAGCGGTCCGAAGACCCCGGTGGCGAAAACCGGAGGCAAAGAGTCGACGGTGAGGCTGAGGGTGACAACCCGCTACCCCCTCTCCGGTGGATGCCGGAGGTGGAGTCGACGGTGAGGCTGAGGGGCATAACAAATGCAGATCCGTCCGGAGCCCCTAGCGCCGGAAGTCAGAGGCGGAATCGATAGCGAGGCTGAGAGGCGTGACGGAGGCAGAGCCGTCCAGAGCCCCTAGCGGCGGAAGCCAGAGGCGGGGTCGACGACAAGGCCGATGAGGCTGAGGGTGGCAGCCCGCTACCCCCTTACAGATGGATGTCGGAGGTGGAGTCGATGGCGAGGCTGAGGGGAGTAGCCCGCTACGCCCTTAGCGGTGGATGCCAGAGGTGGAGTCGATGGTGAGGCTGAGGGGGGTAGCGTATTCTATGTCCCACTCAAGTTTGTTGGAATCTCAGCTCCTGTATTGTTCCTGTAATTTGCTTTGGAAATAATTACCTCCCCAGCATGGAGGCTTTTGCCTTGAAGTTGATAGAGGGTTTTCTACCTCTCTGGTACGGAGGCTTTTGCCTTCAAGATGCTGGATGGTTTTGAAAATAAAGTGTTCTGACAAGGATAGCAAAATTCTGCAACTTGTGCAGGATCGACCAAGCCTTTTGGCTCCCTAACTTCCTGACCCTCTTGCATTCTGTGGCCGTGAACGGGTGGAAGGCACGTTCTATTAGCGCTATTGCCATGGCTTTAGCTGAGATAGGGAGGCTTCTAAGGTGGTTGCACCACACGTATGTATATGTATATGTATGCAGGTATGTATGTTTGTATGTATGAATGTATATGTAAATATATGGGTATGCACATATGTATGTTTGTATGATGTATGAGTATGTGTGAATGAAATTGTATTGTGTTGACTTCACCTTTTAATTTTGGTTGTACCAACGCTTCGTTTGTCTCCCCTTTCCTGGCCCCCTCACACTCTGTGGCCGCTAGCAGCTGGAGGGTGCGATTTTTTAGGGGTGATTAGCTGTGTTGGTTGGGAGTAAAACTAAACTCTACATTGCCTAGCGGTTTGCCATGACATGTGTATTTTCTGAAGCGTAAGGTGTTAGATCTCTCTGGCACGTAGGCTAGGCCTTAAAGATGCCAGAGGGTCCATACCTTGCCAGCACGGAGGCTATGCCTTCAAGATGCCGGCGGGTCCATACCTCTCCAGCACGTAGGCTAGGCCTTAAAGATGCCGGAGGGTCCACACCTCGCTAGCACGGAGGCTATGCCTTAAAGATGTCAGCGGGTCCATACCTCTCCGGCACGTAGGCTAGGCCTTCAAGATACCGGAGGGTCCACACCTTGCTAGCATGGAGGCTATGCCTTCAAGATGCCGGCGAGTCCATACCTCTCTGGCATGTAGGCTAGGCCTTAAAGATACCGGAGGGTCCATACCTTGCTAGCACGGAGACTATGCCTTTAAGATGCTGGTAGGTCCAAACCCCTCCGGCACAAAGTCTATGCCTTCAAGACGCCAGAGGCTTTTTAAGACATCTCAGTTTGCGGAAATTTTAAAGACATCTCCATGTGTGGAGGTTTTTGAAGCATCTCCGTTTACAGAGGTGGGCGTACCTGGTGATCTATTGCCGTGGCGGAGCTTCCTTGAGACCAAAGTGGGCCGTGGCATAGCGGAGGCCCGTGGTAATTGCGGAGGCAGCCCAAGGCGACGCTGTGCACGCTGCTTCTCGGCTAGCGATGTGATGCTCATTTTCTCCTCTCTCCCTCCTCTCTCTGCCACTCTGGGCCTGCCCGTCATCCCCCTCCTTCCACCACGCTGCAACCGCCGTCGCCGCACGATCTCCACGTCGCGCACCCACGCCTCCCTCTCCCTTCCCCCCTCTCTACTTAAGCTACAGCCGAGCCTCTCCCCTATGGTTCTGCACCCCATCGTGTCGCTCTCGTCGTCCCTCCAAACCCGGAGCGTCATCGTGCCGGTCGTCTTCTCTGGTCACCACTGAGCGCCGTTGTGCCGCCTCCTCCCTCGGTCTCCAGCCCAAGCGAGGCCATCTTTAGACTCAGTGTGCCGTGGGCAACCCCCCGTGCATCTTCCCTGATGCGATGGACCTCCGGGAGCCCGCCGTCACTGTACAGCCAAGCCGAGGCCACCTTCGGCTTCACCGTGGCCGTGCGGTGCCGAGGCACCTCCTCCCCGATAGCCCCGACCACCGCAACCCCGCTATCGTCGGCCACTGTGCGCCGCCGCTCGCCATCCTCACCGGCACGGTCATCTCAGCGCACCACCGCCAAGGGAGAGCACATCCACGGGTCCACCGCAGCGCAGGGAGCCTGTTTGCGCCACCATATCGAACCCCCAAGCCGTGAATCGCCAGCAACGCCGAGAGCCCACCGCCAGCCATCACCTGTTCCCTGTGCTCTCTGTTGGTTACGCCAAATTGCAGAAACCCCCCTCTCTTTTCTTCGTTTCCTATTTCTTTCAATTCATGTGTAGGATTCTTTGAAGCTAGCCCCTGGATTTTGTGTTTAATTCTGTTCTAGTCCATTCATTCAATTCCAATAGAATTAATCTGTTCAAATCTTGTTCAACAAATTTCATCTAGAATCTAATGCCACTTTGTAAATTCATCTAAATTCAGTGAGTTTCGAACAAATCATCCTTGTTCATGTCTGATAATTAATTGGTCACGTGGTACTATATAATTCTAGATATTATTTTAATAGTTGGATGCATATCATATGACTTCGATGTGTAGAGCTCACATATTGTTGCACATCGAATATGAATTCAATATTAAAATAATATTTATAAAATTATATAAGACCTCACATGTCAATATTCTCGGACATCTTTGTACATCCATCTCCGATAAAACCCTAGTTGTCATCATCTTCATGTTAAATCCAGTCAACCCAGTTCTTTCTTCATCGAAAACCCCAACCCTTTGTTCTTTCCCCTTTTGATTTGCAAATTGGGTTTTATTTTGTATTTATTTAGTTTTGCTCTTATTTGCATGTTTACACAAGTAGAGTACGATGTGTCTAGAAGAATCAATGATCTACAAAGTCAAGACTTTAGTATATTCCAAGACCTAGTTTACGAAGATCACTGAGCAGCATCCAGGCAAGTGTCCTTGATCATATTGAACCTAATGTAGGAAAGTGTGTTTTTTATTTCCTAATTGCATGCTTGTCATTATGAATCCCATGTTTAGGGTTTACAAGAACTTTCCAAATTATCCTTGTCGCCTGTGTTGTAGTATGGGTGCCAAGGGTAGAAATGCTTAGTTGTGTTGTCGAGTCGGGTCGGTTAAATGTTACTCTGTTTAATGGTCTATGCAACATAAACTGGTCTAGTAATCTTGGTAGCACCATGGATACCTAGGGAATTGGGCAAGTGGACCAAGGGTGGCTGCAATATTATGGTTATCTCTGTTGATGGTATTCTTCAGTTGGCCCGTGGATGTGTTCTAGGCGGTAAAGGTCATTCAGGTATTGATGGTTATTTTACCCATATGGTTAGTGGTAGTCTTGCCCAAGTAGATGGCTAAGGACCGGTTCATGGACATGTAACGTGGCACAATAGCACAACCATGAGGCTTATATGGGTACGGCCTGACCAATTAATTAGCCACCTCTCCGGTTCTATAGGCACCAGTGGACGGTTGAGTGGCACAGGAGGGGGCCTCTGTAGTGATGGAATCACTGTTAGCGGTGAAACCTTAGTGGGTGCTTACGGGTCGGCGGGAGCTTTGTAAAGGCCTTGTAGTGATCTCCTGGCGCACACCATAGGAAGTGTGCAAGTACTTGGCCAGCAAAGCAACATAGAGACTGTCACCTGGTAATGTGGGTGATGAAATCATGACTCGTGGGTAAAGTGTGCAACCTCTGCAGAGTGTAAAACTGATATATTAGCCATGCTCACGGTTAAGAACGAGCTTGGACTTCTTCATGATAAGTGGGGATCTTGGGTGGTTGGTTTTGGTAGTCGGGTGGTGGTAACCTGATGAGTTGGTAGCCGGATATGGGATATCTGGTGAGTTTGGTAGCCGGATGGAATCCGGTGAGCTGTTTCTCTTAATGTCAGTGTCATCACACATAGTAAATAGGACGGTTATGTCTTTTTGAGTCCTAGTTTAGGATGGCATAGATGCAGTAAATCTGGGTCAAGCCTTTCTTTTCTTCAGCCCTCATATCATGCTTTCCCACACTTGTGGAGTATGATATGTACTCACACTTGCTATTTCCAATAATAAATACTGCTCAGTTGGAGAAGACTACGAGGAGATAAAGCAAGCTAAACACTACAAGAAAGACAAAGCGTCCTAGGTCGCGTTGCCCCTAGTCGATTGCCTGTGGTGTGCCCTGAAGTTTTCATTGGAGTTCCCTCTTGTTCTTCCACTGCGGTTTAAAAACTCTGGTATTTATTTCAATAAAGTTGTTTCTTTTTGATATAGTACTGTTTATCACTGATAACGTCACTACATATGTATGATAAAACTGATCCTGGCATCACTACTGCAGAAACCCTTAACACTTCCATCTCCAAAACCCCCTTCACTGCCAGTTTTGGAGCCAGCAGTGGGTAATGGGCAATGATAGCCAGGGACTATCACCACCGGCTTGGGCGACTGGCAGTGAAGGGGGTTATTACTGCCGGCTGAAGCCTTAAGCCGGTAGCGTTTTACCTCTCCTCTCTAGCTCCCCTCTCCTCCTTGTCCCTCTTTGTCCTCTCTATCCCCCCTCTCTCTCCTCAATCTCTCCGTCTCTCTCTCTCTCAATACATGCATACAATGAGACATATTTATGTAAATTAATAATAAAAGTACCTTCATTTATACATAGTAATGTACACATATTACAAGTCATAGGCATCGATAAACACACATATATATGTAATAGTTCTCATAGGTCACCCCCCCCCCGAAAAGTCGGTCGAGTTGAGCCGGTCCAGTATCCCTCTACCTCTCCCGCGATGAGGACCGCGTCTCCGCATTGACGGCTGATGGCGTGTGTACATTCGGGTATGCCGGGGGGCCGATGGTGGAGGAGCGGAGGAACCGGCCACACCTGATCGACCACAGCATCGCCTATGCTCCAGGATCGCCAGCGTTTCAAAGACATTGAAGTCCGACGCCTGAACGCCACTACGGTTTGAGCGTTCGGCCTCCTCCGCAGCACACTGATGGACTACCCTTTTGTGCTCATCCACAGCACACTGAGGGGCCACCCTCTTGTTCTCCTCCTCCTGGGCACGCTTACGGGACGCTACTTCTTGCTCCTCTGGAGCGCACAGCTGACGGGTCAGCCTCTCATCCTCCTCCTCCTGGGCACGCTTCCGGGCCACTGCTTCTTGCTCCTCCTTCACATCATTGTTGGAAGGCCATTCTGTCGAAGTGTTGTCCGACAGTACCAACTTCGCATCATACATAGTAATTCATATCATTTATTAATACATAGTAATTAATGTCATTCATTAATATAGTGTCATTTGGTAAAATATAATACATTGTCAGGCCCCTTGGTAGACTTCCTCCTTGTCACGTACTCTGTACTAGAAGGCATGGTGTAATCTAAAGATTTGTCACCTGTCGGTGGCACGATCGGTTCATGAAACTCGCCGTTTGGGTTGATAACATGTTCCAGGAAGAACCTGGCGATCTATTCTTAAAGGGCATGTATTTCTGCTGGTTGTAACGCACCTGTGCGTAGTTTGCAGTGTTGCGTTTGAAGAATCAAAATAATTAGTCCTTGCACACATATATAATTTGAAAAGAAGGCAATAGTATGTAATTTCATACCTCAAGGTCATTGAACCTGACAACGTCTCCATTTGGGCTGAATCCGTGCATGAAAGTAAGAACATAAAACCCGCAGAGATTGTTGCCGGGTGGCTGCCTCATACACTTCAAGAGGAAATGATTCGTTAGTGGAATGAATTGAACCTTTTTATTCAGTAGGAAATGCAAGACATGAATATTCCCTGCTTACCGGAAAGTCGGTTTTACAACGTACTCCTTCCTGAATGGAATGTGGATAACACTCTTTTTTGCGGTATCTTGTGTACACCTTGTACGTGAATATGCATTTATCTACTTATGAAATACCTCATCTCCACCACTGGTGTCTGTTTGGTCCAGGTTGAGGTAGGTACTCAGGCTACCTTCTTCAATGTTTGACACCGGCACATCTCCTTCCTGTACCTAGGGTGGATCGGAGGAGCCACCTTCCTCAGTGTTTTCCATACGATCACAATGAGCGGTTGGTGATGCCATCCCTTCCTGAAAGTTCTACATACGATGGCGACAAGCGGTTGAGTATTATACGGATAGATAGCTAAGGAAGTAAGGAGATAGAGAGAAAGCTGACGAGGGATGGAAAGAGGCTATCAAAATATTGTAACTATCTGGCAGGGAGTCGATAGATACAATGCAGAGAGATACAATATGACCACATTTAACAAAAATAAGTACATTATCGTGATTCATTTGTGTCTATATACGACTCGTAATACATAATTGAATAATACAACATATTTAACAAAAAAAGGACAATATATGATTACATAATTACAACTTGTTCAACATAATTAAATAATACAACCCCCTTTACCCAAAAAAAGAGGACAATATTATGATTACATGATTACAACTCATGGTACATAATTAAATAATACAACCCCTTTGCCAAAAAAACAAGAGGACAATATTGTGATTACATAATTACAACTCATAGTACATTAAAAAATAATACAACACTCATAGTATATAATTAAATAATACAACACTTTTCAAATTTCTTGCAAAAAACTTAGAACATTAGAATGTGGAGACACCTGTACAAGGGCCAAAGTACGCTCCACCCTGATAGTTCAGTAGTGCACAACTATGAACATACCGAACCATCAAGGTGGAGCTATACTTTGTCCGAACATCAAGTAATGGGTCTCCAATTTCATCATTTGCAAAAACAAAAACAAGTATGAAAACAATGTAATTTTTAATACAACGCATAACAGGAGTAAAAAAGAAATACGGCTCAGTAGCTCAAGCAAATGACCTTATTAGGCACACATAATAGGGAAGATGAAGGACATTGACCAGAGTTTGGACAAATCCTTCTTCTTCCACTATTATGTGAACCCAATAAAGCCATTTTCTAGCATCATCGAGCCATATCATCATCGGCTACTACATTTGCTCTCAGATTATACACATTGATCTAGTTGGCCCCAAGACCCTAAAGGTCATGCTCCCTAACTAGACAATCTTATTGCGTCACGAACCGGATAAGGGCAAAGCCAATGATTAAAGACCCTAAACAGCTAATTAATCATCATAGAGCAGTAAACATGAAGATGATACAATAGTGCTGCGGCTATAAAGGATTCACTAGAAATGCCCAGTTTTAGCTAAACCCTAATCATCACAGAGCAGTAAACAGGAAGGCACCGAAATAGAGTAGAGTGAGAAGGCATCAGTTCTTATTTAACACCAACATTAGAGACAAGCATAGTATCTGTTCTTACCATCCAAAACATGCAAGCATCAAGAAAGAGTATATGTTCTTATCAAACAATATATTCAAGCATCAAGAAAGAAATAGTATCTGTTCTTATCATCCAAAACATGCAAGCATCAAGAAATAGTATCTGTTCTTATCAGATTGTAATGAAAACCATTTCGGCCAGCAGAGGAAAAAGGGCATCACTTTCCCAGAAATGGCCAAGAGCATCAACAACTAAATACAACACATATACTATGAACATCCCACAAGTGCAGAAAGGCAAGTGCTCTTAGGATTGTACAAAGATAAGAACAGAAAGGTAACATAATAGAGGGGAGGCAAGTGCTCTCAGGATTTGAATTATATGGTGTGGCCACCATTGAGCAGCAAGAGCCACTAATGTAATACCTGCTCTTGTCAAATTATGAACAACCCTCAAGTAAAATTCAATCATTGGGTAGGCAAAGTAACAAGTGTAATGTTCAGTTCTTATCAATTCAACATGTCCTCATAAGGATAGGAAAGAATAACTGTGAGGAACCGTCTAAATAATATTCCAATTAATCACCAAGAGTATCATTATTCATAATCACAACCTCGATGATTAACCAAAATATCATCCTAGTAGTCCCGGCACGTGTTTTGTGCCCAAGATCGGAACACATGCCTTCCAACATTTAGCATTACAACATAGCTTAAGAAAGAGCAAGTAATTAACATTTATATTACAAGTCTTTAACATGCAACCATTTCCAACAATTTACATCAAAAGGTAACAACATCTACGCAGCGGAAACATAAACCTATACAACAAAAGAGAGTAGAGTCACATACCCTTAGGCTTCACCCCAAAAGCACGACCTCCGAGAATAGGATGAACTACTCTTGCCCGCCACCCTGATCGGCAGGCATGAAGTAGCCAAACACCGGCTCTTCCTCACCAGCAGCACCTAAAAACACAGGCATGAGTACGAAGGTACTCGCAACACTTAAACCATATAGAGCACATATACATAGCTCGACTCCAAGGATTATGCATTGAGCCATTAGCAAGGAAAAAACTACATGGTTAAGTTAAACATAAGCAGTAAGCAATCTAGACATATATGTGTGAGCAACTAGCTTAACCAACAACAACATAACTCTACCCTGCCATAACCAACTGAACATAAATAATTGGAACCATTACGAACATACATCTAACAAAGACCAACTCAACCATCTCCCACATATCCAACCATCAACCACAAGCGAAAACTCTACGACCGATGCAGATGGACAGAAGCATGCTCATGACCGAGAGCGCAACATTTTGAAATGTTTTTACACCCTGCAAGGGGATACTCCTGGACCCACATGACTTGAGGACCATGCGGCTTGCATGACCACACAGATCCATACAAGGGGGTACTTATGTCAACCTTTCCCAATAAGCCCCGATCATTTGAAACATGCATCGCTCGGTGCAGCGGTACTAGAACTACTCCCGGAGCAAACTAGTACCACTACAAGGCCGCCCACTCACACCGTCGATGTTCAGGCCCCAAATGACCACAGCTACAAGGGTATTCGGCTCGCCTTACCATTAGATCGGCATGTGGTGAGTACGGTAAGTGCTAAAGCCTACTACACCGATGATCGATGCTTAAACGACGCAAGTGGTCTACGGTGTTCAGTTTCCTCTTCTGACCTACCCAGGGGAACTCCACATCTGGGTAGGATAAACACCTCCTAGCACCGCCCACGTCTCGTCTCATACTCACCACTCATACAACCATCATCAACCCATATCCAATATTGTGATCATTATGAAAGTAAATAACGCCTATGCTCACGAATGATGAAACAATTCGCCGCTCGACTTCTACCGAATGACCTATGCATTGCTAAGCATTTCAATTTACTTGTAATCTATACACCAACAACATACTCAAGGCGACAAGGAAAGGATGAACAACAATTCAAGGTAGAAGTAATGCATTCAACATAGGATCTACCCACTTGTACCCGATCTCTACTCGACACATGCAAACATACATAAGCATAGTTTATCAATTTTAGACTTCATTCAATTGAACAAAGGTGCAATATGCTTAGTTGCTTGCCTTGCTGCTCAGGTGACCGCTTATAATTACCCACACAACACTTGCAGAAATCCAGAAGATTAGAATCGTCTTTAACCACAACCGCGTCACGCTCCGGCTCCTTGTTCACTAAACAAGAACACATGCAATGATGAGCATGAATGAATGCAACCAGGTATGCCACAATGCTTAACAACATGCTAGAAGTACAAGACACGCGAATCAATGCAATACTAAACGATCTAAACAAAATCTGAAAAATAATAGCCACCTGGAGTATCTAGGTTGGTCCGGTTTATCTTGGTCTGAACCCTCTGGGTGAACCTCTGGATGAGGTGCTTGGTTACTTCCTTTTTATTTAAATGGCCTGGAGTATCCGGGTGAATCCGGAGTATCTGGGTTTCGGAGCCTCTGGGCCATCCTCCGGTGAAGGTGCTCGGTTAGCCACTTTTCAAACTTAACCTGGAACCTCCGGGCTAGTCCGGACTAACCGGGCTGTGCCGGACACTCCGGGTGAGGCTTCGGGACAGGCTCTCGGTTAGTCATTAAAGCAATTACCCAGAATCTCTGGGTTTACCCGGATTATCCGGGTGAGGTAGACTTAGGTTTTTCCACAAATATTCCCTCGGTCGATTCGACTCACTTTACAAATCTGTGCTACACAAACGTGTACATGCTCTATCCAAAGGATTCTAAACCCATCTTGCACCCTAACTCCTAACAAATTTTGAACACAATTCAATGGACGATTTCTGCTGAACCTGGAGTATCCGGGTGAGGCCGGAGTATCCGGGTCCGCCCAGAAAAGCTGTTCTCGAGTGGATTTTTGGTCGATTCGAGTTGCGATCTTGTCCAAGACTAAAGGGAACATGTTAGGGATAGTCCAACGGTCCTAGAACTCACTCATCAACTAGCAACATGACTCTATAGTTCAAATTTGTCCAAAACTCCATTTTTGCTCCAAAAAGCTCAAGAACTTCAAGAACTTCAAGAACTACTCGATGCTTCCATGAAAACTAAAATGAATTGGATAGACGAGTAGGTCATGAGCTAGAGAATGCATAGATACCACATGCATACCTTGATCTTGCTCCTAGAGAGTGAAATCCAAGGGAGAGTGAGAGAGCTTGAGTGGGAGAATGAGAGGGGGTTGCAGCAGCAGCTGTGCTGCTGAGTGGGAGGCATGGGGAGTGAGGGAGGAGAGAGAGGGAGCAGCTGGTGCTGCCCCTTTTGGTGGTTGGGATGGTGGGGCCACTTGTGGGGCCCACATGTTAGAGAAAGGAGGTATTTCCAATGCGATTTCTATTCTTTTCTCTCCCAAATTTCTTTCTCTTATCCAAATGATTTTAAATGAATTGCTTTATAGTTACAAAACAAAATCACATGAAATTAAATATAATGCTTAAGAAGTATATTTATGCTTAATTTATGTAATTATGGATTTTGGGATGTGACAAACCTCCTCCCCTTAAAAGAATCTCGTCCCGAGATTCGGTATGAGTCGGGGAGAGGACGATGAGTCTAGGAACCACGCTGTGAGAGATATCACGTGGTGAGATACGGAACCTAATGAAATATTTTTACCCAACATAGTGATGAACATAGACATGCAAGAGATTCCAATTGTGCAAAATTTACACAACGCTTACAAGTTCTCAAAAAGCTCGGGATACTCGGAGCAGACTTTATCCTCACGCTCCCAAGTTGCCTCATCTTTCGTGTGGTTGCTCCATTGGACCTTGATGAATTTTATGCAATGATGCCGAGTTTTGCGTTCCGCTACATCCAATATCTGGATCGGTCACTCACAATATGTAAGATCCGGCTGCAACTCTTGAGGTGCAACATCAACGACCTCGGTTGGAACTCGGAGGCACTTCTTCAGTTGCGACATGTGGAACACATTATGCACGACGGAGAGAGACGGTGGCATGTCTAATTGATAGGCTACCTCTCCATGCCGGCCAACAATTTGAAAAGGTCCCATATAGCGTGGTGCTAGCTTGCCTTGAACTTGGAAACGTCGGACGCCTTTGAGAGGCGAAACCTTGAGATACACATAATCTCCAATTGCGAACTCGAGGTCTGTCACACCCAGTTTTGATGGCCAAAATCAGATGCAGCTTATGTGTACCCAGAATGTTCAACACACATAAGGACGTCATAGATGAAGTAACAAAAGCAATACTTTTATTAAATAACGTTAAACTCTTATAGCAATTGACATATATTGTCTTCTATGAAGATATCAGCAGCGAAACAGAAGCACTGGTGCCCAACAACACCGCAGCCAACCGACCGGGAGACACATGCCTAGAACGTCGCAACCTCGTCTTGATAGTCCTCAATATCTTCACTCACTGAGCAGCAGCACACATGTCGCATGGTATAGGAAAAATAGCAAGTGTGAGCACATGATGCACTCAGCAAGTGTGGGAAAAATAATGATATATAAACTTATATCAAGAATAGGCTAACACATGATATTTTTGCATAAATGCGAGTAATGAAAAGATATTTGAACTCAAAAAACATTAAACAATTATTAAGTGAATGTAACCCATACAGTGCAACACCTAGCATAGAAGGCTCCCCACCTTGCATACGATAACCATATAGTAATTCCTGTACCAAAACTAAAACCACAACCATTTAGAACTCCCTGTATTAGAACCATAACCATCTAGTACTCCCTGTACCAGAACCATAACCACAACCACAACCAAACTCATAACCACAACCCACTAATCATGTGAGGATCCAAGTCTCTCATAACCGTGAGCACGGCTGTTATAATAGTTTTACACTCTGCAGAGGTTGTCCAGCTTTCCCCACAAGTCATGATTTCCATGTTGCAGTGTTAGCTAGACACTTAACACACGCCAGTGGTGTGTCGCCCAGAAAGTCACTTCAAAACCGTTACAAAGTTTCATCCAGTATGTGCATGCCTGCTAGGTTTCACCGCCGTCAAAGTGGCATTCACACCACCCAGAAGCCCCCTTTTGCGCCAAGTAGCTCCGGTAAAGGTTTCATTCCCCCATTCCACTACATCATCTCATACCACAAACGAAACGGTTCTGGCCTTTGCCGTCCCCACACATCCAATCTTCCATTTGGCATGCACAAAAACTGGAATCCACTAATTAATAGGCTAGGCCTGTCCCATACCAGGTCTCGTGGTTGGTACAATACTTCTTGGGTTATCGCTCCACGAACAGGTCCTTACTTAGGTTACTTGAGCAAACACTAAACCAACATCATAACCATGACAACCATCAAAACCACTTTGCTCAAGGCCTAAGGTTCCATGTTGCTAGACCACTAACAAATTAACCACCAATATTGCATATGTTCATTCATTAGTCAAGATTATGACACTTCCCAACATCCCAAAAGTATGGCTAAGCAATCTACTCGTAAAAGACACCTAACCATAAACCATCTAGGTTCCAAGGGATGATAAGGGAAAATCTAGGGAAAATCCGAACATAGGTGACTACCCATCATATTGATAGACATTGCATGCAATTTTATAAAACAAAACATTTAAAAATATAGGTTCGAGATGATCAAGGACACTTGCCTTTTACCTAATGCTGCTCAGTGTTGTCGAAATCTTGGTCTTGAAGTCCCTCGAAGTACTCCGGAACATTATTGACTAATCGCGAGAACTACCGACAAATAACACAAAGAAAATACTAAGAACAACATACCAAACATCATTAAAACACTTTAAAAACACTATGGTTGGATAGGTAAGATTTTAGAAACATTTAGATGCAGGGGCGGATCCAGCCCAGTACCAAGGGGGGTGCTGGGCCTTTGCTATTGGGCCAAAATGATGTATTTTTTCTGAATTTTTCATTTTTTTCTCTGGACTTCCTGGGCTTGTGGGCTAAAATGATGCATTTTTTTTCTGAATTTCCCTCTACTTCCTCTGAGCTTCCTGGGCTAGGCCCGTGCTGCAGCCCCCCCAGCACGGGCCCTGGATCCGCCCCTGTTTAGATGCAAGAATCGTCTAAATCGGAGTTAAGATGAAAAGAGAATAGCTCTATATTCCGAGGATGATATCTCCATTGTTCAGACTCCAAATTGGATGTTTCTTGATTCTACATTGTAGTACTCGAAAAGATCTACAACTTTGGTAGTCATTGGAACTTCTGAAAACTCCATCTTGATTTCCAAAATTGCGCCACAAGATAAACTGTTTGAACTCGAACTTATCTGCACAGCATTGATTTCGGGGGCCATAACTCCTACCTCCATTATCCAAAAGAGGACTTCCATAGGTTCAAATCGAAGCACTCGATGAGATCTACAACTTTGGTATTGTCAAGATTTGTATTTGAGTCCGTTATGAACTCCGAAACGTCATGCGAAGATGAGACTGTCCAGGACTCCGTGAAAATTTACAAATTTCGTGGATCCTTTGTTGGGCCATCTAGAAGACTTGGCTAAGAGTTTGGATTTGAGCAATTTTGAACCCAAAGACACTTTAGATATATTTAGGCTTTAGAAAAGAAACTTTTGCAAAGAAATTTGAATAGGGTTTGAATTTGAATTGAGGTTTGAGTGAATTTAGAGAAACGAAAAAGATGAGGTTGAACAAGAATAGAAGTAGATAAGGAATTTGGATTTGGATTGGGTAGAATTTTGAGAAAGATGAGAGATTGACATTAAACAAGAATTTGAATAAGATTTGAATTGAACTGGAGAAGGATCAGGTATGATCAAGGATTGAATAGATGATGAATTCAAGGATTTTGAATTCCAACCATTAAGATCATTAACTTATTCACTACTGAGTTTTGTAAAAACCTTTTCAAAATCTTTTTCACTCAAAACACCAAAGAGAAAGAAAAGGAAAAAGAACCTTAATGCATTTACCTGGCTCCTAGCAAAATTCAGCATGCAATGGACACAAAATAATACGCTATATTGATTGATTGATTAAGAAAATAGGTTTTAAACCTATACTACTGGTGAAGCTATTCAATAATTTTGGAAAATTTTAAAAAGTTGTAAATTCTGAAAATCAGGGTGTTACAAGGTCTCGGCCACGGTGATCCGCATAGCTCTTCTGCCGTGATTGTGCTATGAGAAGACACTTTCGAATAGCTAGAACATGCTCTTCAGCCTCTTTGACCAAATCCGGACCTAGAAAAGCCCTTTCGCCGGATTCGAACTAATTCAATTGCGTTCGGCCTCATCGGCCATATAGAGCTTCAAATGGCGACATTTCAATGCTCGTTTGGAAGCTATTGTTATATGAGAACTCAAAAAATGGCAAGAAAATATCCCACCTCTTCCCATAAGGGAGAACACAAGCCCGGAGCATGTCCTCCAGAATCTGATTCACTCTCTCAGTTTGACCGTCGGTTTGAGGATGATACGCGGTGCTATGGAAGAGCTCGGTCTCCATAGCTTCATAAAGGCTCCTACAGAAATGAGAAGTGAACCGAGTGCCTCGATCAAAAATGATCTTCTTCGGAATCCCATGGAGGCAAACAATCCGAGTGAGGTATAGCTCTGCATATTGCTTGGCCGAAAATGTGGTCTTGACGGGCAAGAAGTGAGCGGACTTCGTCAACCAATCCACAATGACCCAAATCGAGTCATAGCCATGAGAGGTCTTCGGCAATCCAATAATGAAATCCATGCCGATCTCCTCCCACTTCCAGGAGGGAATAGGTAAAGTTTGAAGTGTATAGGCTAGCTTGAGATGCTCGGCCTTCACTCTTCGGTAAATAGCACACTCAGCAACATATCGAGCAATTTCTCGCTTAATGCGAGTCCACCAAAACCTTAGCTTAAGGTCTTGATACATTTTTGTGCTCCCTAGATGAATGGATAGCAACGAGTCATGAGCCTCATCTAGTATCTTCTTCTTTAGTGCCTCAACCTTCGGAACCACTAAACGGTTCCTGAACCACAGAATACCCTGGTCATCTTCAGAAAAGCACACAGCCTTGCCGATCTTCATTTTCTCCCGGATTCTGGCCATGCCCTTATCACCCTTCTGAGCTGCCTTGATATCATCCAGGAGAGTGGATCTGATCTCTTGATTGGCGAGAAAACCATTCAAAACCATTTCAAGTCCAAGCCAGCGGAAATCATCACAAAGTGTGGCATTCCCGGGCTCGACTCTAAGACAATGACAATGAGCCCTTCAGCTCAAAGCATCGGTGACCACATTCGCCTTACTAGGGTGATAATGAACTTCCAGCTCATAGTCTTTGATCAACTCGAGCCACCTTCGCTACCTCATATTCAAATCCGCCTGAGTGAAGATATACTTGAGACTTTTGTGATCCGTGTAGATACGGCACAAGTTGCCCATTAGGTAATGGTGCCAGATATTCAGAGCATGCACCATTGCGGCAAGCTCTAAGTCATGTGCTGGGTAGTTCTCCTCGTGGCGCTTCAATTGGGGGGAAGCATAAGCAACAACTCTGCCCTCTTGCATAAGGACACATCCGAGGCCCATGCGAGAAGCATCGCAATAGACGTCGAAGCTCTTGCCCACATCAGGTTGAGCAAGAACAGGAGTAGTCGTGAGCAGCTTCTTCAAGGTCTAGAAAGCTAACTCACATTCACTTGACCACTCAAACACGTTGCCTTGTTTCATAAGCTCGGTCAATAGCTTGGCAATTCTAGAGAAATTCTCAATGAACCGGTAGTAATAAGCTGCGAGTCCGAGAAAACTCCGGATGTCGGTGACATTCTTGGGCTAAACCCAGTTGAGCACATCCTACACCTTGCTCGGGTCAACTACAACACCGTTCTCTGACAAGACATGACCTAGGAAAGCAACCTCCTTGAGCCAAAACTCGCATTTGCTGAACTTGGCATAGAGTTGGTGATCTCGGAGTCAGCCAAGAACAACACGGAGGTGCTCAGAATATTCTTCTTCAGTCTTTGAGTATATAAGAATGTCGTCGATGAAAACCATGACAAACTTATCAAGTTCCTCCATGAATACCGTGTTCATCAAGTACATGAAGAACGTTGGGGCATTCATCAAGCCAAAGGACATGACGGTAAACTTATAAAGACCATAATGAGTTGAGAAAGCCATCTTTGGAATATCCTCCGGTCGGACCTTGATTTGATGATAGCCCAATCTCAAGTCAATCTTCGTGACAACTCGGGCACTGGTTAGCTGGTCAAACAGGATATCGATCCTAAGAAGCGGGTACTTGTTCTTGACAGTGACCTCATTCAGCGGGCGGTAATCAACACACATCCAAAGAGATCCGTCTTTCTTCTTCACAAGGAGTGCCGAGCATCCCCAAGGTGAGGAGCTTGGACGAATGAACCCCTTCCCTAGCAACTCTTTCAATTGCTTCTTCAATTCCGCCAATTCATTTGGCGGCATCCTATAAGACCTTTTTGATACTGGGGCCGTTCCAGGCACAAGATCAATAGAAAACTCCACGGCGCGGTCGGGTGGCATCCCTGGCAACTCATCCGGAAATACATTCGGGAATTCACACACCACAGGAATGCTTAACAGATCCATGGTGGGAACAGCCTTCAGGACATAAAGACAAGGATTGACACCCTTAAGCTTCAAATGAACTCGAGTGCTGGATAGGCCATTAAGAGTGACGATCCGTCGAGCACAATCTATGACAGCCTTGTTCTTGGTAAGCCAATTCATCCCTAGGATGACGTCTATCCCTTTGGAGTTCATTACCAACAGACTTGCATCGAAGGGTATCTCATTGATAACCAACGATGCTTTGGGAACACACTGATTAATAAGAACCTCAGCTCCAGGTGCATCTATGAGATAAGGCGTAGGAGTGGCGCTAACATTCAGTCCGTGACGCCGTGTATAACTCGTCAATATGAAATAGTGAGAAGCCCCAGAATCAAAAAGAACAACTGCGGGAATGATGACCGAAATAAAACTCATATTCAATGTACCCATCAGTACATTGTCACCCTCGTGAACTTCTTCAACGGTGGTATGGTGCGCTCGGCCACGCTTGGGGACGTGGGTAGCCTGAGAAGACTGCGATGCAGACTGAGCAGGTGGTGGCCTTGGAGCGGTCACCATGGCTCCCGACTTCGAATATGGGCAATCCCAAGCATAGTGGCCGACATGGCCGCAGTTGTAGCACGGGCCGCCAGGGCCACCTGTCACGCTCACTTGAGAGCCAACGGGTCTTGAAAGCTACCCTTGTGGAGCGGAGAAAGACGGGCGCTGCACCATCCACATCGATCTTGGAGCAGTTGGTGCCGACACGTGAGATGGTGGAGGCTGACTCTCAGTGCGGGCGCGTTGAGAGCTCCCGCCCATGGAAGGCGACGGACCCCTCTTGCGCTTCTTCTCCTCCTGGTGGTTCTTGAGCTTGAATTCCACCGTGAGAGATGTGCTCACTCACTTGTTGAAGTCGGTGAACTCATGTGCGGATAGCCAGTCTTGCATCTTCGAGTTGAGGTCGTTTACAAAGCGGTATTGCTTCCGCTCATCGGTGTTGACCTCATCCTGAGCATACTGTGCAAGGTGGTTGAACACCTGCACGTACTCCATCACTGATCTACCTCCTTTCTTGAGGTCCATGAATTCCCTTCTTTTGATCTCCATAAGGCTCTAAGGAATATGGAAATCCCGGAATGCCTGGCGGAACTCCGCCCCAGACACCCGATAATTCGCGGGATCCATGGCCAAGTAGTTGGACCACCACGCGCCCGCCGGGCCTTAGAGCTGATGGGCAGCGAAGAGCGCCTTCTCGTGGTCCTCGCACCGAAGGAGAGCGAGTTTCTGCTCAATGGTGCGAAGCCAATGGTCGGTGTCGAGTGGTCCTCAGCACGCGTGAAGGTAGGCAGCTGAGTCCGCAGAAAATTCGAGAAGTCATCTCGGCACCCGGCCCCACCTCCTCCTTGAGGGGTCGTGTTATGCATGAGAGCTTCGAGAAGCGCCGTCTGAGCTTGACGGTTTTGCTCGATTTGCATAAGCATCTTCGCCATGCTCGGTGGTGGAGGCAGGTTATTCTCATTAGAACCTTCAGGAAGATCACCCAAACTGCCACGGGTTCTCATCCTGTTGTGACGATGAAAAGAAAAAGAGGCGAAAGGTTAAACTCCGACATAGGTGAAAGATCCAACTCCAACTAATGCTACTTTGCTATGTCGGACCTCGCTTATTTGGATCTGTATACTATATACTGATGAAAATGCATGTTCAAAGGTATGATGCAAAATGAGCAATGAAACATGAAAGCATGCTCGCTTCTGAACTACACGTATCTTTCTCAAATGCATCTCACCCCATCAAGCATCACAACTATATACATTATACTTAGGGGCAAAATATAGAAGGTTCATACATATTGGCAAGAAGATACACAAAAGAAATTTTTGTGAGTTGCTTAGTGAAGTTAACCACTTACTAAACAACGTTCTAATTATGTTTAGGCTACTTAATTAAACCAAGCTCTGATACCACGTTGTGAGTAACCGTCTAAATAATATTCTAATTAATCACCAGGAGGATCATTATTCATAATCACAACCCTGATGATTAACCAGAATATCATCCCGGTAGTCCCGGCACGTGTTTTGTGCCCAAGATCGGAACACATACCTTCCAACATTTAGCATCACAACATAGCTTAAGAAAGAGCAAGTAATTAACATTTATATTACAAGTCTTTAACTTGCAACCATTTTCAATAATTTACATCAAAAGGTAACAACATCTACGCAGCGGAAACATAAACCTATACAACAAAAGAGAGTGGAGTCACATGCCCTTAGGCTCCACCCCAAAAGCAGGACCTCCGAGAGTAGGATGAACTACTCTTGCCCGCCACCTTGATCGGCAGGCACGAAGTAGCCAAACACTAGCTCTTCCTCACCAGCAGCACCTGAAAACGCAAGCATGAGTACGAAGGTACTCGCAAGACTTAAACCATAGAGAGCACATATACATAGCTCGACTCCAAAGATTATGCATTGAACTATTAGCAACAAAAAAGCCACATGGTTAAGTTAAACATAAGCGGTAAGCAATCTAGACATATATGTGTGAGCAACTAACTTAACCAACAACAACATAACTCTACCCTGCCATAACCAACTGAACATAAATAACTGGAACCATTACGAACATACATGTAACAAAGACCAACTCAACCATCTCCCACATATCCAACCATCAACCACAAGCGAAAACTCTACGACCGATGCAGATGGACAGAAGCATGCTCATGACCGAGAGCGCGGCATTTCGAAATATTTTTACACCCTGCAAGGGGATACTCCTGGACCCACATGACTTGAGGATCATGCGGCTTGCATGACCACACAGATCCATACAAGGGGGCACTCATGTCAACCGTTCCCAATAAGCCCCGATCATTTGAAACATGCATCGCTCGGTGCAGCGGTACTAGAACTACTCCCGGAGCAAACTAGTACCACTACAAGCCTGCCCGCTCACACCATCGATGTCCAGGCCCCAAATGACCACAGCTACAAAGGTATTTGTCTCTACTTACCATTAGATCAGCATGTGGTGAGTACGGTAAGTGCTAAAGCCGACTACACCAACTATCGGTGCTTAAACGACACAAGTGGTGTACGGTGTCCAGTGTCCTCTTTCGACCTACACAGGGGAACTCCACATCCGGGCAGGATAAACACCTCCTAGCACCGCCCACGTCTCGTCTCATATTCACCACTCGTACAACCATCATCAACCCATATCCAATATTGTGATCATTATGAAAGTAAATAACGCCTATGCTCGCGAATGATGAAACAATTCACCGCTCGACTTCTACCGAATGACGTATGCATTGCTAAGCATTTTGATTTAACTTGTAATATAGACACCAACAACATACTCAAGGCGACAAGGAAAGGATGAACAACAATTCAAAGTAGAAGTAATGCGTTCAACATATGATCTACCCACTTGTACCCGATCTTGACTCGACACATGCAAACATACATAAGCATAGTTTATCAATTTTAGACATCATTCAATTGAACAAAAGTGCAATATGCTTAGTTTCTTGCCTTGCTGCTCAGGTGACCGTTTATAATTACTCACGCAACACTCGCAGAAATTCGGAGGATTAGAGTCGTCTTCAACCGCAACCGCGTCACGCTCCGGCTCCTTGTTCACTAAACAAGAACACGTGCAATGATGAGCATGAATGAATGCAACCAGGTATGCCACAATGCTTAACAACATGCTAGAAGTACAAGACACACGAATCAATGCAATACTAAATGATCTAAATGAAATCTGAAAAATAATAGCCACCCGGAGTATCCGGGTCCGAACCCTCCGGGTGAACCTCCGGAAGAGGCGCTTGGTTACTACCTTCTTATTTGACTGGCCCGGAGTATCCGGGCCATCCTCCGGTGAAGGTGCTCGGTTAGCAACTTTTCTAACTTAACCCGGAACCTCCGGGCTGGTCCGGACTATCCAGGCTGTGTCGGACACTCCAGGTGAGGCTCCGGGAGAGGCTCTCGGTTAGTCGTTAGCGCAATTACCCGGAGTCTCCGGGTTTGCCCGGATTATCCGGGTGAGGTAGACTTAGGTTTTCCACAAATTTTCCCTCGGTCGATTCGACTCACTTTACAAATCTGTGCTACACAAACGTGTACATGCCCAATCCAAAGGATTCTAAACCCATCTTGCACCCTAAACCCTAACAAATTTTGAACACAATTTGATGGACGATTTCTGCTGAACCCGGAGTATCTGGGTGAGGCTGGAGTATCCGGTTCAGCCCAGAAAAGCTGTTCTCAAGTGGATTTTTGGTCGATTCGAGTTGCGATCTTCTCCATGCCTAAAGGGAATATGTTAGGGATAGTCCAAAGGTCCTAGAACTCACTCATCAACTAGCAACATGACTCTATAGCTCAAATTTGTCCAAAACTCAATTTTTACTCCAAAAAGCTCAAGAACTTCAAGAACTACTCAATGCTTCCATGAAAACGAAAATGAATTAGATAGACGAGTAGCTCATGAGCTAGAGAATGCATAGATACCACATGCATACCTTGATCTTGCTCCTAGAGAGAGAAATCCAAGGGAGAGTTAGAGAGCTTGAGTGGGAGAGTGAGAGGGGGCTGCAGCAGCAGCTGTGCTGCTGAGTGGGAGGCGTGGGGAGTGAGGGTGGAGAGAGAGGGAGCAGGTGGTGCTGCCCCTTTTGGTGGTTGGGATGTTGGGGCCACTTGTGGGGCCCACATGTTAGAGAAAGGAGGTATTTCCAATGCGATTTCTATTCTTTTCTCTCCCAAATTTCTTTCTCTTATCCAAATGATTTTAAACGAATTGCTTTATAGTTACAAAACAAAATCACACAAAATTAAACATAATGCTTAAGAAGCATATTTATGCTTAATTATGTAATTACGGATTTTGGGACGTGACAACAACCCTCAGGTAAATATCAATCAATTGCTACAAAAGTAACAAGTGATGTGATAACAATTCTAACATTTAGATTTGAGACAAGCATAGTATCTGTTCTTATCAATTCGGCATACTATGAACATTAGAGACAAACATAGTATCTATTCTTATCAATTCTAACATCAACATTAGAGACAAGCATAGTATCTGTTCTTATCAATTCGGCATACAATGAACAACCCACAAGTGCAGAAAGGCAAGTGCTCTCAGGATGGTACAAAGATAAGAACAGAAAGGCAAGTGCTCTCCTAGATTTTTGCCATATGAGACAAGCATAGTATCTGTTCTTATCAATTCTAACTTCAACATTAGAGATGAGCATGGTATTTGTTCTTATCAATTCGCACACTATGAACAACCAACATTAGAGATGAGCACTGTAGCAGTGGTCGCAGGGCAGTTATCAGTTTTTTTTTCTGGAAGCTGGTAGCTTGTAAAATTCATAGTTAATTCGTACGAACTCCAAACTTCATTAGACCAGTTGCGTTGGCTTCGTAGGAACATGAACTACATGTTAAAAATGTTGGAACTCATTAAATACATTCTGAGAATTTATTTATTGATTAAATGTATTTCAGCTTAGTTAAAGCACAAATAGTCAATGCCATGTTCGAAAGTTGTGAGACCACTGGGAAAACTCTTGTTTTGCACAGTGCGATCTGGGAAAAATATTGTCATGTATTGTGGAGCATATTTTTCTTATATGGTCGCATTTCATACATGCTCATTACATTGCATGCGTTGCTCTCTATAGTGAACGCCGATCCG
Organism: Phragmites australis; assembly: GCF_958298935.1. Lineage (NCBI taxonomy): Eukaryota > Viridiplantae > Streptophyta > Magnoliopsida > Poales > Poaceae > Phragmites > Phragmites australis. Next base: position 25,633,417 of record NC_084941.1, on the reverse strand, counting down.
TCGATCCCGGAGGCCGTGGGCGATCGTGAGGCGCCCCACCTTTCTGATCCAGGGCAGCAAGGCAAGCATCTGTCATATTGCGCCGTGTCAAATTGAAATCTAATATGTTATCTACGCTTATGTATACATTGCATGTGTCGGGTACCGAGTTGGGTAGAACCTATGCCGATGCATTATCCCATTTCGGTCACGTGTCATGTGTTGTTCCTAGAAGCCTAGTGGTGTCGTCGAAGTCTAATTATAGTTCGCTATGCTTAGTGGTACTTAGGCTTTCCGGTAGAAGTCGACGACGGCGTCCACCGTTGTCGCGAGCCTAGGGCTTATTACTTGTTCACACTTGTGGTTGTGTTGATGATGAGTCGGTTTGGTGAGTGGTGAGTTGAGACGAGGTGTGGGCGGTGTTAGGGGTGTCATCTGCTCACGAGGAGTCCTCAGGCAGTTCGGGGAGGGAACCTGGACACCGTAGACCGCTTGCACCGGTTAAGCACCGACCGTCGGTGTAGTCGGCTTTAGCACTTACCTTACTCACCACATGCTGATATAATGGTAGGCGAGCCGATTACCTTTGCAGACGTGGTCATGTGGGCCTCGTCATAGACGGTGTGAGTCCGGTTTGAGTCCGGGCTTTTAGCGGTATTAGTTTGCTCGGGGAGTAGTTCTAATACCGCCGTGCCGAGCTATGGTTGATCCACATGGTTGGGCCTGGTTGGGAAAGGTTGTCACGGGTACCCCCTTGTGTGCATCTTAGCGGGTGGCACAAGCCGTATGGTCCCTGTGTCGTATGGGTCCAGGAGTATCCCCCTGCAGGGTGTATAATCAGTTCGAACTGCCGCGCTCTCGGTCATGAGCATCGCTATCGCTTATCTCCACCGAGCGACCATGTTTTGGTCGTAGAGTTTTGATGTGGGTTGTGGCATGGTTGGATTGGGGTGGTTTGGTCGGTATGTGGTTGGTGGTTTGGTGGGAATGGTTTGCTTTTATACACTTGTTGTTCATATATCTGTTCTGATCAGTTGGTTGGCAGGGTTTGAGTCGGTGGTTGGTTAAGTCAGTTGCTTACACCTAGAGTCTAGGTTGCTTACCGCTTAATGAACTTAAACATGTCTTAATCCTTGCTACAGCTTTAAATGCATGATCCTTGGAGTCGAAAATATATATACTCATACTGTGTAAGACTTGCTAGTACATTCGTACTAAGGGGTGCTGCCCTTAAGTTGCTTTCAGGTTCGCAGGTTGGCGAGGAAGAGGCTGTGTTCGGCTACTTTGTGCCTGCCGATCAGGGTGGCGGGCAGGAGTAGCACCTTCTACTCCGAACTCCGGCGCTTTTGGTATGGAGCCTAAGGGCATACGGCTCCATACTCTTTTGTTGTATAGGTTTTTCTTCCGCTGCATAGTTATTGTTATTCCTCTTTTGTTGTAAATTGTGGAAGCAGTTGCATGTTTAATAATTGTAATCCAGTTTAATTATTTGCTCTCTATTAAACTGTGTTGTAATATTTGAGTTGGAAGGCATGTGTTCCGATCCTGGGTACAAAACACGTGCCGGGACTACCGGAATGGTATTCTGGTTAATCATCGAGGTTGTGATTATGAATAATGATCCTCCTGATGATTAATTATAATACTATTTAGACGGTTCCTCACAGCTTGGTATCAGAGCCTGGTTTAATTTAGTAGCCTAAACATAATTAGTGCGTTGTTTAGTAAGTCGACAACTTCACCTAAACAACCCATAATTTATGTTTATGCCTCTTCATGTTTAATATGTATTAAACTGCTATCGTTTATGCCCCTAAGTTAAAATGCGTATTATGAGTGACGTTTATATGTCTTATACCACATTGTTTTGTTTTCGACCCTGCATTAATTCATGTTGAGCATTGCATCTTCGGCTTTGCATCGTCGGAAGGTAAGGTACGACGCTCGGTGGCGGTTAATCACCGAGGGCTCAGCCGGATGCGAGGCAGGGGCCCGGCATGTTCCGTACGGTGATCCGTACGGGAAGTGAATACGCTAGCAATAGTGTATGAACATCCACCATGCGATGGGAGACATGGTCGTCTACTCGTGTGGCGTTTACACGAGATGTCCCGTAGGGTCTACAGGAAGTGAATACGTCGTTGTCGATGTATGGATTGTCGCTTGTACGGCATGTGGTACAAGGGTCGTTCGCGCTCTTACTCTTTCTAGCGCGAAGGGTACGTTCTGGATGTTATAAACTGCCTGTGATTTTGATGCTTGCAGGTGTGGTTCTTATTTTGAGAAAGAAGCGGTAGCTAGGTTCGAGCATGCATCATTTCATGGCATTCATGCATGCATTCATATTTATACATGTATTACGGGATTCTAACAATATATCCGGTGAATGCATTGTGCTGAGTCGGAATTTGACGTTTCCCCTTTTAGTTTTACATTTCAGAATGGTTGTCACTCGGCGTGGTGGGGAGGTTCCGGAGGGTTCCGGTCAGAACAACCCTCCTCCACCGCCGACCATGGCGGATGTGCTCATGCAAATCGAGCAGAACTGCCAAGCGAATCACGCTCTCCTCCAGACGAACCAAGCGCTCCTGGAGGCTCTCGTGCACAACGCGGCTCCTCATGGAGGAGGTGGGGCCGTGCGCCGAGACGACTTCTCGGACTTTTTGCGGACTCAGCCGCCGGTCTTCTCGCGAGCTGAGGATCCTCTGGATGCTGATCACTGGCTCCGGACGATCGAGCAGAAGCTCGCCCTTCTTCGCTGTGAGGATCACGAGAAGGCACTCTTCGCCGCCCATCAGCTTCAGGGCCCGGCGGGTGCGTGGTGGTCCGGCTTTCTGGCCATGCACCCCGCCGATCACCGCGTGTCATGGGCGGAGTTTCGCGAGGCCTTCCGCTCGTTTCACATACCGAGTGGCCTCATGGAGGCTAAGAGGCGGGAGTTTGAGGACCTCAAGCAAGGAGGTCGGGCGGTGATGGAGTACGTGCAGGTGTTCAACCACCTTGCACAATACGCTACCGAGGAGGTCAGCACGGATGCGCGCAGACTGCGCCGCTTCGTGAATGGCCTGAACTCGAAGATGCAGGACCGGTTGTCCGCGCATAAGTTCGCCGACTTCAACGAGTTGGTGAGCACGTCGATCACGGTGGAGCTCAAGTATAAGAGCCACCAAGAGGAGAAGAGGCGGAAGAGGGGTTCCTCGTCTTCTGTGGGCGGGAGCTCGCAACGCGCCCGCTCTGAGAGTCAGCCTCCACAGTCTCAGGTGCCGTCGGCTGGCTACCCACGACCGATGTGGTTTGTACCACGTCCTGCGTTCTCCGCTCCACAGGGGCAGGCTGCACGACCAGCCGGCTCCCAAGTGAGCGTGACCGGTGGCTCAGGTGGTCCATGCTTCAACTGCGGCCGTGTCGGCCATTTCTCGAGGGAGTGCCCGTATCCGAGGCCGGGAGCCGCGGTGAGTGCCCCGCGACCACCGCCGGCTCAGTCAGCACCGCAGTCTTCGCAGGCGACTCACGTTCCCAAGCGTGGTCGAGCTCGCCACACTACCGCCGACGAGGTTCAGGAGGGTGACACCGCCCTAATGGGTACGTTGGATATGAGTTTCAACTCTGACATCTTTTCTGCAGTGGTTTTGTTTGATTCAGGAGCCTCTCACTCCTTTATATCTTCGGATTATGTTTGGAAAAGTGGGTTGAGGGTCAGTGCTACCCACACGCCGTACCTTATAGACGCCCCAGGGGCCAAAGTTTTAATCAACCAGTGTGTGAATAAAGCGGCGGTAATTGTCAACGGAGTTCCCTTCTTTGTCAATCTGTTAGTGATGAACTCGAAGGGAATTGATGTTATTCTGGGAATGAATTGGCTCTCCAAGAACAAGGCTGTGTTGGACTGTGCTCGGCGGACCGTCACCCTCAATGGTCTGTCAGGTACTCGGGTCCAGTTAAAGCTAGAGGATGTCAAATCCTGCCTGTTCGCCGTAAAGGCTGTCCCCACCTGGATTATGGAGACCATTCCTGTGGTGTGGGAATTCCCGGATATCTTTCCGGATGAGTTGCCTGGAATGCCGCCTGGTAGGGCAGTGGAGTTCTCTATTGATCTCGTGCCCGGTGCGGCCCCGGTTTCGAAGAAGATGTACAAGATGTCGCCAGTTGAGCTAGTTGAGCTGAAGAAGCAGATCCAGGAGCTGCTGGCGAAGGGTTTCATTCGTCCTAGTTCCTCACCTTGGGGATGCTCGGCTCTATTCGTGAAGAAGAAGGACGACACTCTCCGGATGTGTGTTGATTACCGTCCGCTGAATGCAGTCGCGGTAAAGAATGTGTATCCGCTTCCTAGGATTGACATCTTGTTTGATCAGTTGACTGGAGCCCGAGTCTTCTCAAAGATTGACTTGAGGCTGGGCTATCACCAGATCATGGTCCGACCAGAGGATATTCCAAAGACAGCGTTCTCTACTCGATACGGCTTGTATGAGTTCACCGTTATGTCGTTTGGCTTGACTAATGCGCCGGCTTTCTTTATGTACCTCATGAACCCGGTATTCATGGAGGAGTTGGACAAGTTTGTCATTGTTTTCATCGACGACATTCTGATATACTCCAAGACTGAACAAGAGCACATTGGGCACCTCCGTATTGTTCTGGGCAGGCTCCGAGAGCATCAGCTGTATGCCAAGTTCAGCAAGTGTGAGTTCTGGCTCAGGGAGGTGGCTTTTCTGGGACATTTTCTATCAGAGAACGGGGTGGCAGTTGACCCGAGCAAGGTGCAGGATGTGCTCGACTGGGTTCAGCCCCAGAATGTCAGTGAGATCCGGAGTTTTCTTGGACTTGCAGGCTATTACCGTCGGTTCATCGAGAACTTCTCCAAGGTTGCGAAGCCGATGACTGAGTTGTTGAAGCAAGGCAGCGTGTTTGAGTGGTCAGATGCCTGTGAGTCTGCCTTCCAGACATTGAAGAAGCTGCTCACGACCGCTCCAGTGCTTGCTCAGCCTGATGTGATCAGAGGGTTTGATGTGTATTCCGACGCGTCCGGCATCGGTCTCGGCTGTGTTTTGATGCAGGAGGACCGAGTCGTTGCATATGCATCCCGACAGCTGAAGCGTCACGAGGAGAACTATCCGACACATGATCTTGAACTTGCAGCTGTCGTGCACGCTCTGAAGATGTGGCGCCACTACTTGATGGGCAACTTGTGCCGTATCTACATGGATCACAAGAGCCTGAAGTACATCTTCACGCAGTCAGATTTGAACATGAGGCAGCGCAGGTGGCTTGAGTTGATCAAAGACTACGAACTGGAGGTTCACTACCATCCTGGCAAGGCGAATGTGGTCGCCGATGCTTTGAGTCGAAGGGCTCATTGTCACTGTCTTATAGCCTCGCCGATGGATTCCACGTTATGTGACGATTTCCGGTGTCTTGGGCTTGATATGGTGCCGGATGGTTTTATTGCCAATCTCGAAATCAAGTCCACGCTCATTGATGAGATTGAGGCTGCACAGAGGGATGATAAGGGTATGGCCCGAATTCGAGAGAAGAGGAAGATCGGGCAGGCCTTGTGCTTTACTGAGGATGATCAAGGCGTTATCTGGTTTGGGGACCGTCTAGTGGTTCTGAGGGTCGAGGCGCTGAGGAAGAAGATCCTTGATGAGGCTCATGATTCGTTGCTATCCATTCACCCTGGCAGTACGAAGATGTATCAGGATTTGAAACCCCGTTTCTGGTGGACTCGCATGAAGCGGGAGATTGCTAGGTATGTGTCTGAGTGCGACGTCTGCCGAAGGGTGAAGGCTGAACACATCAAGCCTGCCGGCACACTCCAGCCTTTGCCCATTCCATCTTGGAAGTGGGAAGAAGTTGGGATGGATTTCATTACCGGCTTACCGAAGACTTCGAGTGGGTATGACTCTATTTGGGTCATCGTGGACCGGTTGACAAAGTCCGCGCATTTCCTTCCTGTCAGGACCACTTATTCTGCTAAGCAGTATGCGGAGTTGTACCTCACTAGAATTGTTTGTCTCCATGGAGTGCCGAAGAAGATCGTTTCTGATCGGGGTACACAGTTTACTTCTCATTTCTGGAGAAATTTCCAGGAGGCTATGGAAACCGAGTTGTTCCACAGCACGGCGTATCACCCGTAGACGGATGGTCAGACGGAGAGGGTAAATCAGATTCTCGAAGATATGCTCCGTGCTTGTGTGCTCACTTATGGGAAGAAGTGGGACATATGCCTGTCGTTCGTGGAATTTTCGTATAACAACAGTTTCCAGGCTAGTATTGAGATGGCGCCATTCGAGGCCCTTTATGGTCGGAGGTGCCGTACGCCGCTGAATTGGTCCGAATCCGGTGAGCGGGCTTTTCTGGGTCCGGATTTGGTCAAGGAGGCAGAAGACCATGTCTAGAATATCCGCAAGAGTATTCTCACGGCCCAGTCTAGGCAGAAGAGCTATGCGGATCGACGTCGCCGAGAGCTCACATTTGAGGTGGGGGATCACGTGTACCTGAAGGTCTCACCTCACAAAGGCGTTCGTCGATTCCAAGTCCGAGGCAAATTGGCGCCTCGGTATGTTGGCCCGTTTCAGATTCTTGCTCGGCGTGGAGAGGTCGCGTACCAGTTGAACTTGCCTCCGTCTCTCTCCGCCGTACACAATGTGTTCCATGTGTCACAATTGAAGAAGTATCTCCGAGTCCCGACGGAAGTCGTTGATGTTGCACCCCAAGAGTTGCAACCGGATTTGACATATTGTGAGCGACCAATTTGTATCTTGGATGAAGCCGAGCGCAAGACACGGCGCCATTATATCAAATTCCTGAAAGTCCAATGGAGCAACCATACAGAAGCCGAAGCGACATGGGAGCGGGAAGATAAGCTCCGCTCCGAGTATCCTGAGTTCTTTGAGGACTTGTGAAAGATGTCGTAATATGGCATATTTGGAATCTCTCACATGAGTGTGCTCATCGTTCTCTACCCGACTCATACTGAATCTCGGGACGAGATTCTTTTTAGGGGGGGAGGTTTGTCACGTCCTGAAATCCGTAATTGTGTGTTTTAATCCTAAAACATGCAATTTCAGCTTCATGTTCCAGTTTGGGTCACTGGAGCACCTCACTTTGAATCAATGAGGTGGGAGAAGGAAACTAAGAGAAATAAAGGAGCTAGAAGCAAATCTGGACTTTTCCTCTAGGTAAATGGGGCCCACTTGGGTGGAAAATATCTCTCTATAGGTGGGCAACAACACTCTCTCTCCCCCTCAAACTTGCCCATACGTACTACTCACCCACTCCACTCTTCTCCAAACCATTTTCCGTCGTTTCCTCCTTCAACTGGCGGTCACCAACCTCAGCAAAGGACATTAGGTGAGTCTGCTAGGCTCCCATTGCAAGTATGCTCTTTTTGGTTGGATAGATCTTGAATCTGGAACTAGGGTTGCAAAGTTCTTAAAGTTCTTCAGTCTGAGAACAAATGAGGATTTATGTGGATTTGAGTTAGGAATCATGTTGCTAGGCGGTTGAGCAAAGTTTAGACCCTGTACACCCTTCTAGTTATTTTTACTTTTGATTTAGAGAGACTCCCAGGTTAGTTTAGCCCAGTTTTTCCCTTCGTAATGGCTGCTGTTCTGGAGCTGCACGATCCCGATACTGTAGCGCCCGAGTACTGTTCATCCCGAGCACTCCGAGGGGTACTGTTCATCGAGCACCCGAGCACTGACCACCCGAGCACTCCGGATACTGTTCACCCGAGCACGGTTCGCCACTAGCGCTCCCGGGTACTGTTTACCGAGCACCTCGAGAACTGTTCACCGATCACTCCGGATACTGTTTACCCGAGCACCCTGGGGGTACTGTTCACCGAGCACCCAAACACTCCATCCGAGCACTTCGGATACTGTTCACCCCGACCACTCTCGGGTACTGTTCACCCCCGAGCACCCGAGCACGGTTCATCTCGAGTACTCTCGGGTACTGTTCATCCCCAGTACCGAATCATCCGGTACCCCCGAGCACTGTAGCAGTGGTGCAGGGCAGTTATCAGTTTTTTTTCTGGAAGCTGGTAACTTGTAAAATTCATTGTTAATTCGTACGAACTCTAAACTTCGTGAGACCAGTTGCGTTGGCTTCGTAGGAACATGAACTACATGTTAAAAATGTTGAAACTCATTAAATACGTTCTGAGAATTTATTTATTGATTACTTGTATTTCAGCTTAGTTAAAGCACAAATAGTCAATGCCATGTTCGAAAGTTGTGAGACCACTGGGAAAACTCTTGTTTTGCACAGTGCGATCTGGAAAAAATATTGTCATGTATTGTGGAGCATATTTTTCTTATATGGTCGCATTTCATACATGCTCATTACATTGCATGCGTTGCTCTCTATAGTGAACGCCGATCCGTCGATCCCCGAGGCCGTGGGCGATCGTGAGGCGCCCCACCTTTCCGATCCAGGGCAGCAAGGCAAGCATCTGTCATATTGCGCCGTGTCAAATTGAAATCTAATATGTTATCTACGCTTATGTATACATTGCATGTGTCGGGTACCGAGTTGGGTAGAACCTATGCCGATGCATTATCCCATTTCGGTCACGTGTCATGTGTTGTTCCTAGAAGCCTAGTGGTGTCGTCGAAGTCTAATTATAGTTCGCTATGCTTAGTGGTACTTAGGCTTTCCGGTAGAAGTCGACGACGGCGTCCACCGTTGTCGCGAGCCTAGGGCTTATTACTTGTTCACACTTGTGGTTGTGTTGATGATGAGTCGGTTTGGTGAGTGGTGAGTTGAGACGAGGTGTGGGCGGTGTTAGGGGTGTCATCTGCTCACGAGGAGTCCTCAGGCAGTTCGGGGAGGGAACCTGGACACCGTAGACCGCTTGCACCGGTTAAGCACCGACCGTCGGTGTAGTCGGCTTTAGCACTTACCTTACTCACCACATGCTGATATAATGGTAGGCGAGCCGATTACCTTCGCAGACGTGGTCATGTGGGCCATAGACGGTGTGAGTCCGGTTTGAGTCCGGGCTTTTAGCGGTATTAGTTTGCTCGGGGAGTAGTTCTAATACCGCCGTGCCGAGCTATGGTTGATCCACATGGTTGGGCCTGGTTGGGAAAGGTTGTCACGGGTACCCCCTTGTGTGCATCTTAGCGGGTGGCACAAGCCGTATGGTCCCTGTGTCGTGTGGGTCCAGGAGTATCCCCTGCAGGGTGTATAATCAGTTCGAACTGCCGCGCTCTCGGTCATGAGCATCGCTATCGCTTATCTCCACCGAGCGACCATGTTTTGGTCGTAGAGTTTCGATGTGGGTTGTGGCATGGTTGGATTGGGGTGGTTTGGTCGGTATGTGGTTGGTGGTTTGGTGGGAATGGTTTGCTTTTATACACTTGTTGTTCATATATCTGTTCTGATCAGTTGGTTGGCAGGGTTTGAGTCGGTGGTTGGTTAAGTCAGTTGCTTACACCTAGAGTCTAGGTTGCTTACCGCTTAATGAACTTAAACATGTCTTAATCCTTGCTACAGCTTTAAATGCATGATCCTTGGAGTCGAGAATATATATACTCATACTGTGTAAGACTTGCTAGTACATTCGTACTAAGGTGTGCTGCCCTTAAGTTGCTTTCAGGTTCGCAGGTTGGCGAGGAAGAGGCTGTGTTCGGCTACTTTGTGCCTGCCGATCAGGGTGGCGGGCAGGAGTAGCACCTTCTACTCCGAACTCCAGCGCTTTTGGTATGGAGCCTAAGGGCATACGGCTCCATACTCTTTTGTTGTATAGGTTTTTCTTCCGCTGTATAGTTGTTGTTGTTCCTGTTTTGTTGTAAATTGTGGAAGCAGTTGCATGTTTAATAATTGTAATCCAGTTTAATTATTTGCTCTCTATTAAACTGTGTTGTGATATTTGAGTTGGAAGGCATGTGTTCCGATCCTGGGTACAAAACACGTGCCGGGACTACCGGAATGGTATTCTGGTTAATCGTCAAGGTTGTGATTATGAATAATGATCCTCCTGATGATTAATTAGAATACTATTTGGACGGTTCCTCACAATATGTTTATACAAATTATAGATTATTTCAGCTGATTTATCAAAACAACTAATATTCCTTTCTACATTTTCTGGATTTTCCACTGTTGACCAACTTTGACCAGTCGCCGGTGGCGAACGGCGGCAGAGCTTGGCCGGGGAGGGGTACCAAAATGGTCAACGCACTGTGGCGAACACGTTTGAGGGGTTAGCGGTGGCATGTATGGTGGCAAGCACGGTCAGCGGTGACCATGGCTTGCGGGAGAGATAGGCCAATGACGGTGGAACGCTGTAGAGGGAGAGAGTGAAAGGGAAGGGGGCGGCGAGGTTCCCTGGACCGCGGTGAAGCTCACCGTGGGTTTGGCTTGGACAGAGGTCGCTCATGGCCCAGAGTTCGTTGGCGAGGTGGGCGAGCTCGTGGTGGTAGCCGGCGGAGCACTCGGCCTATGACGGGCTACAACCGAACTAGCACGCACAAGAGATTGTGTGTGGCACTGTGAATCTCACCGAGCAATGGAAGTGGACGGAGAAGGCTCAGAAGCAGTGATGCGTCGGTGAGGGTGAGGAAGGTCGCCGGGGACAGTGTTTTGCTTAGGCTTAGGGAGGGCCTCTGTTTTATACTGTACACAACACTGTCGACTCATACCACCAGCCAACAGTGATGTCCAGCTGTCACTGCCGGTCGGTGGCTTAAGCCGCCAGTGATAATGGAGCTAGGCATCACTGCCAGCTCAAGATATCGGCCGACAGTAATGACCCTTATCACCGTTGGTTCATAAGTCGCGATGGCTGATTCTTCCCGAGCGGCTTATGGACCGGCAGTGATTCCACATCACTGCCGGCCTATTCGGAACTGGCAGTGATGGACTGGCATATAAGCCAGGTTTTGTAGTAGTGCATACATGTAGCTGCATCTGATTTGGCCTTGTAAAATCGGGTGTGATAGAAATGGTATCAGAGCTATATGTTAGCTGTAGGAACATGACCTTAGTTAGAAAGGACGTTTGGTAGATTTCTCGATAATCCCACTGGAGAAGATGAAAATCTGCTTCAGAAGACTACCCTTGACGATTAAGATATTTCAATCACTTAGGTGCCCTTTTGTTTAGTGAGTGAAAGCCCAGCCTTGTATACAAACGAACTAGCAAACGTTGCATGGTGTTTTCTTAACAAACAAGTTTTTAAGGGTGGTAGCTCATCGTAAGACAAACCCTAAGCCCACATGCTCTTCCTTCTAACCTCTCTAGTCCACATAAATCTTAGGACGAGATTTCTTTTAAGGGGGGTAGGTTTGTGACGCCGTTTGCTCCTCTCTCCCTCCTCTCTCTACCATGCCAGGCCCACCCGTCATCCCCCTCCTCCCACCTCTCTGCAACCGCCACCACCGCCGCACGATCTCCGCGCCGCGTGCCCATGCCTCCCTCTCCCTTCCCCCTCTCTACTTAAGCCACAGTCGAGCCTCTCCCCTGCGGTTCCGCACCCTATCCCATCGCTCTCGTCATCCCTCCAAACCCGGAGCATCACGGTGACAGTCGTCTTCTCCGGCCGCTGCCGAGCGCTGTTGCACCGCCTCCTCCCTCAGTCTCCAGCCAAAGTGAGGCCATCATTAGCTTCAGTGTGCCGCGGACAACCCCCCGCGCATATTCCTCGATGCGATGGACCTCCGGGAGCCCACCGTCACCGTACAGCCATGGCGGCTATCGATCCCCTCCACCGAGCGCACACCCCATCCCATCTCCGGCCAAGCCGAGGCCACCTTCGGCTTCACCGTGGTCGTGTGGTGCCGAGGTGCCTCCTCCTTAACAACCTTGACCACTGCAATCCCACGGTTGTCGGCCGTTGTGCGCTGCTGCCCGCCATCCACGGGTCGACCGCCACTATGTGAAAAACAGACATGGGTGACGGGTGATGACATTCATGGGTGACGGGTACCGTACCCGTCACCCCGAACATGTCACTGATGACTAGTCATTGGTGGTGGGTAGAGACCCGTCACCAATGATGAACAAAGGTAACGGGTAACAACTGTTACCTGTCACCTATGAAATTTATAGGTGACGGGTGACCTTTTCACCCGTCACTAGGTTACCCGTCACTTATGGCTTTCACCCATGTAATGGGAGAAAGACATAAGTGACGGGTAACTAGGTTACCCGTCACTTATGGATTTCACGCATGTATTGGGAGAAAGACATAAGTGACGGGTAACCTAGTTACCCATCACTTATAAATAACATAAGTGACGGATAGACAGTTTACCCATCACTTATGTTTCTCTTGCCCTGTAGGAATGAGCTATTTCCTGGCTGCATCCTGGAACGTAGCTAGGATTTGACAGCCGTCTTCTCCCTACAAATAATAGCAATGTATCCAAATACATATCGACAAACACACTTGTATAAGAACTCGCTTCATCACAGAATTGCAAATATTACAAAGTTGAAATGAATTCATTACAGAATCATAAATGTTGAAAAGTTCTGATCAACTCATAATTACATAAGACTTCACAATCTAGGGCTTCTATAGTGGAACTCGCCCTGTGGGCTGATGACTTTAGACACCATAAACTCAGCGATCCATCATCGAATATCCGGGAGTGCACCGGCGTCGAGAAACATACACTTGTATTTCTGTATAATTTAACGCGTAACCAATGTCATATTATCATGGAATTAAACTAATTACCGAAATTAGTTACGAATAATCTTGTATTGAACTTACATCGGAGGATTTGATATTCTTTGCCTGGAGCATGAGGAGCATGTTCCACATAGCATAGAATCCGCAGGTGTTGCCCGGTGGTTGTTGGTGGCACTACTGAAAAGAATCTTTACTATTAGATGAAAAGGAAAAAAACAGCAACAGAGAATATTTGGTAATCTATTTGGTAGCACTTACCGCATACCCAGTCTTGTGTGTCAGCCTGCGGCCGGCTTTCGTGTCGTAGTCAGGTTGAGCTCGAAGGTACTTGTCAAAAGCCCTGCGTAAAGAGGGATCGATTATGGAGCCTTTGAATGTAAGGAAAGTTTACTATGTGAACTAAGACAGGCAGAACTTACATGTCAAGGAGTTGTTTTACAACGCTGTAATCATGCGATCTAAGTTTGCCTTTTGTAGATATTGGTCTTGACGAGTCGACGTAGAACACCAAGTCCCACTCGAGGCAAATGTTAAGTAAGTTCCAATGGCCACCGGTGTTGTGGGCTCCCATCAGGTACTTCACTTTTGAGTATTGTTGCATTGCCCTGGCCACATAATTCACAGCGTAGTCGGGGTGAAGTTTGATAACCGATATTGTAATGGCCTCAGGGTCAAGAAATGTGACGGGATCCTTGTTCTTCATTGTTTCTTTCATCAAGTGTCTACAGATAAGAATACAGTTAGATTCAAGACTTAATGGTATTAATTAATGAATATCTAGTATCAAGGGACTTACAATGTGAAGAGCCATAATAACGATACGTCCAGGCCATCAAGGTTGAAGAGGTCGTATAAGTCATTGAAACCCACAATGAAGTAGCTGTCTTGATCACTTAAGAAGTGTCATCGTTTATACTGTACGACTATGCATTGAGCATTGTTGTCTCTACAAGCCTGTACTTAGTAAATATGCAGGTAGACACATGCTTTTCCCACCCTTGCTAGCTCATCTACCATCATCAAGGGCTTCCCATATTTAAATTTTGTGTTGGCCTGAGTCCACACTGGTACAATGTCCGTGGACTGCTTCACCAGTACAATGGCCTTTGACTTTGCCGGTACAATGGCCTTCGACATCTCCGGCAGGGGCTTCTTAGAGCCTTTCTTCTCGACCTCCTTTTCCTTCTTCTTTTTTGGGCTCTCTGGGGGAGACGGTATTGGGTCTGGAAGCGAGGCTACCGGATGCGGAGGAGAATGCAGTGAAGCCGGCTTCTCCGGAGGAGGAGAAGGCAGTGAAGCTACCTTCTCTGGAAGTGAGCGGCGTGGCAGCGGTGCACTTGGAGCTCGTCCAGACTGGGATGCACTGGAGACCACGATGTCGCCCCTCTTCCACTGGATCCTTTGATGAAGAGCTTCACCGAGAGTTATGACTTCCTCATTGGGGGGACCTGCAGCACGTGATCAGTGGCATTGCTATGTACCATGTCCACCGTAACCACGGCATAGCCTGCACGTATCGGGACCGTATGTAAGATACGGATGCCTGGAAGCACCTGGCCCCTTGCCGCCTCGAGGTGATACCCGCCAGGCCTGATTACAAGGCTGCAGGGCATGGGCCCTTCTAGCAGATCAATTGTATCCGGCTCAGTCTCGGCAGCAGCTACTTGTTACTCGACCTCCCTGGAGGTGTAGCTACTCTTCCCTGCAGCTCCGGGGCTAAAATCATGTGGCATGGAAATCACTATTCCTTTTGCTGCAAGCTGCCCCATGATGCTTGAGTAAACTTTCTGGGTGATGTCCCATGTCAATGCATCCACGTCCACTGCACTCGACCTCTTCCTCTTCTTGTACATCTCGATGTCTTCGGGAAAGTCGTATTTCCAGCCCTAGGAACTTGATACACCTCACACTCAACCTGGGTGCTCCGGGTTTCCTAGAGCCGCTGTGAGAACATCACGTTCCCTGACCCCGGTGAAAGAACCTTGGTTGTCTTCGGCTGCCTTTTCTTTGACTTTTTCTGCGACTACCTGGGTTTCGTTGTTTCTGAATGTGATTTCCCCACTTTCAGACAGCTCACCCCTTGCACGCAAATAAGACCGCGATCGTCCTGGGAATTGATTCCAAGGATTCTCGCAGCCTTGTCTGGCTAATTTCTCATCCTCTGGCTGCCATTTCGCCCTTTTCCCAGCATACCTGGCTGCGCCGATCCTGTGGTCATGCTTGTTCTTAGCCTGAAGCTGCTTCTTCTCCTCACTCTCCTTCTTGAACTGCTCTGAGTTCTTCATCTGCACAAAAGCCTCCCAATCTTCCAGTTTGAAGTGCTTATAGCTCTCGAAGGGTGTCACCCCTTTTGCTATGGACCGATTCGCAAGCTCTTAAAGCTTCGGTGAAGTTTTGCGATCGCTTTCACTGCTGCATTGACTGCACCATTCTTTTGACGCTCACTCATGTTTCCAGGGTACTCCAGATACTCCATGACAACATTATTGAACAAGTCCCTCTTCGCTTCATCCCTGAGGTCTTTGAACTTAGTCGTTATCGGCACCCTCTCCTGAGCAATGAGCCCTGCGACCCTCCGGAATCTATTTAGGGCCTTTTCATCCGTTAGCAGCCCGTCAATGTCGATTCCCGTGACGGTAACCTTGTCCATCGACCACTGTGTTTGTGTCCTTGGTTTTCGGGCTCGTGCAACACTACCAGCTGTCTGGCTTGGAGACTACGCTGCCGCCATCTAGAGAGAAAAAAGTGGAGTTGACATAAACAAAGAATATTCCTCCATTCAACAAGTATAAAATGTATTGACTCGCTCGCATCAATACCTCTTTGGCGAGATTGTATTCTTCATCACTTGCCTGACGTCAGCTCTCCCGATTCGGTGACAGGTCAGGGCTCGGGCTGTGATACTGGCTTTCGCTGCTGCCGGAGGACACCGGCTGCGGGCTTGGGCTCCTATCCGCCCCATCTTTTGCCCGGGGTCCCTCTAGTGCTAGTGTCCTCTGTGCTTTTGGTTTCTCAGGGGTGACAGTCTTCTTTTGCCCCATGGAAATCAAGTATAGTATATTATGTTCTCAATAGAGGAAAGAAAAGGAATCAAGGTTAATTTCGATAATCATACATCATGTCTAAAACAATGATTGCGTAGTAGGTTGATATTGCAAATGAATTGCTCTCAGAACACTACAGCTGGCCCCAGGACTCAGAGTTTCTGCTCCCTAGCTGTTACATAGACATATCATCGACTAGGCATGCATCTAAGTTCTCAACTAGTTTCCAAAAGCTGAACATAGCTCTCTACAGATAAAACATCATGGAAGCTCACGGGAGAATGAACTCAACAGGATTTCCAGGTGCATAGACACACAACAAGTGAACATCAGTTCATCTCTAGGAGCTGCCAAAGCCAACTAAAACCTAGAGAGTAATCAGGCCGAAACTATTGTACTTAGCATGACATGCCCAATCTCAGATCAACAATTCATCATTGAGTAATATAGTGCTCGCAACCATACTGCTCAGATCATAAATCAAGTTTAGTATATTCTGTTCTCAGTTCATCATCGAGTAATATAGTGGATTGTTGTAAAAAATGCGATAATAAGTGCATATATATCCATATTCCATAAAAACAATAATGATAGGAGCAT
Source organism: Phragmites australis (assembly GCF_958298935.1). NCBI lineage: Eukaryota > Viridiplantae > Streptophyta > Magnoliopsida > Poales > Poaceae > Phragmites > Phragmites australis. The sequence goes on along the minus strand of NC_084941.1, from coordinate 25,617,148 downwards.
ACCATATGGATATCTTTACACATGACATGGAAACAACATATGAAACATATATGAAATTGCTCAAAGATCTGATAGTAGGCATGAAACATATACGAAATTACTCTCAGACTATGTATAACAATTGGCCCCAAGACATTAAATGTCCTACCCCCTAATTGTTCTGTTGAACTCATCATCAATTGGGCTATTACCTAAGTTCTCAACTAGCAAACGGAGTCTAGACAAAAATCAAAAGAGTCTCTGGACAGTGCTACTGTGATCAAACAGAGGGCCCAGAACTGAACATACTTAGACAAGACAAAACTGACAGTATCATATATCAAAAACAAAACTGATAGTAGCATCATCACAAGCCTTTATCTAAGCCCAATTTCAGTTCAACTACATCATCACAGAGCAATACTCCAAAAACAACTCAGAATGTATCACCAACACACATGTCTAGAGCAACCACTCAAGCCTAAATGCTATTGTGCTTAGATAATGAGCTCAATTTCAGTTCAACTACATCATCACAGAGCAATACTCCAAAAACAACTCACTGTCTAGAGCATCATCACTGTCAAGAGCATCATCACAGAAGAGGAAAACTCACTGAGTGGGGAGGAGGAGACCGGCGCATCAGGGAGGACGTGGCCGGGGAGGAGGAGGCTAGGGAGGAGGAGGCTGGCGCGGAGGAGAGCTCGGAGACCGGGGAGGAAGTGGCCAGGGAGGAGGAGGCTGGCGTGTCGGGGAGGAGGTGGCCGGGGAGGAGGAGGCTGGCGTGGAGGAGAGCTCAGAGACGGGAAGGCGTGGGGAGGAGAAGACCGGGGATGGCGATGGTCATGGCGGCGGTGAACCCTAGCATGTGAAACCAAAAAACTTGGCCAAAATGAGAGTGCGCACACGCGGAGAAGAGCTAGGTTATATATATATATAAGTCATAGGTGACGGGTGATAAATGTCACCCGTCATCTATGAGTATTACCCATCACTTATTTTAAGTAAAAGGTGACGGGTGATAAATGTCACCCGTCACCTTTTACTAAGTCATAGGTGACGGGTGATAAATGTCACCCATCACCTTTTACTTCGACTCGACCACATGCGCATAAGTCATAGGTGACAGCCCGTCACCTATGAGTATGACCCATCACATTTTGACATTAATATTACAAATTCAAATTTGACATTAATATTACAAATTCAAATAACTTGAAACTTCAAATTCAAATTTGACATTAACATTAACAATTCAAATAACCTGAAAGTCAAATTTGACATTAATATTACAAATTTGACATTAATATTACAAATTTGACACTGAAATTCAAATTCACCATTTTCGTGCTTTCTTGACATGGATCCCTTCGTTATGGTCGGGGCGGATGTATGGAGTTTCCTCAATCGGCGAAAGGCGTGGCACGACTGCAATAGCAAAAGGGGGAATTTCATCGAATTGATTGAACTCCTCATCAACGACATTTGCAACTCTGACGATGCGTCTTTTCCCAGCGAGAACCACATGGCGTTTCTTCTTTGTTGTGTCAGTCAAATAAAAGACTTGGCGAACATCTTTAGCGAGTACGAAGGGTTCAGACTTGTATCTGACATGTTTGAGATTAATGCTAGTGAACCCATACTTGTCATTAGTGACGCTCTTTGCCCCATGTACCCAACGGCACCGAAACAGGGCTATCTTGAATCCCAAGTAGTTCAGCTCCCAGATCTCCTCTATTTGACCGTAGTATGTGCCCCTCTTCATGTCATTGTCATAAGCATCTATATGGACACCACTGTTCTGGTATATGCTCTTCTCATCTTGGGAAACCGTGTAAAATGTGTATATGTTTATATCGTACCCTTGATATGTCATAATTGTGTATATAATGCCCAATGCCAGATTTTTTATCAGAGAACTTGTAGGAGTACTAAATTGTCTGATTCGATCTCGGAACCAAGTCGTGAACCTTCGCATATGTTGCCTCGCAACCCAAGCTTCGGTCTGCCCTGGATTCTCTTCAAGCAGCATCTGTTTGTGCTCATCAACATATGGGCACACTTCGCTCATTTGTTGCAGCACGAGGAAATGAGCTTGGTCGTAACCCTTCGGATCAGGAGTTATTGCCATCTTCCCCAGAACTCCCACACCTGCGAGCCTCCCCTCATGGTGAGACTTAGGCATGCCTATTGGGTTATTTGGGTCAATGTAATTAACAGACCACTCCAATGCCTCCTCCGTCGCATAACCCTGCACGATGCATCCCTCAGGAAAGGCTCGATTCCTTACGTATGACTTGAGAACGCCCATATATCTCTCGTATGGAAACATGTGATGCAGGAACACAGGGCCAAGGTAGTGTATCTCCTTCAAAAGGTGAGCAGTGAGATGTACCATGATATCAAAAAAGGATGGTGGAAAATAAACCTCAAGAATACATAGAGTCTCAAAGTGTCTTCTTTCTAGCTCCTCCAGCGAGTCTAGATCGAGCACCTTTTGTTCAATTGCATTGAAGAAAAAGCACAGGCTCAAGATAGCCTCGCGAACCTTTATTGGGAGGATGTTCCTAATAGCTACCGCAAGCAGTGACGTCATCATCACATGGCAATCATGGGACTTCATCATGGCGAAATTCATTTTTAGCTCTTTCACCAAGACAAGTCTTGCGATGTTGGACGAGTAACCGGAGGGAACTTTCACACTGTGCAAGAACTCGCAGAATTCTTTTTTCTCCTTCCTATAGAGAGTGATAGCTACTAGGGGTAGGTGTTTTCCTTTGTCCGTATCTTGTGCATGGAGCTCCGGCCTTAAGCCCATTTCTTCAAGGTCAGCTCATGCATTCTCATGATCCTTTCCTTTTCCCTTCATTTGGAGCAATGTACTGTTCAGACTTTCACAGATATTCTTCTTTATAAGCATGTTGTCGATAGAGTGGTGAACATCTAATTTTTCCCAATACTCTAGCTTGAATAGTATTGATTTCTTGTTCCACATTCCTAATTGTTCATCATCCTTAGAGGATTGATTTCGCTTGCCAAGGACAACATTGATATTCTTAACCTGATTGTGGACATCTTCCCCGCTGAAATGCCTCAGAGGTAACGCTTTCTCCCTTGTGCCATCGAACTGCTTGTCCGTATTTCGGTACAGGTGCTTCCTGGGAAGGAAACATCGATGCCGCATGTACACTATTTTCTTTGAGTTGTTCAACCTCAAACTACATATGTCATCTAAGCAATGGGTGCAAGCTTCACCTTTTCTTTTGCTCTGACCTGACAAGTTACGAAGTGCTGGCAGATCATTGATGGTGACGAATAACATGGCGTGCAAGGTAAAGTACTCTTGCTTGTACTGATCCCAAACCTCGACGCCTTCCGACCAGAGTTTCTTAAGATCATCGACTAAAGGCCTGAGGTACACATCTATATCGTTGCCAAGTTGTTTCAGTCCTGATATCAAGATCGACAACATAATATATTTCCGCTTGTTACAAAGCCAGTGTGGAAGGTTGTAGATCGACAATACAACAGGCCGGGTGCTATGTGAGGTACTCATGTTACCGAATAGATTCATGCCATCTGTGCTCATAGAAAACCTAACATTTCTCAATTCTTCGGTGAACCAACCAAATGTGGAATCAACGATTCACCACTGAGCGGAATCTGTCGAGTGTCGTATCATTGTGTTGTTCTTACGACACTCATTATGCCAACACACCAATTAGGCCTCCTTTCTGTTGGAAAACAGACGCTTCAGATGGGGAATTACAGGAAAATACCACACCACCTTCCTAGGACCACCTTTACTTTTCTTGCCTTCGTCCCCATCACTACCGTCATTTCTACGCTTATATCGATGGGTTCCACACTCGGGGCATTGATCCAGCTTTGCATATTCTGCACGAAACAAGATACAATCCTGCTTACATGCATGTATTTTTTCTATTTCCATTCATAAAGGACAAATTACCTTCTTTGCATCGTAGACGCCCTCGGGCACCAAGTTCCCCTCCGATAGCATGTCCCTTAGCAGATCCAGTAATGCTTCGAAACTCTTTTCAGTCCAACCATGGGTTGCCTTCAGCTATAGAAGCTTTAGGTTCCCAAATATCCGCGTGTACTTCTGCTTACAATTGGGATAAAGGGGCGTCTTGGAATCCCGCACAAAGTCCTAGAATTTAGCAAACTCACCATTGTTATACTCATCGTGCAGCCCGACATCCTGCACCATCTGGTCCACATTCTCCACAAAATCCTCGAGATCATTATCATTCAAACCTAATATGTCCTCATCCCTGAGATCATGATCCATTTCATCGGGTGTAAGTCCTTGATCCACACTGTCGGCATGGAGGGCCCGATCCATCTCTCCCTCGTTAAGGTCTTCTTCGCCATGTTTGTTCCAACATGTATAATTCCCCTTAAATCCACACATGACCAAGTGTGCATGGATATTGTCTGGTTTCGGGAATTTCTTTTCATTCCTGCAGTCGCAACATGGACAATACATTGCTGTTTTACAATGATCTTTCATATCTGCCAAGGCAGCACTCATGAAATGCTTCACCCCGCTCAGGTACTCCTGACAAGTCCGGACCTCGAGGTACATCCAACTTCTATCCGTCATCTATAATTAATGTAAAAATATTCATTCTTCATTAATAATGACCTTAATTTCATGATTAAGCACGCGATTAAAAATTCCCTACAAATACACTAGATATGTGGCATCTCGCGGTAGATCGGGCAAATCTAATATCAAATCTAACATAAATACAACTCACTTGTACTAAGATTTTGGAAAAACATGCAAAACGGTCGATTACAACTCAAAACATAACAAATCTACCAATTAGGGTTTAGAGAAGGAGAGGAAAGGAGGAGGTAAGGGGGAGATGCAAACCTTCAAAGACCTAGCACCAATTCAAACTTTAAATCAACAAGATATTGGAGAATCCCTAGAGGAGCCAGTGAAAATCGCCAGCCACAGTGCGGGTGGCACTGTGCAGTAACTGTTCGTCCGCATAGCGGCTGGCCAGCTCTTAAAATAGAGTTGAGTAATAGGTTACGAGTGATAAGGTTACCCGTCACCTATTAAGAGTCATAAGTGACAGGTTACATTATAACCCGTCACTTATAATTGGCCCAGGGAGACCCGTCACCTTTGCCAAGTTATAAGTGACGGGTCATAACATGACCCGTCACTTATTACTGTTGCAGGGGGACCCGTCACCTATGACCAAGTCATAAGTGACGGGTTTAGTTATTACCCGTCACTTATGTTATTGGTGACGGGTGATATTATGACCCGTCACCTATTTTTTGGTATCAGTGATGGGTCTATAAATGGGTGCGACCCGAGGTGACATAAGTGACAAGTCGCGTAATGACCCGTCACTAAACTGTGTCTCCTATGTCCGTTTTTCATGTAGTGTGCGACGCATGGAGCCCGTCTGCGCCACCACCTCGAACCCTCGAGTCGTGAATCGCCAGCGACGCTGAGAGCCCACCGCCAGCCATCCCCTGTTCCTCGTGCTCTCTATTGGTATACGCCAAATTGCAAAAAAAAAAACCCTCTCTTTTCTTCCTTTCCAATTTCTTTTAATTCTTGTTTAGGATTATATGAAGCTAGCCCCTAGATTGTGTTCAATTCTGTTCCAGTCCATTCAGTCAATTCCAATAGAATTAATCTGTTCAAATCTTGTTCAACGAATTTCATCTAGAATCTAATGCCACTTTGTAAATTCATCTAAATTCAGCAAGTTTCCAACAAATCATCCTTGTTCATGTCCGATAATTAATTAGTCACATGGTACTATATAATTCTAGATATTATTTTTATAGTTGGATCACTACTACAAAACCAGGCTTATATGCCGGCCCATCACTGCCAGTTCCTAATGGGCCGGCAATGATGTGGCATCACTATCGGTCAGTAAGCCGCGTGGGAATAATCAGCCATCGTGGCTTATGAACCGGCAGTGATAAGTTTCATTACTACCGGTCGATGGATTGAGCCAGCAGTGATGCCCTACTCCCTTATCACTGCCGACTTAATTCACCAACCGGCAGTGATAGCATAACATCACTGTCGGCTGGTTACATGAACTGGCAGTGATGGCCCCCTTCCCCACCTTCTCCAAGCTCGAGCTAACAGACAGCTCGATCAGAACTTTCTCTCCCCCTCACAAACTCTCACATGGAAACACCCACTTCATTCCTTCTCCCCCTTTGATTCCCCACCACTCAAGCTCATTTTTGGTCAAAAAGAAGGTCTAGATGAGCTCTCTCTAGATATCCAAACAAAATCCCTTCTTTCCACTCCATTTGCTCATTTGCCTTTTCTTCATTTTTTGGGCAAGTGAACCATGGATTTTTTCCAAATAGCAAGCAAGCTTCTAGGAGCCTCTTGAGCTCACATAAGTTGAAATCCCCAAGTTAAATCCTATAATTAGCATTTTAACTCAAAATGTTACCTTAAAAACCAAAGTTGATCTTATCCCATATTTTGATTTTTAATGAATTAGAAAATTTTGCCATGATATTTAGGTATGTAGCAAGATCCAATTGTATTTTTGATATTTTATTTAATTAGCAAGCTCCAATATAGAAACTTTATGTATGAACGTATTTATTTTTCATGTTTCCTTAATGAGTCATAGATAAGGGATTGAATAATAAAGAAAATTTCTAGGGATGGAACCAATAAATACTCATCGGAAGCGGATGCGAAAGCATGCAAAAGGCGGCTCCTCCAACCTGGGCCAATTGTCGGTAGGAGATAACGAGGTAATTTATTTGTTGGTGATCGCAAAATCTTCTAGATGTTATGAATTTGGATTTAAAATAATGATAAAATTATAGATGGATAGAAGATGGATGTACGATGCGTGCCGTTTGAGCGCAGAGTACAAGAACGACGTGGATTGTTTCCTGGTACAAGCCGTGGCGTACAAGTCAAATACACAGTCTCAATACATGTGTTGTCCACGCGTCGATTGCGAGAACAAGAAGCAGTTTTCCACCACCTAGCAGATACATTCCGACTTGATGCCAAGGGGCTTTATACCTAGCTATACTCGTTGGACCGAGCACGGTGAAGCTGTGATCGTACAGGAAGGGCAATCCATTGGTAGAGAAGATGAAGACTTGTGCAGCGATATGTCGGCTGACGAATACACCGATATGCCGCCTACCAGAGATACGTTGGTCGATGATGATCTAGAGGATATGTTGGCCGACGCCGACGCCGATGATCTGGAGCAGATGTTGTGCAATGGGGATGGGAACTTCACCAATGAAAGAGAGTTTCAAAAGTTCCCGCGTATGGTAGATGGAGCACACAAAGTTGCATACCATGCTGTCACTACAACAATTGAAGGGAAGCAACAGGTGGTCTGATACAAGCTTCACAGAGTTATTATTGTTCTTGCAGAAATTACTTCCAAAGGGAAATATGCTACCAGAAAATACGTACCAAGACAAGTAGGTTGTGTGCCCATTGGGGTTGGAAGTGCTGAAAATACATGAATGTCCAAATGATTGCATGTTGTATCGCGGAGAGGATGCAGACTTGGAAGCGTGTCTTATCTTTGGTGCATCACGATAAAAGTGTGACCATGATGATATCGATGGTGATGGAAAGAATAAAAGGCCTCATGTCAAGGTGATGTGGTATTTTCCTATAGTCCCCCGTTTGGAGCGTTTATTTGTGAACAAAAGGCATGCCGAATTGATGCGGTGGCACGCCGAGGAGCGCAAGGATGATGGAATGCTGAGACTCTATGTTGATTCCACGCAGTGGAGAAACATCGATAGGAAATACAAGGAGCCGTTTGCACAAGATGTGAGGAATATAAGATTTGGGTTGAGTACGGATGGGATGAATCCATTCGACAACATGAGCAGTAGTCATAACACTTGGCATATGACTCTATGTATGTACAACCTTCCTCCTTGGTTGTGTATGAAGCGGAAGTACATTATGATGCTGGTGCTGATACTAGGGCCGAGGCAACCTGGCAACGATATCGATGTCTACTTGAAACCATTAATGAAAGATCTTGTAATACTGTGGAATGATAGTGTGCAGGTATAGGATGCATACAAACAAGAGAACTTCACCCTACGTGCAATGCTGTTCATAACAATCTACATCCTGAAGATATGGAAGAAGGCGACAAATATCTTGGTCCCGTTAGCTACAGTCTGAGTAAGGCGAAGAAAATTGTAATGTGCAAGTGCTTTCATGGAATCAAAGTTCCATTCGGTTACTCCGCCAACATAAAGAGACTAGTAAATATGAAAGATTTGAAATTAACTGGCATGGAGTCTCATGATTGTCATGTGATGATGACACAGATGCTTCCAATTGCAATTAGAGGTATTCTGCCGCCGAAGGTCCGAAACACAATCATAAAGCTGTGTTCATTCTTCAACACGATATCACAGAAGGCCATCGATCCGACCAAGCTACATAAGGTGCAGGAAGACGTGGTCGAGACTCTATCCCAGCTTGAGGCGTTGTTCCCTCCATCGTTTTTTGATATCATGGTGCATCTCATTGTTCACATTGTTAAAGAGATACGGATTCTTGGCCCCTTATTTCTGCATCAGATGTTCCCTTTCGAGAGGTTCATGGGAGTTCTGAGGAAATATGTTCATAACCAAAATTGACCGGAAGGCTGCATGGCCGAGGGCTGGGGAACCAAGGAGGTCATTGATTTCTGCGTCGACTACATGAATCTCAAATTGATTGGTGTGCCTATATCTCGCGATGAGGGGAGGCTACAGGGGAAAGGGACGATAGGTGCAAACTCATTCCGCACTAACGACCCTGTTTCATTCACACAAGCACATTTCGCAGTTCTGCAACAATCAGTTGTACTGGACCCATATGTCGAAGAACACCAAAAGATGCTACGCACCAGAAACCCAGGGAAGTTCGATGTTTGGATCGTGCGAGAGCACCAAGATCATTTTGGCGCCTGGTTATGTAGACAGGTGATGTATAAGAAGATAGAGTGTGCTAAGTTGATTGTGTTGGCTCATGAACCATCAACTACAATCATCACATTCCAAGGATATGAAATAAACGGATATACATTTTATACCAGAGCTCAGGATAATAAGAGCGCCAACCAAAATAGCGATGTCTGTATAAATGCCTACAATTGCAATGGAAATAGGGAGACCTACTACGAATTCATAGAGGAGATCTGGGAGCTCGACTATGGAGTGTTAAAGGTTTCTCTTTTCCGGTGCCAATGTGTCGGACTCCCAGGGGGTATGAAGATCGACAAGTATGGTATCACTACAGTGGATCAAAACTCGTTGGATACAGAGAAGAACCATTCGTACTTACGAATGATATTATGCAAGTCTTCTATCTAAAGGACCCGGACCCGGCTAACAAGGAGGAGCGCCACGTGGTTCTTCAAGGAAAAAGAAGGATTGTTAGACTAGAGAATGTTGTTGACGAGGAAGACTACAATCAATTCGAAATGCTACCTCCTTTCGGAGAGGATGTCGACCTAGGTCCCATGGAAGACACCGACGAACCTCCCTATGTACATCGTGATCATAATGAAGGGTGAATCGTTAAGACAAAGTAGCTAAATTGTATTAATTACTATGTATGAATTTGTTTTAGATACAATTATACCTCACTTTTGTTATGGAAGTTTCAATTTGTAGTTTACGGTGGAAGATGTCTTTATTATTGAGCATATTGACTTTTTATTTTTAATAATGAATTAGCAATAGCTCAAGCTAGCACTATTGCTATGTATTACTATTTTTTATTTTTAATGAATTACATATAGTTATGAGCATATTTACTTTCAATTTTTAATGATTTAAAATATTTATCGATGAAATTAAGATATATAAGAAGCTCCAATTATATTTTTTAATTAATTAGCAAGCCCCAATATAGAAACTTAGGTAGGAACATATTTATTTTAATTTTTTATTGAATTAGAAAATTGAACTAGGAAATTTAGGTATATACAAAACTTAATTTTGGTATATAGCAAGTTCAAATTTAAATAAATATGTAATAGGATTTTAGGTCAACAAAATGTTAATAAATAAAGATAATACAAACTCAATCGAAATCACTTGAGTAGCGCAGCGGTATGTTCGGTCTTACTTGGTGCAGGTCGTGGGTTCGAGTCTCTACGCGCGCGTGAAGCTAAAATAAATTTTTTACATCCCGCAACACCAGCAATGAAAGGGGTTTCACTGCCGATGGACATATTGGGCCGACAGTGAAACTAGTTTCACTGTCGGTAGACTTATTGGGCTGGCAGTGAAAGTAGTTTCACTACCGGTAGTCCTCTTGAGCCGGCAGTGAAGGTATCATTTCACTGCCGGTGGTCATATTGAGCCGGCAGTGAAAGTCCTCCCCTATAAAATGGCTCGACTCCCTGTGCCCTTTGACACTTAGAAAATTTTTCCGCTTCCCTGTGCCCTCTGCCAAAATGCCTCCCGACGTTGAGGAGCCCACACCGCCGAAGGACCATGAGCCCGCACTGACGAGCCCGTGCCCGCTGTCCCTGTCCTCCTCGACGCCGTTGTCCTCCTCCCCGGCGCTGTCGCTGTCCTCCTCCCCGACGCCATTCCCGTCCTCCTCGATGCCTAGCCCGCGCACCTCGCCACCCAGACCCTTGCTGTCTTGCAGGTACCAGCCATTATGAACCTCATACTGACCTCTTACCTCACCTCCCTGTCTCCTAGCTATTGTAATGGAGGCAAGTGGCATATAATCCTTAGTTGAAATTCAGGCATTAATTTGTTTATCAATTCTTTAAAAAAGATTGTATTTGTATTATGTAGTAGTAGTATTGAGTCTGCAATTTTTTTCGTTGGCCTTGTTATCAAGGTCAAATTGGTGTTGCCTTGGGATTGTACACTTGCAGTGGGGTAAATATGGGTGCATAGTTCACTGCTGCTGAGCTTGTGAAGGTGTTCTTCTCATTACATAACCGTTCACCATCTTACAATCTTTTGAATATGGGAAGCATGTTGTGGCAAAGGGCTGCTGGTGTTTTCTGGGGTTGGCCAAGGGGTATGTAAGAAACTAGTTGAATAAAAGGTCGTCTCATTGAACAGATGTGATGATTATATCTCGCATAGTCATGTAGGGATCTCATTGCCAATACTCTTTAGAAAAGTAGCAGATGACACTAAATAGGTAATTGAACTTGAGGTTGTTCCTTTACTGTAGTGGGAGATGTGAATGAAGTTACAAAGTTTAATTTGATGGTCTGCATAACACGTACAAATCATGATCCTTTTAGTGAAAGGTAGATGAAGAAATGAGTGATAGAAGTAGCAAATATTATCTTATAATTATCATGTCCTTTGGCAATAGTGTGAACTCTATTTCAAAATATGCACAATAATCTGCAAAATTTTGCGATGGTAAAGAACGCAAAAGTGGAAAAGTTGCATGCTTATATGACAAGCTATATGTATCAAGATGAATTTACGTGTTGATGAATCATTAATGGTGCTAGACAGATCTTAGATGTATCTAATGACAATTTTCATTAATGTTTAATAACTTGATAATAATATAATTACAATTCTAATCGCACGAGTTGCACAGAATAATTTGTAGCAAGTATGATTCAGCATAGTGATAAAGTCAGGCTCATTAATTGGGACTTTGTATTCCTATTTGTTTAGCAAGTTTAACACCTGGGAATATTCTTGTCGCTACGATTACTTTGTAATAGCACTTTGATGCCAATTCGAGCTGAGAACATTGGGCCACGTATAAGGGCGATTATGATCCTACTGCTAGAGCCTATTCTATAGATTTTTGTTACCTTCTGTTGTTCGTTGTTAGATGAGCAAATGATGAAAGGAGATAATTATCTTCATAACCTGATGCAAATGCTGCTAGGTTTCTAGATTTTACATTAATATTGAGTTGTTATACACCGTTTTCAGGTAAATGCTCTCTACGGAGAAGCAAACATTTCTTTTGAAATGCAATAAAATAGTGGCGATGATGATATGGCTCGAGGCCTTATTTCTTTATTACTTCTAGGACTTTAGTACTGATTACCTGTTCGGAGAGGAAGGGCGTCCAGCTCGTCTTGAGAGAAGCTGTTCTCTAAACTAGTAGGACTGGCACATAAATGCTAACTTGAGAAGAATATTTTCTCTCTGAACAGGTAATCAGTAGTGAAGTCCTAATAAGGCCATTTGCTAAAGCCACTGTGCCTAATAGTTTTTCGGAAGAACATTCTTTGTTGTTAGTGTGGTTTGTAGTATATCATTTTTGCATATTCTCTGAAATTTAGGATTGCTATGACATGGTATGTTGTTCATCGTGGTCGGCAAAGTGGAGTGTTCTCCAGTTGGGAGGAATGCCATGCACATGTTAATGGATTCAAGGAGAATGTTACAAAGGATACAAGTCCAAACATGAAGCTGTTGCGGCATACAACAATCAAGTTATCCAAACCGAGCTAAAATTGGCTAACTTCGAAAATAAGAAGAAGTGTGATTTCACGTGTAAAGATGTCATAATCCTAGTTCTGGTTGTAATCATTATTATTTTGCTATGTAAGATGATGTGACTTGTAAGATCAATGTGTCAACTGTCAGTACTTTTATGCCTATTTTGCTATGTAAGATGTGACTTTTTTTTGTTAAATGTGGTCGTAACGTACTCATTTACAATATTATATGTGTATGCATTCTATCTCTCTACTCCTTCATGGTTATCTCACTCTTTCGACAGCCTCCCTCCCTCCCTCGACGGCTTTATCTCTATCTCCCTCCTTCCTCTACTCTTTATATGTAGAATACTCAACTGCTCGTCATCATCGTAAGCATAACTCCCAGGAAGGGATGGCATCACCAACCACCGATCCAGCCCAGGTGCTAAAAGGAGATGTAGTACCACCGTCAAACATTAAAGAAGGTAGCCCAAGCCACTACCTCAACCTGGACCAAACAGATGCCCGTGGAGGTGATGAGGTAATTCATAAGTAGATGAATGCATCTGTTCTACATATTATCATATAGGTTCCCAATAGTTTTTTCACTTATGCACAGATGCATGATGCTCCATAGGGTCATGACAATGAGCAATCCCAAGAGTGGCATCGTGTCCGAGGTCCCTCAAAGATGCCTACGGGACGATTTGTGATCACAGAGGTCTCACCAGCAGGGGAGCCAACTGCACCAGAGAGAGTTCTGGGGCCATACAAGTCAGTCTGTGGGATTGTTGTTAAGGATTACGTGCCCATCAGCTATAGATTGTGGACTTAACGAGGTGATCCGCACGTGATTCCTGATTCGATCAAGAACGACATCTTGTGGCCCAAGATATTAGAGGAGTACTCTATAAGTGACTTATGCATATAATTCACGTTATATGATCTTGTATCTTGAAATTGCATAGCTAAGTTTTCTATTTCACAGAATGGAGATCCAAGCATATGAACAAGACTTAGATAAGAAAGTAGGATTCATCAATCCTGGGCTTGTGAACCAGAAACTTGTAATGAAGAATCCAAACTTCACCGAGGACTACTTATTGAAGTGTCTGCTTCACCACCAATACAAGAAATTCATACTCTTACCCTACAAATATGAGAACGTGTTTGCACGCCAGGGCATCCTCATTTTACGGGCAACTCGATTCTAGTACTAATTTCCTATGGTGACATATTCTGTAGTTTTCATTGGGTCCTCTTTGTCATCCACCCAGACTTGAGCAAGATCATTGTCTTAGACTCACAAAAGAGAGATAAGATGACTTACCAACACCTCATCGACATGCTAAACAGGTTAACTCAATCATTTAATCTTCTTGATGAATGCATCTAAGTTTAATTGGTATTCATATTCACGTACAGGGCGTACACAAGATACCCTAAAAAGAGTGTTATGCACTTTCCATTTCAGGAAGCAGTACGATGTAAAAACCGACTTTCCGGTACACAATCCATATTCATGTCTTGCATTTCCTACTGAATAAAAAGGTTTAATTCATTCCACTAATGAGGCAGCCACCCAACAACAATCTCTGCTCATTTTATATTCTTACTTTCATGCACGCATTCAGCCCGGACGGAGACGCTGTTAGGTTCAATGATCTTGAGGTATGAAATAACATATCGATGTCTTCTTTTCAATTTCTACACGTGTTCAAAGACTAATTCTTTTGATTCTTCAAACACAGCCTCCAAATTATGCACAAGTGTGTTACAACCTGCAGAAATACATGCCCTTCAAGAACAGATGGCCGGGTTCTTCTTGGAACATGTTATCAACCCAAACAGTGAGTTTCATGAATCGATCGTGCCGTCCATGCGTGAGAGACCTTCAGATGACACTATACCTTCTAGTAGAGAGTATGCGATAAGGAGGAAGGCTAAAAAGGGGCTTGACAACGTATTATATTTTGCCAATTGACACAAGATTAATGAATGACATTAATTTCTATTTATTAATGAATGATATGAATTACTATGTATGATGCGAAGTTGGTATCATCGGACGACTCTTCAACAGAATGGCCTTCCAACGATGATGCGAAGGAGGAACAAGAAGCAGCGTCCCGTAAGCATGCCCAGGAAGAGGAGGATGAGAGCCTGGCCCGTTAGCTATGCACTACAGAGGAGTAAGAAGCAGCGTCCCGTAAGCGTGCCTAGGAGGAGGACGAGAGTGTGGCCCGTCGGTGTGCTGCGGAGGAGGCCGAAGGCTCAAACCGTAGAGGCGTTCAGGCGTCAGACTTTGATGTCTTTAACACGCTTGTGAGCCTAGAGCATAGGCGACGCTGCAGTCGATCAGGCATGGCCGGGTCCTCCGCTCCACCACCATCGGCCCCCCGATGCCCCCGACCGTACACACACCATCAGTCGTCAGTGCGGAGACACGGTCCTCATTGTCGGACAGGTAGAGGGATACTGGACTGGCTCAACTCGACCGACTTTTCAGGGGTCGACCTGTGAGAACTATTATGTATATATGTGTGTTTGTCGATGCCTGACTTGTAATATGTGTTCACTACTATGTATTAATGAAGGTGCTTTTATTATTGATTTACAGTAAATATATGTATCATTGTATGCATGTATTGAGAGAGAGAGACGGAGAGATCGAGGAGAGAGAGGGAGTACAGAGAGGACAGAGAGAGGGAGGGCCGAGGAGGGAGGAGAGGGAAAATATTGTCGGCTGAAACCTTCAGAGGGCAGTGATTCCAGCAAATCACTGCCAGTTGAAGGCTTCAGCCGGCAGTGATGCTTGGGTATCATTGCCAGCCAAATCCTTTAGCCGGCAGAGATAACCCCCTTCACTGCCGGTCCACCGAGCTGGCAGTGATAGTCCTCGACTATCACTACACGTTGCTCACTACCGGCTCCAAAACCGGCAGTGAAGGAGGTTTTGGAGCCAGCAGTGAAGGGGGTTTCTGTAGTAGTGGATGCATATGATATGAGTTCGATGTGTAGAGCTCACATATTGTTGCACATTGAATATGAATTCAATATTAAAATAATATTTATAAAATTATATAATACCTCACATGTTAATATTCTCGGACATCTTTGTACGTCCATCTCCGATAAAACCCTAGTTGTCGTCATCTTCATGTTAAATCCAGTGATACTAGTTCTTTCTTCATCGAAAACCCCAACCCTTTGTTCTTTCCCCTTTTGATTTGCAAATTGGGTTTTATTTTGTATTTATTTAGTTTTGCTCTTATTTGCATGTTTATGCGAGTAGAGTACGATGTGTCTAGAAGAATCAATGATCTGCAAAGTCATGACTTCGGGATATTCCAAGACCTAGCTTACGGAGATCACTGAGAAGCATCTAGGCAAATGTCCTTGATCACAATGAACCTATTGTAGGAAAGTGTGTCTTTTATTTTCTAACTGCATGCTTGTCAATATGACTCCCATGTTTAGGGTTTACTAGAACTTTCCAGATTATCCTTATCTCCTGTGTTGTAGTTTGGGTGTCAAGGGTAGAAATACTTAGTCGAGCTGTCGAGTCAGGTGGGTTAAATGTTACTCTGTTTAATGGTCTATGCAACAGAATTGGTCTGGTAATCTTGGTAGCAACATGGATACCTAGGGACTTGGGCAAGTGGACCGAGGGTGGCTGTGACATTATGGTTATCTCTGGTGATGGTATTCTTCAGTTGGCATGTGGATGTGTTCCAGGCAGTAAAGGTCATTCTGGTATTGATGGTTATTTTACCCCTGTGGTTAGTGTTAGTCTTGCCCAAGTCGATGGCTAAGGACCGGTTCATGGACATGTAACCCGGCACAACAGCGCAACTACGAGGCTTATATGGGTACGACCTAACCAATTAATTAACCACCCCTCCGGTTCTATAGGAACCAGTGGACAATTGAGTGGCATAGGAGGGGGCCTCTGCAGTGATGGAATCACTGTTAGCGATGAAACCATAGTGGGTGATTACGGGTCAGCGGGAGCTTTGTAAAGGCCTTGTAGTGATCTCCTAGCAGCACACCATAGGAAGTGTGCAAGTGCTTCGCCAGCACAACAACATGGAGAATGTCACCTGGTAATGCGGGTGATGAAATCACGACTCGTGGGTAAAGTGTGCAACCTCTGCAGAGTGTAAAACTGATATATCAACTATGCTCATGGTCAAGAGCGGGCTTAGACTTCTTCATGATTACTGGGGATCTTGGGTGGTTGGTTTTGGTAGTCGGGTGGTGGTAACCCAATGAGTCAGTAGCCGGATATGGGATATCTGGTGAGTTTGGTAGCCGGATGGAATCCGGTGAGCTATTTCTCTTAATGTTAATGTCGTCACACATAGTAAATAGGACTGCTATGTCTTTTTGAGTCCTAGGTTAGGATGACATTGATGCAGTAAACCTGAGTCAAGCTTTTCTTGTCTTCAGCCCTCATATCATGTTTTTCCACACTTACTGAGTACCATATGTACTCACACTTGCTTTTTCTAAAAATAAATGCTGCTCAGTTAGAGAAGACTATGTGGAGATAAAGCAAGCTGAAGACTACAAGAAAGATAGAGCGTCCTAGGTCGTGTTGCCCCTAGTCAATTGCCTATGGTGCGCCCTGAAGCTTTCAATGGAGTTCCCTCTTGTTCTTCTGTCGCGGTTTAAAAACTCTGGTATTTATTTCAATAAAGTTGTTTCTATTCTATATAGTACTATTTATCACTGATGATGTCACTACATGTATGATGAAACTGATCCTAACATATATGTAGCTGCATCTGATTTGGCCTTGTAAAATCGGGTGTGTCAAGCGACCACGCGAAGAAGGTGCTGGCGCAGTGGCACGCCTCGGCGTGCAGTGCTGGGTTCACACCGTGGTTTGCCACTAGCAGTGGGTTCAGCGGCCCGACCCCGAAGAGCCTCTGGCCTTAGAACTCCGGATGCGTGGCAACCTCGACAGCGAACTCGTCTTCAAGCGCGCGGCACGTGTTCAGGAATCCCTTGGACATGTAGGCGTCGACGAGGAGGAATTGGAGGCCGTAATCACTCAGAAGTCGAGACCTCGAGGTAGTGGAGCTTCAATGGAGAACAAGGCCTGCAGGTCCCCACCGTGCATGCGCCCTCGTGCCTGGAGGACATGTGGCCTCGACGCCGTGTAGTGCACAGGTAACCCTCGAGACTCGAGCGGCAGCGACAAGCGAAGCAGTTGGTTTAGGTGGCCCTGCGCCTGGAACGGCACAACCTTGACAGTAACTGATTCCATTGTGTCAACCGCCATTGAGTTTGCAAACGTATTCAAGATTGGCAGCTGGGTCGTTTGGGTTTGTCATTGGTGACGAATGGCGGCGACCGGCCGATGATCTGACCAGCACGTGGAGGAGAGTCGGTGAGCTATTGGGTGGTCCGAAGCACTTCCTTCGGCGAGGCTCTGGCTGAGCGCAAAGAGGCTCTGGTGAGCGGAGGTGCTGTTGGGCGGTCCGGAGCACTTCCTTAGGCACAAAGCACGGAGGGGCTCCGACAGCAGAGCCGGCCCTGACATTTCGGTGGCCCGAGGCGAAACTAAAACGGGGGCCCATTAAACATAAACTTCAAAAAAATTATATATCAATTGCAAAGATAATATTTTGGGTATTAAAAAATTGTTACCTCTAACGGTGATACATTAAAAAATCAAAATTATAATATATAGACAATAGCATATAGCACAGCGGCTCAAAGCAATGGTGTTATGTTTTGTATATCATACAAATAGCTATATGAGAGGGTAAAATAAAGACATACTTCTCAGCCAAGTCTCTGTGTTTGTCAGCATCAAGGTTAGCAATCACGACTCCATCACCCAACTTGAAAATAGAAGCTGGCTTCTCATAAATCTAAAACAAATATAAGAATATGATTAGACATGCCAGAGACAATGAATGTAGCTAAGCTTACAAAAGTAAAATAGTATATGAATATAACTTTACTTGTAGAGATCATCTTAAACAATTTCTTCTAACATTTATAGAAGCGAAGTCACTAATGATGGTATCAATATCAATCTCATCCAACAAATTCTTCTCAATGCATAAAGTCGCCAAACCATTTAGCCTTTCTTGAGACATTACTGACCTCAAATAGTTCTTCAATAACTTCAACTTTGAAAAGCTTCTTTCAGCCGATGCTACAGTCACAGTCACTGTAAATAAGATTCGACTAGAAAATAGCGCACCGTTGGCGCGCGATTGTGCCTGTCGTTGGATTATTCATGATCGAAGGAAACTAGTTTACATATTTGTTATAATATGTACAGAAAGGAATTGATACGAAGCATAGTTAAAAATAGGGAGGTATCGCAAACTATATATATAAAAAGGTCAGGATGAGTGAACTATATATACATCAAAATACAAACAGGTTTTGTTTGACCTTACATCATGCATGTTCAGCATGTTATGTGACAAAAAGTTGGGATGAGGAAACTGTATACATCAAAATGTTAACCCCCCCAGGTACTATGTTCTGCAGTACCTCTTCATGCACGATCAGGATGTTGTACACCCAAAGGTGGGGATGAGTGAAATATATACATCAAAATATTAATAGATATTGTTTGCCAGAACTGCATAAATGATCAGCATGTTGAGCACCGAAAAGTTAGGAAGAGCGAACTGTATACTTGAAAATGTTAAATGGTTTTGTCTGCCACAATGTTCTTGTGCAGGTCCAACATAATCTGTAACAAAACATTGAGACCATAGCCTTAATTAGAATCAGAAAAATATATAAATGATTAAGAGCTATTCGTTAATCATGTTCTGTATAAGTAGGAAAGAACTAATATTACTAGCTAATTGAACATCAGTTAGCAGATAATTGTTGCACTAGTTCAGTCCTCATTCTGTCGTATGAATCCATGAACATACAAGCTAAATGGTCTATATTGATACAATCTTTGTTACATGTACCCACAGGTACTCCTACGGAAGATTTTCATACAAGAAAATGGTACGCATATGGTTAGTGAGACATTTGTAAGCTGCATTGTTGTATGCAACAAAGATATAAATTGCAAGTTATGAACTATGAGTCTCATGCTTAGCACTTTTATGCAAAGAAATATTTAATGGGCATGTTCAACCGAAGAAGGATTGGAAAAGTTAGTTCAGTATATATAAGCAGAGCTCTTTGTATTTGCACACACCCATCAGCTGCCTAAATCACTTTCAGATGTGCCCAAGCAAAATTTGATCAAAGTCATATTAACATAGAAGCACAACATAGACAAAGCAAGGCAAAATCTGAACAGCACTAACAAATTGAATGCAACATTCAAAATCAATTCAAAATCAGCAAAATTGTGAGCATTTTTAATGTCTTGAAGCACATGCAGCCCCACATGCTTGTAACAAAATCTTTCATTGTTTTCACAACTCAGCAGAATATAGATATTACTGTGTATAAAAAGTATCAACTTTTTATATGAGGTGAACAAATAAGTGTAAAATGCATGAGCCTATTGCAAGACAGATGAAAGTACAAGATCAATGTCTGTTAAGAGATATTGAAGAGGGCAGGATGTCCTTAAACAAATATTGAGATAGAAAGGGTAAGAGATGGTTTTTTGTGATACCTTATTGTACTCTTGGCTTTTTGGTGTGGCTCGAGCATTTTCTGTTGAATTTATCTGATGTATTATCTTGAGGTTGGTCACTCTAGTACACAGTGGTGCAATATGTGAGTAGTAAGTCTGTGATAAAAATGTAAAATTGTGATACAGAAATTAGAGAGAATAAATTATCTCTATGTCAATTGTTGTAGATGTATAGGATCTTTTACCTTTTAGTTCATCTGGTAAAGATGCATCCCTTGTGCAATATAAGATAAGTGTTCAATGATCATGGAAATTAAATTTTAGAATTATGTTGTACATTGTAGAGGAAAGTCTTACTCCCTTGTGCAATATAAGATAAGTGTTCAATGATCATGCAAATTAAATTTTAGAATTATGTTGTACATTGTAGAGGAAAGTCTTACTGTATCTATTCTACTTCCATCCTGTCATCGTCAACATCGAAATTAGTGAAGCTGTGGGAGCCTTCCTGCTCATAGTTGGAGATGTGTGGGTATTAATTGTATTTTATAAGGAATACGGCAATATGCAACATGGAAGATAAATGAACCTATATATCAGCTTATTTTGGTTTTATCGGTATTGTAGGGAGTTGACTTTTTTTAATAGAAGAAGATGATGTTGATGATACTGATAAACTCCGAACATTTTCAATTTGTCAAACTGTTGGTATTGTTGCTTGTTTTCCGAACTGTTGTTTGATATATATAACTTCAAATGATGGCTGATCACTGTCAATACTTTTCTTGGTTGCAATTTTGACAATGAATGCATATTTTTGCCCAATCAATATTTGTATATCGGGAGGTGTATCAAATCGATCATAAAGAGCTTGCAGTTTTTGACAAGGTTTTCCTATTAGTTGTTGAGCCTTTTGATCAAATATAACAAATTCAAGCTCATAAGTTTCATCACTTCCCATTAGACATAGCTTGTACCTTGAAATAGCATAAATTTCAGATTCAACTGAAGGTTAACAATTCTGTAGTAAATTCTTATGTATAAAGGATAGAAGGCATACCTGTATTCAATTTTAGTACATAAACAACCCTTCTTTGTGCAGTTCAAAATTGAACCGTTTAATCGTGATCTTGAGTGACATGCACTACATGCCGGGTAATAACAACTTTGTCTCGGTGCTAGCCTTGTGATGGTAACAGTACAATGAAATTTTTGATCCTGCATGAAAAGTATAATAAACAAATTATATGTTTTGGTAATATCTATATGTTTAATAGATATATATGGTTATATTGTAGATTGCATTTGATATCTTACCATATCTTCAAATGGATCGATATCTTTAAGCTGTAGAACAGTAGCTTATTTAACTTCTTGTTGAATGCTTTGATCATTAAGAAGCTCTAATTTCTCTATTGGTTCTACAATATCAGGTAAGCTGAAATGGAAATATAATAATGTTATAACAAGGTTGTATTGTAGAAATAACACTGTAAATTGAAAATAATATTAGAAGGTAAATTTTTGTTCTTACCATGCATAAAAAAATTTGATATCTGGAATGTTTTCTTCATTAATGTACCAATGGCATACTGATGAAAAACTTAGAAAAGGTGTTTGAGATCTATAGCTTTTCCATAGCGTTCCAACAAATATAGCAATGACAGGATTATCTTGTCCTATTTGATATACTGCATCACCATTGAATTCAGATACTCTTGCTCCTAAGAGAGATAGCTCTATTGTTTGTCCACTGTATTGTTGAAAAATATATATTATTATTTTCTTTAGAAGTAACATATAGTCATATAATATGTACAAGTAAATGAACAAGTTTGACTACTGGTGTTTGGCTATCTGTTGTGTGCAAGAAAAAGTTCCAAACATCTGTATCGCATTTTCAGGATTCAACAAAAATAATCATTTGATATAGCGTGAAGGAAAAATGTAGGATATCAAATCATTTGATCGCTATGGTGTTAGAAGATGAAACTTTCAATTAACAAAGCATACAACAGTTTTTCTCAAACATTGTTTACTAAACCTATGAACATGAGTATCTTAACTTAGAGAGATACAGAAACTCAAAATCAACTCTAATGGATATGCCTGGACAGCCAGGTCTTTGTCGAACACAAGGGAAGTAGCAAACAAGGTTCTGGTATCAATATTTTGGCTTAAACGAAAGAAAAAGATGTTTTATTACTGAGTCAATCAACCTGGGGAAAGGCATGTGCACATAAAATTTTACTTTCTAAATAGCTGAAATGGTCAAGAATTACAGGGAATTAGGGTAGTTTGACCGATGTGTTGTGTAGTGAGGTGGGTGCAAATCTATCATACAAAATTCAGCAAGCAATACTTTTCCTAAGCAGTAAACTGCATGATATGGTATGGTGTGATGATACTAAATTCAGCTAGCATGCCTTAGTAGATTGACAGGTTAGTTACAAAAATTCATAACCCAACCAAGCTAGCATGCTCTTCGAGTTATACAGTATTGTTGCCTAGTAGCACAGGCACACAGAAAAATAAAAGGTATGCTCCACATGAAAGGCTTAGATAAAGAACAATTCATGCAGTAGGTAGAAATCCAAAATCACTTGAAGTAAATTATAGTGCAAAGTGTAGTTTTACCTGAGATCTTTGAGCATCAGTGTTCTTTTTACATGGAGTTTATCAAATACTCTAATCGTAGCAACATTTGATACTGTAGTGATCTATCCTATTACATCTGCAATAGTGACAGTAAGGTTTGAATTAAAATGCATGATTTTTTTGTTATTTTATTTTTTACCCATATTTGATAACAGAATATTAAATGCATACTAGAAATTGATCGGTCATATTCAAGTGATCAGGAAGTGCTTCAAATGGTTCTTCAAAAGTCCATGTGCATGCCAACACAAAAAGGTCCACTGAAAAATTCTAAATGATCGAGCTTGAACTGAATATCTGTCAAGCTTGGAATTCGATTGGTCATTTCACTTTGGTCTCCCTAAACAAAAAGGACAGCGCATGTTTCTTTGCTTCCTGTTTACATTATCATGACTGTTCAAAGAAAGATGCAGCGAAATCATCTGTATCTGGAGAGTATGTGATAACTAATTCACAGTTTCTTTGTTATCAATTGTACAAATCATGGTAACATGAGCTTTTTATCATTTATTATCAAGTATCAACATGAACTCAGTTCAGAATGTGGATACTCATGCAAGATATGAATCTCTCTAGCCTTTAAAAATGAAAATGACAGGATTACAGACCATGGTAATAGGATAATATTTGGTGCCTTTCAGCGTACAATGAGGTGTCCATAATGTAACGGCGCATGCTTTGCTGAACAGAATGGTCCAAGAATCAAATCAACAACATTTAATCTTGAATAACATCGCAAATGCATCGCAAACCCCTCTCAGGCATCTGGTGAGCAGCTGCGGTTGGAGAGCGAGCATTGCAGAGGAAGGAACAGGATCGTACAGGCTGGAAGGAGAAGTGGCACTTGATGGCCAGGATGATGTTGGGGTTGTGGTATATGTCATAAACAATGTGGCACAACACCGATGAAAGCAATGACATTGGATGGATCTCAGGCTTCCATACTAGTCCAGATTTCGTATTTTTACCAATCAAAATCACTCAAGGCAAAAAAAAAACGAAATCGACGAGGCCAGATCTTATGCAGCGAACAAAGCTTACAAAGAACCGCCGCTCCTGAGCATGAAGCAAACAAGGGTGGCGAACCTACCTGTCAAATGGAATTTGACAGTTGCTTCCCTGGTCGGCGGGTACTATCAAATAGAGGTGTGAGGAGATTTGGAGTGGCCCTGATCTACAGTTTGTTTGATCGCTGGTTGAGTTTCTATTGTTGTTTGGAAGCTTTGTTTTAGACTTGTTTCATTCTTTCTGAGGAGATTTTTGTTGATGTGGGAAGAGAGTTGAGAGGTATAAAAGACTAGCTTGTGTTCTTTCTAAGGATAGTGGGAGAAGTCTCTAGCTTGGAACACTCTAGAGAGCGTTTTTTTTCTTTCCCTTTGTCTGTCGGTGCAGCAGTGCTGCAGTACTTTTTAATATCTCCAGCCATTCATCAGCATTTGGACGGCCGTTATTCACCAGCCAATCACATCTCTTCCTCCCTACCAGGATTTAGAGATGTAAGATAAGCAATAGAAATATTAGGATAGCAGTTCACTTCTCTAACAAATTCAAAAATCTCCATAGCAGATATTGTTCTATCCGGCAAAGTAAATTGCATAACCCTTAATTCAAATATTAGAATAACTCCACATCAAATGAACCATGTAGAGAGAAAGTTTTTGCAAATTTAATGCAGCAATTTGTTAGTTCAATATCATTCAGTGACTTCAAGGTGTTTGAACTCAGTAAAAACCCAAATATACCTTTAAACACTTGGAATTTTTCAAATCTATTTTTCAATGAAGTTGTTGCCATATCAACCATGACCAAAAAGTAATTACCCTCAAAGGCCTTCTCAGCTTGCAGTATTTCTTCATTGCAATCAATTTCATCAAATTGTTTCTTCCTAAGAGCACGACGTTTTACCGGAAATGATGGCTCAACACCCATTTTAGATGCAAGGTCTTTGGCAATGTTCAAACTAGAAGCATACCCTTCATTTCTATCCTTCTCAAAGTATTGAATCATACCTTAAATCTGGTGCAAGGCGGAGTCTATGCACATGGACGATGATTGCAACTTCTTGCTCACAGTATTTACAGCAAATAAAATATCATGCCAAATAACCATACCAAGTATAAACTCAAAGCTACCAAGAATGTCAAATAAATTTTTTGCATCACTCTTGTCCTTAGGTTTGGTATCACAAGCTTGACGTAACTCAGACAATGCTGACCTTAGATGAGAAGCTTGATATCTAATTGCTTTAACATTGTTGATTCGACTCTCCCAACGAGTATTACTCAATGATTTCACAGTTAAACTTGGCACATGGTCAAGCAAAACTTTCCATCTTTTGGTAGAACAAGAAAATAATACATATATTCGTTGCACAATACTGAAAAATGAAACAGCTTTAACACATGATTTTGACATGTCACAAAGAGTAAAATTAAGACCGTGGCAAACGCATGGCATATACAAAAGCTCTTGGATTGATATCAAGCAACCGTTTTTGTACCCCTTGATGTTTTCCTTTCATATTTGAACCATTGTCGTAACCTTGACCCCTTATATCATCAATATTAAGACCAAAAGACTTCATAAACTCAAGCAATATATTAAAAAGTCCCAAACCAGATGTGTCATCCACCTTCAAGAACCTCAGAAAGTACTCCTCAATTTTTGTTTTTCTCTCAGACATATTAACACATCGAACTATCAAAGTCATTTGTTCTTCATGACTCACATCTGGGGTACAATCAAGGATAATGGAGAAATATTTGGCCTCTTTGACAACCTTTAAGATAGTATTTGTAACATTGGAAGCCAAACGAGAAATCAACTCATTCTGAATTTTATAACTAAGATAATGATAATGAATTTTGGTGTTTTGAATACGCCTAAGGTGATCTTGCATTACCAAATCAAATTCTGCAATCATCTCAACACAAGCTTAGAAATTACCATTATTGTCATTGTAAAGCTGCTCACTGGATCCTCTAAAAGCCAAATTTCATTTAACAAGATATTTCACAATGGCAACTATTCGTAACAAAACATGCTTCAACCGTTCTTTCTCCTTTGTGATTTCCTGTTGGAAATCTTTGTCAATTGTTTCATTTTTGCTCAATCTAGTTCTTAATTCATTCCAAGAGTTCATGCTAGTAATATGCTCGACACTAGTTTCATGTTCTTTGAGCCTTTCGTTGAGATGCCTCCGATCTCTAAATCCATTATCTCCTAATGAATTCTTTCTATTGTTAGATTTGAAAATCTTACAATAGAAGCAAAACACTTTATCAACATGCTTAGAATAAACCAACCATTTTCTGTCATGTACCTCTCCATTGCTCATTATTCTGGAATAATGAGCATACGAAAAATATCTTGAGTTACCATGTAAAGGGAATTTAAGATTTTCTTCTCTTATAGGTCCCTTCTCAACTAATACGTCCCTTGCATTGTTATCAATATTACCCTAATTTCTAGGATCATAGATATCCATAGGAAAAAATCGGCTGTTCATCAACACTAGCAGATGAATTAAATATATGCTCATGATCACTCACATTGTTATCATCCCCATTGTTGTCAATATTTTCTTCTGTAGGACCTTTGTCTTCTGAATTCTCATTAGGTTATTCCTTCATAGCAACTATTGTCAACTCATCTGGGTTTCTTGAATCGCTCGTATTGCTCATAAAAAATTTGTCAATGGCTCCCTTCTGTGATTCTATCAACTCATCTACTCGTTTCCTTTTTTCGCTGTCAAATGCATGCTTTCTAGAAGACATGCTTCAAGAACATGTTGAAAATTAAAAAAAAAATGTATAAGCAGTTGAAATACTAAAAGGATCACCAATTAGACGACTAAGGCTAGTTATCGTCTCACCGATTAAGTCAGCAGTCAACAGACCGAGAGCTTAGTCGTCATAGGGAATAAACAAAGAATAAAAAAATCCGGTTGCATCTACTAATCTACAATTAAAAAATTGCATTAGCGGTAGCATGATTGCATCTACTGATCTACTAATCTACAACTACAAACAAACAAATAATAAAAAAACCTAGGACTTCAAAAGCTTTGACCTCTGGAGCGCACGGTAGGACCATAGGAGGGAGCAAAGGGACCGGACGGGTGCATACGACGCGAACGGTGAATCTACGACACAGCTAGCCACCATGAGCCGTCACAAGGAGCAGGCGAGCAGCCGAGGCATGGGACCAAAAGGCATGGGAGCAGCCGAGGCGTCGAGCACCATCGAAGAGTCACGGCGAACCTATGACGTGGCTAGCCATCACGGGGAGCACCGACGCACCATCGCACCAAGAAGGCTGCCGAGGCGTCGAGCAGTCGAAGAGTTGTGGAGTCACAGGGGATCGGCGTCGCCTGCCAAAAGATGCCCAGACGGCTAGACCTAGCTACCTTTTGCCTTTTGGGCCAGACAAATTCAGCACAGGGTGGATTCCTTAATTGTTTTGGGCCAAACCAAAAACTAAAATCAATATATACACAAACTGTTGATACATATGGGGGGCCCTGGGTTTTGGGGGCCCGGGGCGGTCGCCCTGCTCGACCTCCCCCAGGGCTGGCCCTGTCCAACAAGCGTGAGGAGGGGCTCGGGCGAAGCTCTAGCTGAGTGCGAAGAGGCGCCAGCGAGCGGAAGAGCTTCGGTAGGTGCACGGAGGAGCTTCGATCCGCCGAGGTCGAGGTGCGCGGAGAGGGCTCCTGTCGACGAGCGGAGGGGCTCCGGCTACGGCATGGAGGGCTCCTGCACTACGTAAAAAACAGACAAAGGAGACACGAAATCAGTGACGAGTCGTAACATGGCCCGTCACTTATGATAATAGTGACGAGTCATAGTTGTGACCTGTTACTAATTATGACTCATCAGTGACAGGTCATCCTGGACAAGTCAGTCACTTATGACCTGACATGAGCGACGGGTCACCCTGGGCCAGTCATAAATGACGGGTCAAGTTGTGACCCGTCACTTATGACCTGGCATCAGTGATGGGTTGTCCTGACAGTCATAAGTGATGGGTTAAGTTTTGACCCGTCAAGTTTTGATCCGTCACTTATGACTTGACATCAGTGACGGATCAAGTTTTGACCCGTCACTAATGACGGTATTCACAAATACTCCCTCTGATTGCAAATGTAAGTCGTTTTAGCTTCCTCAACTATTCTCTAAATATAAGTCATTCTCGAACTTTTATGCATTTTTTCTCTTTTGTTCCCGTCTTACCCTTGTTTAATAAATTCTACCACTCTCACAATTGAATGCGTTATCTTTTCCAATGCAGAATAAATAAAGGGTAACAATGTCATTTGATCTACTTTCTTAATCTTTGTGCACAAGTCTAAAATGACCTATATTTGCAATCGGAGGGAGTACTTAGCTCACTAATTTTTTTTTATTTTTATTTTTATTTTTCTCTTATTTTTCCTCATATCAATAGCACTGCAATAGGAAATATATATCATTTCTGCTCAAGTTTGATGTAAGGTGTGACGGCTATGGACATAAATGCGTATTCCAAAAACAGTGTAGAAACTTCAGATGCGAGAACTCAATCTTTCAAACTGAATTTGGCCTTAAAAAATTTGTAAAAACTGACATTGTCAGTCAGCAATGGATGTAACTTTTTCTGTAAATGTCCGTAGAGTAAAAAAAATCTAAAATTAGAGTTCGTATGCCAAAGTTATATCCGTTTTACCGAAGTTACTTTGATCGCCTATCAAATTGCGATCGTTTGTATGAGATATTCAAAAATTTATAAAATATTAATACAAATTTGGATTCACAAAAATTTTATATGTAAATTATAACCGGCCACCTATCAAATTTTATATTTAAATATTAATACAAATTTTATATGTAAAATACACAAAATAAGTCATTAATGATAACTCATTACTTATGACCTTCGAAAAAAAAATTAAAAGAATAAAATATCGGATGTCTATCACAAATGCGCAATAGGTGAGGTGGTAACACGACCGCGAGGGAAGGTCGTGGGTTCGTGAAAACGAACCGCAAAGATCAAAAACAGTGTGAAAAAAATAAGAAATAATATGTAGTGAGTGATGATAAGTATGCGTTGGGATAATTTGAGTGAAAAAATATTTTTTTATTTTTTTATATAAAAAATATAAAAAACATAAATCAGTCATAAGTGACGAGTTATATTATAATATATTACCTATAATCTTATTAATAATAATTTTTTACTCATCATCACTTATACTTAGTTATCAGTAACATATTCAGATAACATATACGAGACCATAACTTATGCTGACAGCTAGACGGAGCTCCGGTCGTAGAGTGCGGAGGGCTCCGGCAGCCGGACCGTAGGGAGCCCCGGCCACGAGGGAGACGAGCTCTGGAGCGGTGTAGAGGGAGCTCCAGTCGCAGGTAGTCGGGCTCTGGTTGCAGAGCGCAAAGGGCAGTGGAGGGGCTTCGGCCACAGTATGGAGGCCTTCTGGCAGCTGGACAGAGCTCCGGCCGTAGAGCGCAGAGGGCTCCATTGGTCGAGGCAGACGGACGGAGGGGGCTCCGGCCACAGTGTGGAGTGGCGACTAAGAGAGAGGAGAGGGCGCCGGCCGGCGTGCGGAGGCCGAGGCCCTCCGGCGAGGCTCCGGCCGAGCGAGCGGAGAGGCGCTGTCCGAGCTTAGCGGAGGGACTCCTTAGGGCCCGTTTGGCAGAGCTCCAGATTCAGCTTCTGAGCTGAATTTGGAGGAGCTCTGCCAAACGGTAGAATTTGGCTTTAGCTCCCTGAGTGAATCACTTCTCCTGATTTACTGAAATGAACTAGAAGCTGAGGAGCTGAAAAAAGTAGTTTCTCCTGAGGAGGTGACCACGCTGATTCTCCTGATTCATAGAGTTTATCCTAGAGAATCATTAAGAATCACTTTCAGCCATAGAATCACTTCCTCAGAGAATCAATTTTTTTAGAGAATTTGAATCAGGAGAAGCTCTGCCAAACAGATCCAAGACTTCTCGCCGGCCTGCATGCATGGTGAGCCTGCAAGAGCGAAACAGGCATGGTATCCTAGCGTGATACGTTCTGTAGGCTAGCTGTCTTCTATCGATCATGAGCGCTCAGCATTTACGCGACTCACATTTTGATTTTTGTAGCCACGTCTCCTCATCGTGCCGGAAGATAGGCTTTACTATATGACGAATTAAAACGTGGCCCTCTCGTTTATCTGATAGTACGGGCGTTGCATGTCTTTGGGCCCCACGCTTTAAAGCTAGCAGCAACCTCAATTGGATAAACGAACTACTGAGTCAACAAGCCAAACAGCCTATACACACTTTTAGTCATGTGACTTGTCACCCTCGACTGGATAACACCAGCGGTCACAGCTCACGAGGCTAAAGGTGTGGCCATATATTTTTTATTATCTATACCGTCATGATTGGACGGTTCTCACACGGTATATATTTTTCACACGGCCTGCTACCGAGGATTTATGAGTCCGGTACGTGATATATATATACTTTCTTTGATGGAAAATATAGGTTGTTTTAGATTTGTGTATAAGAATTAAAAAAGTAGATCAAATAATTTTATTGTTCTTTATTTATTCTGTATTGAAAATGATAACTCATTTATTTGTGAGAGTGGTAGTATTTATTAAAAAGGGTAAGATGGGAACAAAATAGAAAAAAAATGTATAGAAGTTTGAAATGACTTATATTTAGAGAATAGTTGAGGAGGCTAAAACGACCTATATTTGCAACCAGAGAAAGTAGTAAATATATTATTATCTTCTACATCATGAGAATAAATATGCTGGCTACACGGTCTGAGTGCGAGGACTTTAGTCACACGGTGTTAGGGTCGTTGTTAAGGATCTCGATGATCTTTTGGCTTAACCAGCTCAGTCTTATAAAGACTCGGTCTTCTGAACCCTCGGCCTTCTGGAGTTCTGCCTCTCGAAGGCTCGGTCTCCCAAAACCTCAGCCTCCCAAAGCCTCCAGCCTTCCGGAGTTCTGTATCCCGAAGGCTCAGTCTCTCGAAGGCTCGGTCTCCTGAAGTCTCAGGCTCCCGCTGCTCGGACCGGCTTCCCGAAGACTACTGGGTGAGACATCAAGCCTCAGAAAAGATCTGCCGAAGAGGAGCACCAGTTGTACTTTGTGAGCCTGGCCCTTATTAAAATAAGGTAAGCGGCGCTGGACATGCTGCAACCACTGTGTTAGGATAGGAAGCAAGTCAAAGTACTACTTGACTTACTCATGGTGGATTTTAACGCAGAGATATGCATGGAGTTTACCTTCGCGTGTGTCCTCGCGCGGACCGGCCTTCGGGTTTGGAGCGCCGCCCATGAGACGCTCCGCCTAGTAAACTAGTGACAACCAGCCCGCATGCTTGTAGTGTCGCGACGGCCATCTCCGCCTACACATCGTTCCGCACAGCAGGCTAGCGACCGCGGCAGCTAGCGTGGGGAAGACAGGAGTTCAAGTCTCGCGGAGGAAGATGTCGAGTCTGCACGCCCGTGATCGCCCCCACACGCATCGTTCTGTGTTGTGAGCCAGCGATCGTGAAGACGAGTCTGCGCGCCGCGTCATGCGGCGGGCCCGCGACAGTGACGACGAGCTCGCAGAGGTTGTGGCAATCCTACATGCGAAGGCGAGGGTACTCACAGGACTCTAGTTTGC
This sequence comes from Phragmites australis, assembly GCF_958298935.1. NCBI lineage: Eukaryota > Viridiplantae > Streptophyta > Magnoliopsida > Poales > Poaceae > Phragmites > Phragmites australis. The sequence continues at coordinate 25,585,814 of NC_084941.1, read as the reverse complement.
TAAGACTCTTACCGCTGCTCTCTTTCCTAACAGAGAATATGTTCTGTTATCTTGATGTCTTCTCAATTTCTTTCTTCTCATAGCTCTTTGTATAAGAGATCCCCACAGACGGTGTTATTGTTGGGGCACGAAGACGTGCTCCAAACAGATACGGTGAGAGCCCCGCTCATAACAGGAGGCTAAGCTTAGGGATCAACAGTGAGCCGAAAGGAGAGAACAGAGAGAAACATCATCTGTGTAATATGGGAAAAACCTCTGGAGCCTCCTCTCCTGCCCTTTGAGGGCTCATTTATAGAGAGAAGTGGTAGAAAAAATTATCAACCTGCTTCTAAGATATTATGTTACAATCATGTGTATACAGATGTATTTTAGGTATTTCATCCATTTATATATGACGTGGTTGCTGAGAAACTTTGATAGTTATAGTAATAGCTTAATGTATCGTCTAAATATCTTCAAGCTGGAACGTTCCGCCAACATAAACCATAGAAAGAATGAAAAAATGGATACAAATTACAAAGGGGCCTTGGATAATGACTAAATAGCAATCTGTAAGCAAAACTTCACAAGCTGTCTGTACAGTATGATCTTGCCAAAATGCTGCAAATGCCTCGCACGTGCCAAAAATCACAAGAGGGAAGAAATGCTGAGTGATGGAGGCCAATTATTTGGAAAGATGGCAGGAAAAGAAAATGCTGATAACTGAACAACAAAGTGGCCGATGGGAAAAATATTGCTCTGAACCAAGCTGGCTGAACCACCCTACCAAACTTGGAGGCAACACTAGAAGGTTTGCAAAAGGAGAACTAGAGTAAATGAGGTATTGAGAATCGAAAACAGGAAGTAAACTTTGCACCCAAATTGAAAAAAAAAACATGGAAAGTAACTACACGGGACTCACCGCCAAATTTCATGAAAAGAGCACTACTACTAAAGCAATTTTTAGAGGCGGATCGTAACCTATTTCTACAGGCGTTTAGCTAAACCGCCTGGGATCGAAAGCCTGTGGAAATGAACGATTTCCACAGGCGCAAAACAGACCGCCTGTGGAAAACCATTTTCACAGGCGGCCCACTTTAGCTTCCGCCTATAGATATAAAGATTTCCACAGGCAGATGACATAAGGACCCACCTGTGGTATGTATTTCTTTCAAATAAAATAATAAGCATATATTTTATTCCCTCCAGATTTCACATAGTTTCAATACAGATTTCAACATCACAGATTTCAATATTTAACACAACTACAATAATATTCACAAGTATTTTTACATCATAAGCCTATATTGCTAAGAGTCTTTATTGTCCCACTCACAAAGCCTCGGATGGCTAGCTAATTCGCCTCCAAGATCAAAGAATTTGCCACTCCTGTGGATGACTTCGTGCATAATAAACCGGCACATATCACGTTGGACGTTTTGGATATCTTTGTCAGTAAGAGAGAGGCTGGTACGTTGAATCATCCGTGCCTAGAATGAAAACATAACTAAAAGAGTTAAAACACTTCTAATAACGGAAATATAACCAAATAAGAATGTGCAGGCACAATGATAACTTATGTCCTTAGGGTTCGTTGTGTACCTCCCGTTTACCCTAAGAAATTGGCAAACATAGTATCCACAAAGAACACTATTGAAACCTTGCTTGTGGCACTTCAAATAAAAACGCAACGTATTTGTTAGTTCAATAAGACTCTTCGTCATAAATAGTGAGATACAAGCATTAGAAGTGTGTTATTACCGGAAAGTGTGTACGGACTGTCATCGCATTCGGCTTGGCCGTATCGTGTATCCCACCTTTTGTTACATACCACTTGTAGGCCATATTCGAATGCCAATAAGTAATTATCAATTTATAAATGATTTATAAGAATTTTATGTATGAAGATTTCCTTTACCTCTGTATAACGTCAATGAAATCTTGGTAGGATTTTTGTTGAAAATCGGCTGAGTCAAGGACTACAATTTTGCTCGACTTTGGCATCAGCATTATACAAATATAGTGGTCGTTACATGAATACTTATGTTAGATTCTTGATCGATCTATTAAGTTGAATACTTGTGTTAGGTTCATGATGTATCACACTTACTTAAAGTTGCAGGGAGCCAAGATGTAGTCCTTATCCTGCATTTCTAGCATAGCTCTTCCTATATATGTTGACATTTCAAGCCTGCGTGTTTTGGTCATTTCTCTTATGACCCTTGATTTCTCCTTGTTACTCTTCTCCTTAATCTTAGGGTCATCAGTCCTCAAGTTCACGACCATGTTGGGCTGGAAAATTCATTGCGGATTAATGAATCCGACGGGTGCCTTCAACTTTTCTGCATCGTTCAATTGCATCCTACAGAACAAGTCACTAATCATTAGCTTCTATAGCATACATTGGTAGATATATGAACATAAGGGTAGATTGTAGGCACTTACAGGCACCACGCGCTTATGAGATTGACGTCGAGTTTGTCGCGGCGGAACAAAGCATGTATGTCCTTAAAATCCATCATGAGATAGGAGTCTCCGCTTAGATAAATATTAGCGGGCACAGAAGCAGTGATTATGGAGAACCCCGCGCGACATGCCCTCATGTACCATTCGTGGAATCTCCTCATCTCCCATGAAACTTCTTGGAGTTGAAACAATGGTAGAAATGGCTTGCCATGATCATATTTCTCAGGAACATCCGGTGTAGGCAAGAAATCCAACTGAGAGGTACTTAATGTTTTGCCGGTCTCTTTCACAAGATCGCCCTTCGCTGAAGATTCCTGAGCGGATGATGCCTTTGCTTTTGACGAGGACATAAGCCACCTCTTCACTGGAGATGGTAGAGTCTTTTTGTACGGGGTAACCATGACAGGGACTCTCTGATGCTCAGGTGAATGTGGCGGAGGTGCAGACGCTGGAGGCAGAGATGCCGGAGTCGTAGACAGTGAAGCACGATGCAAAGATGCCTGAGGCGTAGATACTGGGCACGGGGGTGAAGGTGCCTAAGGCGGAGAGGCTTGGCTCTGGGGCGGAGGTGCCTAAGGCGTAGAGGCTTGGCTCTGGGGTGGAGGTGCCTAAGGCAGAGATGCTGGACGTGAGGGCGGTCGTGACGCTGGCGCTTGTGACTTCCGACGGCTGAAGATGATATCCCATCTGGGCCATAGAATGAAGTTGCCAACAGCCTCATCGAGAATGTCGATACCCTCAGGTATGCTGATGTCAAGCTTGTACTTCATGAAAAGTGGCTGTATCGAGTCCACTTGTACCTTGGTATAACCGGCTGGAATATCTTGATTGTGAAACACACAGCCTGGAATGGCCTGGCCCATGGCAGCCTCAACAGTGAAGTCTCCCATAACAACCAGAACATGTAGCATGCAAGGGGTAGCCTCTGTGATATCATCCATAGGATATCTCTGGTTATCGACCTGCGTGGACCCAACGCTGCTCCAAAAGCCTGGGCTTGTTGGTTGCTCTATTATCATTAATGCCGCCTTTTCCTTCTCCTTTTCATTCCACATCTTCATGAACTGGAACTTAACCTGTTCTTGTATCTCTTCCGCTAGGGTCTTCTTATATATATTACGGGTCAGGTACTGGCCCGCGGCATCTGGGAACCCATGCTTCCAGCCCACTTTTGATCTGATGCCTCGAGTGCGACCCTGGTGTTCCTTGTTCCCCAGGGCCTTGGTAAGCAGGTCATTCTCCCTATCAGGCTCTAGAGACCCTTCTTTAGAAATCCCTTGAATGGTCTGGGTCACCTCCATGGTCTCGGGGTTATGGAAGGCTAAGTCCCCAGACTCGGTTCGTTGTGACCGAGCGTAGACCCAATTCCTGCTTCGCTCGTCACAATTTTCCAAAGCGTTGGGTTTCCCAGCCCGGGCAACCTCTTCTTCTTGCCTCCTCCACTCAGGAATTTTGGGGGCATACCCAAACGATCCCAAGTGATGGTGGTGCTTGTTCTTCTTCGTAAGGTGCTTGAACGATTCACCCAGTTTGATGGCCTCAGGTGTGGTCTTCTGCCTAACAAACTCTATCCATTGGTATGGCGTAATCTTTCCGTATTTATTATAGGATACCAAGTTCTTCTTCACAAAGTCCTTATTCAGCTCACTCTTCCAGCCCCGAAAGCTCTTTCCCACAGTTTTCAATGCATTCTATTTGGCTACTTCCTCTGTTCCCGAGGGGAATCGGATGGTTCTCTGCAATGTTGCCCACAGGACCTCCTTCGTCTCATCCAGCAGCAACCGCCAATCAGTTATAGTGATTGGGATGTACTCCTTGACAAGAAATCTGCAACTGTTACAGAATTTGGCGCAGACCTCACGAGGTGCAACAGGCTCCCCTTCAACACCGACCTGTGTTATTGTATAAATGCCGGATGGAAACTTGTTTTTGCTACGCTCGACCCGTTTTGGTTTCAGCGTACCCCCAGAGGGACCCGAAGTTTCGAGCATAGAGGGAGCAGAAGGTTGTGGCGCAGATGATCAACGTGAAGATCTTTGTACCCTCACCCTCTAGAGAGAAAAAAAAAGGAGAGTTGACATAAACAAAAAAATATTCCTCCATTTAAGAAGTATAAAATACATTGACTCAACTAAATACCTCTTCGGCGGGATCGTAGTTGTTGTCACTTTCCTGACATCGGATCTCCCGATCGCATGGAACAAGGCTCGGGCTATGATATGAGCCTGAGCTTTCGCTGCTGTCGGAGGAGGACAGCTGGTGCGGGCTTGGGCTCCTATCCGACCTCCTGCTTGCATCTGCCCCATCTTGTGCCGGGGCACCTCTATTGGGAGCGGCCTCTGTGCCGGGGAGCCCTCTATTGTGAGCATCCTCTATACCGGGGCACCCTCTATTGTGAGCGGGCTTGGGCTCCTATCCGACCTTCTGCTTGCTTCTGATTTCTTAGGGGTAATTGTCCTCTTATGCCTCATGGTACTTACTCGACCACTAAATTATTGTTACCTAGAAAGATACCATTGTGAACCAAGATGCAATAATATTATTTTAGAGGAAAAAAAAGGAATCAATGTATGTGTTTTAAACTTTTTGTATAGGAAAGAAAAGGAATCAAGTGGCATCATTATTAAGCCATACTTAATTCAACTAACTACTGCAATCCCTAGGCAGCGTACCTATTTCGCTTTTCTTAGTCTACATTTTTTGAAGCAAATTGTTGATAAATTTTGATGACATTTTGACAGATCCTAAAAGATTCGCTACGTCGTTGTCTTCTCTACTCAATGCTAAGGAGGAAATGTGACTAGCAAATAACAGGAAATCTGGACATAGCGGGCCACGCGCCCGTCGGCTCGGCTCGTTCTAGGCCAAAATCCAACACGTCGGGATCCATGGAGAATGTCAAGTAGTCTCTCCTTCCTCTTCCTGCACATCATGCTTGGCCGCCTTCCTTGGAGTCCTCGCCTTCTTTGCAGCGCCAGCGCGACAACCCATGTCCTTTTCCCCACTGTTCTGCATCTCTTGTCGAGCTCGTACTCCCTCGTTAGAGAGCAGGAGATTGAGCAGATACCAATCTTGCGCAAGATACCAATCTGGACATAGCGGTCAATTTACTTGTTGAATGGTAGGGTGGTACAAGGCAATCATATCCAATCTTGCACAAGATACCAATCAAGGTATGAGAGTGCGGACTGCCGACACTGAAGCGCTATACATCTATATAGCTAAAAGTATATACAGATTCCAGGTGTGGATGCATAAGTTGAACTGCCAACAGTTAAAATGGTAGTTTAAGTTACAACTAACTTGAGCATTTCAAAAGCATATATGAAAGAACATAAGCTACTCATGAAAATAAATGTATCAAGGAAGGCAGTTGACAATAAGAGGTAAAGTAACACAAATACCAACTGAACAAGTGTTAAAACAAAGAGATTGCTCTCAGTGTGGGTTACCGAATTAACGGCCATCCAACGCATACTAAGATTTACCGATTAGTGTAACAAATCACCTCTAGAGCTAGGTCGAGCTACCCAAGTTAATGATCAAGTATAAAACTCTGATAAAATCAACTACACAATACCAGCCGGCCTCCAACACTCAACAGAGGCAGCCCAATTGGCACAGTACAGCAGGGCACCCCAAACAGCCAGCACAAGAGCACCAACAGAGGCGCCTACCAGTAAGGCCAAAGGCAACAAAGAGCTCAAGGCGCCATAAGGGCACCAGCACTCACCAGACCAAGCACAAGGGCACCCACCCAACATAGCACAGAGAGCAAAAATGCTCTCCAACAGAACTAATACAAAGTGCAAGCCACTGATCACAAGGCACCAATAAAGCACAACACAGTGAACACAAAATTGATTAACAGAGATATAACAGGATCACAAATTGGCGACTACGACCTAGCTCAAGAGAACAAATGAAACACTAAACGAACTTAGCCCGCTATCATCATAGAGCTGAGAACATATATTAATGAGAGCTAGATCGAGCTACCCAAGTTAATGATCAAGTATAAAACTCTGATAAAATCAACTACACAGTACCAGCCGGCCTCCAACACTCAACAGAGGGAGCCCAATCGACACAGTACAGCAGGGCGCCCCAAACGGCCAGCACAAGAGCACCAACAGAGGCGCCTACCAGTAAGGCCAAAGGCAATAGAGAGCTCAAGGCGCCACAAGGGCACCAACACTCACCAGACCAAGCACAAGGGCGCCCACCCAACAGAGCACAGAGAGCAAAAATGCTCTCTAACAGAACTAATACAAGGTGCAAGCCACTGATCATAGGGCACCAATAAAGCACAACACAGTGAATGCAAAATTGATTAACAGAGATATAACAGGATCACAAACTGGCGACTACAGCCTAGCTCAAGAGCACAAATGAAACACTAAACGAACTTAGCCCGCTGTCATCACAGAGCTGAGAACATATATTCACAGAGCACAGAGGCACGATGGCCGAGCATCACAGAGCACGGAGGCACGATGGCTGGGCATCACAGAGCACAAGAAAGGACCACGGCTCAGTCGGAGCACCGGCTACGACAGCTCGGCCAGGTAGAAAGGGGGGATGGCTACTCACCAAGCAGTTAGGGTTAGGGGTCACGCGTGGGATCGGTGGTGCCTCGGGCGGTGGCGGCTCCTCCTCAGTGGCGAGGTCCTCCTCGGTACCTCGGGTGGCGGTGGCTCCTCCTCGGCGCGGCAGACAGAGAGGACGCGGCTCCTCATCGGGGGGTGACGGACGGAGAGGGGTGGTCCTCCTCGTCGGGGGAGAGCGTGCGGCAGACGGAGGAAGAGGGCACGGCGGACGGAGGCAGCGGAAAGGGAGGCGCAGTTAATTTAGGTAGCCTGACGGCGCGGGCAAACTTTGTAAAAGGCTAGGGTTTTCGGGGCCTCGTGCGATATTATATATAGTAGTCATTTCCACAAGCGGTTAACCTTAGTAACTGCCTGTGGAAATGATTTCCATAGGTGGTTGACCTAAGAAACCGCCTGTGGTTCCTAAGGTCAACTGCTTGTGGAAACGTATCTTTTTCCCTAGAACTGGCAATGATTATTTTTTGGGAAATATTCTTCTATTACATATTAATCTTCTTAAATTAAAGCATATAATTTGAATGTTTGGATACAATATTCTATTAGCTTTCTAACGATGTTTGAGGTGGTCCTTGACTGTGGATACATTTCGAGTAAAATAACGCAAAACATCAACTTGTTTGGTCACAATGACATTTTCAGAAATAGTACAGTTTTCAGCAACATACTCTGACAGTTAAAGCATACAACTTGAATATTTGGATACAATGTTCTATTAACTATTTTCCTTGAACTATTTTCTCTACACCATCAAGATGCATGTAGGGCATCACAGATCTATCTAGGATTGCTTCTACAAGTTTGATCTTTTCTGGATCGCCGAAAGGCGGCACGTCGTCGAACAGATTGTATTCTTCCTCATCATCTATATTCTCAACTCCGACAATTCTTTGTTTTCTAGCAACAACTACGTGCTTCGTTTCATTCGCGGGGTCAATTATATAGAAAACATGTGCGACGTGATCAGCGAGTACCCACGGGTCATCTTTATGGCCTACAACGCTGAGGTCGACAGTTGTGAAGCCGTAGTTGTCCACCGCCACACCATTTGGGTTTTTGACCCATTTGCACCGAAAGATGGGGATCTACAGATTCACTCCATAGTCAAGTTCCCAGATTTCATCTATGAACCCATAGTAGGTGACCGTTTCCGTTGTTGTGTCATAGGCTTCTATCCGAACGCCGCTGTTTTGGGTCATGCTCTTCTTGTCCTTTGCTTTGGTATAAAATATGTACCCATTAATATCATACGCTTGCCATGACGTAACTAAACTTGATGGGCCACAAGCCAATATTTTCACATTTTTGTTATCTACAGATTCACCATCTGGAAGGTTTTGGTTCTTGAACCATGTGGTGAAGCGACGCTTGTGCTCTTTCAAGATCCAATCATATGAGCGGCCTTGATTTTCTGTGTGAAGCTCATTCAGGTGTTGCTCGACGTACGGTGCCACTATCTAAAGCTGCTGCAAGATGGTGAAATGTGCTTCTTTCACTACTTTGTAATCATGATCGATGAATCTTTTTTTTCCTTTGGTCCCTCTCCCAGACAACCTCCCCTCATGTCGAGATACAGGTACATCAATCGGTTTAGAATCTTTTATGTAATCGATGCAACACTCAACGACTTCCTTGGTACTATAGCCCTCGATCATGGAACCCTCTGGGTGAGCATGATTCCTTACATAGCCTTTGAGAATGCCTATGTACTGCTCAAACGCATACATCTAATGTAAGAATATAGGGCCTAGTGCAATTATCTCATTCACGATGTGAACCAAGAGGTGTACCATGATATCGAAAAAGGATGGAGGGAAGCACATCTCAAGTTGGCACAAAGTCTCTACCAAGTAACTATGTAGAGCACCCAATTTTTCAGCATCGGTCACCTTCTGAGCAATTGCATTGAAGAAGTGACACAACCGTGTGATGACCACCTTTATGTATCTTGGCTTGATACCCCTGATTGCAATAGGGAGCATCTGCATCATCATCACATGACAATCGTGAGACTTCATGCCGATTAGCTTCAAATCTTTCATCGAGACTAGGTTCTTAATGTTGGATGAGTAACCAGTCGGGACTCTCACCCCATGTAAGCACTTGCGTAGTGCCTTTTTCTCCTCAGGTGTCAGAGAGTAGCTAGCCGAGGGAAGATAATATTTCTCATTTGGTCTGTCTTTAGGGTGTAGCTCTGGCCTGATTTCAAAATGCACCAAGTCCTTACGTGACTTGATTCCATCCTTTATTTTGCCCGGTATGTCCAGTAAGAGGCCAAGGATGCTATCACACACATTCTTCTCAATGTGCATGACATCGATGTTGTGACGGACGTCCAAATCCTTCCAGTAGGGCAAATACTTAAAGAAAATCGGCATCTTCTTCCACAGCATGCTGGTCGGCATCTCACTTTTCTTCCACTTTTTACCCTTCGGTGGCTTCCCAAAAACAACCTTGATGCTATTGACCATTTGAAACACTAGTGCCCCGCTGTGAGGTTTTGGGCCAGTACCTTCCTCAACCATGTTGTCAAAATGTTTCTTCATCTTGCGGTATCTGTGAGTTCTGAGTAAGAACCGTCGGTGTCGCGTGTACACTACCTTCTGTGAGTATGGAAGGTACACAGACGCGATTTTATCCAAGTACACTACACATCCTTGCTTCCCTTTAACCTGTCCCGATAGGGAAAAAAGGGCGGGATAATCATTGATGGTAACGAAAATCATGGCTTTCAGCGTAAAGTACTGTCATCGAAACTCATCCCACACCCGGACCCCCTCGTTCCATAGCTTCGCCATATCTTCCATCAATGATTCCAGAAACACATCTATATTGTTGCCAGGTTGTTTCAGTCCTTCGATAAGAATGGACAACATAAGGTACTTCCGCTTCATGCATAGCCATGGAGAAAGGTTGTAGATGGTCAGGACCACTGGCCAAGTGCTATGTGAGGTGCTCATGTCACCGAAAGGATTCATTCCATCGGTACTCAACGCAAACCTTACATTCCTTAGTTCTTCAATGAATTCTGGATACATGGCATCGAACTTTCTCCATTGGCTAGCATCAGCGGGGTGTCGAAGCTTAGTTCCATCCTTCTTGCGCTTATCGAAATACCAACGCATCAGTTCAGAGTCCCTAGGGTTTGAGTACAAATGTTGCAAGTAGGAGATCACTGGTAGGTACCACATCACCATCGCAGGATTTCTTCTCTTCTTCTCCGCGTTGGAAGAAGTATCTTCTTCATCACGACCAGCATTACTCTTCTTCTTCTTCGCGTTGGTGGAAACATCTTCATCCTCACAATCATCATTCCTCTTGTACTGACTCGCATTGCACACTGGACATCTATCCAAGGCTTCGTACTCTTTACAGCAGAGGATACAGTGGTTCGGACACGCGTGTATTTTTTACACATCCAATGACAACAGGCAGATAAGCTTCTTCGCCTGATAAGTGGTGGTGGGCAAGGAGTTAGGCTTCGGAAGCATGTTTGCAAAGAGACTCAATAGATCCGAGAAACTCTTGTCAGACCATCCATTGCTGGCCTTCAACCTTAGAAGTTCAAGCACTGAATGCAACACCGTAAATTCTTTATCATAGCCCTTTGATTCCTTATACAAAAGTTCCTTTGATGCCTTCTATAACGCCTCAAAATTATCTAAACCTCTCGTGTCCCTGCGTGGCGCAACATTTCCTCCAGATCAAAATCAGTATCATCATCCATTATAACATCAGTGTTTCCTTCGACTACTCCCTCATCATCACCACCCACTGGATCAGCAGCGATGTTCTCGTTTGGTTCGCTTGTACGTTGTTCACTGTGATTGGACCAACATGTGTAATCCTCAACAAAACTTCTCAAGATCAAGTGTGATTTGATTATGTTTGATTTGTCCCACAATTTCTGGTTCATGCAGTTAGAACATGGACAATATATTTCCTTTGTCTTCTTAGTCAAAACGTCCTTTTCGGCGGCTTCAATAAAAGCAGAGAGTCATTTGATGTATATTTCTTCATATCTTGGCGCATCGTACATCCATGCTCTGTCCATCTTTAACTTCAACCACAAAATTAGATACATTAATTAATTAATTTGAAAATCAGAATAAAAAAGATTTTTTTAAAAAAAGAAAAAATGGGCTTGTTATGATTATAATATATCTACGCAATTGAATCTACATTGGCGCAAATTTATGGCTCAAAATAATGTGAATTCATTATTCTCTCTCTCCCTCTCCCTCTCCCTCTCCCTAGAGATCTAGATCTAGAGAGAAGAAAATCTCCATTCATGATGAAACCTCCTAAGGCTAAAAAACTTCAAATTCTAGCTACATTTTTTAAATATAATGCTAGAATCATGTGAATCTATACAATTGAATCAATATTGGCAATAAATTTTAGCTAATTTGATGATCTAAATGGCAAGAACCATGAGCATCTCTAGATCACATCTAAACCCTAATTAAGCTTTAAATCTAAATCTAAACTTTAAAAAATGCTAGCTAGGGATGAGATACCCTTATCTTAGATGGCTCCTTCAAGGAATTTAAAAACAAAATCTTTCCCCGTTACTTTCTAAATCCACCGCCACCTTGAGCTCTACTGTTCGAACAGTAGAGCTCTCTGTCTGAATGGAGCTACCCGATTGGATTCACTATTTATAGAGTTATTTCTACATGCGGTTCCTTATGTCAACCGCCTGTGATAATGGAATCTACATTTCCACAGGCAGTTCACATAAGGAACCGCCTGTGAAAATTAGTTTTCACAGGTGATCCATAGCCGCACGGGGCCGTAACCACTTACTTAGACGGTTTGTCCTATGAACCGCCTGTAGAAATGAAACCTATGTGTCTCGAAAAATAGCTTTTGTAATAGTGGAGGTTTGCAGCATAGAAGAGATCGCCTGCTAACAACCAACTACCAAAAAGTAGTTTTCTATTTCTACAGGCGGTTCACATAAGGAACCACCTGTGAAAATTAGTTTTCACAGGCGGTCCACAACCGCACAGGGCTGTAGCTACTTACTCAAACGATTTGTTCTATGAACCGCTTGTAGAAATAAAATTTATATGTCTTGAAAAATAGTTTTAATAGTAGTAGAGATTTGCAGCATAGAAGAGATCGCTGCTAACAACCAACTGCCAAAAAGTAGTTTCATAAAAAAATCATTGTAATGCAATGCTTCGCTGATCTCCTTCTAAGCTCAGCTGGATGACAAGGCACTCATGACGACCTGGAGCAACAACCCACAGGTTCAGAAGTTCCTCTCCGAATTCCAACTCCTCAAACAAGCCCCTTGGAAAACATGCTATACAACAAGAGGCCAAAAAATCTGGGCTACCACAAGGTGATGAACAGTACAATTTGGCAGGGGAGCGTCACCAATAACCCAAGTACCAAACATCCTCGGTTTCGGCCAAAACACACCATTCCATGTAGGAGCGAGGAGATCGGCTCCTCCTGAATTGACCTATGGATGGGCCAGGGTTGCACCCAGCTCTCTTCTAGCACAACTTAAGGCCTCGTGATCCTGCAAGATACATACTTGAAGCAACTGCAAGAGAGCTGTCCCTCAAGAAATAAACTCAGTCAGCTGAGAATCTTGCCCCCAGAGTGTAACCCTCAAGGTCTGAACCATCGGTCGCCTGACCAAAGAAGAATGAGATCTTTCCACCATGCCTTTCAACAAATGAAGCTTATGAAGCATAATTTTGTAAAAATCTGAAAATCCGACCCCGAGAACCAAAAAAAATTGGAACAGGTATGCCATCGTTACAACGTTGACAGTCAATCAAGGAACAGACCTTCACAAAGGAGCTGCTCAAAGACAAGCTGTGAGCTGTGGGAAAGAGAGAAGCACCGGACACCTACTGCTTCACTGTCAGGCAAATGTTATCTGGACAAAGGCAGGGTTACCAACTATAAATCTGCTCGTCTGTAAATAATTGATCAGGTTTGGAACCTCACTCATAAATTTCCTCACAAGAGCATCATGATTGAGGGCTACAATAGATATCTTTTGGGATATATGGAAGAACTCAAAAATAGCATTGGTGCTCCACCCAACTTCCGGAGCCCTTTCTTCAGATATAATGCTTTGGCCTTCTGAATGCTACAGGAAGAAAATTCTGCCCAAAAGACAGGGGATAAACACATGATGACTTGAATCCTGCAATGACTTAATCAGTTGGTTGAATGAAAGGGAAAATCAATCACTTGCGACAGCCCACCCTGAAGACTGCAACTTTAGAATTTGCCATCCTTCCCAATTCCCATCGCAAATCAAGATTTACCACCCAAAAGACAAAAAGAGCTAGGATTTGCTACTTATGTGCATTTAGGATTTCTCCTTTATTTTTAATCGAAAAAAGCACCCATTGAAAGGATACGGACCCATTTTTCCCACAACAATTTTTGATAATATGGGTCCGTTAGACCCGGTTCATATGAACACCAGTGGCCAGACATAACCTACGCCGAAGCCCTCCGTTTGCCAAAGAATAGCCATGACCTAACAAGCGGATCTAGCAACCGATCTTAATGTTACAAGTATACTTCTAAATGGTGGCAGCCTCCTGAGAAACAGAGAAAGCTACAAGTACTGATCGCACACTGTAAAAAAAAAAGTGTGTTTAGTTATCTGTATCTATAGTTTCCGTCTGTATGAGTAGATATAAATATACGATCTGATCCTGACTGACTTAACCTGGCTGAGCGGATACAGACTCTACATCCGCTCATACAGACGAGCTCATTTATCAGTGTCATAAAATCATCTTTATACGAGTAACTAATCACAACTCAACTCTTACATTCGTTTATATGGTCTCAGATTCAGTCAATCAAACAGAAAATCAGCTCATTGTATCTGCTCATACAGCCTCAGATACAACCAACTAAATATTTTTCTTTTTAACACATATAACTCCACTCAATTTGCTTTCTCCCAACCTCCTTATACGATACACTCTACAAAACATTGTTTAAACAACCAAACACACCCAGAGTCGTGCGCAAAAAAGTTAGGTTTAACGTAATCACTAAGCGGTGTACCACGATCCATGAGCTTTTGCGTGGGCCGGGCTGCATTCAACACCAGACATCTTTGTTCCACGTGCTCAGTTCCAATCCCAGTGGAGATCGGGGCGGGGATGGGACCACCCGGGCCCCTACCCACCTCGTTCGCACCTGTAGGTCCAAGGCCTCTGTATATGAGGATGCTTGTAGCCATTCATGACTGTCATAAAAAAACCTAAATAAAATGTTTAACTACATCACATGATTTGGATACAATCACAAATTCTATTACTATGCTCACAAATTCTATTACTATGCTTCACAAGTTCATGAATACTATGGTTCCAAATGTTTGTAGACAGTGTTGTATTGGATCATAGGCAAGCGATATGCTAGTAGATACTAAATAAGGACACATTGCACTAGCCTAAGCTGGTGTTTCTGTAAGCGGAATTATCACGTGAACTTTAGATTGATTGATTTAGCCAGAAAAAGGGGTTGCATATTTATACTCGGTCAAGGATATTCTCCAAGTAAGATTTATAGAAACAGGATCAAGCGGAGAGACATCCTGCCGTGGCTGAACCGAACGCGTGACCGAGCCGATTAGGAGGGGGTCGGGCGTGCGGCAGAGGGAGTCCTGGCGTTCGGCGCACATGGAGACCGACCCAATGCATGCTAACAGTTTCCACTGGTTCGGTGTTGTGTTCTGATTGAGAACAGTATGTATGTTCAGTATGAGTGTGTTTGGTTACCTGTATATAGCTTAGCTTAGCTCATGGGATGCAGCAGCAGGTAGGGAAAATCATATTGGTAAATAAAATTTACCGAATGTCACCGGTAAACCCGATTTCTTGGAGATAATGGATTTACCAGAAATTTACCTGTCAAATTCAAAAAAAATAAAAATAAAATAAACTTTTACATAATTTCTATAAAAATTAGTTCCAATTCATTTAACATCACAAATTACACATACCTTCATGGATGACATACTTCCCCTTGCCCCTGCCATGGCGGTCTCCCTCACCCTCCATCGCGATAGCAGGGCTAGAACAAATCATTATTTAGTGAGTACAATCAGAAATTTAAAACAAACTGGTACAGAACGAATCATTATATTTTCTAAACTAGTACAGAGAGGTTTCATATGCTAGGTTCATGCATGTATGATTACCTAGTTTAAAACAAACTGGACTCTTTAGCAGAATGTTATCTTTTGAAAATTCCATGGAACTAACTTTAGCAGAATGTTATAAATAAATTCTAAACTAGTAGTTTTAATTGAACAGAGCAACATACTTCCGAACAATTCACAGAAATTTGACATCAAGAAAACAGCATAAGAACTGATAGCTGTCCCTGCCACCTGAGCATAACTCATATTGGTTTCCAATTCAGGCAACTTGCTCCTGCATCCAGGGTTCACAGATGCGTTTGAAGGCCGGAAATTGCTCAGCGGCGAATTTCCAAAATTCTCGAATATCGTGAAATGTGGTCAAAATTCGGTGAGAATTCGCTCAAATTTAGTTGGTCAAATTTGTAAATCGGAGGCAAAAATCGACCGAATCAACAATTTAGTAACCACTCGATATGAACCAAAAACCAATCGAATTGTACCGGAAACTGACCGCATTTCCCGTATTTCATTTGTGCTCGAAAACCACTCTAAGTCGATAGAAAACCGCTCGGTTTTATCGAAAACCGCTCAAGTTCAATAAAAACCAAAAAAAATAGCTCAATCTTGTAGAATCGATAACTAATTCATTTGAGCTTCAAATCAAGTGAAACAAATTTTATTGGTTTTCTTGTAACATGATTTACATGATAAAAGTATTTATACTCATAAAAAGGTTATCTATTTTCTATGAGAAAATGTATTTGCTAAACCTATTTAATGATAGTTAATTCTTTGGTAATCCAAAAATCATGAAACCAATTTTGTTAGTATTCTTACATGATTCTATGTCTTTTAAAAATACATAAACTCATGAAATAGTAATTGTAACATGCATGATTGTGTAAATGTGTTGCAACTAGATTAATTCATAACTAACCCATCACATCTCCAAAATTAGTTAAACCACTTTTATTAGTTTACTTATACTATGCTTTATGTAGGAAAAATAATGGTAGATATGAAAAGGTTAATTACAATATTGTTTCTTAACATGTTCACTTTATGTTTGTGAATTTTGTAAAAATTATGGAGAAATTAATAAAACTCTAAATAAAGTGAAACCAAATTTAAAGATCCTCTTAAGATACGATGTACATAAAAAAAAATGTGTTTGCATGTTAAGCTTTTCCTTAACATGATGGACCAAATCATCATGTTCATACGACCCATTTCGGCATTTTTCTTTTTTTTTTCAAACTTCCTCTCCATGAAATATGATGCAAAGGATATTATTTTTGAATTTTTTCACAGAAGGTCTTAGAATTGTCTCTAGTATTTTTATGATTTTTTTGAATTTTTTGAATTCAAATTCGAAAACCGGTCAATTTCTAAATGTGGTGCAGACCGAATTGACCAATATTCACGAATACCAAGCGGTTTTCAACGATTTTTCAAACCCTGCCTGCATCCAGAGTAGTCAGTTCTATTTGCATTCTTGCAGCATGTCATCTGACTAAAACATTCGGTCCATGTTTCCTTGTCTGAATTTTGATATGGGTAGAGCCTAGTACTGGATCTGAAGGAAAACAACTGAATTCTCTTTAAGCTTTGAAATTGACAGAAACTTAAGTTCATTGTTCATTGTTGCCTTTGCTTAATTTCCTATGAATATATCCAATACCTGAACTTGTCGTCCTTTTCATATAGAAGTTATGGTGCATTGGCAAGTCAATGGTGACTGATTTATTGTAATGTTGTCAAACTGTGAATGTCATCCTATGCATCCACAAGGCATGGAAAATGTTGTAGTTGAAATGTTCACTACTTCAGTGCAATGGTTTAAGAGCCTATTGGACTTGTCACTATGTGAAAAAAATGTCATAGGTGATAAGTGGTAACGGTTATTAGTGACGGGTCCTGCATCGGTTACCTCGAACGTGTCACTGATGAGTCCTCATTGGTGACGGGCTTTACCTGTCACCAATGAAGGTCATAGGTGACCCGTCACCTATGACTGAACATAAATGATAGGTCTTAACAGTAACCCGTCACTTATGACTGATTAGCTTTTTTTTGTGTTTTTAGACACGAAAAAGTCAAAAACAATATATTTTTTTCACCCGAGCCGTCCCAACACAGAGGCCCATCCTATATGCCCTAAAAGCCACACCTTTTTCAAAAGATTTTCAGTCTTTGCGTTCCGTGGCAATCGAACCCATGACCTCTCCTCATGCACGAACCCCCTTACCACCGCAACTATCACGTCATTGTGCTAGAAACAGGATATTTTATCTTTTTAACCTTTGTTGCCGAAGGTCATAGGTGACGAGTCATAAGTGACGGGTCATGACCCGTCACTTATGACACAGTTATGACCCATCACAGATGACTAATTTTGCCGAGATGTTGAGTACTGAATTCAGCGAATTGTTAATTTACATATAAAAAATTTCTTCATCCAAAGTTTCACAAATATTTTATGAATTTCTGAATATCTCATACCAACGATCGCAATTTGATAGCTGAACCGGAATGCCTTCGGTAAAACGGGCATAACTTTTGCATACGGACTCCGATTTCAATGTTTTTTTACTCTACAAACATCTATAGAAAAAGTTACATCCATTACTAACTGATAATGTAAGTTTTGGCCAAAAAAAAATTAGGCCAAATTAGGCTTGTGAGATTGAGTTCTCGCCCCCTAAAGTTTTTACACTATTTTTGAAACACGCGTTTGTATCTATAGCCGCCACCTCTTACATCAAAATTGAGCAGAAATGTATAATGGTTCCTATTCTAGTGCTACTGAGGTGAGAAAAAATAAGAGAAAAATCAAAGAAAAATAAAAAATATTCATGTCATAAGTCATTGGTGCTGCACGAGAAGAGAAAGAAAAATACTTTTATTAATTTGACCTGTCACCTATGATTGGCCTAGCACGACCCCTCACTGATGAGTTTATTATTAGTGACAGATCACAACTTGACCTATCACTAATGACTAGCTAGGATGACTCATCACTGATGAGTTGTCATAAGTGACGGGTCATAATCGTGACCCATCACATATGACAGGCCTAGGATGACCCATTACTGATGAGTTATCATTAGTGATGGGTCACAACTATGACCCATCACAATTATCATAAGTGACAGATCATGTTATAATCTGTTACTAATTTTGTGTCTCCTTTATCTGTTTTTCACGTAGTGTGTATTGACCGCCACCTTTTGATTGGTTAGTTTACATTCTCTGATAAATCAGTTAGTTAGATCTGGATCTGCCTAGATCATGTCTGTTCATTTGTGACAATTCTTGGCGACAGTGGAATGATGCATCTAAGCTTGTTCTTCACTAACCAATATTTGGCTAACCATGGCTTGGCATCAATAGCTTTTTTGTTTGGAATTTCATGATCAATGAGCATATTCAAAAGGTAATGTATAACTTTAGTAAATTTTTTTCATTGAAGGTATCCATGAAAGATGAAGCATTGATGTATTATTGGCGATAGATGACGATACAGTCCTACACTGACATTCTTTTGTCGACTTAGTGCAGTTTTTAATCTAATCGGTCAGCTTACTAAATATTTGCTCTCTGATGATGATTATATTAGTGCTTTAAATTACTCTACCTTACAATCATTCAAAGAACAATCAAACATCCTAATCGATTCTAGCTTGTTGATGCATACATTCTCATCTTTCAATTTGTTGGCCAGCCATGTGTTTGAAATAAAAGAAGTATGTGTGAGTGGTTGCGTGGCTGAGGGTAGCCGCTGATGCCGTTGGAGCCATGGGTCGGATAGGAGGGTGGTGGGCATGCTGGCTGCTAGGATAACGAAGCAGAGTTGTTGGGAGGTGGCGGCGTATCTGGAACTGAGAGCCGCCAGAGTCAAGGGAGGCGAGGTGGTGTGAGGGAGACAAGGCTGCGCACTGTCGGAAGAAGAGAGGAACAGAGGCAGTTGGGCTAAGAAGATGATGGGGGGCTGTTGGATGTGCATCCAATGGCCAGATTGATAAAATTCAAGGGACACTAATTTGTGTGCTGCCTTGTGCCCTACTAATCCAAGATGTGGGTGCAGTTTATTTTCCCAATTTTTTTGTGTAAGGTCTTCAGTGTTTTGCATGAAGGCATCAGATCCACTCCAGTGTTATTGATAGGTGCACCAGATCTAGAAAAATTTATTGTGCTACTGCTATGAAATGTGATTCTGAAATATTTTTATTCAGTTTCAACAATGCACACCTAGCCAATTAGATAAAAGAAAAACAAACTGCAGTTTGATAATTTTCTCTGAGACTTTGTCTCTTTAATAATTTCCTTTTTTTCGCGATTACGCAGGAGAACTGCGCATATTGTATTAAGAAGAAATAGTATGAAGGTTCTTTACAAAGACCGACAACGATCCTCCAGGGTCACGGCTAGGATGGAACGTTCAGAAGGTAGAAGGCGATTACAGGGCAGCGAAGCAACTAAAATGATCGGGTGGCAATCAAAGGATTGTCCCGAGAGCCCTCAACCATTGCAAGATGGGTGTGAAGTTCTTAGCTCCCGCCTGTCTCCATCTTGTAGCATCGTCCTTAATTGTGGCCACTAGCTGTACAACAGACACTCGGTGATTGTTGAAGATGACAGCGTTCCGAGAAAGCCAAATCCTCCAGCAGGAAAGGAGAACGAGAGTGTCCAGGCCCTTGCACAGCTCCGTCGCAACCTGACCCCTAAGATGGATCCACCAGTCAAGGAGAGGAGGGTCTGATGAGGGGATTTGAATCCCAAGAACTCTCCACCACACTTCCCGAGCGAAGGTGCAGTGAAGCAGCATGTGGTCGACTGATCGGGGAGCTAGGAGCAGTGGGCACAATAATCATCGTCTTGAAGACCATGCCTTCGACGACGTGCAGCCGTCCACAGCCGATCATGCAAGGCAAGCCACGCGAAGAACTTCACCTTGCGGGGAGCCCATGACTTCCAGATAAGGTTGGCTCCCGTGAAATGGAGAGCACCATTGAACATTGCCAAATATGCCGATTTGGCCGAGTACTGGCCATTGCTCGACCATTTCCAAAGCACTTGATCAGTATTTTCGGACAGGGTGACATCCTCCAGTTCGGACCAAATCCAAATGTATTGCTCCAGCGCTGGAAGGCTCAAAGGGCCAGAGATATCCCTTAACCATTGTCGATCATGCAGTGCTTGCCTCATGATTCTTTGCTTAGAAGCAGCAGGAGAAACGCAGTTGAACAAATCAGGGGCAATCACCTTAATTGCACGGCCACTCAACCAAGGATCCGTCCAAAAGAAGGTAGAGCGGCCATTACCAACCACAAAGCTAGTAGAGGCTTTGAAGAGGGCGACCACCTCCTTGTCATGATGAATCGGAAAATTGATCCAGGATTTGGAGGAGGCACTTCTTTGTCACCACAGCCATCGGAGTCGGAGGGCGATACTAGCAAACTACAGATCTTGGATGCCAAGTCCACCATACTCAAGAGGCCTACAAACTTTGGACCAAGCAATGGAACAACGCCCCTGAGATGATGCCCTGTCGCCCGCCCATAAGTAGGCCTTACGGATCTTGTCAATCTCTTTAAACACCCAAGGCGGCACTTTGATGGAGAGGAGTGTATGGAGAGGAATCGACGATAACACTGATCTGACCAGGGTAGCCCGACCTGGTTTGGAGATCAGTTTACCTTGCCAAGCTGGTAATTTTGCCGCGACCCGGTCAACAAGATTTTGTAGTTGTGGTTTGTGTAGCCGACCGATTGTTAAGGGGGATTCCAAGATACATCAAAGGGAACGAAGAGCAACTGCAGGAGATATTGTCCTTGATAGTGGTTAGATCCGTCTTCTCGCAGCATATAGGAACAACAGTACTCTTGTCCAAGTTAGCTACAAGGCCGGAGGCCTCGTCGAAGAAGGAAAGGATGGCTTGGTGGCCTTGTATATCTTGTTGTGTGGGCGAGAGGAACAGGACTACGTCATCGGCGTAGAGGGAGCAGCGGTGCAAGATTGACCTGTGGCCGGCTAATTCAATAACACCATGTGCCCCGGCTGCATCCAGCACCCGAACAAGGACGTCCATAACAAGGACAAACATGAATGGGGATAGAGAATCCCCCTGCCTCAGTCCCCTGGCATGGTAAATCATAGGCCCAGGATAGGAGTTTAGGAGAATCTGAGTTGTAGCTAAACCCAACAATGACGCGACCCAATGACACCAACGGTTGCTGAACCCCCAAGCCTTCAGGACCTCCAACAAGAAGGGCCAACTAACCAAATCAAATGCTTTTGAAATATCTAATTTGAGTAGGATCTTGGGTGTCTTTGCTTTCATAAGAAGCCTTGCGGTGGAGCGCACCAAGGTGAAGTTATCATGGATTGACCTCCCCGCGATGAAAGCGCATTGAGCATCAAGGATCATGGAATCGAGCATTGGGGCTAGCCGAAGAGCCAGGATCTTGGCGATAAGCTTCCCAATACTGTGAATTAGGCTTATGGGACGGTAGTCCGACGCCCTCAGTGGTTGTTCCTTCTTCGGTAGCAAGGTAATAAGGGCATTATTGAGCTTTGACAAGTGTCTAGTGTCGCCGATGGCAAAGCAGCCAATAGCCAGCATAAGATCGTCCTTGATCACCGTCCAGGCGGCGCGAAAGAATTCTGTTGTGAAACCGTTCGGGCCCAGGGCCTTATTCAAAGGCATTCGTTTGATGGCGGCCAGAACTTTGTCACAGCCGAACGAAGCCTCTAACGATGACATGTCAATGGGCGAGATCCTGATTTGCTGTAAGTTTATGGAGAAGGATCTCGACGGTGCGCTGCAAGGATGGAATTGAAGTGCGAGAACAACACCTCCTCCATTGAGTCATGGGAGGAAACCGTTTCGGCGGTCGTGTTTAAAGTGTCGGTGTGGTTGCGTCGGGCACGAAGCTTGGCAAACGCGTGGCAAAGCCTGGTGTCTGCGTCACCCTCGCGAAGCAACGCCACACGGGAATGGCTCCTCGCTATTGTACGCTCCAAGGAGGACAAGCCAAGGCACCGAAATTTGAGTTCCTTGCGTAGTGCCGACTCGGCCGCCGAGAGGCCTCTACGGTCCTGGGCTGAATCAAGGCGTACGATGACCTCTCGAGCAATGAGCAGTTGATCCTTTATGCTGCCGACGGATTTTGAACTCCAGCGCTGGAGCTCCTTTGCTGTCCGCGTGAGTAAAATATGGAGCCGCAGGAGGGGAGGCATGCCAAGCTCGTCCGAGAGCAACCTCCAACCCTTTTCAACAGTGTTAAGGAACCCATGCATGCGGGTCCAAAAGGATTCGAATTGGAAGTGCCTTCTCCTGTGAAATTGCATCGAAGCTGATAGGAGGAGGGGGCAATGGTCGGAGCAGTCCGACGACAAAGCTTGAAGGAAGCAATCCAGAAAGGCAGCGTCCCAATCGGAAGAAGTGAGCGCACGGTCTAACCGGACCAAAGTCGGCATGGTACGCTCATTGGACCATGTGTAGCGCCGTCCGAAGAGGTGCAGGTCCTTGAGCTCATGGTTGTTGATGAATCGACGAAATCGGGCGACTGAACGACGGTTGATGTTGTCATTATTCTTCTCGGCGGCGGCAGCGATCATGTTAAAATCACCAATCGCCAACCAAGGGCCGGAAATAGCCCCATGAACAACGGTTAGCTCGGACAGAAACTCTGCCTTCCTGCTTTCATCGTTGGGCCCGTAAACAGCAGTGAGGTGAAAAGAGTTGGAGTCCGCAGAGGAGATGCACACGGTGACCAAAAATTGGCCGACTTGGAAAGCAACAATGGTTAGCTCGGACAGAAACTCTGCCTTCCTGCTTTCATCGTTGGGCCCGTAAACAGTAGTGAGGTGAAAAGAGTTGGAGTCCGCAGAGGAGATGCACACGGTGACCAAAAATTGGCCGACTTGGAAAGCAACAATGGAGAACGACCACTTACAGACAACAAGGATTCCACCCCTAGTGTGAGAGGCTGGCAAATACGAGAATCCAGACACGCCAGGTCCACACATATCATTGGTCATGAAAGTTGTACAAACCGCCAATTTAGTCTCCACTAAGCAAACAACTGACACACCGTGGTCCGCGATCAAAGAGCACACAACATTTCGATGAGCCTCACAATTTAGGCCGCGGACATTCCAACTGAGAATCTTTAAGCTGTCCATCAGAAGAGGCAACAATGTGCGCGCGGCAACCCAGTTCATGCCACAACATCGGCAGAAGGTGCCGGATCGCCCAAAGCTAGCGTTTAGCCGAGGAAAAGGTCCCTAATCGCCCGAATACATTGCTCTGTGAGAGGGTTCTCAAAAGTCCGCTCATATTCTTGGCGGTGTCTGGGCAGGGGGTCCTCAGCATCCTTGATGATGCCCAGACGACGCATGAGGAGAAACTCCCCCCGTTTAGAAGGCCTCACCGCCGAGAATTGCACTTGAGTGGCCAGACGGTCGCTTCTCCTTGGACCCCGGCCTCGCACCGGAGCGAGTGACAATTGGCCGGGAACGGTAGCAAGTGGGGTCGGGAGCTCCTTAGTTAGGCTGAAGAGAAATGCCTGCATGGAGGTGGAAGCTGAAGGAGTCCTAAGCTCTGACGGAACTGCCACCGGGGTAACCAGCGCTGGATCAGTAGAGGTTTTAGGTCGCTGTTGGGGGTGCGGCGTACTGTAACGGGTCCGACAATAGCTGCGGCCCCTGTGACGTGAGGCCGGCCGAGGAGAGGGGCTGCCGGGTGTTGCAGAGGGCCGCCTGCTTTGATATCCAGAGGGAGGCCCATTAGCGGCTCGACCAGAGAGGGTAGCGCACGACGACACAGCCAGTCGCCAGCGTCTCGAGTAAACCCGCCCAAAGCGCTTGATTTGCAGTGGCACGCCCAAGCAACGTCCCAGCGGTCGAGCTGGAATGTGGTGGTAGACCGCTGGGTCTTCCGGGATGACTGGGAGAATGGGATCGCGGACCGGAGAAGAAGCGAGACAGAGCTTCGGATGCTCCGGCGCAGCAGCGTCCGAAGCAACCCCCGGACCCTGAGAGGAAGGCGTCTGTGGTATGTGCGCACGGTCAGCCAGGCTAGCACTAGGGTGGGATTCTGCTGACATGGGGTCGTAGGCCCGTGAGGGTGCTGTGCCGTGCTCAGCAGGAAAAGCAACGACAGGGTCCTCCCCTCCTATCGCGCGAGCGGCGAAAGTGACCCGCATGACCCCAGAATCCGCGACCGCCGCAGAGTGCACCGCCCGTGAACCGCCGAAGGTTATGCTGGCCTCGATGTCAGCCTGCGTGGTAGCAGCCAGAGCCTCGGGAGGTGAGCTGACGAAGGAGCCAAACGGGATGCGAACGGCGTCCGATTGAGGTGGGAGAACGCCGACAGCCCAGCGGACGCCGTGTGCAGAGCCGGCAGCTGGCCTCTCAACACTGCCGGACATCGAACCCGGATGTGTGAGATACCTCATGCGACGACCACGAGGGAGGCCGTCCCACCCCAGGCCACTGAAACCCCCGCCGTCATCGTCGGAAGAAGTACCACTGTCGCTGCTGGATGAAGGAACGCGGAATTCCGCCAAGGACACCAAATGGACGGGGACATTGTAAGACAGGACATTTGTCTTCATGATGTGCGGCGAGAGGTTACCGAAGAGTCGCTGCATTCCTGGATCGCCATAGCGAGCAACGCGGGCAGGCTCCGCGACCTGCATGACAACCTCTTTGGGGATGACGTCTGGACGATCACACCAAGCAACCACACGGAGAGCGCGCGTGATCGATCTGCTCAGTGTTCTCCAGTCGCTCGACCCAGCAGCAGTGGCCAAGAAGGCGTTGCGCGGTGTCGACGGACCATGTGTTAGGTGGAACGCCGTAAAGCGAGACAACAACTAGGAAGGCCAGCTCGACAGAGGACGCGAAGGCCAACCGAGTCCACGGGCGGAAGAACCAGCGCACATCCGACGTAAGATGCATGCCATTGGCGGTGAGAATAGCATCCCTAGCGGATTGGGATTGACAAATGAGCATGAAACCATCTGGTTGGAAGAAAGATACATCGGAAGCCCTCACTGGCACGCCAATGTTGGTGGAGATGAAGTCAACCGTACCAGCTGGTCGCTGGGCAGGAAATCTCTTCTGGCACGATCGGCGTAAGCCAGCAAAGCCCAATGTAGACGTCGACCCTCTTCCTCAGCGAAAGCAGTACACCAAGGCAATATGCACCGCGTCGCTGGTGAGCCGTGGACAACAATCTCCTTAGAGGAGATCTGAGGGGAGGCGGCGAGCAATTTTCCAGAAGTTGAGCCGGGTGGAGTGGCCCCGAGAGCAGCTGTTCCCAATGCGGTGGAAGCCGCCCTGGAGCTTCGGCTGTCGTGGCCAACGGGGGAGTAAAGCGGCGTGTCACCGCCGGCCGCAGAGCTGACCGGAGTCGATCCCGTCGAGGGAGATATATGACGAACCTGACGATGAGCTGCCCCGGACGCGGACCCTGACGACGTCGAACGCGGCCACTTGCAATCTTTTGCATGGTGCCGAAACCCTTTACAGCGGAAGCACCTCGGCGGGAGGCGGCACTCTGCCCTGCGGTGTGTCCAGGAGAGACAGTTGAGACACCGCCCATCCAGCTCCGCCGGAAGGTTATGCTTGGTCGGTGCGGAGACGTGGTGGCGCGCCACCGAGCGCTGCCGACGACGCTTGTTGGTGACCATGGCCAAACCGGCTTCAACAACAACCGCCTCAGGATGAGGCGTGGCGGGAGTCAGGCGGGGCCGCTCTAGCGGCAGCCATTAACCTGGAGGGAGGAGCAGCGCGGCGAGGCTCGATGCTGCTGGGAAGAACAACCGCCTTCCCTTTCTGTGTGGAGCTCAACCGCGAATGAGCAGGGGCCGACGAGGCCGAGGGTGTGGTGGAGCCAGGGGAGTCCTGGAGCCATCTTTGAGCTTTCGTCCTGCCCGTAGAGGAGGCCCCAGGGTGAAACGGAGGTGCAAAAGGGGAGAGGGGGGAGGGAGGAGCTGGGGGGAACTCAGGCATGGCGAACGAGGGCTGGAGGGTGGAAGCCGGGCTCGGAGGGAGCGTCGGCGGCGAGGAGGGTGGAGGGGGGAAGGGAGGGGCAGCCATCCTTCTCCAAGCTGACAAGATTAGTCAGGTTGCCCAGTGTTGCTGGTATTGTACCGTTGAGGCTATTTCCATCAATAATTTCCTTTGATACTTTGACTAAGGAGTACATATTTACGGTTCCGTAAAATAAACTTTTCTAAGACTCTAAGTAACTTGCTGTCATCTCTGCGAGGTACAAATTCTTCTGCAAGGTACAAATTCTTCTGACCTGCAGGACGGCTGCAATCTCTGCGAGGAGATCCAAGGATCAGACATCGAAACTCCATCAACTCAGGAGATTGTGCTTGCTGCATCGGAGGCAGGAGTTACGCTAGCTGAATTGATCGAGGAAGAATCACGTCTGCAAGTCAATAAAGGAAGGGAACATGATTCGACCGGAACTGGAGGATACTCACTGGTATCGTAAATTGCTGAAGTAGTGGCTACCAAACGTCTCAAATCTTGGCAGGGTCCTCTTCCGAAACCGAGGATTTCTCCGCCGAAGACTTTGGGAGATATCCTGGCCACAGACCTTCGCAGCAAGAGCATGTCCAGTGCAAGAGACCGTGGATGGAGCAACTGGCCTGGGAGAGAACCACGGTCCAAGAGCAGATCGGCTTCGGCAACTCCGGCGGTCTTGGCGGATATACTCTCGGCTGGCTCTCTAATACATCTCAAACAAGCTCCGGATATCTCTCAAAAGAGGCACCTATTTTTCAAAGGCTGATGACCAAGGAGCCTGCTTTGGAATTGAATCAAAAACAGGAAACTGATCCTGTATACAATCAGGCAAATCAGCATTGCCAAAAATCTCATTAAGGTTTTCCAGATGGCGAATTCCTAGACGCGGAGGAGGATGCGACAGGTGGGGCCGATCTGTCGCAGAACTCACGGATCGTTGAGGCTGTGGCCACTCAGGTTATTGCGGGCGACTCTCCTGCACCAGCGCTATGTCCGAATTCCTCTCTCAGAGCCGCTGGGAAAGTTCTGCGGCGAGGGCACGGGAAGAGTCGGGGATGGCTGCTGCGACCTGGGCAACCCATGGTGGTTCTGGGGGACTTCAATTCAAGGGAGCAATAGAAATCGGCGATGTTTGGCAGGCCCGATTGTCACTTACAAAATCAATCTCCGATTATTTCCTTGCAGGAGCCAGAGCCATTTGCGGCAGGAGTTCGACGTCATTGCGGCCGCAGTATGAAAGATATTTTTGGGAGTATTTGGAGGCGCCATGCTTCCATTTTCTCTAAATCACCTTCCTTTTCCTGGGTGATGTTAGAATAAACCACGTCATGTTCCTGCATGGCGTGCGTGCGTGTGTGTGTCAGGTTGAGTCGTCGATGGTGCGCGTGTTCGAGCTTGCATTGGAGGCATCGGCATGACGCAGTGCAGGCGTGGGAGCACGGCTCACGGTCTGTTCGAGCGACCGAGTCGTGTGGAGGAGCGAGCGCTGGCAGGAGAAGTCTGACCGGTTCATGCGGATCGTGCGCGTCCGTTGCGCACGCGAGTTTGTGGCTCTTGCATGAGCTAAGGCCGTGCGTTCGTGCGCAGAGAAGGCCGGGTCGTGGCTTAAGTTGCTGGGCTATATTAGCCAATGTAATGCGTCAGCTCAAGGAGTTCCGAGTTGTGTGTTGTCTAATACAAGCCAAGATACAGGCGTTTGGCGCCGCAGCGTTTGTCTCCAGCAAATCTATCTTGTCTACTGTTCAACTTCTACCTCCGTCCGGCGAAGAGCTAGAGTGACTCGTTTCCAACAACTGGTATCAGAGCTAGGTTAGGGAGAGGAGAGGGAGCTGAAGATGACGATGCCGAAGAAGGTCGGCGACTCGAGCTCCGGCAACCCCAGCGATGGCGCACCATGTACGGTCGTGGTGGAGCGCGTCATCGGCGGCACGGCAGAGATCCCGAAGCTGATGAAGACAAACTATCACGAGTGGGCGCTCGAGATGCAGGTCAACCTGGAGGGCAAGGAGCTCTGGGATGCCGTGGAGGCTGGCAAAGCCGAGCGCGGCAAGGATCGACGGGCGCTAGCCGTCATCCTGCGCGGGGTGCCGCTGGAGATGAAGTCCGGGCTCGCCGCGAAGAAGACCGCCAAGGAGGCTTGGGCGGCGGTCAAGTCGCTGCGGATGGGAGACACGCGTGTGCAGGAAGCCAAGGCGCAACATCTCCTCAAGCAATTCGAGAACGCGGCGTTCAAGGATGGTGAGGCGATCGACGACTTCGCCATGCGTCTTGACTCTCTCGCCGCGGAGCTGCGCGGGCTGGGGGAGACGATGGAGGAGGAACGCGTCATGAAGAAGATGCTGCGCGTCGTGTCGGCGAGGTACAACCAGATCGCGTGCTCCATCGAGATGTTCGCCGACTTGAAGACCATGTCGCTGGAGGAGCTCGTCGGCAGGCTGCGCGTGGCAGAGGAGCGCTGCGGCGGCGTCGAGGCGGTCGCGGATGGCGTCGAGCGTCTGCTGCTCACGGAGGAGCAGTGGGAGGCGCATCAGCGTCAACGCCGCAGCAAGGAGCGCTCGAGCGAAGGCAGCGGCAAGCACTACAGCGGCGAGAAGAGTGGAGGCCGTAGCAGCGGCCAGGAAGGCAACGACGACGGGGGAGCAGCGTCGCATCGGGCGCGAGCAGGCGTCGACGCAGCTCCGAAAAGGGCAAGTGCTTCAACTGTGGTGAGCACGGCCACTTCTCGAGGGAATGCCCAAATTCAAGGAAGGAGGAGGCGTTGTTTGGCGACACCGCCGACGAGCCGACGCTCCTGTAGGGCGGGACGCGCGGCGATGTCGTGGTTTAGGGGGAGATTGTTAGAATAAACCACGTCATGTTTGTGCATGGCGTGCGTGCGTGTGTGTGTCAGGTTGAGTCGTCGATGGCGCGCGTGTTCGAGCTCGCGTTGGAGGCATCGGCATGACGCTGCGCAGGCGCGGGAGCACGGCTCACGGTCTGTTCGAGCGACCGAGTCGTGTGGA
The DNA here is from genome assembly GCF_958298935.1 of Phragmites australis. Classification (NCBI taxonomy): domain Eukaryota; kingdom Viridiplantae; phylum Streptophyta; class Magnoliopsida; order Poales; family Poaceae; genus Phragmites; species Phragmites australis. The sequence goes on along the minus strand of NC_084941.1, from coordinate 25,556,565 downwards.
GGAGCGAGCGCTGACAGGAGAAGTCTGACCGGTTCATGCGGATCGTGCGCGTCCGTCGCGCACGCGAGTTCGTGGCTCTTGCATGAGCTAAGGCCGTGCGTTCGTGCGCAGAGAAGGCCGGGTCGTGGCTTAAGTTGCTGAGCTATATTAGCCAATGTAATGCGTCAGCTCAAGGAGTTCCGAGTTGTGTGTTGTCTAATACAAGCCAAGATACAGGCGTTTGGCGCCGCAGCGTTTGTCGCCGGCAAATCTATCTTGTCTACTGTTCATCTTCTACCTCCGTCCGGCGAAGAGCTAGAGTGACTCGTTTCCAACAGGTGATGTCATCTTGCCCACTTCCTCAACTGGGTCAGACGTTCCCTTGTCAATCCTCTTCTCTTGTTCCTCACTCCTTTGCTCAGGCTGTGATGACAGGTATTGGCTCCAGTGCCAACGTCGCTGCTGGTGCTGGCCAGGGCCGTGGGCTCGCAGGTGCTGCGGCCAGCGGCCAACGTGTTGGAGTCTCTGGTATTGGCACCGGATCCAACTCCGCTGCTGATGCCAGCCAGTCCCAGGGACTTGCCGGTGCTCCGGCCGGCGCCAAAAGAAGTGGAGAGTCGGTAAGTGTGAATGGTGGACAAGCCGACGGCTACCTCGGTACTACGGCTATGGGTACTGGACGGTCCGGAGTAGGCAAATCTTTACCCTTTGGTGGACATGGGCGGATCACGCAGACACGTCCATATGTTCCAGTCTTTCAGTCGCTCTCCGAAATCAACTCGGTTGGCACTCTCGGATGATTCGGTGGCCAGTTCATATTTGGTACCGGACCTTTGGCTCGTCCTCCCAGTCGGGGACGCACAGGCCTTGGACTTCGGCAGGGAGGTTGGGGGTGCAATCCGGGGAGAACTCATAGCTTCTCAAAGACGCAGGCGGGCAGCAGCTCCGCATGGTCCAGTGCGGCTGCCTTCCCAAGTCCGTCATCCCCGCCTTCTGAAATGGAAGAGAACAAACATAAGCCGAAGAAGCTTTTTTTGCTTCCGCTGTAAGACAAAAGGGCACTCGATGGAGGTGTATGAAAAATGCGGTGCTCTATTGCGTCTTTTGCGACAAGCATGATAATCACCTCTCCGCTAAGTGCCCAATTCTGAAGCTGCCGAAACCATACGCTACGTTTTTTGGATTTGCAGCTGATAAACTGGGTTTTTTCCATGTACCTTATTCATGCAACATTGGTGTTGACCTTCAAGCACCACCGAAGGCTTTGGTTAAGGTGTCAGGTGCCTAATTTCCTGCAAAAATTATTCAGAACGAACTTCAACGGGGGATCTATTCCGACTGGAACTAGGAGGTGGTTCCACAGGGAGCAGATAGGTATCTTGTGGCTTTTCCGAATTCGGACGAGCTGAGTAAGAAGGTGGATGCCGAGTTCCGTTTAAAAGCTTACGGGGCTACTATATCTATTGGAGAATGGAAAATTTCTGATGAGCCAAGTCCCATATTCCACCTTGATTCAGTCTGGGTGCATATTTCGGGAATTCCCTCCGAGATTTTGCATTATATGGACATCTAGGCTATTGCGACGGTGATTAGTGCTCCGTTGGAAATTGACATGCAGTGCCTCAGGAACCATGGCATTGTTCATGTCAAAATGGATATCAATTTATTGTCCACTAAGTCAGATGTGGTCCTTGGTCGGGTTGGTTAAGAAATCACCTTCACTCCTGAAGGTTTGGGCTTTGTCACTGATGATGGCCCGAGCTCACTTCCTTCTGAAGGAGATTTTGATGGAGACGAGGATGATTTGTTGGAAGATGACCAAGATGCATCACAGGACCAGGCGAAAAAGAAGGCAAAAGGTAAAAGTACTCAGGTTAACTGCATCAATCCAAGCTTTATACCTATGCAGGTGGATGGAACAACTTTAACAAGCTTGCTAACCGGCTCGGTGGTGCCCCACTTTATTGTTGTGACTCCATTCAATAACAAGCCTACATGCAACACGTCGTCACCTACGTCCTTGAATGGACATCGGGTTGTTTGGCAGTCGGCCCTTGATGCACAAACGGGAGTCATAGTCCAGTCCAGTGGAGCTCGTTTGGCTGACACAAAGTTAGACGCGGCACGCGGACAGAAATCCCAAAAGCCTGTATGTTCACCGATGGATGCGGCTTGCCAGGCTACCAACACATGTGTGTTTGCTGTTATGCAGGCTTTGGAGGTTCGGCAGTCATCTGCCGGCTATGCTGGCCGCACACGGATGGTTGCGGGTGGCCATACGCACCAAAGAAACAACATGCACCTAAATGCCTTGTTGGCCGGAAATTGATGGCAGCATGTAGCAAAACCACCAAGTCGGCAATGGGTGCTGGCCAGACAACTCAAGCGGCCAGCAATTCACCGGTGGATGTGTGTGGCAAGGCTGCTGCAATAGGTGAATCGGGTTTAAAGCAAGTTCCAGAGGGTGCTTTCCAAACAACTCAAGTGGCCAACTATTCGCATGTGGAAGCGCATGGCAAGGTTGCCACAATGGGTAAGTCGGCTGTAAAGCTGATTCTAGAGCCTCTGTAGCTGTCCTGCTGCAATGCAAACTAGGTCCTAGTGGTTGTGGCTGGCCATGGGCGCAATACCTCCTCGACAATGCTTGCACTCAGGGCTGCTACGCCGTCTCAGGTGGGACCTGATGGCCTACTCCGAAGCGGCCACTCCAATGCGGTCTTCTCACTGGATGACATCTCTGTGGTGGACGAAGATTCCATGGTCAAGGCCATGAAGTGGGCTGCTGCCCATAATCTTCATTCTCCAGGGAAGGATAGGTCGGTGATTGACTTCACCAAGTCACCACGCTTGGCTACCACCTCGCATGATACAACTTTAGGTATGCCACAATCTACTTCTGCTATTTCTATTGCTTCCTTAGCTAATGATAGATTTCCTTCAAACTTGGGTAAATTAGGAGTTTCATTAGGTAGCACTAGCAATGAAATAACTTTATCTATCAATGCTTTGAAACATGTAGAAATAGACACAATGAAGATGACACCTAATTCCAAAGCAACGACTAAGTTGTCAAATAAAGGTTTCACAAAAGAGATGAATCCCTTTCACGGAATTGATGATGAAGACACCGAACCTGATGGTGCCCTACTCGCTCACTTGGTTAACGATGTGTCAAAGGTCGATTGGGATGATGCGGAGCTATATATGCACAAAAATTTGTGACCTTATAGGTACTGCTAGAAAATATAAATCATCCTCTAAGACAAAAGGGCAAAAAGCCCCGAATAGTGGCAAGAAATCCAATAAAAATATTTTCCAATAAAAGGCAACTTTTGGAATAGCAAAGATCTCTCCAACTTGGTTAAATATCGGTATATTTCTGATGGTATTGAGGAGCATAATTTGAATTTTGTGGCTTTATTAGAGACAGGGAACAGTGATATGTCAAGAACGAATCAGACTCGCCTTTCAGGTGGCGCAGATTTTGTTTAGCATTTTCTTCCTCCTCATGGTAGGTCTGGAGGCATACTCCTCGGGATTAATGCATGCACTCTAGATTTATCTCTGATTGCGGAAGGAGAATTTTTTGTCAAATTCTATCTAAGCAACAAGATAGAAAAATTTAAATGGATTCTTATGGCGGTCTATGGACCAACGCATGACGATTTCAAATCTAGCTTCCTAGCGGAGTTAGTGTGTGCATGCCAACAAAACCACCTTCCAACCCTAATTGGCAGGGATTTTAATATACTGAGGAATAGTAGCGAGATGAATAACAACAAATATAATGATTGTTGACCTTTTCTGTTCAATCCTGTCATTGATAACTTTGATCTTAGAGAAATTGGTTTAATGGGTCGACAATTTACTTTGGCAAATTCCCTTCCTAATCCAACTTATGAAAAGTTAGATAGAGTTCTTATGACTACGGAATGGGAGTCTAAGTATCTGTTGGTCTCTGTACACACTTTGGATAGAGGTGTTTCAGACCACACGCCCCTGCTGCTTGATACCGGAACGGTGGCTTTCCCGGGGAACCGGAAACAGTTCAAATTAGAACTTGGATGGTTGACTTGGGATGATTTTCATGACCGAGTAGTGGAAATCTAGAATAAGCCAGTAAAAGGGTGTAACTAGAGGTGTATGTCGGATACATGAAGATAGTATATGTCGGAGCATTTCCAAAGGAGGAGACGAAGATGCTACACGATGGATGATCTGGCACTCGGAGATGTACACGCCGGATGGTTACATCGAAATGTTTCTTGCAGAGAAGGTTTCAATGGTTCGGTTGGCTAAAGTGTACACATCGGATGGTCCGACAATTAAGTTTGGCTACGCTAGAGTATTTCCTGCAGAAGAGATGAGGCTCAGACGACAGAAGAAGTATACAAGCCGGAAGGTCTGACGATGGAGTTGAAGACAACACCAGAATATCCGGTGTTCAGAATGGTTTAGAGTGGGGTTCCAATAGCTAGTTCATGGAGGATGTACACATCAGATGATCCGGTGAGTACAATCTGTTTACACCAGATCATCCAGCGTATACAGAAAAGTTGAGCCGTTGGAGCAACAGGTAGTCCACAAGGTTAAGACTATAAATACTCCTCCACTTAGTCATTTGAAGGTGCTGGAGTCCAGAGAAACCCATATATACCTGAGAAGACATCCAAACCGTTAAAATGCTAAAAATGATCATCCAAGGCAATTAGCATACCATTAGAGAGTGATTAGTGCTATTAGGCCTAGACAGAAGTGTTGCTAGGTGTTGTCACCTAGAGTGAGGATCAAGTAGTGGTCCTACCTTGTACCGAGAGGTACGTCGTTGCCTTCCTTTTTTATAAGCGAAGGATATCAGAATATACCATAAAACTCATACCTTAATGAAAGGAAAATAGGAATTTTTCGTTAGTCTTGGTGACTCGTTGGCACCTTTTGAGCCTTGGTGGCTCAAGTTTGTTGACCCTCTAACTTGGTGTGTAGTGGCAGCAAGAAGCGTGTACGGGGATGCAGAGGCCCTTGCCTTGGTGGCTAAAGCTCCGAATTGAAGATGGTGTACAAGTGATCGGAAGAGAGGTTAGTGGTGAGATCTTGGCTTGGTGGCTCATCGTGCTTGAGATATTGCCTTGGTGGCTTGGTAGCTCAAGAGTCGTGACCGGAAGAGTCTTGACGATCGGGAGCATATCCTTTATAGAGCTCTAATATGCATTAGGGGTGGCTTTTGTGCCATCGATACAACGGGATAAACATCCCTTGTGCTGAGTTTGCTCTCTCTACCATCTTTATATTTCCGCATTTACATACTTGTAATGTATCTTTGTGCATTTATGTTCCTAGAGTAGCTTGCTAGGATTGGCTATAGGTTGCAAACCTTTTGAACTATAGAGTAAACACACTAGGTAAATATAGAACACATTTTGATAGAAATTAATATAGGTTTATCTTGTGTAGTCTTTGGAGCTGAATAGTTTTAACTGTCCTAATTCACCCTCCCTCTTAGGATGTCACATCGATCCCTACATTTCCTACAACTAACCTAAGATGACCCGTCACTGATGAGTTGCTCATTAATGATGTGTCATACCTTGATCCGTCACTAATGAGACTAACCTAGAATGATCTATCACTGATGAGTTGGCCATTAGTAATGGGTCAACGGATCACAACTTGATCCATCACTAATGACTGGTCTAGAATGACCCGTTACTCATAAGTTGATCATTAGTGACGGGTCACAACTTGACATGTCACTAATGACCAGCTTAGAACGATCCATTGCTCATGAGCTGGTCACAATTTGACCCGTCACTGTTTGATCTGTCACTATTATCATCAGTAACGGGTTATATTATGACCCGTCACTAATGACCACTCATCAGTGACGGATCTATGTCAGGTTCCAATCAAATGATACATTAGTGATAGATTGTAATCGTCCTGTCACTAATTTCGTATCTTCTTTTTCTGTTTTTTATGTTATGACTTTTCTCTGATTTGCATGCACTATTGGTGGCTTGGTGCCATTGTCTCTAACGACTATCTTGCCGTCACAGCGCATCAAACCCTGCTTCTTTGTTTGGCAACACCAAAACCATGCTGGGGGCGGTCGCGCTGGGCCTGTTCGTGCTGCCGCACCGAGGACAGGATGATACTTGCCGTGACGCGTCGCAGCCGTGTCATGATTGGTCAACATCCTACTCGACGGGGCTGCCGTGAAACTGTGATGGTCATCGTGACGCTCGTCCCGATTCTTTGGATACGGCACCACGCGACTTGCCCCCGGAGGATGTGAACGCACGTTATAATAACTCCTTGGCTAGACGTGTAGCTTCCAGACTGTACTTTGCTCACATTGAAACTCTTCAATGCATTTCCCTACGTAGATATTATGATCTCAACTATTATAACTCAGCCCAACGGTAGATAGACGGCTAGATATATTTTTTTCTCCGATTAACATGTGTATTAATAGATATGTGGATCCTATACATAGGACTGTCAACGACCCGAGCTCGAATGAGTTAGTTCTTTTGGACTCGAACTCGATATAATATTAAGTCGGTTCTAGTTTAATCGGCACTGATAATCCAACTCAGATGCTCTATTATTCTGTAATAGTGGATCGAGCGAACCTAGGAAGACGATCGAGCTTGAAGACAGACTCAAGCTTGTCTCGACAAAAGCTCGGGTAAGCTGGAGCTTGGTTCAATGAACCTCACTACCATGCAGGCATCAGAGGTCCAAAGAACAAAGTTGAGAGCTCTCAGCTCTGAAATCGAATAGCAAGTAATAAACCCTCTACTCTACAAAATTGATTTGCGATGTACAGATGCAATAATTTAAGAATGAGTTGAATCAGGAAAAGACAGAGTGAGGCCTATCAGTGCTTCGCGTTAGAGGAAAATGGCTTGGCACTTGTCGGCGGAGTAGGGTAGGGGTGTAGGAGGATAGGGCCATCGGCCACCGGCGGTGGGATCGTGCGGACATGCTCTATCCCTGGGTTAGAACAGCGGGGGTGGCAGCCACGAATCTGGCTGCGGGAGCACCACTAGAGATGGTGGAGACGGATGTGAACGCGGACGGGAGGCTAGGGAACACGTTGTGGTCGGTGAAGGCACTGAGAGAGTGAACGAGGAGAAGATGCCGGAATCCTTGGATCAAAAATGGACAGCGTAGATCGTTGACTATCGATTGAAATATAGGAAGTTCCAGAAACTATATAGGTTTGCTATAAACTATATGCTATGAACTCACAATTGAGGAGGGAAACTTCAGCTGGTTCACACCTTCGCGGCGTTAACGGAACTCCATGTTATTGTTTGCACCTTGTTGCGGGCAGGGTTTACTGTTCTTCAGGTCTACAGTCCAATCGTTGCATGTCGAAGACGTACGTCATCTGTCACAGTCTGCTGATCTGCTCAGCATCACCCACGGCTTAGTTTGTCAATCAGTAAATATAGAGAGATGGAGTATACTGTAAGATACTCTAAAGGTACATATCCTCCATATAAAGAGAAAATGTATATATCCTCTGCTAGCATTTCACTAGGTCCTATTGAGCAGGAAGTTGCGTGCATTCTTTATTCTTTATTCTTAATTTCCTTGTGATGTACATTGTCTCCTCACTAAGAATGCTGAGCTCGCAAGCTTGACCGTTGCTGCACACAGCGAGCTGCTCCCTGCGTAATCGTCTCAACATCTCCGAATTTGGCCCTGAACCGACTTCATTCCCTACAAAGAGTAGGCTTCAGATCTGAAGGTAGTTCCCTAAAGGTATGTTGAATACTATCTTGGGTCTCGACGACCCACAAGACCGTGCACACGACCACCTCGTATCCGACCACGGTCTCTCCGACCACGACCAGTACGAGACCAACCAGTACGTGTCCGAGCACGACCAGTCCGGAGATTCACGACTGCGAGCAAGCAACAAGTCCTCCAACCATGCAAGCAACCAATAGTACCCGAGCGATTACACGAGTGACCAGTCGTGCTGTGCTCGACCACATGTCCGCCACGTACGAACTCAATCACACGATTATGTAGCTATACATGAGTCTCGAACTTCCCGCTGTGGATACAAGGACGAATACTCGACGAGAACAGAGAAGCAAGATTAAAAAACACTCTGGAGGAACTTTACGACTTTTTCCGACTTATCTTAGCATACAATCCAGGGATTACAACTCTATATTTATGGAGACATGCTAACTCCGAATCCTAACATGAATGCCATCCCACGATCCTTGATTCTGGACTCTAATTCCGACTCGAACTAGACCTGTGCACACCGCACGTTACGAAGTCCTAAACACATTTGAACTAAGACTCTGACTTGAATACGGCTCCAAGCCGCGTAAAACGAATCCCCGAGGCCCACAACTAGGATTAAGTCCAACATACTCCTCCTTAATCCTAATGTAGGCCAAGATCATGAACTCCCAATAGATATCGTATGACCGCCAGCTTCACAGCCGGCAATGCCTTCGTCAGAGCAGCTCGCTGCTCCTCCGTGCAGATGAAATCCACCTCAATCTGGCCTTCTTCAATGCACTCACGAATGAAAGGAAACTTGGTGTCAATGTGTTTGCTGCGGCCATAAAACACTCGATTCTTTATCAAAGCAATCGTTGATTTGTTATCAACAAACAATTTGACTGCTTTGGGCTCTTCTCCTGTTAGCTCCCCCAACAGACTTCTAAGCCATAGTGCTTGGTATGCCGCCGCAGTTGCCGCCATGAACTCAGCCTCGTAGGAAGACAAAGCCATTGTTTTCTACTTCTGTGAGTTCTATAACACCAAGCTATCATTAATGTAGAAATCCATACCTCCAGTACTCTTCCTGCCATCCAAGTCACCAGTGAGATCACTATCCGTGTAGCCGGTGATCATCTCTGTTTCTTCTCCTCTGGTATACACAAGACCATAATGCATGGTGCCCTTCAAATACTGAAGAATTTGCTTAACTGCCTTGCGATGCATCACTGTGGGCTTCTCCATAAATCTGCTTGCCACTCCGACAGCAAAAGAAAGGTCGGGTCTTGTATGGACTAAATACCTTAGGCAACCGATGATGCGTCGATACTCAGTTGCATTAACCGGTTGTCCATCTGGATTCTTACGCAGCTGCGCCCTTTGTTCAATAGGGAGTTTTGTGGATTGCAATCTAGCATACCGAATTGACCAAGGACTTTCTTCGCATTCGCTATTTGCTTGATTGTAATTCATCTATCTTCTTGCACTACATCAATCCTGAGATAGTAATTAAGCAATTCAAGATCGATCATCTCAAACTCACTCATCATCTGCTGCTTGAATCCCATGATCTCTTCTGGACTTTCTCATGTCACAATGAGATCATCAACAAATATTCCGACAATGATTCCAGCCCGACCTATTCCTCTTGTGTATATGGTATGATCCTGTGTACATTTGCTGAAACCAATCCGTTTCAAGCTCCTATCAAGCCATATGTTCCATGCTTGTGGCGCCTACCAAAGTCCATACATCGCCTTGTTGAGTTTGAGCACAAGATACTCTTATTCTTCACTACAAATCCCTTCGGCTGGGCCACATATACTTTTTCTTTGAGCTCGCCATTTAAGAATGCCAACTTGACATCCAGGTGATGAACCTGCCAACCTCGATTGGCTGCAACAACAAGGATGACACACACGGTGTCCAGCCTAGCCACTGGTGCAAACACTTCTTCAAAATCGATTCCTTGCCACTGTACATATCCCTTCGCGATCAACCTTGCCTTGTGTTTGATCACATCTCCATCTGAGTTCTTTTTCAGTTTGCAAACCCATTTGAGCCTGATCGGCTTATGACCAGTTGGCAACGCTATGAGAGTCCATATATTATTCTTCTATATGGACTTGATCTCCTTGGCCATGACGTCCTCCCAAACCTGCTGGCCAGCAGCCTCATGGTTGGAGGATGGCTCCTCCGTCTCCACGAGCATGGCCTCTGCTTCTAGGTCTTCATCAAGATCCACCCTTTGAGCATCTCTCATGATATCATTGATGTGCCTGTAACGAACAAGTCCTTCATCAATGTTGTTGCTCCCGCTCAACAGCGGTGTGGCCCGATCATCCACCGGTAATTCAGGTGCCGATAACACCACTAGAGTGGTAGGGGTTGTTGGAGAGGTGGCTGTCATGCGTGCCGCAGCACGTGTCCTGATTGCTGACCCTTCTGGCGTCCTCATCGACCAGTGGAGTCGATGAAGGAGCTAGATCACCATGTGCCGCTGGCTCGAGCACTCTTACCGGACAACATGCGAGTGGCACAGAGCCGCCCACTGCTGGATCAGTCCTAATCACCTCCTCGACATCAAAATCAGATGGCTCCCTTGTAGCATCTAGGCCCCTAAGAAAAAGGTAAGAGTTTCGGTGATTAATGACAACCATATCATTGTGACTAACATTTCAGCCTTTAAGCAGCATAAAGGATAAAGAAAAACTTAATTGTCAATGATGCCTTTACACTCTTGCCCATTAAAAGACTTATATGTTGATCAAAGGACCGGAACTTGAAGGATAAGGATCTTCTAGATCTAAGTGTCACAAAGAGATGAAGGACACTTAGAGTAGTATAGGTTCTTTTTCTACTTAGTCTTTTGACCATACTATAAAGAGGGGTTAAGAGTTGTAGCTTGACTTAGGAGAGTCTAGACATAGTCGATGCACACTTGTGACTTTCCATTACTAGGCTAACCTCAAAAAATCATTGGTTCCGAATCTCGAAGGTAGAACCCAAAATTGTTTTGAAATAGATAAAATCAGCGAAATTTCAGTTCACCGGATGATCCTCTGTATCAGAGTGAGTTCACCGGAGTAAATTCCTAAGAGTTCTGACTTGAAAAATTGTTGAAGAGCACGCCGGATAGTCCGGCGTTCGATAGGTGAAATCACCGGATAAATAGAAAGCAATGAAGTCCAGAACTAATTCTACACACCGGATAGTCCGGCGTAGCAAAATATGATCACCGGATGAATTTATACAGAGAGGTTGTAAACTATCATCTGGCCCATTTCAATGCGCCAGATGATCCGCTGTAGGACAGGATTAATCACCGGAGGTTTAACGGCTAATGGAACAGTTAACGGCTATTTTGTCAGAAGTATTAGTACCGGATATTCCGTTGTGAAGCGTGTTATTCACACCGGACCTTCCGGCGTTAAGAAAAAGTTCTGGGTTGTTAGGCAACGGCTAATTTTCGATCCTTAGCCTATAAATACCCACTCATTTGGACCTCTCTCTATCTCTTGCGACCCTGTAGCAGCTCATACACTTGGTGTGTCATTTAGAAGCAAGAGATAGAGCACTTGTGTCAATTCCAAGTTCTTAGTTGAGGATTAAGGACTTTCTTGAGTGCTTGAAGAGTAACAAGTGTGCATCTAGCTGTTGTCTAGGCTTGGTCTTTGTCAAGTGAAGCTTGAGGCTTGTTACTCTTGGTGGTTGGCAACACCTAGACGGTCTTGGTGACGGAGGATTTCTCGGTGAGCTCTTGGAGGAATTGTGGGAGCCCCGGGAAAAGGAGATGTACTTGGTTTGATACCCGCCAATCCGGAGATGGAGAAGGGGTAATCAAGAGAGAGCACTTGAGCCTTGGTGACTCAAGGGGGAGCTACATCCTTGGTGGATGCTCCAACTAGGACTAGGGGGAAGTGCCAACTTCTCGAAACCTCGGGAAAAAATCGGTTTTGTCTTCTCCAACTAATTACTTTCTCGCATCTTATTTTGAGCTTTGTTACTATTGCAAGTTCTTCTTTAAGATTATCTCTCTTGGTTATTTTTGCTTAGTTAGTTATATTGTCCTAGTTAAATCCCGTAGTCGCATTTCCTTTTAGTTTTATTTGCTTAAGCGGTAGAAGTTTTAATTAATATCCCAATTCACCCCCCTCTTGGGCTATTCGATCCTTTCAATTGGTATCAGAGCCTCGTTCTCTTGATAGGCTTAAAATCCTAGAGAAATGGCTCCGTGGAGAGAAAGTAGCGTGCCAAGGTTCGAGAGAAAGAACTTTGCCTATCGGAAAGTTCGCATGGCGAGCTATCTTGATGCTATTTCCCCTGAGTGTTGGCAAGCAACCTCTGTTGGGTTTGATCAACCTTTTACCGAACAAGAAGTTAGGTGGAATGCTAAGGCTAAGAATGCTATATTTGAGGGAATTAGTGAAGAAGTTTTCTCTAGAGTTAGAAGTAAGGAATTTGCTCATGACATTTGGGTCGCTCTTTGTGAAATTCATGAGGGATCTAGGAGAATTCGTGAAGAAAGATATTATGTACTTATGAATGCTCTAAATCAATTCAAGATGCTTCCAAATGAATTATGCAATGACATGTATTCTCGTATGAACATGCTTGTGGAAGAAATCAATTCTCTTGAACTCACTCAATTGTCCGATGGAGACGTTATTCGTAGGATCTTGATGGTACTTCCCAAGCCACAATACAATATTGTTATCTCTCTTCTTCATGAAAGGGATATCAATGACATGACCATCACCGATGCTGTTGGAAAGATATGTGTGCATGAGATGTTCTTGTTTGGAGATCATGAGTCTTCATCCAAGAAAAACCTTGCTCTCAAAGCAAAGATGGTCGACAACAAGAAGAAGAAGATCAAGCTTCCATCATCATCAAGTGAAAGTGATAAAGATGGCGATAATGATGAAGATGATGATGATGACTCCGACACCGAGCTTGCTCTTCTCATGAGAAGAACCACAAGGATGATCTCTAAGTTTCAAAAGATGGGCTACAATTATGATCCCAAGAAGAACAATTTCGTTCGAAGAAATTTGACAAGTTCGGTGGTGAAGACAAAAAGAAGTGCTACAATTGTGGTAATCTTGATCACATATCATATGATTGCCCTCATCCTGACAAGAGAAACAAGAACAAGTCCAAGAAGCTTGATGCAAGTGAGGATGAGGACAAGTACAAGAAGAAGGATCAAAACAAGAAGAAGAAGAAGCTCTTTAACAAGAGAGGTGGAGGACGTAAGGCCTACATTGTTGGTGAATAGGTCTCCGGTGAGAGCTCAAGTGATGACTCAAGTGATAATGATGACAACAACTTCGCGGGTCTCGCAATCGTCAATGATGATCCACCTCTACCTCCACCACCTATGTGCCTCATGGCAAAAGGTAACAACAAGGTGAGTGGTGAGGAAGATGATAGTAGTGATGATAATGGTCTTTCTCCTAATGATCTATCTAAGCTAATAAATGACTATGCTACCATTATCAAAAGGCAAAAGGCTAAAATCAAGTCGCTTGAAAATTCTAATTCCGTGCTTAGTTCTAGTCATGATGAGTTGCTTGCTAAATACAATAATTTGCTTGTGAAACATGATGAAATAGTTGAATCTAGCAAGTCTCTCAAGACTAGTAACTACAAGCTAAAACTTGAGCATGATGGCTTGATGTACAAACACCAAGAACTTGAGTATGCCTATGATGCCATTGATCGTAGCTTGAATGAATTGGTTGATATTGATGTAGTTAAGGTCAATGCATCTACCTCTTATGATGATCTTCTTGATATATCATATGATATTACATCATCATCTAAGACTAACCATGCAAGGGAGCAAGAGCTTGAAAGTGAGATTGCAAGTCTCAAATCTTGTGTGGCCCGGTTGACTAAGGGGGAGTACAAGCACAAGGAAATTCTCATGAAGAATGCTTTGTACTACAACAAAAAAGGACTTGGATGCTTCCCCAACCCGGTAAAAAGGGTCATAAAGACACTGGAGATCAAGAATTGTTTCATCAAGGAAGTTGGTTCATATTGCCAACATTGTCAAGTCACCGAACACCACACAAGGGAGTGTCCAATTCTTACTAAACCTCTCCCTATTTTACCTTCTAAATACAAGTCCACATTTAATGATCATCATTTTCTATTGCATAAGCTTAAAAATGGTAAAATTATGGCAAAATTCATTAGAACTCAAGCTAAGGGTAAACTTCCTAGGCAACTTTGGGTGCCTAAATCTCTTGTGTCTCACATGAAAAGTACCAAACTTGGTTGGGTACCTAAATAAAAAGCTTGATCACATGTGTGTAGGTGAACTACAAAGCCGGTGGAAAATATTGGGTGCTTGATAGCGGATGTACACAACATATAACCGGCAATGTAACGATGTTCACCTCTCTAGAAGATGAAGTGGATAATCATGATAAAGTCACTTTTGGTGATAACTCTAAGGCAAATGTGGTAGGTTTGGGTAAGGTGGCTATCTCAAAAGATCTCTCTATTTCCAATGTTCTTTTAGTAGAATCACTTAGTTTCAATCTACTCTCCGTAGCTCAACTATGTGATTTGGAGTTCACATGCTTGTTTAGTGATGTTGATGTTATCATAACTAGTAAGAAGTATAATGACCTAATATTCAAAGGTTTTAGACATGGGCATATCTATCTTGTGGATTTTTCCTGTAATGAAGCTAGCTTGACTACATGCTTCTTCACCAAGATATCTATGGGTTGACTTTGGTATCGTTGGTTTGCACACATTGGGATGAGCCAACTCAAGAAGGTATTCAAGAATGGGAAGGTGGTTGGTGTGAAGGATGTGGTTTTCAAGAAGGATAAGTTATGTAGTGCGTGTCAAGCCAGAAAACAAGTTGTAAGTCCTCATCCATACAAGTCCATGATGTCTACGTCAAGACCCTTGAAACTTCTACACATGGATATCTTCGGACCAACTACCTACAAAAGTCTTAGTGGTAATTTATATTGTCTTGTCATTGTTGATGATTATACAAGATATACTTGGACTTTATTTTTAGATGACAAAGGCAAGATCGTTGAAATCTTCAAGAAGTTCGCAAAGAGGGTTCAAAATGAGTTTGAGTCCACACTTGTGACGATCCGGAGTGACAGTGGGACAGAGTTCAAGAACACTCAAATTGAAGTTTTTTGTGAAGAAAGAGGCATCAAACATGAGTTTCATCAACCTACACACCTCAGCAAAATAACGTAGTGGAGAAAAAGAATAAGATCTTGATCACACTTGCAAGAGCAGTCTTTTTCATTGGTGCAAAGATTGTGTATATATCCTGTCATTTGTGCCTTAATTTGGTAAAGTGAAATAACAATAAACACTAAAAAGGTGGAGATACACAAAGTGGCTGCAATGATGCCATGCGTGATTGTATGCACGCTGGCTCTGCGATACGATGTATTCCGACACTAGCACAGAAACATCAAATAGTGTTGGTTTTTAAAGCCCATTCGTGTCGGTTTTGAAACCATCACCCCTCTATCGACTGCACAAATCGACTATTTTTGTTGTCAAGCCAACTTCAAAAATCATCATTGTCGTCGGTTTTTCTTCAAAACCGACAGGACAAATAGTAATGTTTGTTCTGTCGGTTTGACTTACAAACCCATACGATAAAGAATTCCCCAAGCAAAAAAAAAAAAAAAGGGCAGCGCTCTAGCCACCTGAGCTCTCAAAATATGCACAAATCACTTCACAATATAAATGGAACTCACAATATAAATCTTTCAGACCTAAAGCTCCATCACAAACTGTAAATCATTCACAATTGTTCAATTGTTTATACAATATAAATAATTTAGATAACTTCCATACAACTTTCCAGATTCAATTGTTCATACAACATATACACATTTACAGCCAGCTAAGATAAGCAACATTAGTTGATACAGATATACAATCCATCCATAGTTCATTTGTAAAACAATCTGTCTTCAGTGCAACATGTCTAAGAAAAGTACCCAAGCACTACTGCAAAAAGTCATAAGAGTGCCAGTTGAAAAATAGCTTCAGTGCCGGTTTTTCAACCAGCACTCTTTAGTTGGCACTGATATTTGACTAGTATCAGTACCGGTTGATCACCCGATATAGTAACTCACCATCACTGCCGGTTCGAACTACGAACCGGCCGTGATAAGTGGATTGGGAACCAAAAAAAGGAACGAGTCGGCTCGAAATCGAGCCGGCTTGGCTGCCAGTACCACTGGTGCTCTGCGCCGCCATGCCAGCTCTAACCGCACCGTCGGCGACGCTCTCTGCTGCCACACTTGACTCATCTCAAACACAAAAAACAATCAAATCTCAAACACAAGAACACATCTCAAACACAAGAACACAATCAAATCGACTCATCTCTCATCCATATACACGCGTGCGAACACAACCCCTGCAGCACACACACGCACATGTTCAAGATGTTTACAGCACACACACGCACAAACACAAAGCTGGTAATCTTGTTTCTTTTTATAGACTGCAATAGTAAATCTCATTGGACCAAGGGGCGTTGTCCTGTGGGGAAGAAACAAAGGAATAAGGTAGATTAGATTCATCCTTACAGTTGAAGATGGCATAAATGAAGAGGAAAGTTAATCCCTTATACTTGCAAGACTAAAATGAGGACCAAAATTACTTCCAATTAATTCAATCACCAAACAAAGAAATAATATTGGAGGTGCAAACACATGGTACTCACAGGCCTTGTGGCAGCGGTGGTAGTGCTTGGGGGAAGAGAGGTCGGCCTAGCAGCCCTTGGCCTGGCACCGTGTGCTCCAACCATAGGACATCCCCCCTGAGCCCAAGCCGCTGCACCATGGGGGGATCGTGGACGAATCAGATGAGGGAGAGAGAGGAGGTAGAGGAGAGAGAGAGTGGATGGGAAGAGCGCCCCTTATAAAATATCGTGTGGTGGTGGAGAGAGAGAGAGTGGAGTGGCGGTGGAGCCGGTGACTTTAGAAAATATCGTGTGTGAGTGTGCGACCTGAGTCGGACGCACGTGGAGCCAAAATTCGATCGAAGTAAAATTTTGGGTCTGATCGTATCACTGCTGATTCGTCTTGCAACCGGCACTGATGGATCCACATAGATAAAATTTAATGCTAACATGTAAATGAACATAACAGAAAGCAGAAGGAACTACCTTTTTTGAGCTCCACATAAAAGAGAGGGAGTTTATATTCTCAGAACCTCATCATAGAGTTATACCTTGGCACATTCTTTTTAGTGTTTAGATCAAGTTGAGTAGTATCTGCTCTTGTTGATTTTAATGCCAGAGCCAACAGGAATGGACGAAAGCTCTCAGTAACACTTCACCGAGCTGCTACCCAAGAGTTCTTAGCCCATAAACACCAACTGAGTAATTTCAGATAGTAACAGGATACACTAGTAGGCCCAATTTCAGTGGTTCACCATCACAGTTCAATTCTTGAAGTATAACCACACAGCACATAATGTCGAGTTCATCACTGCATTACCATCTCAGAATCCCGCGTGTACTTCAATTCCTAGCACAGCGGAGGCCACAAGCTCCAGGCAGTGGCAGCTGCTCTGACGAGGTGGCGTCGGCCTTAAGGACCGAGGAGAGCAGAAGAAGGAGGGGATGGGGAGGAGTTGACCAGAGAACCGGCTAGTCAGTGCTGGTGCTGAACAGAGAGAGAGACGAGAGCGGGGCGGCGGAGAAACAGGGAGAGGCAGAGAGCAGAAGGGGATCGGGAGGATGATTCGAGCAGGGGAAGTTTTGTGTCAGAGAGGGAGACAGAGAGAGAGAGAGAGAGAGGGTCATGAGGTCAAGAGGCCGACGTACGGCCTCGCATCCCACTTGTCGATGGCGGATGGGGCCTAAGTCCCACCTGTCAAGGAGGAGAGGAGAAAAGTTTTGCTAAATGCACCTGAATGATGCACCCTGAACATCATTTTCAATAGATTTTGAATATAGAAAAATTATAGAAAATTCTTCAATAATAAACTCATGATTTCCCTTGTTTAATTAACTTGTTAATAAACTTATAATATAGAAAAACACCAAGGGCATTTGTCCTGTTGGTTTTGTAACAAACAGCATGGAAAAACGCCACTTTCACTGATCCTTCTCGACAAAACCCGACAAGATAAATGCGTGCATTTTTCTTATTGGGTTTCGTTTAAAAGGTCACTAAAAAAAATGCCTTTTTCTTACCTGTTTTTTTAATAAACCGGCAACAAAAATGTCCAAAAAATCGTCACTAAAAAAAATTTCGGTGTGGAAAGATAAAACCGACAAGATATAGTATTTTTCTGGACTGTTTTTGGAAAACCAACAACAATAGTGAATTAAAAAACCGACAATATTTGATGTTGTTTAACTAGTGTGATTTGTTACATCTCAGCTCTCGAGCTAATTCGCCTGCAGAATGATCGAGCAAACCTTTTTTCATAGATAGATTGATACGTACTACGTAAAAAATAGATAAGAATGATAGGTCATAACTGTTATAGACTTGTTATTTTGAATGAGTCACTGATGATATGTAATAATCTGTCATTAATAAGGTCATTGGTGACGGTTCAAAACTTAACCCGTCACTTATTAAAGTCATTGGTGACGAGTCACAACTATGCTCCGTCACTTATGACTTGTTTATGATCCATCACTTATGACTGATATACGATTTTCGCGCTTTTTGGACGCGAAAAAAAATAAAAAAAATATTTTTCACCCAAGCCAATCCAACTCAGGCCTATCACCACTCGCCACGTCTCTATACCTATTTTTCAGGCTATTTTTAGAATGTGCGTTTCGTGAGAATCGAACTCGCAACGGCCCCTCGCGCAGGTAGCTGCCTAACCACCTCAACCTCGCGTGCTCCTGAAGGGACTCGGATAAAAGATCCTTTTAACTATTTTGCCGAGGATCATAAGTGACAGGTCACAGCTTCATAGCTTACAAGTCATAAGTGACATGTCACAGTTATGACTCGTCACCTATGTTAATTTTACAATAGATATAGAAACCAGTTGACTTGGAGTGCCTTTAGTTAAATGGTCATAACTTTTGCATACGTACTCCAATTTCGATGCTTTTTTTACTCTACGGATATCTACAGAAAAAGTTACATCCATTTTGAGGCCTAAAATAGCTTAGAAGATTGAGTTCTCGCCTCCGGAAGTTTCTGCACTATTTTCGGAACGAGCGTTTGTGTCCATAGTCATTACCTCTTACATCAAACTTGAGCAAAAATGTACAATAATTTATATTCTAGTACTTCTGAAGTGAGAAAAAATAAGAGAAAAATAAAATAAAAAAAAATATATTTTTTGCAATATTTGGATCATTTTCTGTATTTCCGAATAACGTCATTAGTGACGGGTCATAACTTGACCCGTCACTTATGGCAAGCCTATGAGACCTATCACCGATGAGTTAGTCATTGGTGATGGGTCAAGTTTTGACCCGTCACCAATGACTGGCCTACGATAACCTGTGAGTGGTGAGTCGTTATTGGTGACGGATCAAGTTTTCATCTGTTACCAATGATTATCATTAGTGATAAGTTACAACTATGACTCATCACTTTTATCGTAATACGACACGTCACTTATGTAATGTCTCTTTTATCTGTTTTTCACGTAATAACAATGCCTATATGAAGGCTTGATCCATCGATGATATATGTATATATAGAGTGTGAATGCTTGGCTAAGTTTATTTGG
Organism: Phragmites australis; assembly: GCF_958298935.1. Taxonomy (NCBI): domain Eukaryota; kingdom Viridiplantae; phylum Streptophyta; class Magnoliopsida; order Poales; family Poaceae; genus Phragmites; species Phragmites australis. The sequence goes on along the minus strand of NC_084941.1, from coordinate 25,537,098 downwards.
TTAGGCTTAGGGATATAACTAAGTTGCGGCTGCAGTTTAGTTGTCCACATACATAAGTCTACTAAATGAAGGCTGCATCTGCTCACTCTTGCCTTAGTTTGCAACAATACGGGTAACCAAACACCGTTCAAGTTGTGTCTTATTCCCAATATGCAAACCAATATGCAAACAACCAAACACAGGACTAAACCTGACAAATTGGGCGCCTTATGTGAATTATGTCTTTAGGCCCTGGTTAAATAAAAGGCAATTGAATTATGTCATTATGAGTACAGTTTTTTCCATTAATCATACAGGTAAAACAATTTGTCTAAGAACTACAACTTGCCAAAAGGCAATTGGACTCTTAAATATGATGCTATCTTTTGGCTGAAATTACAAAATCTTGAATTATATCTTCGTAAGAAACCTTATCCAGAATGTCGTTTTCAAGTGCTTTTCATATTCACCAAGTCCAATATCTCTCCCAACAAGTAGATGCCAATGAGTTGAGAGTCAATCCTGTTAAAATTTGTTTTATATCCGATATTTCTTAGTCGAATTAGCAAATATTGTGTGGATACGCTGTATGATTCCGAAAAAATCCTTAGCCTTAGCCATATCACGTAATGTCAAATTAAGGCTATTCCAGGAAGGGGGAGAGATAGAGTAGTTTGGGGGCGGTACGGTGCAGCTTCCCAGACAATAAAGGGCATTCTTTATAGCTAATACAGAATATTACTTGCGTAATTTGATTATTAGTAATGCTAAGTACATTACTTAAAAAGATTGGGGCCCTAACCATTTGGGGGCCCTATGCAAGCTCACATCCTGCACAGGCCTCCGTTACGGGCCTGCCAAACACTTTCACTCTCTACATTGTCTCAGCCTGGCCCTAGTTGGTATGCCTAGCGTGGCCCGGTTCCCATTTTGATGTTAAACGCACCCACATAGACTAGAACTAACTGCATGCATAGCTACACGAAGGCAAATTTGCTACTATCTGCATTCTTTTTTTAATTATATTTTGGATACCAAAAGGTCACCAACATACAACTCTTCTATTTTTCATATTTAGAAGTTACTAAAATTTAAATAGAAATACAGAATAATGTACTTTTGGTGACACATTATAAGGAGTTTGATATACAAATTGATATAGATTTATCTTGTGAAGTTTTATAGGCCGATTTGTTTTAGATCTCTCTTAGAATGTCATCGATCCCTTTTAATTACTATCAGAGCCTTTTGTATTTGATAGACTTAACATCCTAGAGAGTTGTGATATCCGGTGTAAGGATGGATATCGGTAGTGCTCTACTGTTTAATAGCACTCACTTCCCCCGGTGAAAGATTCTAATGATTTATTTTTTGCAAGCTAAATGTTTAGATGTTTGGAGAGTCATCGAGTAAGGGATGAAGAAACATCCCACAATCAAGGAGAGGCAATTTGATGCTATGACGAAGAGTACATTTTATCATCTCTATGCATTGATGCATTCAATCGAGTTCATTCTCTCACCAATCCCTCATGTTCATTGAACTAACTTCATTGAAATACATGAAGGCACAAAGGATGTGTGCAGTGAGAAATATCATGCACTAATTACTAAGCTCAATAGCATTAAATAACTTGTACATGAAGTACTAATGACATGTACTCACATTTAAATATTCTTGTCAATGAGATTAATGGGCTAGGTTTGATGCAAATTGAAAACGATCAAGTGATGAGAAGAATACTTCAAACTCTCATTCCAAAATACAAGTTGATTATCTCTATCCTCTATGATAATAACGACATTAGCAATATGACTTCAAACCAAGTACTCAGCAAGATCATCGCCCATGAGATGACTATGAACATAGGGGTTGAAGCTTCATCCTCATCCGGTGCCAAGAAGCTTGCCTTGACAAGCAAGCAAGCTCCTTGCCCACACATGCAAGAGAAGATGAGGAGATAAGAGCAAGAGTCAAGCTCAAGCAAAGATGATAGTGATGAAGATGAAGAGAGCGATGAAGAAGATGAGCAAAGCACCTCAAGTGATGAAGAAATAGATCCCATAATCACTAAGCTCATCTCAAGATTGGAGAAGGATATGAAGAGGATCAATGCCAAGATTCATCATCCAATCTTCATTAAATATTTAGTCCACACAATTGATCATATCAAGAAGGAGAAGAAGACCAAGAACAAGAGGTAGACAAAGGGAAGAGGCAAAGAATTTGCAAGTATAGGAAAATGGGTGAGTGAAAATGAAGATTCAAGCTCAAGTGATGAGAGGTTCATCATCCACTCCTCCAAGAGAAGCTCTTCCTTAGGGTCATCATAACACAAGTGCCTTATGGCAAAAGGTATGAAAAGCGATGTAAGTGATGATGAATGTGATTAGCATTCTCCCTCTCAAGAAAAACTTCTTGATTTGATCAATAAGTAATAAAAGGCCTTAAAGAAACAAGCTAAATAACTTAAGACATTCAATGCCCTTAATGACATTTATACTATCTTTGTTTCTAATTATAAATAATTATTGAGAAAATTTGAATTGCTAAATAAGGAGTATGAAGAGCTTAAGGAGAAACTTGAGGGTATTGAATCTCATCCTAAGGACCATTCGAAGAAATCTGCATCTCTCTTTAATTTCAATCACAGGGTAGATGCTTCCACTTCTTATGATAATTTAATTGATCTATCAATCTCACCCCTTTTGAATGAGATATATGTTGAGAATGTTATTGTAGAATCATGTAATGATCTTATTGCACAAGAGAATGATGAGCTCAAGGAAAAAATGGAGAATTTTAAGAATGACTTAGCAAGATTAAAGGGCAAGAATCATATCCAACCTCTTCAAGATAACCATGATAACATGGTAAACAAGCTTGCAGAGGGATCCACTATGACATGTTTCAAGTGCCATCAAGAAGGCCAGAAGTCCTTCCAATGCAAGCAAGTCAAGGAGACCAAGTAGAAAAAGAAGATGATGATCTGCTCAAACAAGACCTCAAACATCTACACCAAGCTCAACTATAAGAACAAGACTAAGAACAACCACTACATACCCAATAAGAAGGACAATGGTAAAGTAGTTGCACACATGGTTGGGAGAAAGGACCGAAGATGTAACCAACCCATTTGGATGCCCAAAGAAGTCATCACCAATATGAAGGGGTCCTAAGCAGTTTGGGTTCCAAAGAAGACTTGAAGTTTGCAGGTCGGTTTAGGGGATTTGGAGACTTGGTGTATAAGATGAAGTGAAGGTTCAAGTAAAGAATCCAAGTGTATATACAAGATTGGGTGTATTGATGAAGACCTAGATCATCATATATACTCAAATTTCCCATCCAAAGGTAAAATAGGTAATGTGATCTAGATTTTTGTTCATGCTTATGATTTGCATCTAGTATTTTTGTATTGTCTAGGATTGTATGTGCTAATTTTAATTTATTGCAATGCCTAGTGAAGGCTTTTCATATGGTAGATTGCTTGTGTTTCTCTCTAACCTATGAATAACATACATAGTTTATTAATGGTAGGTTCCTTTCATGGCATATTTCAATTGGTATCCTTTATGTGCCACGAGTCCAATTGATAAGATAAATTTCCCATTGATATCAATGACAATTGCGTATCTCTCACAAGTATTCAACACTTATATGTACATATTTAGGGGGAACACATTCTATGGGTTGTGATTTTGAGACTAATATGTGTTGCTAGTGATATTATTTATAGTCTCATGAAGTAATCAACAAGTCCTCGGAGGTATGCAATGCTTATTCGTCAATTGGTATTATTGTCAATTCATTCATACATTTAAGTTAACTCCATGCATAATATGGCTTAAACTTCATATCTCTTCATATTGTCTAGTTGTGTATATATTGTTACATACCTAGAAATGGTAGTCACAAGTGGATCTCATCATATGTATGCACATATATAGGGGGAGTTTAGACCAAATTATGCGAATGTCATGAATTGTGATCTATGTGCTTTTTCTTTCAATTGGTATCCACATGTAAAATTGGTATACAAATAATCCTTTCAATTAGTATCCACATAACCCTTTCGCATGTAAAAGTGGTACTACTCAAATGGATCATGGTTTATGAAGTTTTCTCCCGTGGGCTCTAACATTTTCCCTTGAGTTCAACATTTGTTTCTGGCCTTTTTCAGATTGTTGATAAAGGGGGAGAAGTTTAGCGACCAAAGTAAGATGCAAGATTGGTGTCAAAGCAAGATGCAAGATTGTTGACAAATGGGAAGAAGCTCTTGCATAGGTTGATCAAGGGAGAAAGTGGCAATGAAAAAAGGGGGAGAGTTGTCTCCATGGCAGTCACAACAAAAGAGGGACAAAGTGAAGGTAAGAACAAGATATGACAAAGATAGGATATTTCTATCACCATACAATTTGTATCATTGGTTATTCTTATCATGCATCCAAGCAAAGAGGTAAGGTTTTGTGCCTTTTTCAAATGGCATCATTTTTCATTTCAATTGGTGTCATTTATCATTTGAATCTTGTTTTGGTTGTGTTGTCATCAATCACCAAAAAGGGGGAGATTATAGCGAACATGACCCTTTTAGGGCATGTATGTGATTTTGGTGATTAATAACGACATAGTCAATGAGACTAACATGATTATTAAGTATATGTCTCAATAAGTTTCATGGATGCAATACATGAAGAAGCTACCAAAGTCTAGACAAAGATTGGATTAAAATTAACAAGTCCTAGAAAAATTATACACACGAGATGGTCCGGTACAGAGGTCAATGTACACACCGGATAGTTCGGTGATTGAAGATGGTACATGCTAGAGCATTTTCTAGAAGATGCTGCAACGGATAGGTTTGGTGTTGTTGTACACAACGGATTGTCTGGTGATCAGAAGATCTACGTGTCGGACAAATTCATAAGAGAAGTAGCTCAGTTGGCTCAAGTATACACATCGGATTGTTCGGTGATGGAGTTCAAGGTTACACCGGAACATCCAGTGTTCATAATGAGTTTGAGTGGGGTTCCGATGGCTAGTTGCTGCTGCTGTACATGCCAGATGTTCTGGTGTTTGTACTTCTATTAGCACTAAAACATTCGATGTTTATAGTCTTTTTGAGCCGTTGGAGCAATGGCTAGTCCAAAGGGATAAGGCTATAAATACCCCCCCACTCGGATATTTAAAGGTGCTGGAATCCATAGAAGCTCACATACACTTGAGGAGACATCCAAGCCACCAAAGTGCTAAAAGTTATCATTCAAGGCAATTAGAATAAGATTAGAGAGTGGTTAGTGCTATTAGGCCTAGAGAGACTTGTTGCTAGGAATTGTTGTCTACAGAGGAGATCAAGGAGTGATCCTACCTTATACCAAGAGGTACATCGGTGTTTTGGAGTCTTGGTGACTCGCTGACACCTTGAGTCTTGGTGGCTCAAGCTGTTGACCCTTTGACTTCATGTGGAGCGGTGATAAGAAGATTGTACAGGGATGTGGATACTCTTGCCTTGGTGGCTCAAGCTCCAAAGTGAAGACGGCGATAAGTGACATGAAGATAGGCATGCGGTGAGGCCTTGGCTTGGTGGCTTGGTGGCTCAACCTACTGGAGACCTAGGTGGCTCAAGGTGTTGGTGATATACCCTAGAGGAATCATCAACTCAAATTAGATCTGTTGGGCTTGATTAGATTTTGGTCTACGAGGGATTAGAGTCATAATGGGCCACCAATGTAGAAGGCCCATTAGCGTGCTCTATATAAGAGGAGGCTGGGGACATGGGCTCAGTGATTCTGCCAGCCTAAAAACCCTGGTCGCCACATCCTCCTGACCTCCCTACAAAACCCTAGCTGGGCGCGATGCTAGCACACCGGCGTACGATGTTTCATCCCTGTATGTGTGGATAGTGTGGAGGCGCTGCTGCAATTACGGCGCTCATCTCTATGGTGTGAAGATCATGACCACGTTGATCTATGTTGGTCGAGGAGCGCGACCATGCTGCTCAAAGCCTGGTCGATGAGATCGACCACTTCCTCTTTATGGTCGCAGAGCTGGTTGATGTCATCGACTATTTCCTCTTCGTGGTCAAGGAGCTGGTCGACAAGATCGATTACTTCCTCTTCATGGTTGATGATGTGCATGACCCTTCTTCTGCTGCATTGCGCGTCTAGTAATAACAATCTATGATCCCCTAGTCGCATGGTTTCCTTGTTGAAACCGGTAGAATTTTTTATTCAAGCTAGCGTAGCCTACCTATTCCCTAATAGTAATATCAGAGCCTACATGTGTAGTTTTTTTATCTCGATCAAATAGTAACAGGTTGGATCCATTATTGTTCTTGTGATCAGTTCATGTGATAAATCAGTGAATGCATGGTTTATTGTAATTGGGGTCATATGAGGTGTGAATCGATGGAACCATACGACCAAAAAGATTAGCTCGCTCTCCCACCTGGCCGCGCGTGCAACTTTCCCCTACCGGCTCGAATCACCATCAGGACTAACAGCGTGCGCCACTACTTGGTTAGAGGAATAGCAGATCGAGGTTATGTGTGTTGTTGTTGTTTCCAAAAAACCTCATATGATGATCAATATTATTGATCCAATGGAAATTGAGGCATTATGAATGACTCAGAATCGGCTTGATATGATCAATCTGATGAGATTTTCATACCGATTTCACATATTCGATCTATGAATTTCTGAGCAGTTGCATACGCTCATAGATTGTTATAATAGCATGTTCACATCGTAACATTAGAATTCGATTCTACGCTTAACTTGTTTTTACAGAGAATGATATGACTGCACAACTAAAAAAAACCCCTTCACTACTGGCCCATAAAGGGGTTTCACTGCCGGTTTTAGTGCCAGTCCATGATACGAACCGGCAGTGATGGACCGGCATATAAGCCTATTTCTGTAGTAGTACTGGTATGCCCTTATTATGTTTGTGATGCATGTATGTAATTATGTGGCCTACGAGTCATGGTTATTTGCAATCTAAGGCTAACATATAATGATATGTGTATCGACATGTGATGCTTGATATTATCATGTAATTCATTGCTAGCTATTAGATGTAGTACTTTAGTATATGATTATTGAACCTTCAAGCATGATTGCTATAATGACAGGAAGCTTGGCAATGGAGATCACCATGGGAAGAGCCATACTATGTCACCATTAATCTGATTATCTGTGATGCTTTTTATGTCCCTCTCATACTATTTTTTCATGTTATATATGTTGCGGATATGATTATCATGATAGAGTAGTTTTCCTCAAAAAATTAAGAGTAACTGATGCACTTCCAATAGTTGCACCCATTAAAACTTGTTTGTTATGTGGTAGGTCTATCAAAGTAGGGTACCTTCAACTATCTTATTAAATGGGATGGATGTCGGACATCTATACAATAGTGTTGGTTTACTTAACAAAGCTATCAAAAACGGTATTGGACTTTGGGGCATGGTGTTGGGCATCGAGGCATTTGATGCCTCCCAACAAACAAGAGTCACATAAGGACGTGATTAGCAAGTTATTGCTTACCTGCATCATTAGATTTCTAGTGGTGATGCCAAAGCTCACTAGAACTTAGATGAATATGGATCTTGGAACACTATATGTCGTTACAGGGAAAACGGTTGTAAAACATATAGTGGAGTGTCTTTTGTTAAATTGTTTATTAGAAGATTCATATAAACATAGTGCTGAATTTGCATGTTTATTTTCTGTTATAGATCATGACACCTACTGCTAGTAATGCTTCCAGTTTTAATTTGCGCAATTCTTGAGAAAGAGAAGCTTTTTGAAACAAACTTTATTGATTGGTATCATAATCTGAGAATTGTTCTCAAGCAAGAAAAAAAGGAATATGTTCTAGAGATTCCATATCCTATTGAAATAAAAGATGGTGTCATAGCCGCTGAAAAGCGGGCTTATGAGAAGCACACTAATAATGCACTTAATGTTAGCTGTCTCATGCTTGCCACAATGAACTCTGAGCTTTAGAAGCAATATAAGAATACAGATGCTTACAATATGATTGTGGGGCTCTGTGGCATGTTTGAGAACCAAGCTAGGGCTGAGAGGTACAACACCTCAAAGTCCTTGTTTGCGTCCAGGTTGGCAAAAGGTCGCCTAGTCAGTCCTCATGTGATCAAGATAATTGGTTACAATGAGAGTCTAGAAAAGCTTGGTATTTCCCTTATCCCAGAGTTGGCTACTGATGTGATTCTCCAGTCGCTCCCTATGAGCTTCGAGCCATTCATTCTAAACTTCCATATGAATAGCATGGAGAAAAGCATGGCTTAATTGCATGGGATGCTAAGGACTTCTGAGAAAAACATTAAGAAAAGCTCTAGTCATGTGATGACAGTTCAGAAGGATAGTAAGAAGAGAAAGTACAAGGCCAAGGCTAAGACTTCAGATGAGATCTCAAGCTCTAAACCTAAACCTATTGGAAAGTCCAAGGCTGGCCCTGCTAGTATTAATGCTTGCCACCACTGCCATAAGCCTCGTCATTAGCAGAGGAACTGCAAGCTATACTTGAAAGAACTCAAGAAGAAGAAGGAAAGTGAGACTTCCACTTCAGGTATAAATGTTATTGAAATTAATCTTACTACTGGTCCTAATAATTCATGGGTATTTGATACTGGTGCGATGATTCATACTTGCAAACATTGCAGGGACTAAGAAGGACTAGAAATATTGCAAGAGGCGAGGTGGATATTCGTGTTGGCAATGGAGCAATGATTGATGCGCTGGTTGTTGGCACTTACCCCTTATCACTACCCTCAAGATTAGTTTTGGAATTGAATAATTGTTATTATGTTCCAGCCTTAGGCAGAAACATTATTTCTTCATCATGTTTGGAAGAAGATAATGGTTTTGAAGTCATAGTAAAGAACAAATGTTGTTCGATTTTATTTGAATGATATGGTCTATGGTATTTGTCCATTGGTGAATGTATTACATATTCTAGATCTTGAGGATGTCCCAGTCTATAATATTAATGCGATGAAGTCTTAGCTTAATGATTTGAATTCCACTTTAGGTCATAAAAATGAGAAGTGCATGCAGAGGCTCCATAAACATGGTCTCCTAGCTTCATTTGATATCGAATCATTTGATACAGGCGAATCTTGGCAAGATGACTAAAACGCCTTTTCACTGGTCAAAGTGAGAGGACAAATGAAATTGTTGGCCCTTGTATATACAAATGTATGTGAACCAATGAGTTCCATACACAGAGGTGGTTTTCAGTACTTCATTACTTTCACCGACGATTTTAGTAGATATTGTTACATCTACTTAATGAGGCATAAGTCCGAATCCTTTGAAAAGTTCAAGGATTTCCAGAATGAGATACAAAATAAAATGGGCAAGATAATTAAATTTCTATGATCGGATCGTGGAGGTGAATATTTGAGCCATGAGTTTGGTGATCATCTAAAGCAATGTGGAATCATTCCATAGTGGACTCTACCAGGAATGCCTCGATGGAATGAGGTATCTGAATGGAGGAACCAAACCTTTTTAGACATGGTCCGATCCATGATGAGCCAATCTAATCATCTATTGTCCTTCTAGGGATACGCTCTAAAAACTGTTGTGTTTACATTAAACAGGGTTCCATCTAAAGCTATAGAGAAGACACCATATGCGATATCGACCGAGAAGTGTCCCGGGTTGTCTTTCCTTAAGATCTAGGGTTGTGAGACCTATGTAAAATGTTTGATGTCCGATAAGCTCACTCCCAGATAAATGCTTCTTTGTGAGGTATCCTAGGGAAACCAGAAGATATTATTTTTATAACTGGAAAGAAGGGAAAGTGTTTGTCGCTCAAAATGGTGTCTTTCTGGAGAAAGAATTTCTCTAAAAGAGAGTTAGTGGGAGCACGGTGCAACTCGAAGAAATTCGGGAAACACCAGAAAGCGTTTCAGCTTCTACTGGATCTCAATTGGATGTATAAGATGTCGGGGAACATGTTGGCTATGCTAGTCTAAAAACAAAATTTTTCTATAGTATTCACCCAGGAAACCATGTAAGTAGCAGATCATATATCGTTACCACTCGATGCGCAGTGCAGCGAAAGAAGAGTTGGAGTAGAGTGATCCAACGTCGTGCGCATCAAACTCCTCGAGCAGCTTCTCAATCAGATCCGCGACCAACCCTGTGCAGGTGGTCACGCTCCTCGACCAGCTCCGAGTAGGTGGTCGTGCTTCTCGACCAATTCCTCGAGCAGGTCTATTGTGTCCTCGACCAACTTCGAGCAAGTGGTCATATTTCTCGATCAGTTCCTCAACCAGGTCTGTCGCGTCATCGACCAACTCCGAGCAGATATGTCGACCAGCCGGATAGAAGCATCGCAATCTTCACGCTGAGGAGATCAGTACCGCAATAGCAGCAACACCTCTACGGTATCCACACGTACTAGGCAAGATCGCTGAGTGCTGATGTGCTAGCACCACGTGCGCGGCTAGGGTTTTGGGAGATCATGTGAAGGGTTGCGGCTAGGGTTTCGGAGTGGCTCACCTCTACACGCCCCACCCCATGCCTCTCCTTATATAGAGCTCGCTAATGGGCTCCCACATTGGAAGCCCTTTAGGACTCTAACACCTCATGGATCACAATTCAATCAAACACATATACGAATCCAATTCGTATGTTTTGTTCTAACTCATTAAGTGTGTGACCCGTTAGGTTCATGTACAGACGGCTATGACTCAGAAACTCTTTCCAAACCGAAATCAATAGCAATTTCTAGCAGGATATGTTGACATCTAAGTATACACAAAGATCATATCAGCTGAACCTTGATATACACATGCAGTGATCCCTTTGCCTCACGATACCAGTCGAGCTCAAGGAGAGAAATGTGCCACCCTTGTGATAGCTCGACCATTCACTCGATCAAGTAGTGGATTCATCATGATTAACTCTTTAATCATATTGACATGGTCATGCACTATTTCAATAAAACTACCTCGAGGGGCCCAAAGATATCTCTCCCATTATCAAGGAGGGGCAAATTCCATCTTGATCGCTCACACCCCATGACATGTTTCATGATAAACCCAAATACTACCTTTATAACTACCCAGTTACGGAATAGCGTTTGATCGCCCCAAAGTATGCCAATACACATTCTAGAAATCAATGATGATCTCAGGTCTAAAGATCCTACATGTACACCATCTGAGATAACAATCGATGACACATCATAAATAACAATCCTAGCAGTATCTCAAGATGGGTCTATCTAGTATCATGTTCTCTAACATAAATGTCCACATTATTGACCTGATATCTCTATACCTATGATCCATAAAATATGATCATCAGTCAATACATGTGCCGGTCTTATGAATCATCGCAATGATACGTGACTAGGGATCAATTTAGAATAATATCATGAAACAAACAAAGAGTTCCATGAACAAGTCACATACTTAACAATCAATGTCAATGATAGTCATTCTTGAAATAACACATTATTCAAAAGTACATAAACATAGACATGATACAATGATCTCTATGATTGCCTCTAGGGCATATCACATTCAATCTCCCACCTACACTAGAGTCAATCATGTAAGTATCTAATACTCATAGCTCTCATGTGCGCCTCATGCTTGGGTCGCGGGAGTGGTTTTGTCAACAGATCAGAAATATTCAAATCTGTGTACACCTTGCATATCTTCACGTCACCCTAATCTAAAATCTCTCGAATAAGGTGATAGCGCCGCAATATATGTTTGGACTTTTAGTATGACCTAGGTTCTTTGACTTGTGCAATGGCTACACTATTATCACAATATAGATCCATTGGACTAGAAGCACTAGGCACCACACATGACTCAGAAACAAACTTTCTGATCCAAACTGCCTCCTTTGCATTTTTAGAAGCTATGATATACTCGGCCTCAGTCGTGGAATTGGCTTCTGTTTCTTGCTTGAAACTCTTCCAACTCACTGCTCCTCCATTGAGGCAAAACACAAAACTATTGCGATTTTGAATCCTCCTTGTCGGTTTCAAAGCTAGCATCACTGTAACCATTTACAACGAGCTCCTCCTCACCTCCACAGACTAGGAACATATCCACAGTTCTTCTCAAGTATTTTAGGATATTCTTTAGTGTTACCCAGTGACCATCACCCGAGTTTGATTGGTATCTACTTGCAACACTTAGAGCATATGAGACATCTGTGCGTGTACAAAGTATGGCATACATGATAGACCTGATAGCGGAAGCTTACGGGATCACACTCATCCTTTCGAGCTCATTAGTGGTCAAAGGACACTAAATCTTGCTGAGAGTGATGCCATGTGACATTGGCAAGAAACCTTTCTTGGAATCCTGCATATTGAACCTTTTCAATACCTTGTCGATCTATGTACTCTAGCTTAATCCGATTATCCCTCTCGACCTATCTCTATAGATCTTTATGCCCAATATGTATGCTACCTCTCCTAGATCTTTCAATGAGAAATTCTTTCACAACGAAGATTTAACATCATCAAGCATTGCAATATCATTCCCGATCAACAATATGTCATCTACATATAAGACCAGAAATACAAGTGCACTCTCATTATCCTTTTTGTAAACACAAGGCTATTCTTCATTCTTAATGAAACCAAACCCTTTGACCACTTCATCAAAATGAAGATTCCAACTCTGAAAAGTTTGCTTTAGCCCATAGATGGTCTTTTGCAGCTTGCATATCTTCCTAGCATTTCTGAGATCGACAAAACCTTCAGGCTGTGTTATGTACACATACTCACTTAGGTTTCCATTGAGGAAAGCCGTTTTGACATCCCTTTGCCATATCTCATAGTAATAATATGCGGTAATTGCTAGGATGATCCGAATAGACATTAGCATTGCGACAGGTGAAAATGTTTCATCATAATCAACTCCTTGAATTTTCTTGAAACCTTTCGCCATCAATCGTGCCTTATAGATATGAACATTTCCATCAACGTCTATCTTCTTCTTAAAAACCCATTTGCACTCAACTGGTTTAACACCATCAGGTGGGTGAACCAAGTTCCAAACTTGATTATCATGCATGGATTCTATCTCGGATCTCATGGCTCCAAATAATCTCTTAGAGTCCGGTCCCATCACCGCTTCCGAGTAGGTCTTAGGTTCATTATTGTCCAACAATAATATATCACGCTACTTCGTGGTTAGGAACATAAACCTCTCAGGTGCGTGACTGACCCTTTCTGACTGACATGGGGCTGATGTCTCCACAACATGTTCTGCAACATCCAGTTATGGTCCAGTAGGAGCTGAAATATTTTTTGATGGTTCTCGAATCTTTTTGAGTTGCACCGTGCTCCCACTAACATTCCTCGAGAGAAACTCTTTCTCTAGAAAGACACCATTCCAGGCGACAAACACTTTGCCTTCTTCCCGTTATAGAAATAATATCCTTTGGTTTTCCTAGGATACCCCACAAAGAAGCACTTATCAGATTTAGGAGTGAGCTTATTAGACGTCAAACATTTTACATAGGCCTCACAACCCCATATCTTAAGGAAAAACAACTTGAGACGCTTCTCGGTCCATATCTCATATGGTGTCTTCTCTATAGCTTTAGATGGATCCCTATTTAAAGTGAACGCAGCAGTTTCTAGAGTGTATCTCCAGAAGGATAATGGAAGATAAGATTGGCTCATCATGGACCAGACCATGTCCAACAAAGCCTGGTTCCTCCATTCGAACACTCCATTCCGTTAAGGCGTATCTGGCGGAGTCAACTGTGGAACAATTCCCCATAGTTTTAGATGTTTACCAAATTCATGGCTCAAATACTCACCTTCATGATCAGATCATAGAAATTTAATTGTCTTACCAAGTTGATTTTGTACTTCATTCTGAAACTCAAACTTTTCGAAGGACTCAGACTTGTGCCTCATTAGGTAGATGTAACCATATCTACTAAAGTCATCGATAAAAGTGATGAATTACTGAAAACCACCTCTAGCGATAGAGCTCATTGATCCACATACATCCGTATGTACAAGGGCCAACAACTCACTCGACTTCTCTCCGTGATGGGTGAAAGGCGCCTTAGTCATCTTGCCAAGTAAACAAGATTCACATGTATCAAATGATTCAAAATCAAATGAATCCAGAAGACCATCTTTATGGAGTCTCTGCACGTGCTTCTCATTTATATAACCTAAGAGACAATACCAAATAAAAGTGGGATTCAAATCATTAAGCTGAGGCTTCTTCATATTAACTTCATAGACAGGGACATCCTCAAGATCTAGAATATATAATCCATTCACCAATGGACAATTACCATAGAGCATAGCATTCAAATAAATCTAACAACACTTGTTCTTTATTATGAATTCATATCCATCTTCTTCCAAACATGAATAAGAGATAATGTTTTTACCCAAGGCAGGAATGTAATAACAACTATTTAATTCCAAAACTAATACTAAGGGTAGCGATAAGGAATAAATACCGACAACCAACATAGCAACTTTTGCACCATTGCTGACACGAGCATCCATCTCGCCTCTCGCACACTTCCTAGTCCTTTTCAGTCACTACAATGATTTGCAAGTATGAATCATCGATCTAGTATCAAATACCTATGAATCATTAGGGCGAGTAGCAAGATTAATTTCAATAACATTTATACCTAAAGTGGAAGTCTTACTTCCCTTCTTCTTGAGTTCTTCCAAGTATAGCTCGTAGTTCCTCCATCAATAGCCAGGCTTATGGCAGTGGTGGCAAGCATCAGAAGCAGCAAGGCCAACCTTGGACTTTCCAACAGGTTTAGGCTTTGAACTCGAGATCTCATCTGATGCTTTAGTCTTAGCCTTGCGCTTTCTCTTATTGCTATCCTTCTAAACCATCATCCTCTAACTAGAGCTTTTCTTAATGCTTTCCTCAACAGTCTTAAGCATCCCATGCAATTCAGCCATGCTCTTCTCCATGCTATTCATACGGAAATTCAAAATGAATAGCTCGAAGCTCGCAGGGAGCGACTGGAGAATCACATCCGTAGCCAACTCATAGCTAAGGGGAAAACTAAGTTTTTCCAGGCTCTTAATGTAACCAATCATCCTGATCACATGAGGACTAACCGGACTTCCTTCTGTAAACCTGGACGCAAACAAGGACATGGAGGTGTTGAACCTCTTGGCCCTAGCTTGGTTCTCAAACATACCTCAGAGTCCCACAATTATATCATGGGCATCCGTGTTCTCATAATGCTTCTAAAGCTCAGAGGACATGGTGGCAAGCATGAGACAGCTAAGATCAAATGAATTGTTGGTTGGCTTCTTGTAAGCCCTCCGATCAGCGGCAGATGCATTATCAGCTAGTTCATCAGGATAGGGAACCTCTAGAACATACTCCTTTTTCTCTTGTTTGAGAACAATTCTCATATTTCTATACCAATCAATAAAGTTTATTCCCGAAAGCTTTTCTTTTTCAAGAATCAAACTCAAATTAAATATGGAATTGACGTTACAATCGGTGCTATGATCAACAATGGAAAATAAACATGCAAAGTTTAGCACTATGTTTATGTAAATCTTTCATTAAGCAATTTAACAAAAGATACTCCTATTATATGAAACCACCTCCCTCTAACGACATATAATGGGTCAAGATCCATATTCAACTAAGTTCTAGTGAGGTTTGGCATCACTGCTAGAATCCTAGTGACATAGGTAAGCAACACTTTGCTAATCATATCGTATATGACTCTTGTTTGTTGTGTGACATCCAATGCCTCGGCGCCCAACACCATGCCCTAAAGCCCAAAATCATTTTGATAGCTTTGTTAAGTAAACCAACACTATACGTGTGGATGTCCGTCATCCATCCTAACTAGTTAAGATAAATGATAGCACCCTATTTTGACAGACATACCAAACAATGATCAAAACCTATGTAGGTGTAGCTATTGGAAGGGAATCAATTACTCTTAATTTTTCTATGGAAAACTATTCTATCATGTAAACATATCCATCTCATATGAACATGAAAAATAGCATGACAAGAACATAGATAAATATCACAAGCAATCATATTTATTGTGATATAGTATGGCCCCTTCACATGTTGATAGCCATCGCCATGGTCCCTGGCCTCCAGGTCATCACGCTTCAAGTCTCCATGATCATGTACTAGGCTATTACACCTAATAGCACTAGTCAAATTACATGAGAAAAGGAAGCAACACAGGTCGGCACGTGTGCCATTATACAATAACATGATAGTCTTTGGTTGTAATTAACCATGACACGTAGGCCATAAAAATTACACGCATGCATCATATAGACATAAAGGTCATACTATTTACATCATTTCATGCAAAAACAAGTAAAGCGCAGAATTGAATTCTAACGGTGCGATGTGAACATGTTATCCTTAAAGGCCCTAGGCTTGGACAGCACGACGTTTTTGAGTGATTCAGAATGCCTCAATTTCCATTGGATCAATCATATTGATCATCGCAACCTCGATCTACTGTTCTTCCAACCATGCAATAGCGCCTGCTGTTAGCCCCGATGGTGATTCCAACCGGTAGGGGCATGTCGCATGCACGGCCAAGTGGGAGATTGAGCTAACCTTTTGGCCCTATGGTTTCATCGACACACATCTCATCCGACCCCTATTTCACCAAACTATGCATCGAGCGATCCATCATATGAACCAATCACAAGAACAATAATAGATCCAATCTATTACTACTGCATATCACATATATGTACCCGATCTAGATAAAAAACTATGCATGTAGTCTCTGATACAACTGTTGGGGAACGGTTAGCTACGCTCGCCTAAAAACAAAATTTTTCTACCGCATTCACCAAGAAAACCATGCAAGTAAGAGATCTTAGATCATTACCACTTGACGCGCAATGCAGCAGATGAAGAGTTGGAGTAGATCGATCCAATGTCATGCGCATCAAACTCCTCGAGCAGCTTCTATATCAGATCTGCTACCAACCCCGTGCAAGAGGTCACACTCCTCAACCAGCTTCGAGCAGGTGGTCCTGCTTCTCGACCAGTTCCTCAAGCAGGTCTATTGCATCATCAACCAATTCCGAGCAGGTGAACTTCTTGACCAGTTCCTCAACCAGGTCTGTCGCGTCATTAACCAACTCTGAGCAAATATGTCGACTAGCCGAGTAGGTCCTCGACTAACCGGAAAGAAGTGTCACAATCTTCGTGCCGAGGAGATTAGCACCGCAATAGCAGCGGTGCCTCTATAGTATCCACACATACTGGGCAGGATAACTAAGTGCCGATGTGCTAGCACCGGACGCGTGGCTAGGGTTTTGGGAGATCATGTGGAGGGTTGTGGCTAGGGTTTCAGAGTGTCTCACCTCTTTAATCATGGTTAACTCTTTAATCATATTGGCATGGCCATTTCCTATTTCAATCCAACTATTTCGAGGGGCCCAGAGATATCTCTCCCGTTATCAAGGAGGGGCAAATTCCATCTTGATCGCTCACACTCGATGACATGTTTCATGAAAAATTTAAAAACTACTTTTATGACTACCCAGTTACGGAATAGCGTTTGGCAGCCTCAAAGTATGTCATTGCACATTCTAGGAATCAATGACGTTCTCAGGTCTAAGGATCTTGCAGGTACACCATCTGAGATAACAATTGATGACACATCATAAATAACAATCCTAATAGTATCTCAAGGTGGGTATATCCAACATCATGTTCTCTAACATAAATGTCCACATTATTGATCTGGTATATTCGTACCTATGATCCGTAAAACATGATCATCAGTCAATAAATGTGCTGGTCTTATGAATTATCACAATGATACATGACTAGGGATCAATTTAGAATAACATCATCATACAATCAAAGAGTTCCATGAACAAGTCAAATAGTTACAATCAATGTAAATCATAGTCATTCTTGGCATAATCCATTATTCAAAAGTACATAAATATATACATGATACAGTCATCTCTATGATTGCCTCTAGGACATATCACCTTCACAAGATGTTGTAGAACTTGTTGTTGAGCCACCAACCCCACGTAGGTCTAAAAGGGCATGTCACGCAACTGAATGGTTCACGCTCCTAACCACAGGACAGTGTGATATATTATTGTTGGACAATGATGAGCCTAAGAACTATAAGGAAGCAATGGTAGAACTAGACTCTGAGAAATGGCTTGGAGCTATGAGATCTGAATTAGAATCCATGCAAGAGAATCAAGTTTGGAACTTGGTTGATCCACCTGATGGCATTAAAACTATTGAGTGTAATTGGGTTTTTAAGAAAAGGATAGACGTTGATGGAAATGTTCACATCTATAAGGCACGATTAGTGGCAAAAGGTTTCAAGCAAATTCAAGGTATTGATTATGATGAAACATGTGTCTGTCGCAATGATGAAGTCTATCCAGATCATGCTAGCGATTGCCGCATATTATGACTATGAGATGTTGCAAATGGATGTCAAAATGGTTTTCCTTAATGGAAACATAAGTGGGGATGTGTACATGACACAACTGAAGGTTTTGTTGATCCAAAAAATAATAGAAAGATATGCAAGATGCAAAAGTCTATATATGGGCAAAAGCAAGCTTCTCGGAGTTGGAATCTTTGTTTGGATGAAGAGGTCAAAGGGTTTGGTTTCATCAAGAATGAAGAAGAGCCTTGTGTTCAGAAAAAGGGTAGTGGGAGCGCACTTGTGTTTCTGGTCTTATCTGTAGATGATATATTGTTGATTGGGAATGATATTTCAGTGCTTGATGCTGTCAAATCTTCGTTGTGAAGGAGTTTCTCAATGAAGAATTTAGGAGAGGCAGCATACATATTGGGTATAAGGATATATAGAGATAGATCGAAAAGGCTAATTGGATTAACCCAAAGTACTTACATCGATAAGGTATTGAAATGGTTCAATATGTAGGATTCCAAGAAAGGTTTTCTGCCAATATCACATGGTATTAGTCTTAGCAAGAGTCAGTGTCCCACAACACCTGATCGGTAGGACAAGATGAGTGTGATCCCATATGCTTCGGATATTGGATCCATCATGTATGTCATTCTTTGTACACTTCCAGATGTCTCATATGCTCTGAGTGTTGCTAGCAGATACCGATCAAACCTAGGTGAAACTCACTAGGTAGCAACTAAGAATATCCTGAAGTACTTCAGAAGAACTAAGGACATGTTCCTGGTCTATGGAGGTGAAGATGAGCTCATTGTAAATGGTTACACTGATGCTAGCTTCAAAACCAACACGAACAATTTTAGATCATAGTCTGAATTTGCATTTTGCCTTAATGGAGGTGCGGTGAGTTGGAAGAGCTCCAAACAAGAAATGATTGCTGATTCAAAGAAGGAGGTCAAGTACATAGCAACTTCTAAAGTTGTAAAAAGTGTCTGTTTGGATTAGAAAATTTGTTTCTAAGTTAGGTGTGATCTCATGTGCGTCTAGTCCAATGAACCTCTATTGTGATAATAGTGGAGCTATTGCACAAGCCAAGCAGCCTAGGTCGCACCAGAAGTCCAACCACGTACTACGACACTATCACCTTATCCAAGAGATAATAGATTGAGGTGATGCAATGATACGCAAGGTGCACACGGATTCGAACATTGCTGATCTGTTGATGAATCCTCTCTCGCAGCCCATCGATACTTGCATGATTGAGTCTAGTGCATGTGGGAGATTGTATCATGTCTATGTTCATGTGCTAATAAATAATCATTTATTTTGTTCTTGAATAATTATCATTTACATTAATTAGCAAGTATGTGATTTGTTTGTGAAACTCATTGTTTTATTATGATGTTACTCTAAATGATCCCTAATCTCATATCATTATGTGGGACAATAATGATTCATAGATTAACACATTGACTGATAGATGATCATATTTCATAGATCATAGATATAGAGATATCAAATCAATAACGTGGACACATGTTAGAGAATATGGTGTCGGATTGACCCACCTTGAGACACTGCTGAGATGTTATTTATTGTGACATCTGTTATAGTCCAAATGGTGTAACTTCAGGATCCTTAGACCTGAGATCGTCATTGATTCTCAAGTTGTGTAGTAGCACACTTAGGGGTTGCCAAATG
The DNA here is from genome assembly GCF_958298935.1 of Phragmites australis. Classification (NCBI taxonomy): domain Eukaryota; kingdom Viridiplantae; phylum Streptophyta; class Magnoliopsida; order Poales; family Poaceae; genus Phragmites; species Phragmites australis. Next base: position 25,516,993 of record NC_084941.1, on the reverse strand, counting down.
CTACTCTGTAAATAGGTAGTTTAAAGGTAGCTTTCGGGTATGCTAATGAAACATGTTGTGGGATATGAGCGATCAAGATGGAACTTGCCCCTCCTAGATAACATGAGAGATATCTCTGGACCCCTCAATGTGGATGGATAAATAAAGTGCATGGCCATACCAATGTGATTAAAGAGTTACTCACGAGATAGTAATCCACTACAAGAACGAGTGAATGGTCGAGCTATCACAAGGATGATACATTTCTTTCATTGAGCTTGACTGATATCATGAAGCAAAGGGATTGATGTATGTGTATATCAAGATTCTACCGATGTGATCTTTTTGTATGTTCGAGAGTCAATATGTCCTGCTAGGTGCTGCAATTGACTTGTGGTTCGGAAAGGGTTTCCAGGTATGGCCATGCACACATGAACCTAATGGGTCGCATAATTAACAGGTTGTAACATTGAGTTACTTGCATAATTGACTCTAGTGCAAGTGGAATATTGTTGATGATATGTCCTAGAGGAATCATCAATCCATACGTGGGTTTGATTGGATTCTGATGCATGAGAAATTGGAGTCATAATGGACCACCAGCGTGGAAGGCCCATTAGCCCATTATCTGCCACCCCCTCCTGACCTCCCTCGAAACTCTAGCCATGCACGGTGCTAGCACACCGGCGTATAGCATTTTATCCATGTACTTGTGGATACCATGGAGGCACTGCTGCCATTGCGGTGCTCATCTTTTCTGCGTGAAGATCGCAACCACGCTGATCTATGTTGGTCGAGGAGCACGACCATGCTGCTCGGAGCCTGGTTGACAACATCGACTACTCCTCTTCGTGGTCATGGAGGTAGTTGATGACATTGCCTATTTCCTCTTCATGGTCATGGAGCTAGTCGACGAGATCGATTATTTCCTCTTCGTGGTTGACAACACGCATGACTCTTCTTCCATTGCGCTGCGCGTCTAGTGGTAACGATCTATGATTCTCTACTCGCGTGATTTCCTGGTTAAACATGGTAGAGTTTTTTATTCAAGCTAGTGTAGCCTACCCATTCCCTAACACAACAGCCGTGACTGGATACCGTCCGGGAGCAATAGCCTTGGTGGCTGCTCCAATGTGGACTAAAGGTGGTGTTTATACCATTGATACTACGGGATAGAAATTCCTTGTGCCGAGTTTGCTCTCTCTACTTTCTTTACATTTCCACATTTACATACTTGCAATTTACCAATGCATATTTACTTTTTTAGAGTAGTTTGCTAGGATTGGCTATATGTTGCAAACCCTTTTTAACGGTAGAGTAGACACACTAGATAAACCTATAGCACATTTAGATAAAAGTTGATATAGATATATCTTGTACAATTTTAAATGTCCTAATTCATACTCTGTTGGAACGTCACCGATCCTTTTTATATGTAGATAGTTTATGATTTATCTCTAAAAATTATTTATGTAGTAGTGGTTCCACCACCGTGTTCGTTAAGGGAGACATGCATGTTGCTGGGCCCCCGCCCCGAGTTCACCATTGAAGCCACAGGGTCAGCCGTCGGGGATGGTCGATGTGCTCGACCCAGCTTCCGTCGACAGCAGTTTCTGGTGTGCAACAATGCTTCTGAGGGCAACAGATGGTTTTGAATAACTCAATCTGTCCCCAGCATGACGATAAAAACAGGCTATATGCTTTCCGTAATCTGCCTCGTTCCCTTTTTCTGATTGCATGACAATGAATCCTAACGGACCAAGAAGGCTCTTACAGTTGGATGTAGCGGTGAAGGATTCCTTATTCATTCCTTTTTTTATTGCCCGTTCCCTTTTTTATTGCATGGCGCGTAATTGTGATGGACCGAAACTCTTTTAGTTGGATAAGCAGCGTGACGGATTTCATGCCTCTATCATTGATAAAAATCTACACCGTTGAAAATTTAGGTCTATCTATTATCTTAATAATCCAGAGAAAAAGGAGCCAAGATATTCACTTTTAAGGACATAAAATTACTACATTAATTAAAAAAGATCTAGATCACTTATTATTATGAACATTAATGGTCTGAAATAAACCAAAGAATTCATATAAAATACGATTAATATATAGCAAAATTCGAAATTAAAAATTATGAAAAAATAGCAGTTTGATTTCCATATGGTTTGGAAAGAAAAATATATAAATAAAGAGTTAAAGTAAAATAAAATGAATACTAATTGAAATTGAGGTTAGAATAAAAAACAAATATCTAAATAAAGAGTACATGTAAAATACAATTAATTAAATGTTATTATGATAAAATATTGCAGCGAGACGAACTACGCTATTAGTGTGGGCCACCTTGCTAGTTAGATAGATGACCAGATCTTTGTAGTTAACGTTAGAGATTTTTCAGATTATGCGATTAGTATAGGTATAGACTTCACTTAGGTAAAGAATTGGATGCTGAAATAAAAGTGACCACGAATATAATACCTGGCTGGTGTCTCCAGCTTTCTTGCAGATAACAAAAGAGCTTTAAACAGGTACCGATCGGCCAGCTCGATCAGATGGACCAGCTGCTTCCTGTAGAATCTGCAAAATGATGGATGGATGCGGTCTTCTCTTTTGGGACCAACTGTTTTCTAGATATTGCTAACAAAAGGACAGGATTCGTTTCTTTTGGAATTATGTCTTGAAGGTGATAAAAAAAGCCTTGTGTTCTTTTTTCTTTGGTGCAGAGATTAAAGCAATATGCCCGTATCATTTGGACCGTTTGGTAGGAGAACAAGAAAATAAGAGGAGAATCAATACCAATGAATGACCAACCACAATGATGTCACGTGAACCTGCGTAAGCAACATCTTTCGATTTACACCACAGCGTGCACCACGCAATCCCAATTTATTCTCCCTTTTTCTCTCCCTTTTTTAGATAATGGAAAGAATTTCTAGTCTTTGCATAGCTAGGGTGCACACAGCAGCAGTTTAATAATAAGTACATCGTTGTAGCATAATGCTACATCAATATGAATCTGCGACAACACAAAAAAACTCCATCCATCACATACCCTATTACTAAATGGTCCAAATGATAGGGGCGCATTGCTTTACTCTTTGCGCAAAGAATTCACTACCATGAAAACTATGTTTAGATGCGGGTGGTAACCTATTTTCAGAGTCGTTTAGTCTACCCGTCTGTGATTAAATGCCTATAAAAATAGATAATTTACACAGGTGTAAAAGAGACCATATGTATATAAATGACTAAATAACTTCAAATAAAAAACTTTTAAACTACAAAGTTATGGATCTTGTCTAGAGATACAATTTTAATATAAAGTTTGTCCTCATCCGACTTCGTATGAAAAAATTATGAATTTTTTAAGATAAATTGTCACATATTTCTACAACCGGTTCGTATAATAAACCATCTCTAGAAATGATCATATATTATTGCATGCGGTTCCTTAGGAGTGACATTTATTATAAAAAATTCATTACTTTTTTCATACGAAGTCGGATGAGGATAAACAATATATCAAAATTTGTAGCCCTAAACAAGATCTACAACTTTGTAGTTGAAAAGTTTTTCATTTTAAGTCATTTAGATATTTAAATAATCATTTAAAGTTTCAAATAATTATTTGGATATTTAAATGAGTTCAAATGAAAAAATTCAACTACAAAGTTGTATATCTCGTCGACGGCTACAATTTTTAAAGAGTTTTTTCTCATCCAACTGCATATGAAAAAGTTATGATTTTTTTAATAAATGATCATTTTCAGAGGCAGTTTACATAAAGAATCACCTCTTGAAATGACCTTTTACACAAATTGTTTCTTATATGAACTGTATGTGATAATCATCCATTATGAAAGGCAGTTTACATAAGGAACCACCGTGAAAATTAATTTTCACAGGTAATCTGTAATCGCAGGGGACTCTTGCCAACTACTTAGACGGTTTTTCAAATGAAGAATTTAGGAGAGGCACCATACATATTGGGCATAAGGAAAAAGAAAAATCGTTGGTGTTGAGAATGTTGTCGACGTCGAAGACTGCAACAAATTCAAAGACCTGCCTCCTTTTGGAGAGAATGTCGAACTACCTCTCATTGATGACACTGCGGAAGCTACCTACATACGCCGCGACCATAACGAAGCATTAATTGTTCAAAGAAAGCAGCTTTCATGTATTTGGTGAAATTTGAATAATATTTAGGTTAAGCTTTATTTTGTATTAAGGACATGTATAGGTGATGTAATAATATGCTTTAATTTATATCGAGTGCATATTGAATTTTTCTAGAATTTTTTTTCAACATAAAACAAGTTAAAAAGATTTTATAAAATTTATTGGCAATTTTCTAGAATTAAAACTAATTTTATATGCAACAAAGCACATTATAAGAATTAATTTGCTGAGAAAACTTGTATCAGTGCCGGTTCTATGTAGTAACCGGCACTGATACTTCAACTATCAGTGCCGGTTGTACATATAACCGGCATTGATACTTCAACCATCAGTGCCGGTTGTATTTTCTAACCGGCACTGATACGTCTCCTATATTTATTACTAACACTTAGCCGTATCCTCGTTCCTCTATTCACCCTAGCGTTGCCTTCCTCGTTCGCTTCAGTCACCCGAGCCCTGACGCGCCGCCGCCTCCTCCCGACGCCACCCCAACGCGCCGCCGCCTCCTCCTCACGCAGCCTCCTCCGGACACCGCCCCGACACGCCGCCGCCTCCTCCCGATGCCGATTTGTCCCCAGAGCCCTCGCCGCCGTCACCCCCCACGGAGTAGTCCCTTCGCTGGACCACCGGTGAGCTGAGAATTTATTTGCAATATTTAGGTTTGTAAAATTGTTGATTAAAAGTTCATTGTGGAGAGCTGTGATTTAGTATATCATGGTTGAAAATCTGTCTTGTAAATTATGGTCTGTAAACTGGGGTTCACGAATCACTATATACTTCGGTTTGTGCTCTGATTTGTAAACAATAAATTGTTGTCAATTCCATGCTATGGTATATTCAGTTGGGATGTTGAAGTGAGCATGCCACCAGACACTGCTCATTGTTCAGTGAGCTGCAGAATTAATAATGTCTTGGAACTGAAATGTGTACTGCTATTTGTAACAATAAAGTGTTGGAATTTGCTATTACATGGATTCAGTAGTCCTTTAGTAGATGATTAGTAATGGGTTAGTAGATGATCAGTAATTAGTCGGTACATGTTCAATATTGGTCAATAGATGACTTGGAACTGTTTAGTAGCCCTTCAGTAGATACTCAGTAATTAGTCAATAGATGATCAATAAGAGCTGTTCAGTAGTTCCATTAACTATGATTCGGAAAGTGTTGGAATTTTGTATGACTTGGATTCAGTAGTCGTCCTATTTTTAGTAGTTGATCCTTCATGGTTTGGTAGTTGATCCATCATGCTTCACAAGTTTATCCATCTTTTAAGTAGTTTATCCTTCATGCTTCAGTAGTTTGATCATTTATCCTTCAGTAGTCCTTTATGTCCTTCAGTAATCTAGGGTTTGATTGAACAAGTAACCTATTGGCTGTTAGTAGTCAGCTTTTCATGATTTAGTACTTTCTCTTTTGAGTACTTAATTCTTCATGGTTTAGTAGTTTATCTTTCTTACATTGGTACAACATCCTTTCATGATTCGGTAGTTTATTTTTTCAGGGCCCAGTAGTCCAAGATGTAGCAAATTTCTAGCATCCAAGTTATATGAAAATTGTATAAGTAGTTCATCCATTCATGCTTTTCAGTAGTTGATCCTTCAGGCTTCAGTACTTATTTTTAGCATTTTTTCAGAGTTCAATGATTCCGAGCTATAGCAAATTTCAGCACTTTGTTATTCTTTGTAGAATCCAAAATCATATGAAATTGTGTCAGTAATCATCCTATCCTAGTTCAGTAGTAAATTTTTTATCCTCTTCCAAATCTCATGCTTCAATAATTCATCTTGTTCTACTTCAGTAGTCCATCTCATAGCAGAAATAGGTGTCAGAGATGCAGCCTGCCAGGTTTCACTAAGTTGCATCTAATGATCAGTATGTTGAGACAAAGCATGTAGAGTAACTCTCTTCCTTTTGCTTCAGTAGTGAACCAGCAACAGTTACCAACGAATTGGTCTCCTTCATTAGATGACTACTGAAATAGAACATAACCATTTATACACGTGATATTTGGTGCAAACCTGATGCCGCAAATGTTCCATGAAGCACAAAGTAAATTATTTTTTAAGATTCATGATTTGTACACTCCAAAGTAAAATTATGACAGCTAATTTGTGAAGTTTCAGTGGCCAAACTTGTAGAGTGTTTTGCATATTACAGCCAAAATCTATTTTTGCTTGAAGACCGCCTTTCGGATTTTTTATAAAATTGCAACTTTAATTTCTGTTGGGTAAAATTAGGTTACTAAATAAATCTAGGAGAGTGACATTACAATCGAATTCGGCTAGAAGATGACATTGCAAATAGGCAAATTTGTGGAAGAGTCTTCAAAATTGGGTTTAAGGCTACTTATTTATAGCAGCTTGGTTTGTAGCAGCTTGGTTAGTAAAATGTGTTTCTCTAATAGTATATGTATTACTTACTATTTATACTTAATTCTATCTGTTGCATTCTTTATCCTTAAGGTTATATTGTCAAATTTGCTATTTACACTGAATATTTTGATACAGATTAGATCAATGGAAATATTATCTGCATTTTTTTTTATCTCAAACCATGCAATTTTCCAATAATTGGACTAGCTTTGTATATATAGTTTTGTCATTGATTCTAATATGTGCCTTTCATTTGTATATAAAGCTTTGAATATAGCTTTCTATATATAGCTTTGTCATAAAGTGGTATGTCATATGTGTTTTCCTATCCGTTTTAGATGGTTGTAGAACAATAACTAATGGTTCGGCGTGGACCATCGAAAAGATCGATGATATAGTTGTAGACCTAAGGAAGATGGCTAACGAAAGCTTCGATCCCTGTTCGTGCAAGTGCTCTATGGATGTGAACCGGCTTGTACTCCAAATTAAGGAGGTAGTGAGCAGGCTTCAGAAGTTGTCCATTCAATCGGCCGAGGTGCTAGACCGTCAAAATGTTGGCCACCTTGAGGGCGATGATGTGGATTCTAGCGTGGACCCGAACGACGTGGTTCCTTATGACTATGTTGAGGGCGATGATGTTGGCCACATTGAGGGCGATGAGTACTGGTGGTTGCCGAGTGATGATAGTGACGAGTAGTTTGAATGTATAATGCTTGTGTGGACCTGATTATTATGTGTTCTGTACTCTGGCTATGAACACTTGCATAACTAAAACTGATGTATGTTGTACTTATGGACCTGATCAATATGTTGTACTTTTGCATTTTTGTGTGCCTTATACCCTTGCATTTTATAGCATTCGGTTTTAGATTATCTCTAAATCAAGTGATTCTTGTGTCTAAAATGTTGATGTATGAATGACACGTACGAAATTCAACCGCCGTGCACGGCCCCGTCCCGTCCCCCCTCCGATACAAGGTCCCTCAAGTCCGGCTCCAGCATCAGTACATGATGAGCCTGCAAACATAGAGCCTGACCAAACATGGGGCGGTAGTCTGAGGTTGTACTTGAACATGGAACAGTTTGAGTTGGAGATAGCCGATGAGGCTGCGCAGGGCACGGCCGAAGGTGATGCACCGGAGGGTCAGATCGACCCTGATGCTAATGCTCTGGGTGGTGATGAGATGACTGGAGAAGAGAGGAGTGGACGAGCTCCCAGCAGGATGCCTGAGGGACGTTTCATCATCGCGGAGGTCAATGCAGTCGGGGAGCCCACGAGACCAAAAATTATTCTGGACCCGTACAAGACATCAATCGGGTGTCTGGTGAGGGACCATGTCGCAGTCACATACAGAACTTGGAGAGGCAGACGGGATGACATGTGGGTGGTTCCCGAAAACATCAAGGATCTTATGTGGGGCAAGTTGTTGGCAAAGTTTGAGTTCCCTGAAGGATGCAGCATGGCCAAAGCGAAGAGTCGTGCCCTATCAACAATGTCCATCGCGTTCAAGAATTTCAAGGGTAAGGTGTGGAGAAATTATGGCTTGGTGGGCCGGACACCAAAATGGGACCATTATCCGATGGTTCAACCATTCTGGAACGATTTCAGAGAGCACAAGCATTCAGAGGAAGCACAACGACTAAGTGAGATCAACAAAGCCAACTCCCAGAAGAACGTGTACCCCCACAGAACTGGCTCGTGTGGGTACGTGAGGAAATACGACGAGTGGGATGAGATGGAAGAATTGGTAACCCGCAGTGGTGCCACACCTCAGACAGCCCCCTGGATTGAACGAGCGAAGCACTATCTATACGCGAGAGGGGTGACCTTGGCGGCAGATGGCAGTCTGAACTTCAAAAGTGACAGAGAACAGGAAGTGATGCAGAGAATTACAGATGCCCACACCCAGTCTTCCCAAGGCTCTTTCAGGCCGGATAGGGAGAATGACCAGCTAACCTTGGCACTGGGAACCAAGGAGCACCCAGGTCGCACCAGAGGCAAGGGTGTGGTGCCCTAGAAAGAAGGATTCCCAGAATCCGCCGAAAGTTATAGGAGTCGGAAGAGAAGGAGAGAAGAGCTGGAAGACCTGTTGGCTGTAGTGCGACAAGAACTTGTGCAAGAGCGTCAGATGACAGACGCCAAAATCAGAGAAATCAAAGAATCATTTCAGCAAAGAATCAGGCAGTAGCAAGGCGAAGAAAATGTTGTGAGCCCTGGTGGTCGTCGGAGCAGCTGCGCGTCCACGGGGTTTGGAGAAGAAGAATTAGCCCGTTTCCCCGTGGACGACATCACAGAAAGCAAGGTGTGCAAGCTTGTCGTGCCCACTATAAACATTACCATCACGGTGGCTATGGGGCAGGTCGACCAATGCGTCGAAGGCGCTCTCTTGAACGATCTCCCGATACCACGGGGATACGCTAAGGTCCACGTGGACTCCGTGTGAAAGCCGTACCGTAAGCTTGACATGGATTACCCCGGAGAGACGGGTTCCAAGAGCCTCGGATCAAACGTGGGTGGCTTCGTTTTGTGGCACAAGCCCTACATATTGTTTGAAGATGAGACAGACGAGTCGTCTAATGCGGAGTCGGACCAGCACACAGGAGAGATCCAACTCCTCCACGGTCGGCACCAGTGCCACCGTCACCAGGAAGAGATCCAACTCCTATACTGTCGCAGCCACTGCCACCGTCACCGAGAAGAGAGCTGACTCCTCCCCCACGCAAGTCGCCAACAAGAGAGTCAACTCCTCCCCCTCCAAAGTCAGCAACAGTGCCACCAAGGGAGCCAACACCTCCCCCTCCGAAGTCAGCACCAGTGCCTCCAAGAGAGCCGACTCCTCCGAAGTCAGTAACAGTGCCGAAGTCGAGAATTTTTTTAAAAAGCGAGAGCTTGAGAAGAAAAAACCACTCACCGAAGAAATGAAAAAGTTTCTCTTGATGCTGAGCAAACCTGCTGTGGCTAAGCATCAATCAGACTACGAGCGTATCAAAGGAAAGAAATCCTTGAGGCAGGCTTCTATTGATCAGGTACGGGAAGAACAACAACTAGAAAGATTCCTTAAGGATGCCAATATGACAAAAGAGCAATTTTTTAACGAGTTCGTGGCACCCAAAGCAGTCGAGAGATGGCAATTTAAGCTGAGCGAACTATTGGTCGCGCTGGACGAGTGGGCCAAACTGACATATCAACTTCGGAAATTTCATGCGTGGTACATGAATGAGTCGAAGGAGGGTAGGGAAGGTTTCGAGGCCAGAGTCAAGAAACAAGATCTCCTCCACCGGGACAGCAGTATTTTTATATTCTTCGAGGAAATGTATCGACTGTACCAGCATGATGCCCTCGACGTGTCTATCTTGAGTTGTTGGACTCTGTAAGTGTCGTATATGTATAATTCACAATATACATTTCTGTACTATTGTATTGAATCTCTTAACTTATTCCTTGTGTAGAATGGAGGTACAAAGATGCAGGAAGGAGTGCATCATGCATGTGGGATTCATCAACCCATATCTTGTTAACCCGACAATGATGAAATCTACCGACCTAAAGAAAACCGAGGACTATGTATTGAAGTGTCTTCTGGAGCTACAATTGAAGAAATACATACTTTTACCCTACCACTGGGGGTACGTGTTTCTACTCTTTTTGAGCAATACATCGTTAGAAATTAGGACCAACTAACCTATAGTGACATATGTACAGTTTTCACTAGATCCTTCTTGTCATCCAGTCAGATATTAGCAAGATCTTTATTTTCGACTCACAAAATAATCCGAAAGAAACCTACCAACCCGTCATTGACTTGCTACAAAGGTAAAAACCAACCATTTCGTTACTGCTCTTGTAATATTTGATTTGATTGAATCTAAGTCTACTTATGGTAATAATCACACACATACAGAGTGTACCCGCGATACACTAAGAAGAGCGTAGATACAGGCCATACACGAAAGAATGGACAGTCCGACATGGCTTTTCTTGTAGGAAGCAGGGTCTGGACAATAATTTATGTAGTTTTTATGTAATGAAATTCATGCACAACTTCAACACAGAGGATTCGATCCTGCTGAAAGATCCTGAGGTAGGTTGTATACACATTGATGACTAATTTTCAGGTTCGATACGCCAAAATCATATGTATTGATTTATTCAATTCTTGAAATTGCAGATCCTCAAGCTGTCCAAAGAACGTCTCATGCCTCATGAAATCAACGCACTTCAAGAACAACTTGTCGGATTTATCAAAGACGAAATCATCAATCCAACCGGCGAGTTCCATGAAATTGGTTCATCTTTCTCATTACCTTCAACCCATAAAAAAGGACAGAGTTTAGACCCATCGGTTCACAAGAAATCTTAAACTCCATAAGATTATTGTAGTGAAACTTGATAAGTATGCGGTGTATATATATTGTGACGAGCCTTGATGTTTTATAAATAAAATTTATATGTGGTTGTGTATATATGCTGTGATGAAACTTGATATGTATGCGTGTCTATTTCCAGCAACGTCCAAAATTTGAAAATGGCACTGTACTGGCGGCAACCGCTACATTTTTAAAAAAAGGACGGAAAACACCTATCAATACCGGTTGGTAACAAACAACCGGCACTGATAGCACTCATATCAGTGCCGGTTGGTAATACTAACCGGCACTGATAGGTGCACTATCAGTGCCGGTTCTAGATGGCACTGATAGTGATTTTCAGTGCCGTTTCCATACCCGGCATTGATAGTCACTGATTAGCAGTGCCGATTAATCAGTGCCGGTTCATAAGCCGACACTGATCACGTTTTTGAACCGGCACTGATCACCTGTTCTGCAGTAGTGACGGTGCTAGCACACCGGCGTATGACGTTTTATCTATATACTTGTGGATACCATGAAGACGCTGCTGCCATTATGGTGCTCATCTTTATGATGAAACATGTGTCTGTCGCAATGATGAAGTCTATCCAGATCATGCTAGCGATTGCCGCATATTATGACTATGAGATGTTGCAAATGGATGTCAAAATGGTTTTCCTTAATGGAAACATAAGTGGGGATGTGTACATGACACAACTGAAGGTTTTGTTGATCCAAAAAATAATAGAAAGATATGCAAGATGCAAAAGTCTATATATGGGCAAAAGCAAGCTTCTCGGAGTTGGAATCTTTGTTTGGATGAAGAGGTCAAAGGGTTTGGTTTCATCAAGAATGAAGAAGAGCCTTGTGTTCAGAAAAAGGGTAGTGGGAGCGCACTTGTGTTTCTGGTCTTATCTGTAGATGATATATTGTTGATTGGGAATGATATTCCAGTGCTTGATGCTGTCAAATCTTCGTTGTGAAGGAGTTTCTCAATGAAGAATTTAGGAGAGGCAGCATACATATTGGGTATAAGGATATATAGAGATAGATCGAAAAGGCTAATTGGATTAACCCAAAGTACTTACATCGATAAGGTATTGAAATGGTTCAATATGTAGGATTCCAAGAAAGGTTTTCTGCCAATATCACATGGTATTAGTCTTAGCAAGAGTCAGTGTCCCACAACACCTGATCGGTAGGACAAGATGAGTGTGATCCCATATGCTTCGGATATTGGATCCATCATGTATGTCATTCTTTGTACACTTCCAGATGTCTCATATGCTCTGAGTGTTGCTAGCAGATACCGATCAAACCTAGGTGAAACTCACTAGGTAGCAACTAAGAATATCCTGAAGTACTTCAGAAGAACTAAGGACATGTTCCTGGTCTATGGAGGTGAAGATGAGCTCATTGTAAATGGTTACACTGATGCTAGCTTCAAAACCAACACGAACAATTTTAGATCATAGTCTGAATTTGCATTTTGCCTTAATGGAGGTGCGGTGAGTTGGAAGAGCTCCAAACAAGAAATGATTGCTGATTCAAAGATGGAGGTCAAGTACATAGCAACTTCTAAAGTTGTAAAAAGTGTCTGTTTAGATTAGAAAATTTATTTCTAAGTTAGGTGTGATCTCATGTGCGTCTAGTCCAATGAACCTCTATTGTGATAATAGTGGAGCTATTGCACAAGCCAAGCAGCCTAGGTCGCACCAGAAGTCCAACCACGTACTACGACACTATCACCTTATCCAAGAGATAATAGATTGAGGTGATGCAATGATACGCAAGGTGCACACGGATTCGAACATTGCTGATCCGTTGATGAATCCTCTCTCGCAGCCCATCGATACTTGCATGATTGAGTCTAGTGCATGTGGGAGATTGTATCATGTCTATGTTCATGTGCTAATAAATAATCATTTATTTTGTTCTTGAATAATTATCATTTACATTAATTAGCAAGTATGTGATTTGTTTGTGAAACTCATTGTTTTATTATGATGTTACTCTAAATGATCCCTAATCTCATATCATTATGTGGGACAATAATGATTCATAGATTAACACATTGACTGATAGATGATCATATTTCATAGATCATAGATATAGAGATATCAAATCAATAACGTGGACACATGTTAGAGAATATGGTGTCGGATTGACCCACCTTGAGACACTGCTGAGATGTTATTTATTGTGACATCTGTTATAGTCCAAATGGTGTAACTTCAGGATCCTTAGACCTGAGATCGTCATTGATTCTCAAGTTGTGTAGTAGCACACTTAGGGGTTGCCAAATGCTACTCTGTAAATAGGTAGTTTAAAGGTAGCTTTCGGGTATGCTAATGAAACATGTTGTGGGATATGAGCGATCAAGATGGAACTTGCCCCTCCTAGATAACATGAGAGATATCTCTGGACCCCTCAATGTGGATGGATAAATAAAGTGCATGGCCATACCAATGTGATTAAAGAGTTACTCACGAGATAGTAATCCACTACAAGAACGAGTGAATGGTCGAGCTATCACAAGGATGATACATTTCTTTCATTGAGCTTGACTGATATCATGAAGCAAAGGGATTGATGTATGTGTATATCAAGATTCTACCGATGTGATCTTTTTGTATGTTCGAGAGTCAATATGTCCTGCTAGGTGCTGCAATTGACTTGTGGTTCGGAAAGGGTTTCTAGGTATGGCCATGCACACATGAACCTAATGGGTCGCATAATTAACAGGTTGTAACATTGAGTTACTTGCATAATTGACTTTAGTGCAAGTGGAATATTGTTGATGATATGTCCTAGAGGAATCATCAATCCATACGTGGGTTTGATTGGATTCTGATGCATGAGAAATTGGAGTCATAATGGACCACCAGCGTGGAAGGCCCATTAGCCCATTATCTGCCACCCCCTCCTGACCTCCCTCGAAACTCTAGCCATGCACGGTGCTAGCACACCGGCGTATAGCATTTTATCCATGTACTTGTGGATACCATGGAGGCACTGCTGCCATTGCGGTGCTCATCTTTTCGGCGTGAAGATCGCAACCACGCTGATCTATGTTGGTCGAGGAGCACAACCATGCTGCTCGGAGCCTGGTTGACAACATCGACTACTCCTCTTCGTGGTCATGGAGGTAGTTGATGACATTGCCTATTTCCTCTTCATGGTCATGGAGCTAGTCGACGAGATCGATTATTTCCTCTTCGTGGTTGACAACACGCATGACTCTTCTTCCATTGCGCTGCGCGTCTAGTGGTAACGATCTATGATTCTCTACTCGCGTGATTTCCTGGTTAAACATGGTAGAGTTTTTTATTCAAGCTAGTGTAGCCTACCCATTCCCTAACACAACAGCCGTGACTGGATACCGTCCGGGAGCAATAGCCTTGGTGGCTGCTCCAATGTGGACTAAAGGTGGTGTTTATGCCATTGATACTACGGGATAGAAATTCCTTGTGCCGAGTTTGCTCTCTCTACTTTCTTTACATTTCCACATTTACATACTTGCAATTTACCAATGCATATTTACTTTTTTAGAGTAGTTTGCTAGGATTGGCTATATGTTGCAAACCCTTTTTAACGGTAGAGTAGACACACTAGATAAACCTATAGCACATTTAGATAAAAGTTGATATAGATATATCTTGTACAATTTTAAATGTCCTAATTCATACTCTGTTGGAACGTCACCGATCCTTTTTATATGTAGATAGTTTATGATTTATCTCTAAAAATTATTTATGTAGTAGTGGTTCCACCACCGTGTTCGTTAAGGGAGACATGCATGTTGCTGGGCCCCCGCCCCGAGTTCACCATTGAAGCCACAGGGTCAGCCGTCGGGGATGGTCGATGTGCTCGACCCAGCTTCCGTCGACAGCAGTTTCTGGTGTGCAACAATGCTTCTGAGGGCAACAGATGGTTTTGAATAACTCAATCTGTCCCCAGCATGACGATAAAAACAGGCTATATGCTTTCCGTAATCTGCCTCGTTCCCTTTTTCTGATTGCATGACAATGAATCCTAACGGACCAAGAAGGCTCTTACAGTTGGATGTAGCGGTGAAGGATTCCTTATTCATTCCTTTTTTTATTGCCCGTTCCCTTTTTTATTGCATGGCGCGTAATTGTGATGGACCGAAACTCTTTTAGTTGGATAAGCAGCGTGACGGATTTCATGCCTCTATCATTGATAAAAATCTACACCGTTGAAAATTTAGGTCTATCTATTATCTTAATAATCCAGAGAAAAAGGAGCCAAGATATTCACTTTTAAAGACATAAAATTACTACATTAATTAAAAAAGATCTAGATCACTTATTATTATGAACATTAATGGTCTGAAATAAACCAAAGAATTCATATAAAATACGATTAATATATAGCAAAATTCGAAATTAAAAATTATGAAAAAATAGCAGTTTGATTTCCATATGGTTTGGAAAGAAAAATATATAAATAAAGAGTTAAAATAAATAATAATTGAAATTGAGGTTAGAATAGAAAAAAGAAGGATCTATATCAAATATAGCCTTAGAAAAAAAATCAAATTATTATAAAAAACAAATATCTAAATAAAGAGTACATGTAAATTACAATTAATTAAATGTTATTATGATAAAATATTGCAACGAGACTAACTACACTATTAGTGTGGGGCACCTTGCTAGTTAGATAGATGACCAGATCTTTGTAGTTAACGTTAGAGATTTTTCCGATTATGTGATTAGTATAGGTATAGACTTCACTTAGGTAAAGAATTGGATGCTGAAATAAAAGTGACCACGAATATAATACCTGGCTGGTGTCTCCAGCTTTCTTGCAGATAACAAAAGAGCTTTAAACAGGTACCGATCGGCCAGCTCGATCAGATGGACCAGCTGCTTCCTGTAGAATCTGCAAAATGATGGATGGATGCGGTCTTCTCTTTTGGGACCAACTGTTTTCTAGATATTGCTAACAAAAGGACAGGATTCGTTTCTTTTGGAATTATGTCTTGAAGGTGATAAAAAAGCCTTGTGTTCTTTTTTCTTTGGTGCAGAGATTAAAGCAATATGCCCGTATCATTTGGACCGTTTGGTAGGAGAACAAGAAAATAAGAGGAGAATCAATACCAATGAATGACCAACCACAATGATGTCACGTGAACCTGCGTAAGCAACATCTTTCGATTTACACCACAGCGTGCACCACGCAATCCCAATTTATTCTCCCTTTTTCTCTCCCTTTTTTAGATAATGGAAAGAATTTCTAGTCTTTGCATAGCTAGGGTGCACACAGCAGCAGTTTAATAATAAGTACATCGTTGTAGCATAATGCTACATCAATATGAATCTGCGACAACACAAAAAAAACTCCATCCATCACATACCCTATTACTAAATGGTCCAAATGATAGGGGCGCATTGCTTTACTCTTTGCGCAAAGAATTCACTACCATGAAAACTATTTTTAGATACGGGTGGTAACCCATTTTCACAGTCGTTTAGTCCACCCGTCTGTAATTGAATGCCTATAAAAATAGACGATTTACACAGGTGTAAAAGAGACCACCTGTATATAAATGACTAAATAACTTCAAATAAAAAACTTTTAAACTACAAAGTTGTGGATCTTGTCTAGAGATACAATTTTAATATAAAGTTTGTCCTCATCCGACTTCGTATGAAAAAGTTATGAATTTTTTAAGATAAATTATCATCTATTTCTACAGCTGGTTCGTATAATAAACCATCTCTAGAAATGATCATATATTATTGCATGCGGTTCCTTAGGAGTGACATTTATTATAAAAAATTCATTACTTTTTTCATACGAAGTCGGATGAGGATAAACAATATATCAAAATTGTAGCCCTAAACAAAATCTACAACTTTGTAGTTGAAATAATCATTTAAAGTTTCAAATGATTATTTGGATATCTAAATGAGTTCAAATGAAAAAATTCAACTACAAAGTTGTATATCTCGTCGACGGCTACAATTTTTAAAGAGTTTTTTCTCATCCAACTGCATATGAAAAAGTTATGATTTTTTTAATAGATGATCAATTTCAGAGGTAGTTTACATAAAGAATCACCTCTTGAAATGACCTTTTACACAAATTATTTCTTATATGAATCGTCTGTGATAATTATCCATTATGAAAGGCAGTTTACATAAGGAACCGCCGTGAAAATTTATTTTCACAGGTAATCCGTAATCGCAGGGGACTCTTGCCAACTACTTAGACGGTTTTTCAAATGAAGAATTTAGGAGAGGCACCATACATATTGGGCATAAGGATATATAAAGATTGATCGAAAAGGCTAATTGGATTAACCCAAAGTACTTACATCGACAAGGTATTGAAATGGTTTAATATGTAGGATTCCAAGAAAGGTTTTCTGCCAATGTCACATGGTATTAGTCTTAGCAAGAGTCAGTGTCTCACAACACCTGATGGGTAGGACAAGATGAGTGCAATCCCATATGCTTCGGATATTGGATCCATCATGTATGCCATTTTTTGTACACTTCCAGATGTCTCATATGCTCTGAGTGTTGCTAGCAGATACCGATCAAACCTAGGTGAAACTCACTAGGTAGCAACTAAGAATATCCTGAAGTACTTCAGAAGAACTAAGGACATGTTCCTGGTCTATGGAGGTGAAGATGAGCTCATTGTAAATGGTTACACTAATGCTAGCTTCCAAACTAACACGAACAATTTTAGATCATAGTCTGAATTTGCGTTTTGCCTTAATGGAGGTGCGGTGAGTTGGAAGAGCTCCAAACATGATACGATTGCCGATTCAAAGATGGAGGTCGAGTACATAGCAACTTCTAAAGCTGCAAAAAGTGTCCGTTTGGATTAGAAAATTTGTTTCTAAGTTAGGTGTGGTCTCCAGTGCGTCTAGTCCAATGAACCTCTATTGTGATAATAGTGGAGCTATTGCATAAGCCAATGAGCCTAGGTCCCACCAGAAGTCCAAGCTCACCTTATCCAAGAGATAATAGATAGATGTGATGCAATGATACGCAAGGTGCACACGGATTCGAACATTGTTGATCCGTTGATGAATTCTCTCTCACAACCCAAGCATGAGATTCACATGAGCTCTATGGGTATTAGATACTTGCATGATTGAGTCTAGTGCATGTGGGAGATTGTATCATGTCTATGTTTATGTGCTTATGAATAATCATTTATTTGGTTCCTGAATAATTATCATTTACATTAATTAGCAAGTATGTGATTTATTTGTGAAACTCATTGTTTTATTATGATGTTACTCTAAATGATCCCTAATCCTATATCATTATGCGGGATAATAATGATTCATAGATTAGCATATTGACTGATAGATGATCATGTTTCATGGATCATAAATATAGAGATATCAAATCAATAACGTGGACACATGTTTGAGAACATGCTGTTGGATTGACCCACCTCGAGACACTGTTGAGATGTTATTTATTGTGCCATCTGTTATAGTCCAAATGGTGTAACTTCAGGATCTTTAGACCTGAGATCGTCATTGATTCTCAGGTTGTGTAGTAGCACACTTAGGGGTTGGCAAACGCTACTCTGTAACTGGGTAGTTATAAAGGTAGCTTTCGGGTGTGCTATGAAACATGTCGTGGGATATGAGTGATCAAGATAGAACTTGCCCTTCCTAGATAACAGGAGAGATATCGCTGGGCTCCTCAATGTGGATGGATAAATAAAGTGCATGGTCATACCAATGTGATTAAAGAGTTAATCATGAGATAGTAATCCACTACAAGAACAAGTGAATGGTCGAGCTATCACAAGGAAGGTACATTTCTTGCCTTGAGCTTGACTGATATCATGAAGCAAAGGGATTGGTGTATGTGTATATCAAGATTCTACCGATATGATCTTTCTGTATGATCGAGAGTCAATATGTCCTGCTAGGTACCGCAATTGACTTGTGGTTCGGAAAGGGTTTTCGGGTTATGGCTGTTCACACATGAACCTAATGGGTCACATAACAACAGGTTGGAACATTGAGTTACTTGCATAATTGACTCTAGTGCAAGTGGAATATTGTTGATGATATGTCCTAGAGGAATCATCAATCCATACGTGGGTTTGATTGGATTCTGATGCATGAGAGATTAGAATCATAATGGGCCACCAGCATGGAAGACCCATTAGCCCATTATCCGCCACCCCCTCCCGACCTCCCTCAAAACTCTAGCCAGGCAACTACTACAGAACCCCACATAATAGCCGCCACCTTCAGTGCCGGTTCAAAAGAACCAGTACTGAAAGTGGTATCAGTGCCGGTTCTAAAACTCCCGCCCACGATCGAGGGCCTAGAGGTAAGAACCGGCATTGATAGTGGTGTTTCAGTGCCGGTTCCTCTTTAAACCGGCACTGATAGCCTGCTACAGTATATATATAGCCCATCTTCTTCCCCGTCTCGACCTAGAACAGAGCCACTGTTGCCGCAGCCCAGTGTTACAGCGCCTCCTTGCCATTTTTTTTTGGCGATTCAATGTTTTTTTTTGCATGGGAGCCTTCAAAATTTGGAGGAGTCAACTGTTTTAAGGTTAGTGAGATCTATATTTCATTTTTAGATAGATTACTTAGTAGATTGCTCTAGGGTTGATGATGGATGGTGCTTGTTCCATGGTTATGGATTTAGAGATGTAGTTGAGATCTAATTTAGGTAAAGTTTGCAACTTTGTCGTTGTTAGATGTATAGAGATGATCTACATTTGATTCTTAGTTGGATTTTAGTTGCTAGATTTCTCTAGGTTTGAATTTAGGTGGTTGTTAGTTGGTGTTGAAATTTGGAATGAGCAAGAGCTCAAATATCCATATAAATTAGAGAAAGGTCACAATTTTATCATTGTAGATGATTTAACGAGTAGATTAAAAGTCACATGTAAATAGAGTTGGGTGCCTACATTAAAATCTATGGATAATTGCAAATTTGCCACTTGTTGAACCGTTATTGCAATTCAAAAATTGCAAAAATACCGCTAGAACTGTCATTCGAGTGGCATCCAAAGAATAAAAAAAATCAGGGAGGTATTTGCAAAATGTCCCTAAAATCTAGCTCTAATTTTCTAGTATGTGGATTGCGTATATTTTTAAAGTCATGAATTTTAGTAATAATCCAGTGGATTTCCTCTGTTAATTAATCAACATAGTGAATTTAACATGTACAGTTGATAAAATATTGTGTTGTAGGGATGGCGCATCCACCCATGGGTCGCAATCAGACTCGGCAGCCTTTGGAAGGTGGGTCCCCCGACCCGGCCCAAGTACCGGAAGGAGATGGGCCCTCAAATAGGGACCAATTAGGATACGAGGTAATTTGATGAATATGTTCTACATTTTGAAATGTTTAATGATTATAAGTCCAATGTGTTTAATTATAATGATTTGCAGATAGACCGGTCATGGATGTACAAGGAACGAGGGCCAGAGTTCATTGTTGGCATCGAGGCTTTTTTTAGGGCTACCGCGGCGTACAAGAAGCCAAAAAGGAAGTGTGATGAGCACTATATATGATGTCTGTGTGTCGATTGCAAGAATGAGAAGCAGTTTTCAAACATAGAGCAGATCTGTGCACACTTGATTCGCTGGGGTTTCAAGGCTGACTACACCCGTTGGACTGAGCACGGTGAAGTTGCAGAAGTTGGGCGTGAAGGGCAACCAACAGTCGAAGGAGACGGAGGCAACGATCCGACGGCTAACGAAGACTTCGATATGTCGGGTTGAGCACGGATGGGATGAATCCTTTCGGCAACATGAGAAGTACTCATAGCACTTGGCCTGTGACTCTCTGTATCTACAACTTTCCACCTTGGATGTGCATGAAGCGGAAGTACCTTATGATGCCTCTGCTGATTAGTGGGCTGAATCAACAAGGCAACGATATCGATGTGTACCTCAAACCATTGGTGGAAGATCTTCTTGTACTGTGGAAAGATGGCATATGGGTATGGGATGAGTACAGACGCGAGAATTTCACCCAGCGCGTGATGCTGTTCGTGATGATTTCAGATTGGCCTGGTCTTGGTAACCTATCAGGGCAGACTGTAAAAGGGTACAATGGATGTGTTCAGTGCTTGGAGGAAACAGAGGGGCGGTGGCTAAAAAACAGCAGGAAAATGGTCACCGTAGGTTCCTCCGTTCGGATCACCCATACCGCAAGAATAAAAGAGCTTTTGATGGGACAATGGAGCTTCGTCAAGCTCCGAAGATTCGCAGTGGAGAACAGGAATTTAAGATTGTTAAGACACTTAGAGTTGTACTTGGAAAGGGTCCAGGCAGTACAAAAATGCAGGCTGGGCAAAATGCTCCCATGCGGAAAAAGATGTCAATATTTTGGTTGCTGCCTTATTGGAAGTATCTTATGGTCCGACACGCAATCGATGTCATGCACGTGGAGAAGAATGTGTTTGATAGCTTGATTGGTACCCTACTAGACGTACCTGGAAAAACAAAAGATACACTAAATGCACAGCTGGACTTGGAAGAAATGAACCTCAGGAAGGACCTACACTACATACAATTAGACAACGGCAAAAAGAAACTTCCCACAGCTTGCTACACTATGAGCAAGGAAGAGAAGATCCGCCTGTGTGGTTGCTTGCGTGATGTCAAAGTTCCGACCGGTTACTCCTCCAATATCAGGAGCTTTGTAAACATGAAAGATACGAAGTTAGTTGGCATGAAGTCTCATGATTGTCACGTGATGATGATGCAGATACTTCCAGTTGCAATTCAAGGTATTCTGCCAGATAAGGTCCGAGACCCAATTATTAAGCTGTGTTCGTTCTTCAACGCAATTTCACAGAAGGTCATTGATCCGAACAAACTGGCAAAGCTGCAGGAAGACGTGGTCCATACTATATGTCAGTTTGAGACTATTTTCCCTCCGACATTTTTTGATATAATGCCCCATCTAATTGTTCACATTGTGGGTGAGATAAAGAGCCTTGGCCCCGTGTTTCTGCATCAGATGTATTCTTTCGAAAGGTTCATAGGGGTTATGAAGAAATATGTTCGTAACCGAGGTCGTCCGGAAGGTTGCATTGCCCAAGGGTGGAGTACGGAGGAGGTCATTGAGTTTTGCATTGACTATATGAAACTGAAAACGATTGGTATGCCTATATCTCACTATGAGGGGAGGCTAAAGGGGAAAGGGACGATAGATCATACTTCAATCCATATCAAAGATCGTGCTTCATTCACTCAAGCACACTTCGTAGTTCTACAACAGGCAATTGTAGTGATCCCGTATGTCAAAATGCATGTGAGCATGCTACGCTCCACAAATCCAACGAAGTCAGATGATTGGATCGCAAAAAAGCACAGAGATAATTTCGGTAATTGGTTATGTCAACTCATGATGGGTAAGGATACCGATGATGCTCTGTTAGAACTGCTGGCAAATGGCCTGTCAACTACGATTCGCACATTCCAAGCATACGAGATTAACGGCTATACATTTTATACGCGAGCACAATACAACAAGAGCACTAACCAAAATAGCGGTGTCCGTATTGATACCTGTGACCGCACTGGCAACATGGAGACCTACTATGGATTCATAGAGGATATTTGGGAACTTGAATATGGCGAGTTGATGGTCCCTCTGTTTCGATGCCAATGGGTCAGACTCACAGGGGGAGTCAAGGTCGACAAGTACGGTATGACTACCGTGGACCTCAAACTCGTCGGATACAGAGAACAACCATTCGTGCTTGCCAACGATGTTGCACAAGTCTTCTATGTAAAGGACCCGGACCCAGCTAACAAGGAGGAGCATCACGTGGTTCTTCAAGGAAAAAGAAAAATCGTTGGTGTTGAGAATGTTGTCGACGTCGAAGACTGCGACAAGTTCGAAGACCTGCCTCCTTTTGGAGAGAATGTCGAACTACCTCTCATTGATGACACTGCGGAAGCTACCTACATACGCCGCGACCATAATGAAGCATTAATTGTTCAGTGAAAGCAGCTTTCATGTATTTGGTGAAATTTGTATAATATTTAGGTTAAGCTTTATTTTGTATCAAGGACATATATGGGTGACGTAATAATATGCTTTAATTTATATCGAGTGCATATTGAATTTTTCTAGAATTTTTTTTCAACATAAAACAAGTTAAAAAGATTTTATGATATTTATTGGCAATTTTCTAGAATTAAAACTAATTTTATATGCAACAAAGCACATTATAAGAATTAATTTGCTGAGAAAACTTGTATCAACACCGGTTCTATGTAGTAACCGGCACTGATACTTCACCTATCAGTGCCGGTTGTACATATAACCGGCACTGATACTTCAACCATCAGTGCCGGTTGTAAATATAACCGGCACTGATACTTCAACCATCAGTGCCGGTTGTAAATATAACCGGCACTGATACGTCTCCTATATTTATCACTAACACTTAGCCGCATCCTCGTTCCTCTATTCACCCTAGCATTGCCTTCTTCGTTCTTCAGTCACCCGAGCCCCGGCGCGCCGCCGCCTCCTCTCGACGCCACCCCGACGCGTCGCCACCTCCTCCTCACGCCGCCTCCCCCGGACACCGCCCCGACGCGCCGCCGCCTCCTCCCGACGCCGATTTGTGCCCAGAGCCCTCGCCGCCGTCACCCCCCATGGAGTAGTCCCTTCGCTGGACCCCCGGTGAGCTGAGAATTTATTTGCAATATTTAGGTTTGTAAAATTGTTGATTAAAAGTTCATTGTGGAGAGCTGTGATTTAGTATATCATGGTTGAAAATCTGTCTTGTAAATTATGGTCTGTAAACTGGGGTTCACGAATCACTATATACTTCGGTTTGTGCTCTGATTTGTAAACAATAAATTGTTGTCAATTCCATGCTATGGTATATTCAGTTGGGATGTTGAAGTGAGCATGCCACCAGACACTGCTCATTGTTCAGTGAGCTGCAGAATTAATAATGTCTTGGAACTGAAATGTGTACTGCTATTTGTAACAATAAAGTGTTGGAATTTGCTATTACATGGATTCAGTAGTCCTTTAGTAGATGATTAGTAATGGGTTAGTAGATGATCAGTAATTAGTCGGTACATGTTCAATATTGGTCAATAGATGACTTGGAACTGTTTAGTAGCCCTTTAGTAGATACTCAGTAATTAGTCAATAGATGATCAATAAGAGCTGTTCAGTAGTTCCATTAACTATGATTCGGAAAGTGTTGGAATTTTGTATGACTTGGATTCAGTAGTTGTCCTATTTTTATTAGTTGATCCTTCATGGTTTGGTAGTTGATCCATCATGCTTCACAAGTTTATCCATCTTTTAAGTAGTTTATCCTTCATGCTTCAGTAGTTTAATCATTTATCCTTCAGTAGTCCTTTATGTCCTTCAGTAATCTAGGGTTTGATTGAACAATTAACCTATTGGCTGTTAGTAGTCAGCTTTTCATGATTTAGTACTTTATGTTTTGAGTACTTAATTCTTCATGGTTTAGTAGTTTATCTTTCTTACATTGGTACAACATCCTTTCATGATTCGGTAGTTTATTTTTTCAGGGCTCAGTAGTCCAAGATGTAGCAAATTTCTAGCATCCAAGTTATATAAAAATTGTATCAGTAGTTCATCCATTCATGCTTTTCAGTAGTTGATCCTTCAGGCTTCAGTAGTTATTTTTAGCATTTTTTCAGAGTTCAATGATTCTGAGCTATAGCAAATTTCAGCACTTTGTTATTCTTTGTAGAATCCAAAATCATATGAAATTGTGTCAGTAATCATCCTATCCTAGTTCAGTAGTAAATTTTTTATCCTCTTCCAAATCTCGTGCTTCAATAATTCATCTTGTTCTACTTCAGTAGTCCATCTCATAGCAGAAATAGGTGTCAGAGATGCAGCCTGCCAGGTTTCACTAAGTTGCATCTAATGATCAGTATGTTGAGACAAAGCATGTAGAGTAACTCTCTTCCTTTTGCTTCAGTAGTGAACCAGCAGCAGTTACCAACGAATTGGTCTCCTTCATTAGATGACTACTGAAACAGAACATAACCATTTATACACATGATATTTGGCGCAAACCTGATGCCGCAAATGTTCCATGAAGCACAAAGTAAATTATTTTTTAAGATTCGTGATTTGTACACTCCAAAGTAAAATTATGACAGCTAATTTGTGAAGTTTCAGTGGCCAAACTTGTAGAGTGTTTTGCATATTATAGCCAAAATCTATTTTTGCTTGAAGACCGCCTTTCAGATTTTTTATAAAATTGCAACTTTAATTTCTGTTGGGTAAAATTAGGTTACTAAATAAATCTAGGAGAGTGACATTACAATCGAATTCGGCTAGAAGATGACATTGCAAATAGGCAAATTTGTGGAAGAGTCTTCAAAATTGGGTTTAAGGCCACTTATTTATAGCAGCTTGGTTTGTAGCAGCTTGGTTAGTAAAATGTGTTTCTCTAATAGTATATGTATTACTTACTATTTATACTTAATTCTATCTGTTGCATTCTTTATCCTCAAGGTTATATTGTCAAATTTGCTATTTACACTGAATATTTTGATACAGATCAGATCAATGGAAATATTCTCTGTATTTTTTTTTATCTCAAACCATGCAATTTTCCAATAATTGGACTAGCTTTGTATATATAGTTTTGTCATTGATTCTAATATGTGCCTTTCATTTGTATATAAAGCTTTGAATATAGCTTTCTATATATAGCTTTGTCATAAATTGTTATGTCATATGTGTTTTCCTATCCGTTTTGGATGGTTGTAGAACAATAACTAATGGTTGGGCGTGGACCATCGAAAAAATCGATGATATAGTTGAATTCCTAAGGAAGATGGCAACGAAAGCTTCGATCCCTGTTCGTGCAAGTGCTCTATGGATGCGAACCGGCTTGTACTCCAAATTGAGGAGGTAGTGAGCAGGCTTCAGAAGTTGTCCATTCAATCGACCGAGGTGCTGGACCGTCAAGATGTTGGCCACCTTGAGGGCGATGATGTGGATTCTAGAGTGGACCCGAACGACGTGGTTCCTTATGACTACGTTGAGGGCGATGATGTTGGCCACATTGAGGGCGATGAGTACTGGTGGTTGCCGAGTGATGATAGCGATGAGTAGTTTGAATGTATAATGCTTGTGTGGACCTGATTATTATGTGTTCTGTACTCTGGCTATGAACACTTGCATAACTAAAACTGATGTATGTTGTACTTATGGACCTGATCAATATGTTGTACTTTTGCATTTCTGTGTGCCTTATGCCCTTGCATTTTATAGCATTCGGTTTTAGATTATCTCTAAATCAAGTGCTTCTTGTGTCTAAAATGTTGATGTAGGAATGACACGTACGAAATCCAACCGCCGTGCACGGCCCCGTCCCGTCCCCCCTCCGCTACAAGGTCCCTCTAGTCCGGCTCCAGCATCAGTACATGATGAGCCTGCAAACATGGAACCGGACCAGACATGGGGCGGTAGCCCGAGGTTGTACTTGAACATGGAACAGTTTGAGTTGGAGACAGTCGCTGAGGCTGCGTAGGGCACGGCCGAAGGTGATGCACCGGAGGGTCAGATCGACCCTGATGCTGATGCTCCGGGTGGTGACGAGATGACTAGAGAAGAGAGGAGTGGATGAGGTCCCAGCAGGATGCCTAAGGGACGTTTCATCATCGCGGAGGTCAATGCAGTCGGGGAGCCCACGAGACCAAAAGTTATTCTGGACCCATACAAGACAGCAATCGGGTGTCTGGTGAGGGACCATGTCGCAGTCACATACAGAACTTGGAGAGGCAGACGGGATGACATGTGGGTGGTTCCCGAAAACATCAAGGATCTTATGTGGGGCAAGTTGTTGGCAAAGTTTGAGTTCCGTGAAGGATGCAGCATGGTCAAAGCGAAGAGTCGTGCCCTATCAACAATGTCCATCGCGTTCAAGAATTTCAAGGGTAAGCTGTGGAGGAATTATGGCTTGGTGGGCCAGACACCAAAATGGGACCATTATCCGACGGTTCAACCATTCTGGAACGATTTCATAGAGCACAAGCGTTCAGAGGAAACACAACGACTAAGTGAGATCAACAAAGCCAACTCCCAGAAGAACGTGTACCCCCACAGAACTGGCTCGTGTGGGTACGTGAGGAAATACGACGAGTGGGATGAGATGGAAGAACAGGTAACCCACAGTGGTGCCACACCTCAGACGGCCCCCTGGATTGAACGAGCGAAGCACTATCTATACGCGAGAGGGGTGACCTTGGTGGCAGATGGCAGTCTGAACTTCAAAAGCGACAGAGAACAGGAAGTGATGCAGAGAATTACAGATGCCCACACCCAGTCTTTCCAAGGCTCTTTCAGGCCGGATAGGGAGAATGACCAGCTAACCTTGGCACTGGGAACCAAGGAGCACCCAGGTCACACCAGAGGCAAGGGTGTGGTGCCCTAGAAAGAGGGATTCCCATAATTCGCCGAAAGTTATAGGAGTCGGAAGGGAAGGAGAGAAAAGCTGGAAGACCTACTGGCTGTAGTGCGACAAGAACTTGTGCAAGAGCGTCAGATGACAGACGCCAAAATCAGAGAAATCAAAGAGTCATTTCAGCAAGGAATCAGGTAGCAGCAAGGCGAAGAAAATGTTGTGGGCCTTGGTGGTCGTCGGAGCAGCTGCGTGTCCGCAGGGTTTGGAGAAGAAGAATTAGCCCGTTTCCCCGTGGACGACATCACAGAAAGCAAGGTGTGCAAGCTTGTCATGCCCACTATGAACATTACCATCACGGTGGCTATGGGGCAGGTCGACCAATGCATCGAAGGCGCTCTCTTGAACGATCTCCTGATACCACGGGGATACGCTGAGGTCCACATGGACCCCGTACGAAAGCCGTACCGTAAGCTTGACATAGATTACCCCGGAGAGACGGGTTCCAAGAGGCTCGGAACAAACATGGGTGGCTTCGTTTTGTGGCAGAAGTGCTACATATTGTTTGAAGATGAGACAGACGAGTCGTCTAATGCGGAGTCGGACCAGCACACAGAAGAGATCCAACTCCTCCACGGTCGGCGCCAGTGCCACCATCACCAGGAAGAGATCCAACTCCTACACTGTCGCCGCCACTGCCACCGTCACCGAGAAGAGAGCTGACACCTCCCACACGCAAGTCGCCAACAAGAGAGTCAACTCCTCCCCCTCCAAAGTCAGCAACAGTGCCACCAAGGGAGCCAACACCTCCCCCTCCGAAGTCAGCACCAGTGCCTCCAAGAGAGCCGACTCCTCCGAAGTCGGTAACAGTGCCACCAAAATTGCCAACTCCTCTGAAGTTGACAACACGCTCTCAATCTAAGAAGGTGGCAGCACCTGAGAAGTTGCCTTATGAAAGAACTACAGAGGAAAACAGAGTGATAGTGAACGCCGAAGTCGAGAAATTTTTTAAAAAGCGAGAGCTTGAGAAGAAAAAACCACTCACTGAAGAAACGAAAAAGTTTCTCTTGACGCTGAGCAAACCTGCTGTGGCTAAGCATCAATCAAACTATGAGCGTATCAAAGGAAAGAAATCCTTGAGGCAGGCTTCTATCGACCAGGTACGGGAAGAACAACAACTAGAAAGATTTCTTAAGGATGCCAATATGACAAGAGAGCATTTTTTTAACGAGTCCGTGGCACCCAAAGCAGCCGTGAGATGGCAATTTAAGCTAGGTGAAATGTTGGTCGCGCCGGACGAGTGGGCCAAACTGACATATCAACTTCGGAAATTTCATGCATGGTACATGAATGAGTCGAAGGAGGGTAGGGAAAGTTTTGAGGCCAGAGTCAAGGAACAATATCTCCTCCACGGGGACGGCAGTATTTTTATATTCTTCGAGGAAATGTATCAACTGTGCCAGCATGATGCCCTCGATGTGTCTATCTTGAGTTGTTCGACTCTATAAGTGTCGTATACGTATAATTCACAATATACATTTCTGTACCATTGTATTGAATCTCTTAACTTATTCCTTGTGTAGAATGGAGGTACAAAGATGCAGGAAGGAGTGCATCATGCATGTGAGATTCATCAACCCATATCTTGTTAACCCGACAATGATGAAATCTACCGACCTAAAGAAAACCGAGGACTATGTATTGAAGTGTCTTCTGGAGCTACAATTGAAGAAATACATACTTTTACCCAACTACTGGGGGTACGTGTTTCTACTCTTTTTGAGCAATACATCGTTAGAAATTAGGACCAACTAACCTATAGTGACCTATGTACAGTTTTCACTGGATCCTTCTTGTCATCCAGTCAGATATTAGCAATATCTTTATTTCCGACTCACAAAATAATCCGAAAGAAACCTACCAACCCGTCATTGACTTGCTACAAAGGTAAAAGCCAACCATTTCATTACTACTCTTGTAATATTTGATTTGATTGAATCTAATTCTACTTATGGTAATAATCACACACATACAGAGTATACCCGTGATACACCAAGAAGAGCATTAGATACAGGCCATATACGAAAGAATGGACAGTCTGACATGGCTTTCCTTGTAGGAAGCAGGGTCTGGGTAATAATTTATGTGGTTTTTATGTAATGGAATTCATGCACAGCTTCAACACAGAGGATTCGATCCTGCCGGAAGATCCTGAGGTAGGCGGTATACACATTGATGACTAATTTTCAGGTTCGATACGCCAAAATCATATGTATTGATTTATTCAATTCTTGAAATTGCAGATCCTCGAGCTGTCCAAAGAACGTCTCATGCCTCATGAAATCAATGCACTTCAAGAACAACTTGTCGGATTTATCAATGACGAAATCATCAATCCAACCGGCGAGTTCCATGAAATTGGATCGTCTTTCTTGTTACCTTCAACTCATAAAAAAGGGCAAACTTCAGACCCATCGATTCACAAGAAATCTTAAACTCCATAAGATTATTATAGTGAAACTTGATAAGTATGCGGTGTATATATATTGTGACGAGACTTGATATTTTATAAATAAAATTTATATGTGGTTGTGTATATATGCTGTGATGAAACTTGATATGTTTGCGCGTCTATTTCCGGCAACGTCCAAAATTTAAAAATGGCACTGTACTGACGGCAACCGCTACCTTTTTTAAAAAAAGACGGGAAACACCTATCATTACTGGTTGGTAACAAACAACCGGCACTGGCACTGATAGGATTCCTTATTCATTCCTTTCTTTATTGCCCGTTCCCTTTTTTATTGCATGGCGCGTAATTGTGATGGACCGAAACTCTTTTAGTTGGATAAGCAGCGTGACGGATTTCATGCCTCTATCATTGATAAAAATCTACACCGTTGAAAATTTAGGTCTATCTATTATCTTAATAATCCAGAGAAAAAGGAGCCAAGATATTCACTTTTAAGGACATAAAATTACTACATTAATTAAAAAAGATCTAGATCACTTATTATTATGAACATTAATGGTCTGAAATAAACCAAAGAATTCATATAAAATACGATTAATATATAGCAAAATTCGAAATTAAAAATTATGAAAAAATAGCAGTTTGATTTCCATATGGTTTGGAAAGAAAAATATATAAATAAAGAGTTAAAGTAAAATAAAATGAATACTAATTGAAATTGAGGTTAGAATAAAAAACAAATATCTAAATAAAGAGTACATGTAAAATACAATTAATTAAATGTTATTATGATAAAATATTGCAGCGAGACGAACTACGCTATTAGTGTGGGCCACCTTGCTAGTTAGATAGATGACCAGATCTTTGTAGTTAACGTTAGAGATTTTTCAGATTATGTGATTAGTATAGGTATAGACTTCACTTAGGTAAAGAATTGGATGCTGAAATAAAAGTGACCACGAATATAATACCTGGCTGGTGTCGCCAGCTTTCTTGCAGATAACAAAAGAGCTTTAAACAGGTACCGATCGGCCAGCTCGATCAGATGGACCAGCTGCTTCCTGTAGAATCTGCAAAATGATGGATGGATGCGGTCTTCTCTTTTGGGACCAACTGTTTTCTAGATATTGCTAACAAAAGGACAGGATTCGTTTCTTTTGGAATTATGTCTTGAAGGTGATAAAAAAGCCTTGTGTTCTTTTTTCTTTGGTGCAGAGATTAAAGCAATATGACCGTATCATTTGGACCGTTTGGTAGGAGAACAAGAAAATAAGAGGAGAATCAATACCAATGAATGACCAATCACAATGATGTCACGTGAACTGCGTAAGCAACATCTTTCGATTTACACCACAGCGTGCACCACAGAGCATGAAGTCTAAGTTAGGTGTGGTCTCCAGTGCGTCTAGTCCAATGAACCTCTATTGTGATAATAGTGGAGATATTGCACAAGCCAATGAGCCTTGGTTAGGTGTGGTCTCCAGTGCGTCTAGTCCAATGAACCTCTATTGTGATAATAGTGGAGCTATTGTACAAGCCAATGAGCCTAGGTCCCACCAGAAGTCCAAGCTCACCTTATCCAAGAGATAATAGATAGATGTGATGCAATGATACGCAAGGTGCACACGGATTCGAACATTGTTGATCCGTTGATGAATTCTCTATCACAGCCCAAGCATGAGATTCACATGAGCTCTATGGGTATTAGATACTTGCATGATTGAGTCTAGTGCATGTGGGAGATTGTATCATGTCTATGTTTATGTGCTTATGAATAATCATTTATTTGGTTCCTCAATAATTATCATTTACATTAATTAGCAAGTATGTGATTTATTTGTGAAACTCATTGTTTTATTATGATGTTACTCTAAATGATCCCTAATCCTATATCATTATGCGGGATAATAATGATTCATAGATTAGCACATTGACTGATAGATGATCATGTTTCATGGATCATAGATATAGAGATATCAAATCAATAACGTGGACACATGTTTGAGAACATGCTGTTGGATTGACCCACCTCGAGACACTGTTGAGATGTTATTTATTGTGCCATCTGTTATAGTCCAAATGGTGTAACTTCAGGATCTTTAGACCTGAGATCGTCATTGATTCTCAGGTTGTGTAGTAGCACACTTAGGGGTTGGCAAACGCTACTCTGTAACTGGGTAGTTATAAAGGTAGCTTTCGGGTGTGCTATGAAATATGTCGTGGGATATGAGTGATCAAGATAGAACTTGCCCTTCCTAGATAACAGGAGAGATATCGCTGGGCTCCTCAATGTGGATGGATAAATAAAGTGCATGGTCATACCAATGTGATTAAAGAGTTAATCACGAGATAGTAATCCACTACAAGAACAAGTGAATGGTCGAGCTATCACAAGGAAGGTACATTTCTTGCCTTGAGCTTGACTGATATCATGAAGCAAAGGGATTGGTGTATGTGTATATCAAGATTCTACCGATATGATCTTTCTGTATGATCGAGAGTCAATATGTCCTGCTAGGTGCCGCAATTGACTTGTGGTTCGGAAAGGGTTTTCGGGTTATGGCTGTTCACACATGAACCTAATGGGTCACATAATAACAGGTTGGAACATTGAGTTACTTGCATAATTGACTCTAGTGCAAGTGGAATATTGTTGATGATATGTCCTAGAGGAATCATCAATCCATACGTGGGTTTGATTGGATTCTGATGCATGAGAGATTAGAATCATAATGGGCCACCAGCATGGAAGGCCATCAACCCATTATTCGCCACCCCCTCCCGACCTCCCTCGAAACTCTAGCCAGGCAACTACTACAGAACCCCACATAATAGCTGCCACCTTCAGTGCCGGTTCAAAAGAACCAGTACTGAAAGTGGTATCAGTGCCGGTTCTAAAACTCCCGCTCGCGATCGAATGCCTGGAGTTAAGAACCGGCACTGATAGTGGTGTTTCAGTGCCTGTTCCTCTTTAA
Organism: Phragmites australis; assembly: GCF_958298935.1. Classification (NCBI taxonomy): domain Eukaryota; kingdom Viridiplantae; phylum Streptophyta; class Magnoliopsida; order Poales; family Poaceae; genus Phragmites; species Phragmites australis. The sequence goes on along the minus strand of NC_084941.1, from coordinate 25,484,259 downwards.
ATCGGAACTGATAGTCTGCTACAGTATATATAGCCCTTCTTCTTCCCCGTCTCGACCTAGAACAGAGCCGCCGTTGCCGCAGCCAAGTGTTACAACGCCTCCTTGCCATTTTTTTTGGCGATTCAAGGTTTTTTTTTTGCATGGGAGCCTTCAAAATTTGGAGGAGTCAACTATTTTAAGGTTAGTGAGATCTATATTTCATTTTTGGATAGGTTACTTGGTAGATTTCTCTAGGGTTGATGATTGATGGTGCTTGTTCCATGGTTATGGATTTAGAGATGTAGTTGAGATCTAATTTAGGTAAAGTTTGCAACTTTGTCGTTGTTAGAAGTATAGAGATGATCTACATTTGATTCTTAGTTGGATTTTAGTTGCTAGATTTCTCTAGATTTGAATTTAGGTGGTTGTTAGTTGGTGTTGAAATTTGGAATGAGCAAGAACTCAAATATCCATATAAATTAGATAAAGGTCGCAATTTTATCATTGTAGATGATTTAACGAGTAGATTAAAAGTCACATGTAAATAGAGTTGGGTGCCTACATTAAAATCTATGGATAATTGCAAATTTGCCACTTGTTGAACTGTTATTGTCATTCAAAAATTGCAAAAATACCGCTAGAACTGTCATTAGAGTGGCATCCAAAGAATAAAAAAATCAGGGAGGTATTTGCAAAATATCCCTAAAATCTAGCTCTAATTTTCTAGTATGTGGATTGTGTATATTTTTAAAGTCATGAATTTTAGTAATAATCCAGTGGATTTCCCCTGTTAATTAATCAACATAGTGAATTTAACATGTACAGTTGATAAAATATTGTGTTGTAGGGATGGCACGTCCACCCATGGGTCGCAATCAGACTCGGCAGCCTTTGGAAGGAGGGTCTCCCGACCCGGCCCAAGTACCGGAAGGAGATGGGCCCTCAAATAGGGACCAATTAGGATGCGAGGTAATTCGATGAATATGTTCTAGATTTTGAAATATTTAATGATTATAAGTCCAATGTGTTTAATTATAATGATTTGCAGATAGACCGGTCATGAATGTACAAGGAACGAGGGCCAGAGTTCATTGTTGGCATCGAGGTTTTTCTGAGGGCTGCCGCGGCGTACAAGAAGCCAAATAGGAAGCGTGACGAGCATTATATATGTTGTCCGTGTGTCGACTGCAAGAATGAGAAGCAGTTTTCAAACATAGAGCAGATCTGTGCACACTTGATTCGCAGGGGTTTCAAGGCTGACTACACTCGTTGGACTGAGCACGGTGAAGTTGCAGATGTTGGGCGTGAAGGGCAACCAATAGTCGAAGGAGCGGAGGCAACGATCCGATGGCTAAGGAAGACTTCGATATGTCGGCATTTGAAGATACTTTTTGTCGAGAATGATGATTGGGGCATTTTTGTTGGCAACAATGAAGAAGGCATAGAACAAATGTTGCGCAATGAAGAAGGGGACTTCACCATTGAAAGACAACATCAAAAGTACGAGCACATGATAGAGGACTCTAAAACACCAGTTTACCCGAACTGTAAAGATGAGCACAGAAAGTTGCATGTGGTGCTGACACTGATGCAAATGAAGGCTAGCAATGGTTGGGCCGATAAGGGTTTCAATGAATTGTTAGAATTCTTGAGGGAATTGCTTCCAGAGGGGAATGTGTTACCCGAAAACACGTACCATGCCAAGCAGATTGTCTTCCCGTTGGGATTGGAAGTAGAGAAAATACATGCATGTGGAAACGACTGCATGTTGTTCCGCGGTGAGGATGCAGACTTGGAAGCGTGTCGTGTTTGCAATGCACCACGGTACAAGAGCAACGTTGATGATATCGAGAGCGATGGCGTAGGGGTGAAGAGAAAGAAGAAAAGACCCCCCATTAAGGTGGCTTGGTATTTCCCTATAGTCCCCCGTTTGAAGCGATTATTTGCTAACAGAGCGAATGCCAAGCTGATGCGATGGCACGCCGAACAGAGCAAGAAAGATGGAATGCTTAGACACCGTGCTGATGGCATGCAATGGAGGAGATTCGATTCGAAATACAAGGAATTCAGAGATGAAGTGAGGAATATAAGGTTCGAGTTGAGCACGGATGGAATGAATCCTTTCGGCAACATGAGAAGTACTCATAGCACTTGGCCTGTGACTCTCTGTATCTACAACTTTCCACCTTGGATGTGCATGAAGCGGAAGTACCTTATGATGTCTCTGCTGATTAGTGGGCCGAATCAATCAGGCAACGATATCGATGTGTACCTCAAGCCATTGGTGGAAGATCTTCTTGTACTGTGGAAAGATAGCGTACGGGTATGGGATGAGTACAGACGCGAGAATTTCACCCTGCGCACGATGCTGTTCGTGACGATTTCAGATTGGCCTGCTCTTGGTAACCTATCAGGGCATACTGTAAAAGGGTACAATAGATGTGTTCAGTGCTTGGAGGAAACAGAGGGGCGGTGGCTAAAAAACAGCCGAAAAATGATCTTCATGGGTCACCGTAGGTACCTCTGTCCGGATCACCCATACTGCAAGAATAAAAGAGCTTTTGATGGGACAATGGAGCTTTGTCAAGCTCCGAAGATTCGAAGTGGAGAACAGGTATTTAAGATTGTTAAGACACTTAGAGTTGTACTTGGAAATGGTCTAGGCAGTACAAAAATGCAGGCTGGGCAAAATGCTCCCATGCGGAAAAGGATGTCAATATTTTGGTTGCTGCCTTATTGGAAGTATCTTATGGTCCGACACGCAATCGACGTCATGCACGTGGAGAAGAATGTGTTTGATAGCTTGATTGGTACCTTACTAGGCATACCTGGAAAAACAAAAGATACACTAAATGCACGGCTGGACCTGGAAGAAATGAACCTCAGGAAGGACCTACACTACATACAATTAGACAACGGCAAAAAGAAACTTCCCACAGCTTTCTACACTATGAGCAAGGAAGAGAAGATCCGCCTGTGTGGTTGTTGCGTGAAGTCAAAGTTCCGACCGGTTACTCCTCCAATATCAGGAGCTTTGTAAACATGAAAGATACGAAGTTAGTTGGCATGAAGTCTCATGATTGTCACGTGATGATGATGCAGATGCTTCCAGTTGCAATTCGAGGTATTCTGCCGGATAAGGTCCGAGACCCAATCATTAAGCTGTGTTCGTTCTTCAACGTAATTTCACAGAAGGTCATTGATCCAAACAAACTGGCAAAGCTGCAGGAAGACGTGGTTCATACTATATGTCAGTTTGAGACTATTTTCCCTCTGACATTTTTTGATATAATGCCCCATCTAATTGTTCACATTGTGGGTGAGATAAAGAGCCTTGGCCCCATGTTTCTGCATCAGATGTATCCTTTCGAAAGGTTCTTGGGGGTTCTGAAGAAATATGTTCGTAATTGAGGTCGTCCGGAAGGTTGCATTGCCCAAGGGTGGAGTACGGAGGAGGTCATTGAGTTTTGCATTGACTATATGAAACTGAAAGCGATTGGTATGCCTATATCTCGCTATGAGGGGAGTCTAAAGGGGAAAGGGACGATAGGTCATACTTCAATCCATATCAAAGATCGTGCTTCATTCACTCAAGCACACTTCGCAGTTCTACAACAGGCAATTGTAGTGATCCCGTATGTCAAAATGCATGTGAGCATGCTACGCTCCACAAATCCAACGAAGTCAGATGATTGGATCGCAAAAGAGCACAGAGATAATTTCGGTAATTGGTTATGTCAACTCATGATGGGTAAGGATACCGACGATGCTCTGTTGGAACTGCTGGCAAATGGCCCGTCAACTACGATTCGCACATTCCAAGCATACGAGATTAACGACTATACATTTTATACACGAGCACAAGACAACAAAGAGCACTAACCAAAATAGCGGTGTCCGTATTGATGCATGTGACCGCGCTGGCAACAGGGAGACCTACTATGGATTCATAGAGGAGATTTGGGAACTTGAATATGGTGAGTTGATGATCCCTTTGTTTCGGTGCCAATGGGTCAGACTCACAGGGGGAGTCAAGGTCGACAAGTACGGTATGACTATCGTAGACCTCAAACTCGTCGGATACAGAGAACAACCATTCGTTCTTACCAACGATGTTGCACAAGTCTTCTATGTAAAGGACCCGGACCCAGCTAACAAGGAGGAGCATCACGTGGTTCTTCAAGGAAAAAGAAAAATCATCGGTGTTGAGAATGTTGTCGACGACGAAGACTGCGACAAATTCAAAGACCTACCTCCTTTTGGAGAGAATATCGAACTACCTCTCATTGATGACACTGCAGAAGCTACCTACATACGCCGCGACCATAACGAAGCATTAATTGTTCAGTGAAAGCAGCTTTCATGTATTTGGTGAAATTTGTATAATATTTAGGTTAAGCTTTATTTTGTATCAAGGACATGTATGGGTGATGTAATAATATGCTTTAATTTATATCGAGTGCATATTGAATTTTTCTAGAATTTGTTTTCAACATAAAACAAGTTAAAAATATTTTATAAAATTTATTGGCAATTTTCTAGAATTAAAACTAATTTTATATGCAACAAAGCACATTATAAGAATTAATTTGCTAGGAAAACTTGTATGAGTGCCGGTTCTATGTAGTAACCGGCACTGATACTTCAACTATCAGTGCCAGTTGTACATATAACCAGCACTGATACTTCAGCCATCAGTGCCGGTTGTAAATATAACCGGCACTAATACTATTTACAACCGGCATTGATACTAGTATCAGTGCCGGTTAGAAAATAAAATCGGCACTGATACGTCTCCTATATTTATCACTAACACTTAGCCGCATCCTCGTTCCTCTATTCACCCTAGCGTTGCCTTCCTCGTTCGCTTCAGTCACCCGAGCCCCGACGCGCCGCCGCCTCCTCCCGACGCCACCCCGACACGCCGCCGCCTCCTCCTGACGCCGCCTCCTCCGGACGCCGCCCCGACACGCCGCCGCCTCCTCCCGACGCCGATTTGTCCCCAGAGCCCTCGCCGCCGTCACCCTCCACGGAGTAGTCGCTTCGCTGGACCACCGGTGAGCTGAGAATTTATTTGCAATATTTAGGTTTGTAAAATTGTTGCTTAAAAGTTCATTGTGGAGAGCTGTGATTTAGTATATCATGGTTGAAAGTCTGTCTTGTAAATTATGGTCTGTAAACTGGGGTTCACGAATCATTATATACTTCGGTTTGTGCTCTGATTTGTAAACAATAAATTGTTGTCAATTCCATGCTATGGTATATTCAGTTGGGATGTTGAAGTGAGCATGCCACCAGACACTGCTCATTGTTGAGTGAGCTGCAGAATTAATAATGTCTTGGAACTGAAATGTGTACTGCTATTTGTAACAATAAAGTATTGGAATTTGCTATTACATGGATTCAGTAGTCCTTTAGTAGATGATTAGTAATGGGTTAGTAGATGATCAATAATTAGTCGGTACATGTTCAATATTGGTCAATAGATGATTTGGAACTGTTTAGTAGCCCTTTAGTAGATACTCAGTAATTAGTCAATAGATGATCAATAAGAGTTGTTCAGTAGTCCCATTAACTATGATTCGGAAAGTGTTGGAATTTTGTATGACTTGGATTCAGTAGTCGTCCTATTTTTAGTAGTTGATCCTTCATGGTTTGGTAGTTGATCCATCATGCTTCACAAGTTTATCCATCTTTTAAGTAGTTTATCCTTCATGCTTCAGTAGTTTGATCATTTATCCTTCAGTAGTCCTTTATGTCCTTCAGTAATCTAGGGTTTGATTGAACAAGTAACCTATTGGCTGTTAGTAGTTAGCTTTTCATGATTTAGTACTTTATCTTTTGAGTACTTAATTCTTCATGGTTTGGTAGTTTATCTTTCTTACATTGGTACAACATCCTTTCATGATTCGGTAGTTTATTTTTTCAGGCCCAGTAGTCCAAGATGTAGCAAATTTCTAGCATCCAAGTTATATGAAAATTGTATAAGTAGTTCATCCATTCATGCTTTTCAGTAGTTGATCCTTCAGGCTTCAGTAGTTATTTTTAGCATTTTTTCAGAGTTCAATGATTCCGAGCTATAGCAAATTTCCGCACTTTGTTATTCTTTGTAGCATCCAAAATTATATGAAATTGTGTCAGTAATCATCCTATCCTAGTTCAGTAGTAAATTTTTTATCCTCTTCCAAATCTCATGCTTCAATAATTCATTTTGTTCTACTTCAGTAGTCCATCTCATAGCAGAAATAGGTGTCAGAGATGCAGCCTGCCAGGTTTCACTAAATTGCATCTAATGATCAGTATGTTGAGACAAAGCATGTAGAGTAACTCTCTTCCTTTTGCTTCAGTAGTGAACCAGCAACAGTTACCAACGAATTGGTCTCCTTCATTAGATGACTACTGAAATAGAACATAACCATTTATACACGTGATATTTGGTGCAAACCTGATGCCGCAAATGTTCCATGAAGCACAAAGTAAATTATTTTTTAAGATTCGTAATTTGGACACTCCAAAGTAAAATTATGACAACTAATTTGTGAAGTTTCAGTGGCCAAACTTGTAGAGTGTTTTGCATATTACAGCCAAAATCTATTTTTGCTTGAAGACCGCCTTTCGGATTTTTTATAAAATTGCAACTTTAATTTCTGTTGGGTAAAATTAGGTTACTAAATAAATCTAGGAGAGTGACATTACAATCGAATTCGGCTAGAAGATGACATTGCAAATAGGCAAATTTGTGGAAGAGTCTTCAAAATTGGGTTTAAGGCCACTTATTTATAGCAGCTTGGTTTGTAGCAGCTTGGTTAGTAAAATGTGTTTCTCTAATAGTATATGTATTACTTACTATTCATACTTAATTCTATCTGTTGCATTCTTTATCCTTAAGGTTATATTGTCGAATTTGCTATTTACACTGAATATTTTGATACAGATTAGATCAATGGAAATATTATCTGCATTTTTTTTTATCTCAAACCATGCAATTTTCCAATAATTGGACTAGCTTTGTATATATAGTTTTGTCATTGATTCTAATATGTGCCTTTCATTTGTATATATAGTTTTGAATATAGCTTTCTATATATAGCTTTGTCATAAATTGGTATGTCATATGTGTTTTCCTATCCATTTTGGATGGTTGTAGAACAATAACTAATGGTTGGGCGTGGACCATCGAAAAGATCGATGATATAGTTGTAGACCTAAGGAAGATGGCTAACGAAAGCTTCGATCCCTGTTCGTGCAAGTGCTCTATGGATGCGAACCGGCTTGTACTCCAAATTAAGAAGGTAGTGAGCAGGCTTCAGAAGTTGTCCATTCAATCGGCTGAGGTGCTGGACCGTCAAGATGTTGGCCACCTTGAGGGCGATGATGTGGATTCTAGCGTGGACCCGAACGACGTGGTTCCTTATGACTACGTTGAGGGCGATGATGTTGGTCACATTGAGGGCGATGAGTACTGGTGGTTGCCGAGTGATGATAGCGACGAGTAGTTTGAATGTATAATGCTTGTGTGGACCTGATTATTATGTGTTCTGTACTCTGGCTATGAACACTGGCATAACTGAAACTGATGTATGTTGTACTTATGGACCTGATCAATATGTTGTACTTTTGCATTTCTGTGTGCCTTATGCCCTTGCATTTTATAGCATTTGGTTTTAGATTATCTCTAAATCAAGTGATTCTTGTGTCTAAAATGTTGATGTAGGAATGACACGTACGAAATCCAACCGCCGTGCAAGGCCCCGTCTCGTCCCCCCTCCGATACAAGGTCCCTCAAGTCCGACTCCAGCATCAGTACATGATGAGCTTGCAAACATGGAGCCGGACCAGACATGGGGCGGTAGTCCGAGGTTGTACTTGAACATGGAACAGTTTGAGTTGGAGACAGCCGCTGAGGCTGCGCAGGGCACGGCCGAAGGTGATGCACCGGAGGGTCAGATCGACCCTGATGCTGATGCTCCGGGTGGTGACGAGATGACTGGAGAAGAGAGGAGTGGATGAGCTCCCAGCAGGATGCATGAGGGACGTTTCATCATCGCGGAGGTCAATGCAGTTGGGGAGCCCACGAGACCAAAAGTTATTCTGGACCCGTACAAGATATCAATCGGGTGTCTGGTGAGGGACCATGTCGCAGTCACATACAGAACTTGGAGAGGCAGACGGGATGACATGTGGGTGGTTCCCGAAAACATCCAGGATCTTATGTGGGGCAAGTTGTTGGCAAAGTTTGAGTTCCCTGAAGGATGCAGCATGGCCAAAGCGAAGAGTCGTGCCCTATCAACAATGTCCATCGCGTTCAAGAATTTCAAGGGTAAGCTGTGGAGAAATTATGGCTTGGTGGGCCGGACACCAAAATGGGACCATTATCCGACGGTTCAACCATTCTGGAACTATTTCAGAGAGCACAAGCGTTCAGAGGAAGCACAACGACTAAGTGAGATCTACAAAGCCAACTCCCAGAAGAACATGTACCCCCACAGAACTGGCTCGCGTGGGTACGTGAGGAAATACGACGAGTGGGATGAGATGGAAGAATTCGTAACCCGCAGTGGTGCCACACCTCAGACAACCCCCTGGATTAAACGAGCGAAGCACTATCTATACGCGAGAGGGGTGACCTTGGCGGCAGATGGCAGTCTGAACTTCAAAAGTGACAGAGAACAGGAAGTGATGCAGAGAATTGCAAATGCCCACACCCAGTCTTCCCAAGGCTCTTTCAGGCCGGATAGGGAGAATGACTAGCTAACCTTGGCACTGGGAACCAAGTAGTACCCAGGTCGCACCAGAGGCAAGGGTGTGGTGCCCTAGAAAGAGGGATTCCCAGAATCCGCCGAAAGTTATAGGAGTCGGAAGAGAAGGAGAGAAGAGCTGGAAGACCTGCTGGCTGTAGTGCGACAAGAACTTATGCAAGAGTGTCAGATGACAGACGCCAAAATCAGAGAAATCAAAGAATCATTTCAGCAAGGAATCAGGCAGCAGCAAGAAGAAGAAAATGTTGTGAGCCCTGGTGGTCGGCGGAGCAGCTGCGCGTCCGCGGAGTTTGGAGAAGAAGAATTAGCCCATTTCCCCGTGGACGACATCACAGAAAGCAAGGTGTGCAAGCTTGTCGTGCCCACTATAAACATTACCATCACGGTGGCTATGGGGCAGGTCGACCAATGCGTCGAAGGCGCTCTCTTGAACGATCTCCCGATACCACAGGGATACGCTAAGGTCCACGTGGACTCCGTGCGAAAGCCGTACCGTAAGCTTGACATGGATTACCCCGTAGAGACGGGTTCCAAGAGGCTCGGATCAAACGTGGGTGCCTTCGTTTTGTGGCACAAGCGCTACATATTATTTGAAGATGAGACAGACGAGTCGTCTAATGCGGAGTCGGACCAGCACACAGAAGAGATCCAACTCCTCCACGGTCGGCGCCAGTGCCACCGTCACCAGGAAGAGATCCAACTCCTACACTGTCACCGCCACTGCCACCGTCACCGAGAAGAGAGCTTACTCCTCCCCCACGCAAGTCACCAACAAGAGAGTCAACTCCTCCCCCTCCAAAGTTAGCAACAGTGCCACCAAGGGAGCCAACACCTCCCCCTCCGAAGTCAGCACCAGTGCCTCCAAGAGAGCCGACTCCTCCAAAGTCAGTAACAGTGCCTACAAAATTGCCAACTCCTCTGAAATTGACAACACGCTCTCAGTCTAAGAAGGTGGCAGCACCTGAGAAGTTGCCTTATGAAAGAACTGCAGAGGAAAATAGAGCGATAGTGAACGCCGAAGTCAAGAAATTTTTTAAAAAGCGAGAGCCTGAGAAGAAAAAACCACTCACTAAGGAAACAAAAAAATTTCTCTTGACGCTGAGCAAACCTGCTGTGGCTAAGCGTCAATCAGACTACGAGCGTATCAAAGGAAAGAAATCCTTGAGGCAGGCTTCTATTGATCAGGTACGGGAAGAACAACAACTAGAAAGATTCCTTAAGGATGCCAATATGACAAAAGAGCAATTTTTTAACGGGTTCGTGGCACCCATAGCAGTCAGGAGATAGCAATTTAAGCTGAGCAAACTATTGGTCGCGCCGGACGAGTGGGCCAAACTGACATATCAACTTTGGAAATTTCATGCGTGGTATATGAATGAGTCGAAGGAGGGTAGGGAAGGTTTCGAGGCCAGATTCAAGGAACAAGATCTCCTCCACGGGGACGACAGTATTTTTATATTCTTCGAGGAAATGTATCGACTGTACCAGTATGATGCCCTCGACGTGTCTATCTTGAGTTGTTGGACTCTGTAAGTGTCATATACGTATAATTCACAATATACATTTCTGTACCATTGTATTGAATCTCTTAACTTATTCCTTGTGTAGAATGGAGGTACAAAGATGCAGAAAAGAGTGCATCATGCATGTGGGATTTATCGACCCATATCTTGTTAACCCAACAATGATGAAATCTACCGACCTAAAGAAAACCGAGGACTACGTATTGAGGTGTCTTCTGAAGCTACAATTGAAGAAATACATACTTTTACCCTACCACTTGGGGTACGTGTTTCTACTCTTTTTAGCAATACATCGTTAGAAATTAGGACCAACTAACCTATAGTCACCTATGTACAGTTTTCACTGGATCCTTCTTGTCATCCAGTCAGATATTAGCAAGATCTTTATTTTCGACTCACAAGATAATCCGAAAGAAACCTACCAACCCGTCATTGACTTGCTACAAAGGTAAAAACCGACCATTTCGTTACTGCTCTTGTAATATTTGATTTGATTGAATCTAAGTCTACTTACGGTAATAATCACACACATACAGAGTGTACCCGCGATACACCAAGAAGAGCGTTAGATACAGGCCATACACGAAAGAATGGACAGTCCGACATGGCTTTCCTTGTAGGAAGCAGGGTCTGGGCAATAATTTATGTGGTTTTTATGTAATGGAATTTATGCACAGCTTCAACACAGAGGGTTCGATCCTGCCGAAAGATCCTGAGGTAGGCGGTATACACATTGATGACTAATTTTCAGGTTCGATACGCCAAAATCATATGTATTGATTTCTTCAATTCTTGAAATTGCAGATCCTCAAGCTGTCCAAAGAACATCTCATGCCTCATGAAATCAACGCACTTCAAGAACAACTTGTCGGATTTATCAATGACGAAATCATCAATCTAATCGGCGAGTTCCATGAAATTGGATCGTCTTTGTCGTTACCTTCAACCCATAAAAAAGGGCAGAGTTTAGACCCATCGGTTCACAAGAAATCTTAAACTCCATAAGATTATTGTAGTGAAACTTGATAAGTATGCGGTGTATATATATTGTGACGAGACTTGATGTTTTATAAATAAAATTTATATGTGGTTGTGTATATATGCTGTGATGAAAGTTGATATGTATGCGTGTTTATTTTCGGCAACGTCCAAAATTTGAAAATAGCACTGTACTGGCGGCAACCGCTACATTTTTTAAAAAAAGGACGGAAAACACCTTGGTGGCTGCTCCAATGTGGACTAAAGGTGGTGTTTATGCCATTGATACTACGGGATAGAAATTCCTTGTGCCGAGTTTGCTCTCTCTACTTTCTTTACATTTCCACATTTACATACTTGCAATTTACCAATGCATATTTACTTTTTTAGAGTAGTTTGCTAGGATTGGCTATATGTTGCAAACCCTTTTTAACGGTAGAGTAGACACACTAGATAAACCTATAGCACATTTAGATAAAAGTTGATATAGATATATCTTGTACAATTTTAAATGTCCTAATTCATACTCTGTTGGAACATCACCGATCCTTTTTATATGTAGATAGTTTATGATTTATCTCTAAAAATTATTTATGTAGTAGTGGTTCCACCACCGTGTTCGTTAAGGGAGACATGCATGTTGCTGGGCCCCCGCCCCGAGTTCACCATTGAAGCCACAGGGTCAGCCGTCGGGGATGGTCGATGTGCTCGACCCAGCTTCCGTCGACAGCAGTTTCTGGTGTGCAACAATGCTTCTGAGGGCAACAGATGGTTTTGAATAACTCAATCTGTCCCCAGCATGACGATAAAAACAGGCTATATGCTTTCCGTAATCTGCCTCGTTCCCTTTTTCTGATTGCATGACAATGAATCCTAACGGACCAAGAAGGCTCTTACAGTTGGATGTAGCGGTGAAGGATTCCTTATCCATTCCTTTTTTTATTGCCCGTTCCCTTTTGTATTGCATGGCGCGTAATTGTGATGGACCGAAACTCTTTTAGTTGGATAAGCAGCGTGACGGATTTCATGCCTCTATCATTGATAAAAATCTACACCGTTGAAAACTTGGGTCTATCTATTATCTTAACAATCGAGGAGAAAAAGGAGCCACTATATTCACTCTTAAGGTCATAAAATTACCATATTAATTAAAAAAAGATCTAGATCACTTATTATTATGAACATTAACGGTCTGAAATAAACTAAAGAATACATATAAATACGGTTAATATATAGCTAAATTCGGAATTAAAAATTATGAAAAAATAGCAGTTTGATTTCCAAACCGTTTGGAAAGAAATATATATAAATAAAAAGTTAAAATAAAATAAAATAAATAATAATTGAAATTGAGGTTACAATAGAAAAAAAGAAGGATCTATATCAAATATAGTCTTAGAAAAAAAATCAAATTATTATAAAAAAACAAATATCTAAATAAAGAGTACATGTAAATTACAATTAATTAAATGTTATTATGATAAAATATTGCAACGAGACTAACTACACTATTAGTGTGGGGCACCTTGCTAGTTAGATAGATGACCAGATCTTTGTAGTTAACGTTAGAGATTTTTCCGATTATGTGATTAGTATAGGTATAGACTTCACTTAGGTAAAGAATTGGACGCTGAAATAAAAGTGACCATGAATATAATACCTGGCTCGTGTCCCCAGCTTTCTTGCAGATAACAAAAGAGCTTTAAACAGGTACCGATCGGCCAGCTCGATCAGATGGACCAGCTGCTTGCTGTAGAACCTGCAAAATGATGGATGGATGGGGTCTTCTCTTTTGGACCAACTGGATTCTAGATATTGCTAACAAAACGACAGGATTCGTTTCTTTCGGAATTATATATAGATAGATCGAAAAGGCTAATTGGATTAATTCAAAGTACTTGCATCGACAAGGTATTGAAATGGTTCAATATATAGGATTCCAAGAAAGATTTTCTGCCAATATCATATGGTATTAGTCTTAGCAAGAGTCAGTGTCCCACAACACCTGATAGGTAGAATAAGATGAGTGTAATCCCATATGCTTCGGATATTGGATCCATCATGTATGCCATTTTTTTTACACTTCCAGATGTCTCATATGCTCTGAGTGTTGCTAGCAGATACCGATCAAACCTAGGTGAGACTCACTGGGTAGCAACTAAGAATATCCTGATGTACTTCAGAAGAACTAAGGACATGTTCCTGATCTATGGATGTGAAGATGAGCTCATTGTAAAGGGTTACACTGATGCTGGCTTCCAAACCAACACGAACAATTTTAGATCATAGTTTGAATTTGCTTTTTGCCTTAATGGAGGTGCGGTGAGTTGGAAGAGCTCCAAACATGAAACGATTGCTGATTCAAAGATGGAGGTCGAGTACATAGCAACTTCTAAAGTTGCAAAAAGTGTCCGTTTGGATTAGAAAATTTATTTCTATGTTAGGTGTGGTCTCCAGTACGTCTAGTCCAATGAACCTCTATTGTGATAATAGTGGAGCTATTGCACAAGCCAATGAGCCTAGGTCCCACTAGAAGTCCAAGCTCACCTTATCCTAGAGATAATAGATAGAGGTGATGCAATGATACGCAAGGTGCACACGGATTCGAATATTGTTGATCCATTGATGAATCCTCTCTCACAGCCCAAGCATGAGATTCACATGAGCTCTATGGGTATTAGATACTTGCATGATTGAGTCTAGTGCATGTGGGAGATTGTATCATGTCTATGTTTATGTGCTTATGAATAATCATTTATTTGGTTCCTGAATAATTATCATTTACATTAATTAGCAAGTATGTGATTTATTTGTGAAACTCATTGTTTTATTATGATGTTACTCTAAATAATCCCTAATCCTATATCATTATATGGGACAATAATGATTCATAGATTAACACATTAACTAATAGATGATCATGTTTCATGGATCATAGATATAGAGATATCAAATCAATAACGTGGACACATGTTTGAGAACATGCTATTGGATTGACCCACCTTGAGACACTGTTGAGATGTTATTTATTGTGCCATCTGTTATAGTTCAAATGGTGTAACTTCAGGATTCTTAGACCTGAGATTGTCATTGATTCTCAGGTTGTGTAGTGGCACACTTAGGGGTTGGCAAACGCTACTCCGTAACTGGGTAGTTATAAAGGTAGCTTTCGGGTATGCTATAAAACATGTCGTGGGATATGAGTGATCAAGATAGAACTTGCCCCTCCTAGATAATAGGAGAGATTTCGCTGGGCTCCTCAATGTGGATGGATATATAAAGTGCATGGTCATACCAATGTGATTAAAGAGTTAATCACGAGATAGTAATCCACTACAAGAACAAGTGAATGGTCGAGCTATCACAAGGAAGGTATATTTCTTGCCTTGAGCTTTACTAATATCATGAAGCAAAGGGATTGGTGTATGTGTATATCAAGATGCTACCGATACGATCTTTTTGTATGATCGAGAGTCAATATGTCCTGCTAGGTGCCGCAATTGACTTGTGGTTCGGAAAGGGTTTTTGGGTTATGGCTGTTCACACATGAACCTAATGGGTCACATAATAACAGGTTGGAACATTGAGTTACTTGCATAATTGACTCTAGCGCAAGTGGAATATTGTTGATGATATGTCCTAGAGGAATCATCAATCCATACGTGGGTTTGATTGGATTCTGATGCATGAGAGATTAGAATCATAATGGGCCACCAGCATGGAAGGCCCATCAGCCCATTATCCGCCACCCCCTCCCGACCTCCCTCGAAACTCTAGCTAGGCAACTACTACAGAACCCCACATAATAGCCGTCACCTTCAGTGCCGGTTCAAAAGAACTAGTACTGAAAGTGGTATCAGTGCCGGTTCTAAAACTCCCGCCCGCGATCGAGGGCCTGGAGTTAAGAACCGGCACTGATAGTGGTGTTTCAGTGCCTGTTCCTCTTTAAACCGGCACTGATAGTCTGCTACAGTATATATAGCCTATCTTCTTCCCCGTCTCGACCCAGAACAGAGCCGCCATTGCCGCAGCCCAGTGTTACAGCGCCTCCTTGCCATTTTTTTTTGGCGATTCAAGGTTTTTTTTTTTTTGCATGGGAGCCTTCAAAATTTGGAGGAGTCAACTATTTTAAGGTTAGTGAGATCTATATTTCATTTTTGGATAGATTACTTGGTAGATTTCTCTATATTTCATCTAATTGTTCATATTGTGGGTGAGATAAAGAGCCTTGACCCCATGTTTCTGCATCAAATATAGCCTTAGAAAAAAAATCAAATTATTATAAAAAACAAATATCTAAATAAAGAGTACATGTAAAATACAATTAATCAAATGTTATTATGATAGAATATTGCAGCGAGGCGAACTACACTATTAGTGTGGGCCACCTTGCTAGTTAGATAGATGACCAGATCTTTGTAGTTAACGTTAGAGATTTTTCAGATTATGTGATTAGTATAGGTATAGACTTCACTTAGGTAAAGAATTGGATGCTGAAATAAAAGTGACCACGAATATAATACCTGGCTGGTGTCCCCAGCTTTCTTGCAGATAACAAAAGAGCTTTAAACAGGTACCGATCGGCCAGCAAGATCAGATGGACCAGCTGCTTCCTGTAGAATCTGCAAAATGATGGATGGATGCGGTCTTCTCTTTTGGGACCAACTGTTTTCTAGATATTGCTAACAAAAGGACAGGATTCGTTTCTTTTGGAATTATGTCTTGAAGGTGATAAAAAAGCCTTGTGTTCTTTTTTCTTTGGTGCAGAGATTAAAGCAATATGCCCGTATCATTTGGACCGTTTGGTAGGAGAACAAGAAAATAAGAGGAGAATCAATACCAATGAATGACCAACCACAATGATGTCACGTGAACCTGCGTAAGCAACATCTTTCGATTTACACCACAGCGTGCACCACGCAATCCCAATGTTCTCCTTGGACCGTGAGCTTGCACCCCATACACAAGAAAAGGCTTGTGTGGGGCACTGAAATTCCAGATTTTAGTGGAATGCAGCCTAATATGCTTTGCTTTTATGGGTCAGTGGGTGGGTGCGTCAAGGGCAGCATGAAGTCTTTGTGTATGGGGTGCAAGCTCACGATCGAAAAGGAGAATATTGGCATTGCATGGTGCATATGTTGTGGTGTAAAACGAAAGATGTTGCTCACGCAGTTTGCGTGACAAGCTGGTCATTCATTAGAATTTATTCTCCTTTTTTTTCTCTCTTTTTTAGATAATGGAAAGAATTTCTAGTCTTTGCATAGCTAGGGTGCACACAGCAGCAGTTTAATAATAAGTACATAGTTGTAGCATAATGCTACATCAATATGAATCTGGAACAGCAAAAAAAAACTCCATCCATCACATACCCTATTACTAAATGGTCCAAATGATAGGGTCGCATTGCTTTACTCTTTGCGCCAAAGAATTCACTACTATGAAAACTATTTCCAGATGCGGGTGGCAACTTATTTTCACAGGCGTTTAGCCCACCGGTCTGTGATTGAATGCCTATAAAAATGGAGGATTTACACAGGTGTAAAAGAGACCACCTGTATATAAATGACTAAATAATTTCAAATAAAAAACTTTTAAACTATAAAGTTGTGGATCTTGTCCAGAGTTACAATTTTAATATAAAGTTATGAATTTTTTAAGATAAATTGTCACCCTTTTCTATAGCCGGTTCGTATAATAAACCATCTCTAGAAATGATCATATATTATTGCATGTGGTTCCTTAGGAGTGACATTTATTATAAAAAATTCATAACTTTTTTCATACGAAGTCGGATGAGGATAAACTTTATATCAAAATTGTAGCCCTCAACGAGATCTATAACTTTGTAGTTGAAATTTTTTTCATTTAAAGTCATTTAGATATCTAAGTAATCATTTAATGTTTCAAATGATTATTTGAATATCTAAATGGGTTCAAATGAAAAAAAAATTCAACTACAATGTTGTATATCTCTTCGAGGGCTACAATTTTTATAGAGTTTTTTCTCATCCAACTGCATATGAAAAAGTTATGATTTTTTTTAATAGATGATAATTTTCAGAGGCAGTTTATATAAGGAATCACCTTTTGAAATGACCTTTTACACAAATGGTTTCTTATATGAACCGTCTGTGATAATCATCCATTATGACAGGCAGTTCACATAAGGAACCGTCGTGAAAATTTATTTTCACAGGTGATCCGTAATCGCAGGGGACTCTTGCCAACTACTTAGAGGGTTTTTCAAATGAACTATCTGTGGAAAGACATCTTAGGTATCTCAAAAAATAGAGTTTTGTAGTATTGGAAAAAAGAACACAGGGCTCTTTTGTCACCGTCAAGACATAATTCCAAAATGAACGAAATCCTGTTCTTTTGTTAGCAATATCTAGGAATCCAGTTGGTCCCAAAAGAGAGAACCCATCCATCCATCATTTTGCATGTTCTACAGGAAGCAGCTGGCTGTCCATCTGATCGAGCTGGCCGGCCGCTCGGTACTTGTTTAAAGCTTTTTTGCTTTGTGCAAGAAAGCTGGAGACACGAGCCAGTTAATATATTCATGATCACTTTTATTTTAGCATCCAATTCTTTACCTAAGTGACGTTACAATAATTAAACAGTTTGGGTTCCATTAACACCACACATTTTAACACACTTGCACCTCTGAGCGCGCGCGCGCGCGCACACATTTTGCAAATGCTTGTGCTTATTTGATAAAACAACACAGTGTAGTATCCTATAAACTAATCCTAAGCATGCTACAATTTCAATGATGTTACCCGAGCAATCAATACAGATGATGTCAGAATTATCCTAGCTTTTCAAGGTTTTAAGGACATTCGAAGGCATGGCAATAATCAACTTTAGGGCATAACTAATCAAATGTTTCAAACACTTTGGAAAGTATCACGCAAATATACGTCAATTTATAGTGGTCAAAGTTTTAGTTATATGCAGGCATAGGATCAAAATGATTAAGGACGTAAGAACTTCCTTTCTAGGATCAAAATGATTAAGGACGTTAAGACTTCTCTTCTCCGAGGTCTTTCTCAAGTCCTTCGTAGTCCAGGTCTTCACGTTTCTTTTTGAACTCCTCTTCTTCTAAAGTACACGCAACTAATGTCGATAGGTGACTTATGACAAATATAGCTTAAATTCAAATAAAATCAAATGAAAATACAAACAAACTGCAAAAATTACGAAACTTCTCAGAATGGATATAGCTTGAATTAGGTGAAAGAATCACCGAAGTTAGAGTTGAAATAGAGAAGAAACGGCTCTCAGAAGATTTACACGGAAGGAAATTCCAGAAAATAGGAAAGGGTGAATATTCCATGGAATGCTATCTGAATTTTAGGAAAAGGACTTCCAAAATTATTAATGGATTGGAAAATTAAAAATGCTTCTAAGACTAACATGTGGGGCCTTGGTCAACTATCAACGTTGACTTAGGTCAGCAGGCATGGTGCCGGTTACTATTACATGGACTGGGTCCATTGGTTCGTGGACCGAGTGCATAACTCTGGTTCATGGGCTCGGTGGACTCACTCCATGGTTCATGGACCAACCGTGGGCCAGAGTGGGTAGCTCATGGTGGACGGAGCCTCGATGGACTACATGTCTAGGTGGTAGGTGCTGATGATAGGGCAAGGAAGGGGGCACCACGTAGGATGATCTGGTTGAAGTTGTGACGAAGAGGCAGATACATGGGTGGACACGTTAGCAGTTTGAACTGAGTGATGCTGTGATCATTGATCGGGTAAGATTGATGTGGCCCTGATATGTAGGCCACGTGAGATGCAATGCAAGCTGGGCGGAGGGAAACAAAATGAGTCACTAGCACAATGACCGAACTCACCAACGGCCTCGCCGAAATGGTGATACGGTGGCAGCCTGTAAGGAAAAGGGCTGTATGATGTGGTTTTGATGATTAATGTTAACATAGTTAACGTGTGACTGTGTTTGCTGAGTGTATACAAGGTTTAGTCTTATGGATGTATAAGATGGACTTCGGTCCAAACACCTCAAAAGGAAGAAACACAAGGTCAAAGAAGGTCACATGGTCCTTGTTTAGACAAGTGTTGGTGTTGAGAAATTCTTGTGTAGATAGATTTGTTTCTCTTAGGCTGAATTATGAAGAGGGGGTTTAAGTTTAATAGCTTGATCTATAACTTTAGGTTAGTTACCTAGTAAGTGATGCACTCTAGGCCTTACTAATCTTAATGGACTAGAGGAAGACCCAAGACATCAAAGCAACGAAGCCCAGGACAAAGCTCACTGAATTGGAAGTACAAAATGCCAAGAAAAGAGCACCAGAACAACCACCAGATGATCCGTTGAGGCACCAGAACAATCATTGGAGCAATTATCCAAAGGAGACACATTTTAGTGAAGACAGAGCATCGGACAAATATTCAAGGGCACCAACGGATAATTTGATGGCACCAGAACAACTCATCGTAGTAAAAGACCAGATAGAATGTAGTTTTGGAGATTGGAGCTAGCAGAGTTCACCAGATGTTCTGATGGGGTCATTGGACAAACCATCGCACAAATTTTCAAGTCCAACAGCTAGTTTCCAGAGAGCACCAAATACATTCATCAGATGTTCTGGTGGTGTTATTTGAAGGGCAACGGAATGTCCGATGACCCTATTTTCAGCGTAAAAAGCTCCTAATAGCTAGTTTTGGAGGTTGGGGTTATAAATAACCCCTTGGCCGGTTTGGAGAGGTTGCTCACTCCATTAACTACTATGGACACCCCCTATCAGTGCAGGCTCATAACCGGCATCAGTGCCAGTTACGAACTATCACTACCAGCCTGACTATCAATGTCGGCCCTACCGATGTGCCGGCACAGATAGTAGGAAAAAATCCGACATTTTGTGGCCAAAAAAAAATTGCATCCGATGATTTTTTGCAAAATATGCATGCGTGCGGTTTGGTGGGATTCGAACCCTTAACCCCTCCCCTTGCACGAAGCTTCCTTACCATCTCACATATAATAGATTCTTGAGTATAAGTGGATATTTTTTCCTCTTAACCCTTCTCATCAAAAAGTTTAGACAATTATTTGGGCATTTAATAACTTCAAACGAAAAGGTTTCAATCTACAAAGTTGTAGATCTCATCGAGAGCTATAATTTTCATATAAAATTCGGCTCTATCAGAGATTGTATGAAAAAGTTATAAATTTCTGAATATTGGTTGTCATCCACTATCACTGTCAGCTCTAAACTAGAACCGTCTATACTATAGTGTCCCGCTTTGTTGCAACGACTCGTTGCTATTTTCTCAGACGGTTCTAGTTTAGAGCCATCTGTGTTAACCTTTTCTACAGGTGGATCCATAGATCCGTCTGTACAGGGACATCCCACTAAATAAATTTTGTAGTAATGTGAACCGAAGGGGGTGTGGGAGTAGGGTTTATTTAGGGTTCACACGTCACTACCGGTTCGAGCCTCAACCCGGCAATGATGACCCCCTATCACTGCCAGTTCTCGCTATCAACCGGCAGTGACACATCACTGCCAGTTCGAGCCTCAACCCGACAGTGATGTGCAGCATCACTGCCGGTTTGTGAGCCCTCAGCGGTTCGTGGCCTGTTGGGGCTTAGGAACCAACAGTGGTGCCTTATCACTGCCGCATCTATTTGAGCCAGTAGTGATGGGGGATCGGGAGGGGTATTCTGTAGTGGTGGCCGAGCCTGTTGGCATGAGTAAAGAACTACTTCTTGAAATGTTTCGCACGTGCTATTATTAAAATAATATATTTGAAAACACTAAAAATTAAAAAAAATATCCCGGCAGATCGAATACATCTCTAATTAAGCCCAATCTATACCAAATGTTATTTTCATAAAGCAATACAACTTTGGCGAAGCAGTACAACCATATGGTGAAACAATGGTTGAAAAATTAAAGCGTACATACATGCAAACCGTCTAAACCGAAGCAAACACACATGGAAATAGAGGAAAAAAACAACACAACATGAAAAGTGCATCGTCTAGAGCCAATTGAACTGTTATAAAAAACTGTTATAAAAAAAACATTACGAGGCATAGTGATATTTTTTAATACCGCTATATATGTGATCTTATAGGACCCAGTTCTACATGCACGTGACGTTAAATCCTACTTGTAACATGGCATGCTCTTAACATGATCGTCATTTTTTCCCTACAATGAAACTTTACTCAACATGCTCAATTCATTTGATGCTAGCAAGGAACAAAAGAAGAAACCGTTAGTTATGCACCCAGCAAGGCTCTCTCAGTAAAGAGAGAGTCGATTGAATCAAAATGGAAAATACACGCAAACTCCATCAAAGCACACCATAGCTCAAAAGACACTGGCAATGGCGCAAAACATCACAAAGCCACTGGTCAAAACACACAGAAAACACTATTCAGCAGCAGTCGGTTTCTCGGCGGGGCCTGGTTATGCCGGTGTGAGTGGTCAAAGCCCATAGCACGGTGATGAACTCTCCTCCCTCCACTAGCACCTTCTCATGGCCCATGACGCGCTCCTCGTCGTTGGACGGAGCCACGTAGATGATGAGCTCCGTCCAAACGTCGGCCAATAGCTTCCACGTTCCTTCCGGATCACTGTCATATTTCTGTAGCAATTTCCCCAGCTTGGCACCATTATGCACCACTTCCTTGTCCTTCCAGTCCGCCATATCTGTGTCCACGATCATGCTGACCCTTGTGCGCCACCGCGAGAAGTAGTAGTTGCAGCAAGTGAGCTTGCCCTTCAACTCCGCCTTCATGGCCTCGAAGACCTTCTCCGTCTTGTCCGGGTTGTCGGGGAGTAGCTCCGGATGGAAGGCCACAAGGTACGCGCAGTACCTGGACAGCCTCGTCGCCACCCTCCTGTTGACCTCGCTGCTACTGTTAGGAGGGCACGCCTCCTCGAAGATGCTGGTGGCGATGTGCCAGGTGAGGATGACCTCGGCGACGCTCTCGCTGTCGCACGCCGGCAAGAGCTGATGTTGCCCCATAAGGACAGACTTGCCGTTGCTCAGAGGAGGGCTGCTGTCAAGGCTATGTGCCACAAGGCTTTCCATGATGGAATGCTTGGCTTTGTTTGGCACCAGCTCAGTCCGCAGCAGTAGCGACAGCATGGACGGCATGCCAAGGAGGAGTGGCCAACGAGTGTTGAGGACAGAGAATTGCCTGAAGCTAAGGGCAGGCTGCCTCATCTTGCTCCGTACCCATCTGATGCGCCGGACGATGCCACTGAACGTGGTGCTGCTGAGCCAATGGGGCTTACCCACGTAGTTGCAGAGCAGTGACACCATGAACCAGTTGGACAAGAGGAAGACGATGAACTCCCAGATTTCCTCGTAGAAGAAGATGATGAAGAGGAGGAAGGTGACGGAGAAGTCGACGGCAGTGAAGAATGCAGGTGGCGACCTGATGGCTTTTACAAGGAGGCATGCGGTTGTGCGGAGTATGCCGGATTGTATAAAGAAGTTGTCTGTTTCGATTTTACGGAAGGCGTAGCCCGCGTCGCCGTTGCCACAGAGGACGACGGTCAAGAGGCACAGGCCAAGCACTACTATGGGAAGCAGGAAGTAGTTGGCGAGGAAGAAGAAAGGGCTGGCGAAGACGACAGGGATGACGGAGTGGTTGTACTCACTGAGGAAGTTGACCTCAGTGTTCATCATCTGGAACACCGCGTCCACCATTTCTTCTTTCTTGTTGTATATGCCGTTGAAGATGAGGTCACGGCACTCCTGGGTCTCCGCCTGGGTCACCGGCAGGTGCTCGAACCTCCGCCGCAGCAGCTTGAAGAGCGAAAAGGAGAGGCACAGCCTCTTGAGCCGTTGGTCTGGATCTATGGCGCTGTTCAGCTCACGCCAGATTCTACCGACGGTGACGACGGTGCCACCAGGGGAGATCTCCTTGAGCATGTAGCCATCGGCTGTGGCTTCCACGATCAGCTCTTCTTCTCCCATCACGATGAACTCAGACCTCTTCAGCAGGTCGTCTCCACCCGGGTCGACGGCGGTGTGCTCGACGATGACGCGGGTGTCGTGCTGCTCTCGCCGCAGCCTCTGAGACATGTAGGAGGTGATGAGCCGGGCGTTCTTGCCGTAGGCATATGACCGCTTGCCGACCTCCGTAAAGGCGATCCTCTGCACCACCTTGGCAGCGCAAAGGACCCAAAGGATGCCGAAGAAGGCCTTCCGACCGGCGCTTCGGATGTTGAAGAAGACCAGGCTCCCCAGCCAGATGACGCGGCCGGCGCGCTGGATAGTGCTCGAGTATCCGCGCATGTGGATCTCGTCCACCTTCTTGCGGAGGAGCTCCACGAGGAGCATCCACACGAGGATCACGCCGGCCCGCAGGGAGAGGTCGGACTTCTGGCTCACTGCAGCGGAGCTCACCGTGCCGGTATTCTTGGCTTCGGAGAAGAGGTAGGACATGACGGGGAGGAAGAGCGAGAGCGCCGAGGAGAGGAAGACGCGGACTTTGGGGTTGAGGATGGCGCTGACATCAGAGAAGCGGCTGAAGAGGTTGAGGTTAAAGAAGAGACCGGCGAGGAGGAACATGACGACAGAGGCCGCTACCATGGGGGCCTCATTGCTCTTGTTGGCGTAGGTGCTCGTGAGGTTGCCGACGTACTTGTCAATATTTGTGTCCTTGCACAAGGGCATAAGAAGATCATTAGTAATACTGTGATTTGTTTGGCTGCTCATCGTTCTACCAAGAATGGATGATACTAGGAGGAATAGTTTCAGTTTGCACGCATCGATATATGCTAATCGTCTAGTATATATGCATGCAGGCAAAGCTCCCAGCCGAAGCCGAACGAAAATATCGGCATCGCGTGGTTGCAAGGCAAGGTTTGCTCCATCTTTGCATCTAATGCTGGAGTGCTGTGGTGTAAATCAAAAGGCGTCGCATATTTTATGTGCATGGCATGATTGTAGTACTCATTTGTTTTTACTTTTCTATATCAAAGGTCCTAAATAATGGTAGGAGCATATATACGACCCGAACTGAAATATCGGCATTGCGGGGGTACGCGGCAAGGTTTGCTTGATCTTTTCATCTACATTAGATGGAGTTCTGCGGTGAAAGTCAAAGGACGTCGCTGCACATGGCATGATTGTAGTATTCATTTACTTTTACTTTTCTTTATCAAAGGTCCAAATGACAGGAGCCTATATACGAACCGAATTGAATATCGGCATCGCGTGGGTGCGTGGCAAGGTCTGCTTCATTTTGCATCTAAATTAGTTGGAGTGCTGCGGTGTAAATCACACTACTGCAAAAATTATTTTTAAACATAAATAGTAACTTGTTTTTACAATCGTTTAATTGTGATTGAAACCCTATATAAATAGACGATTTTCAAAAAAAAAAAAAGACGTACCACCAATGAAAATCTATTACCACAGACAGTTTACTTAACGAACTGCTTGTAAAAATAGGTTTTCACAAGTAACACTATAAAAACTATTTCTAGAGGCGGGTGGTAACTCGTTTTCACATGCGTTTAGCGTACCCGCCTGTGATCGAAGGCTTGTAGAAATGAACGATTTCTACAGGCACAAAAGAGACCGTCTGTGGAAATCTATTACCACAGGCGGTTCACTTAAGAAACCGTCTGTGAAAATAGGTTTTCACAGGCGGTTCCTTAAGCAGACCGCCTATCGAAAAATTTATTTCTACAGGCAGTTCCGACCAGGCACCCCCCGTGGTCACGAAGTCACAAGTCACACGTTTTTTCGCGCGAAATACGCGTGCTACGCGGTTTTTGGCACTCGAACTCGAAACCACTCAGCTCGCGCGAACCCTCCTCACCATCCCACCACAGAACTACTACTGACCATATTAGCATATGTAATTCTTTTGATATCTTCTATCCGAAACTTTAAATGATTATTTGGGCATCTAAATGACTTCAAATGAAAAACTTTTCAACTACAAAGTTGTAGATCTCGTCGAGGGCTATAATTTTAATATAAAGTTTGTCCTCATCCGACTTCGTATGAAAAAGTTATGAATTTTTTAAGATAAGCTATCACCTATTTTCACAGGCGGTTCACCTAATTAACCGTCTGTAAAAATAACAATCAATTATTACAGATGGTTCATATAAGGAAGCGCCTGTAGAAATAGATGACAGCTTATTTTAAAAAATTCATCATTTTTTCATACAAAGTCAAATGAGGACAAACTCCATATAAAAATTATAGCTCCCGATGATATCTACAACTTTGTAGTTGAAATTTTTTTCATTTGAAGTCATTTAGATGTCTAAATAATTGTTTAAAACTTAAAATGATTATTTGGACCTCTAAATGACTTCAAATAAAAAAAATGTCAACTACAAGGTTGTAGATCTCGTCGAGGGCTACAATTTTCATATAGAGTTTTTTCTCATCCGACTTGATATGAAAAAGTTATGATTTTTTTAATGGATGATCATTTCTAGAGGCAGTTCATATAAGGGATCGCCTTTGGAAATGACTATTTTCACAGGCCGTCCGTAACCATAAGAGGCCCTCGTCAACTGTTTAGGTGGTTTTCAAATTAACCATCTGTAAAAAGATTACTTAGGTATCTCGAAAAATAATTTTTATAGTAGTGTAGTTCCTTAAGCACACCGATGAGATCTACAACTTTATAGTTAACAACTTTGAGAAATCAAGTTGAAATGTACCTTGGTTTTCTTATGACGAGTGATTGACATTGTCATTTATTTGGTTTGATGATCTTTAGTTTTGCATGAGCTTTGATGTGATTTGAATTGATTTGAGATTTCATTTGAACATATTGATTATGGACTAATTGGAATTGGAGTTGGAGATATATGTTTGCTTGTCTCATAGTGTGCAGGTGATGGATGCAACTTAGCGGTCGACGGTGGGATGATTGGGGCCAAGCGGAGTGCTTGGCGCCAGACGATCAAGGAGGCCGAGCGGAGTCAAGGGTGATCCTAGCTGAATACGTGAAGGTCAAGCAAAGCATTGAAGGCGGATGGAGATGACGTGTTGACAAAGTCAAGCGAAGGGGATGCCGGTGGAAGTGACAAAGTGGCCCGAGGGATCGGGAGCGAGAGAGACTTGCCGGTGGTCAGGATCGCATGACGGAGTACACTCGTCGATATCGAAGCACTTGCTTAAGGTGTAAGCAAGGCGATGAGTCACGCTTCGAGAAGCATGCAGGCGGTTTCGCGGTTTGACCTCAAAACCATGGGAGAACTGGAGGAGTACATGGCACCATCGCGAAGCTTGCGTCGAGGCGAAGCTAAGTCGTGAAGGCGCCACGGCCGTCCGATGAATGGAGAAGAAAATAGACCAAAATACCCTCGATGGTACTACAAGAGAGGGGTATTTTGGGAAAAAGCTAGGAAACTTATGGGTTAAGTTTCCTAGTGATATAAATAGAGGGGTAGGGCTAGAGAGAGCTTTGATCCAGCCACTTGAGCCCCTTGTGCCACCCATTTGAGAGCCTTAGAGTTAGGGTTTTAGAGGAGAGAAAGATGAGTGCTTAGCGTATGTAATAGGTGAGAGTTTTGAAAGATAAATCTTTGTAATCCGCCTAAAATAGGATTGACCTATTTGAGTAATGAAGTTTATATTTTTTGCATATGCTTGAATTCCCCTCCTTCTAGTTTCCCTCTATTGGTTCCCTTGCAAGTTTGCAAATTTTCGGTTTTGATTTTTGTTTTGGTTTTTGGGCTGAAATTTGAACACCTTGTGAGGTCATTCTTCTTTTTGCTAGAGGCATAAAAACTCACATACGAGTGTATGCTCATGGGTCTTGAGTACCTTTTCCTCTAGATCATCAACTTGGAGAGATTCTTTACCCGGTGATCTGTTCTTTCAGCTACAGTTTTCCACCTTTTCAGGGTTGTTTTTCTTGATGCTAGTGGCTTAAACAATCACATACTCATGTATTTGAGCGGGTTTTGAGTCCCCTTGCCACTAGACTATCATCTTGGAGGATAACCTTATCCGGTGTCCATGTTCTCTAGTTTCTTTGAAAGTTGCGAGTTTTTGAGCACAAAGACACATGGAATGGTCTTGAATAGAACCTATGGTTCATATTCCATCCGTGGAGTCATGTTGTCATGGAACTAGTCTTCTTGCTTTGTCTCTCTGATTCTTTTGCTTTCGTTTGAGCATTTTGAGGTTCGTTGGGTGAGAAATAGGAAAAGGCCATCTATTTCGAAAGAAATTTGTTGGGTGAGAAATAGCCGTCATTCTCGTTCCTACAATTGGTATCAGAGCCGGTTTGATCACTTGTTGACCTTAACTGGCTTTGTGATCCATAGGCGATATGGAGAGAAGTGGGAAAATTTCCCTGTTTGATGGCCGTGATTTTTCGTACTAGAAGGTGCGCATGGAGGCTTATCTTCTAAGCCAAGAAAGTGCAATATGGAAAATAGTTGATTCCAACTATGAGATCCCTATTGCTCGCACGACTCAGGTTCAAATCGAACAGTATGAGGCCAATAATAAGGCCAAAAATATTTTGTTCACAAGCCTGAGTCAGAATGAGTTTGACAGGGTTCAGTACCTCCGTACAACCCGGGAGATCTGGTCTACTGTGAGTGTCTTTCATGAATGCACTAATCAGATTAAGGCCAGGAGCCAAAGCAAATACAACCAAGAATATCAAATATTTGTGAAAGGCCCAGGAGAGTCTTTGGATGCGATGTTTGCTCGCTTTGATGGCATTGTTAGCATTATTCGATCAACTGGTGTTTTGCCCTATTCTGACCACGAGAGAGCTATCAAGCTTCTCTATGCTCTTGACCGTAGCATATAGGAAGTGAAGATCTCGAGCATTGAAGAGTCTCAAAGTTACGACACATTGACTTGTGATAAGTTCTTCAGCAAGCTCAAGTCCACCGAAATAGCCAAGGCGGCTCGAATCAGTCTCGGAAACCCCCTGTCTTAGAACATGGCATTGGTTTCTGGATCTGGTGGTGGCAATCAGTTTGCAGCTAGCTTTTCTTGTGCTAACACTTCATCGAGTGGATTTTCTTTGTCTTCTTTGGTTTCTGTCACAGAGGAGCAGGTGGATGCACTGGATGATGAGGACCTTGCACTGATTGTGAAGAAGTTCACCCGCTTCTACAATAACCGCCGAGACCGGAGGAAGGGTGGTTCTCGTGCCTGCTTTGAGTGTGGTGACACTACCTACTTCAAGGAGGACTACCCCAAGCAATAAGAGGGAGGACGGTGACCACGACTAGAACAAGCATAAGAAGAAGAACAAGAAACCCTTCTTCAAAAAGAATTGCGACAAGATGGCCAAGAAGGCGGCCAAGGCGGCTTCTAGGGCGTTCGTGGTGGCTCTCAGCGACATCGACACCTCTTCTAGCGAGGAGGAGAGCTCGAAGAAGGATGAACCGCAAACAAAGAACAAGAAAAAGGCCAAGGACTTAACCGGCCTCTGCTTCATGGCGGACGACCACAATGATGACAGCGACCCCGAGCTGGATCCCTCTAAGGTATTACTTTCCTACGACCAGCTTTCCATCCAAGTCAATACCTTGAATGATGCTCTCGTTAACCAGGGTAGGTTACTTAAAAAAGTTGTGCGTTAGTTGAAGGATCTTAGGCCTAAGTATGAGTCTGTCTCTATTGAACTTGCATTGCTTAGGTCTAGGTCCGATGTTAAGGAGTGTGAGAGTTACCTGATTGTCATGGCTGAACTTGCCGAGCTTCGTAATGTGCATGCTCAAGTCACCAGTCGGCTTGAGAGTGCCGAGAAGAAGCTCCTTGAGGAGAAGTCTAGGTCTACTCTTTTAGGTGCTTGTATAAATTGCCCTTTGCTTGCAAAGGATGTAGATCTGAAAGACAAGCGCATGAAGGAGCTATAATCTAGATTGGAGAGTGCTGGGAGTTCTAAGGATGTGCAACCGAATTGTTCCACCTGCACCATCTTTTAGGACAAACTCAGCTGGGTTAGAGGGCAAGTTCAAAAGCTTCTGACTAAGAATGAGTATCTCCTTTCTCTGGTGGAGAAGTGTTCAGAGGGCAAAGGGAAAATGAATTTGATATTGGCCAAGACCAAGATGTGCGCTGACAAGGCGGGTTTGGCTCTTGGGTTGGGTTTTGAGAGAGTGGCTTACAATGGGGAGAGTAAGACTGTGTTCACCACACCTACTACCCTAGAAGCTGATAAGTCCAAAATCAATACCACACCACAACCTATCAAGAAACCAATTCCACAACCCACAAAGAAGAAGCCCGCACCACAACCCAAGAGAGCTCCACAGCCTAAGATGAGAGAGCCTGTAAGAGAGCCCTGAGTGACCGACAGTCGAGTTTCCGAGAGACGCTACCACTACACCTACTGCTAGAGAGATGGTCACTTGGTTGGGTTTTGCTTTCGCCGTAGGAGAGATGAGCGGCGTGAGTGGGAATGGAGCACCCGAGACATGTACCGCCCCTCTGTTGGTGTACATGAGTCTTTTCCTCACTTTCACTCATGAGTCCCTAGCGCTTTTCAGTCTCTTCCTAGAAGTGATGCCCGACGTGAATTTTACCATGACTCATATGGTTTTGGTCCACGTGTAAGAGGCTGTGAGTCCCAGCGCTTTGGCGGACCACGTTTTCCTCATCCTGGTACTCGCCCCCAACATGTTGGTGTTGAGTTACCTACTGTTTCTGCTTCAGGGCGGATGACCGAGTACTAGATTCCTACGAGATTTTTGACTAACTCCAGTACTGAGCCATCCACCTTCTATTCTTATCATATGTAGGTAGCAGGCGGAGGCCTGGAAAACAAGTGGCTCATCAACTCCGGTTGTTTATGCCACATGACCAGAGATTCATCATGGTTCTCCAGCCTCACCCCCGTGAAGCGACACGAGTACATCACATTCGGAGATGATCGAAAAGAAAGGGTGAAAGCCAAAGGTATGATAAGGGTGAATGAGAGTTTCACTCTCAAAGATGTGGCTTTGGTAGAGCATCTGAGATACAATCTTCTCTCTGTATCTCAGTTCCTAGATGAGGACTTGGAAGTGCGTTTCAAATACAATACTTTTTGAGTTCTTGATTTTTCTGGCGCTTTGATTTGCAAGATTTCTCGAGTTGGGAGAATTTTTGGAGTTGATTTTTCTGAGTCTTCTGGTTCTTCTCGGTGTTTACTTGCTGAATCTTCTTCTAAGCTTTGGGTGTGACATAGGAGACTAGGGCATATGAGCTTTGATTTGCTGACTCGTTTGAGTACCCTAGGCTTGATCCGAGGATTGCCCAAGCTCAAGTTTGAGAAGAACCTTGTGTGTGCTCCTTGTCGGCATGGCAAGATGGTTGCCGCTCCTCACCCACCAGTCAATCTAGTGATGACTGAACAACCGGCAGAACTTCCCCATATGAACACTGTTGGTCCTTCTCGGGTTCGTTCGGCGGGTGGGAAGTGGTATTTTCTTGTCATTGTTGATGATTTCTCTCGCTACTCTTGGGTCTTGTTTCTTGTGAGAAATAATGAAGTGTTTTCACACTTTTGGAGCTTAGCTTTGAGATTGTTCACAAAACTCCGTAGTGCATTGAAAGCAATTCACAGTGATAATGGCACCGAATTCAAGAACTATCTCTTTGATTGCTTTCTACCTTGAACATGGCATTGAACATCAATTATCTGCCCCACGTGTTCCTCAGCAGAATGGCGTGGTTGAGAGAAAGAACAGGACTTTGGTGGAGATGGCTAGGATGATGCTCGATGAGCATAGGACTCCTAGGAAGTTTTGGGCTGAGGCCATTAGCACAGCGTGCTACATCTCTAATCGGATTTTCTTGCGCTCGATCTTGAATTTGACTTCTTATGAGTTGTAATTTGGGAGGAAGCCGAAGGTTTCACATTTGAGAGTTTTCAGTTGTCGTTGCTTCATCCTAAAGCGTGGCAATCTTGACAAGTTCGAGTCGCGTTCTTTCGATGGTATTTTCTTGGGGTATTCTCTTCATGGTCATTCTTACAGGGTTTATAATCTTGACAGTAACACCATCATGGAATCCTGTGATGTGACTTTTGATGAATCAACCCCCTGTGCTAGTTCTGCCTTTGAGTATGCAGGTGATCAGGAGATGAGCGAGAGCATCTTTGTAGATGGTGATCTTCCAGCTTTCGGTGATGACGAGGATGATCCAATACTTTCCTCGACCACACCTGCTCCAGAGCTGGCTCCTGCTTCTTCTACTCCAGCAGAGGGTCCTACAGCCTCTACTTCCACTTTAGCTACTCTCGAGCCTGCACCCACACAGGTTGAGGGGGAGTTTACCTCTAGGCGTGAGGCCCCTCAACACATTCAGCGGCAACACCCTCCACATATGATGATCGGAGATCTTGAGGAGAGGGTAACGAGGTCTAAGTCTGCTTCTCATGCTCATTTTACTGATTCTGCATTTGTTGTTTCTTTTGAGCCCCATGATGTTGGACATGCTTTATCTAATTCGAGTTGGGTCAATGCCATGCATGAAGAGTTTGAAAACTTTGAGAGAAACCAAGTCTGGGTCCTTGTAGAGCCACCCCCTAATGTTCATACCATAGGCACCAAATGGGTTTTCAAAAACAAACAGGGGAAGGATGGGTCTGTAGTGAGAAACAAAGCTAGACTAGTGGCTCAGGGTTTCACTCAGGTAGAGGGGATAGACTTTAGAGAAACCTTTGCACCAGTAGCTAGATTAGAAGCCATTAGGATCCTTCTTGTATTTGCAGTATCCTGAGGTTTTAAGTTGTATCAAATGGATGTCAAGCAACCCCCAGGCTTTGAGCACCCCAAATACCCACATAGAGTATACAAGCTTTAGAAAGCTTTGTATGGACTTAAGCAGGCACCTAAGGCTTGGTATGATAGGCTTAGGTCTTTCTTGCTAGGGCATGGATATGTGATGGGGTCAGCTGATAAAACTTTGTTCACTCTTAGGCATGACAATGATTTCTTACTTGTTCAGATTTACGTGGATGATATCATTTTTGGTAGCTCTTCTCATGCACTTGTGGTCAAGTTTGCAGAAACTATGAGCAGGAAATTCGAGATGTCGATGATGGGCGAGCTCAACTTCTTCCTTGGGCTGCAAATTAAGCAATGCAAGTAAGGTACATTCATCTACCAGACGAAGTACACCAAGAATTTGCTGAAAAAGTTCAACATGAGCGATGCAAAGCCATTGGCGTCACCGATGGCTACCTCGATCGTGCTTGATCCGGATAAAGATGGCGAGGAGGTGGACCAGCGGGAGTACAGGAGCATGATCGGCTCCCTTCTGTACCTGACGGCGACAAGACCCGACATCCACTTCGCCGTCTGCTTGTGTGCTCGCTTCCAGGCTTCACCGAGGACGTCTCATTGCCAAGCGGTGAAGCGCATTCTAAGGTATCTCAAGCACACTCTTGAGTATGGGCTTTGGTTTTCTGCTTCCTCTTCGCTTTCTCTTCGAGGTTTTTCGGATGCGGATTTTGCTGGCTGTAGAATTGACAAGAAGAGTACCTCTAGTACTTGTTATTTCTTGGGTACTTCTCTTGTGTGTTGGTCTTCTCGCAAGCAGTCTAGCGCTACGCAGTCTACTGCTGAAGCTGAATATGTAGCTGCTGCTAGCTGTTGCTCACAGATTTTGTGGATGGTTGCTACCTTGAGGGATTTTGAGTTAGTTTTCAGGAGTGTGCCACTTTTGTGTGACAACACTAGTGCTATAAGCTTAGCCAATAACCCAGATCAACACTCTAGAACCAAACACATAGATGTAAGATTCCACTTCCTGAGAGACCATAATGAGAAGGGAGACATTTAGTTGAGCTACATAGATACCTAACACCAGCTAGCCGATATCTTTACCAAGCCTCTAGATGCAACAAGGTTTGCCTTTCTAAGAGGAGAGCTTGGTGTGTGCCATCCCTATGGTATTGTGTGAGAGGGAGTTGCCTTTGTACATACTCTATCTTACTTTTATTGCATTTGCATTGCATAGCATTTTCTAATATAATCATGTTAGTAAGCTTCACTTATATGTTCTTTGCACTTTCTTGTACTAGTTGTAAATTTGTGCTAAGTGTAGTGGATGTATAACAATTTGTGCAAGCTTAGGCTTTTATTGAAACATGGTATAAAATATGTTGAGCAAGCTTGTCTTTTCTAAAGAATGAACTTGAAATGTGAACATAATCTCTTGTCACCCCTGAGTATTTGCTTTAGTTTGATCAGTGCTTAAATTAGAGCTAGTTCTGTGAAAAGCTTGTGCTAGGACGCTTTGTTCAGTTCAGCTGATTGGGGGTCTTTGACCTTTGTCTATGTAAATGTTTAGCCCATGATTAACCCTTGGGAGAGCATATGCTCTTTTGTGTCTCAAAGGCATAACTTGTTTTGACTTTGTGAAAAATTGCATATCTTGAATTCCATGTTGAGTTAATAAAATGAATGATTAAGTTTTAAGCTAAAATTGAATCCAATACGGTGGCAAGGCTTCATGTGGTTTGCCAAAGAAGTGAACCTATGATTGCTTAAAACTCACTTGATGATAGTTAAATGATCAAATGAGAAAGTTAACTTGTGCTTTTTAATGTGCTAAGAATATTCTTTTTTATGCTATCAAACTAAGGCTTGGATTGATATGTGAGTGTTTGCATAGTCGTCGGGTTGAACTTGGTTACCTAGTTTGAACTTGACATAACACTAGTTTCTCTAATCTTTGCACTGATCATGAAACTACAGATGTTTTTGTGGTGATATCTTTTGGATAATTGAACAACATGATCAAAACATGCTTCACTCCCGGTGCTTGTGACATGAACTCACTTTGAGACTTTGTGCATCTTTGAGTTATATTGTTTACTTCTCATAGTGCTTTGAAATCTCTAGTTCTTGCAAGTGCTTTGTGATCTATATGTGAAGCTTTGTAGGTTTGCATTTCATTTGCACATCTTTTGCATAGTCTGTCATCCTTGATGTTTGCATTGCCAAAGAGGGAAAAAATATGCCCAAAAATATTATGCGCAAATATTCAACAGAGGGATGTGTTTTTGGGTTTTTGAGTTTTTCTTGCTCTTTTAAGGTTTTTGGCTCGTTTTTACCACTCTTAGGGCTTTTGCAACCTTTCTTATGCCAAGTGACATATTTTGCTCTTTCTCGATTTTTTGGTCACTTCGATGAGCTTATCTTGTTTTAATTTCTTTAAACCAAAATTTTTGTGCTTTGAGGGTTGTCAATGCACTCATCAAGGGGATATTGAGAAACCAAATTGAAATGTACCTTGGTTTTCTTGTGATAAGAGATTTATATTGTCATTTATTTGATTTGATGATTTAAATGACGACGGGATCATCGGGACCAAGCGGAGTGCTTGGTGCCAGACGATCAAGGAGGCCGGGCGGAGTCAAGGGTGATCCTAACTGAATACGTGAAGGTCAAGCAAAGCATTGAAGGCGGATGGAGACGGCGTGTTGATAAAGTCAAGCGAAGGGGATGTCGGTGCAAGTGACAAGGCGGACCGAGGGATCGAGAGCGGGAGAGGGAGAGACTTGCCAGTGGTCAGGATCGCATGACAGAGTACACGCGCCGACATCAAAGCGCTTGCTTAAGGTGTAAGCAAGGCGATGAGTCACGCTTTGAGAAACGTGCAGGTGGTTTTACGGTTTGGCCTCAAAACTGTGGGAGGACTGGAGGAGTACGTGTAACCATCGTGAAGCTTGCGTCGAGGCGAAGCTAAGTCGTGAAGGCGCCGCAGCCATTCGATGAATGGAGAAGAAAATGGACCAAAATACCCTCGGTGGTAGGTGAGAGTGTACTACAAGATAGGGGTATTTTGGGAAAAAGCTAGGAAACTTAGGGATCAAGTTTCCTAGTGCTATAAATAGAGGGGTAGGGCTAGAGAGAGCTTTAAACTAGCCACTTGAGTCCCCTTGTGCCACACATTTGAGAGCCTTAGAGCTAGGGTTTTAGAGGAGAGAAAGATGAGTACTTAGATTCTGTAATAGGTGAGAGTTTTGAGAGATAAATATTTGTAATCCACCAAAAATAGGGCTGAACTCTTTGAGTAATGAAGTTTATATTTTTTGTATATTCTTGAATTCCCCTCTTTATAGTTTCCCTCTATTGGTTCTCTTGTAAGTTTGCAAGTTTTTCAGTTTTCGGTTTTGATTTTCGTTTTAGTTTTTGAGCTGAAATTTCAACACCTTGTGAGATCATTCTTTTTATTGCTAGAGGCACAAAAACTCACATACAAGTGTATGCTCATGGGTCTTGAGTACCCTTGCCTCGAGATCATCAACTTGGAGAGATTCTTTACTCGGTGATCTGTTCTTTGAGCTGCAGTTTTTCACCTAAATGACTTCAAATGAAAAAGTTATTAACTATAAAGTTATAGAGGGCTACAAATTTCTTATAAAGTTTATCCTCATCTAACTTCGTATGAAAAAATTATAATTTTTTAATGAATGGTTATTTCCAGAGACGATTCACATAAGAAACCGTATGTACAAATAGTTATTTTTATAAGTGATTTTTATGTAAAACCGCTCGTGGAAAGGCACTCCAGATGTCTCAAAAAATATTTTTTTATAGTGTCAAAAGACGTCGCTGCACATGGCATGATTGTAGTATTCATTTACTTTATAAGCCCGGCGTGCAGTTCTGCAATGGGCTCAGCAATGTAAGGGCAACGGCGCATGGTGAACACCGAATAGGCCAATACGGTGCTGTGCCTGCAGATGATGCAGTTTCCCCCGACGCCGAGATGACAATGGCCAGCGCCTGAACTTTCTATCAGATCATGAGACTAGAGTAGGCGTACAAGCATGTTAGCAATCAAGAACGAGGTGCACTCTTAACGAAAGCATGGCATGCATGGTGTTCAAGATCTCCTTCCCGGCCGTTCCGTGCGGGCATCTCAGGATATGTAAGCAACTCAAGATTATGCTGCACCTAGACTGTGATTTCAGGATTTCTTGCATGCACGACTTGATCTTACAAATTTGGGTCTGGAAAACATACATCTCTGTTGCGCCAATAATGCACGAATTTTCTAGGCATATCCTAGCAAAACTAATCTGGCATACTAAATAATACATCGGTTAAGGTAATCTCCTCTTTCTCCCTCTCTGCAAAATTTCTTAAGTCAATACTGGATTCACTACTACAGAACTGGGTTTATATACCGGCCTATCACTATCGGTTCCTCATAGGCGACAGTGATGAGTCATCACTGCCAGTTCATTAGCCATACAGGAAGAATCAGCCATCCTAATTTATGAACCGGCAATGATAAAGGTCATCACTTCCGGCTGATAGATTGAGCCAGCAGTGATGCACTCACTCTCATCACTGTCGGCTTAATCTATTAACCGGTAGTGATATCTTTACATCACTGCCGGTGAAATATATAAGCTGGCAGTGATATCCTTCTCTTCCCCCACCTTCTTCTACCTCGAGCTAACAGAGCTATTTCAGAACTCTCTCATTCACAAAATCTCCTATAGAAACAACCACCTCATGATATTTAGGTATGTAGCAAGATCTAATTGTATTTTTTATATTTTATTTAATTAGCAGCATCAAATGTAGAAACTTTAGGTATGAGCGTATTTATTTTTTATTTTTCCTTAATGAGTCATAGATAAGGGTTGAATAATAAAGAAAATTTTTAAGGATGGCACCAACAAATACTCATTGGAAGCAAACGAGAAAGCATACAAAAGGCGGTTCCTCCAATCCGGGCCAATTGCTGGTAGAAGATGACGAGGTAATTTATTTGTTGGTGATTGCAAAAGCTTCTAGATATTTTGAATTTGGATTTACAATAATGATATAATTGTAGATGGACAGAAGATGGATGTGCGATGCGAGCCATGTGAGTGCAGAGTACAAGAACGGCGTGGAGGGTTTCCTGGTAGCAGCTGCCATGAGATGCGCAAATGCTTGATGCTCCGAAGGGTCATGACAATGAGCAATCCCAAGAGCGACATCCTGTCCGAGGTCCATTGAAGATGCCTATGGGATGATTTGTGATCACGGAGGTCTCACCAGTAGGGGAGCTAACTACACCTGAGAGAGTTCTAGGCCATACAAGTCAGTCTATGGGATTCCTATTAAGGATCACATGCCCATCACCTACAGATTGTGGACTGGCGAATGAGGTGATCCGCACGTGGTTCCTGATTCAATCAAGAACGACATCTTGTGGCCCAACATATTAGAGAAGTTCGACTTTCTTGAAGGGAAAGATATGGAAGTAGTTAAGCGTAAGACGATAATGATCACGAGTATTTCATTTAAGAACTGGAAGGGCACACTGAACAGAACATATGTGCAGAAAGGTACAACGCCAAATTTTCGCAAGTAGTTGCAACTGGAAGATCATTGGTAAGCCTTTGCGGAGTACATGTCGTCGAAAGAAGCACAGAGGTTGAGTACGGTGAACAAAGAGAACTCAAAGAAGAACCTCCAACCCCACAAAGTTGGCAGTCGTGGGTACGTGAGGAAAGAATGGCAGTGGCAACAATAACTAGATCAACTGCGAGAGAGAGGTGTCACGTCTGAGATGGAGGTCTAGAGCAATTGATCGATTCACTTCGTTCTTAGGAGGGGTGCTTCTTACTTGTTTGATGGAAGCTTATGCTTTACGACCTCCAAAGACCAGGAAATGACGCAAACTCTTGTAAAAAAGCTTGTAGAAGCCCATGAGCAGTCTGCACAAGGCTCTTTCAAGCCAGACAGGGATAGGGACGAGCTCACCTTGGCCCTGGAAAACAAGGAGCACGGTGGTTGCACACGAGGCGTTGGGGTGATGGGTTGGAAATATGGATTCCCAGGCGACGTCGACAGTTACAAGAGTCAAAAGAGATCCCAAGCAGGGTGAGATGCAGAACAAGAGGCATAACAAGCTAGGATGATGCAAATGCTTAAAAAGCATGACAACCTGAGAGGGAACATACAGACGAAAAGAGAGCACTAGCGGTACAACAAGCCCTCATGCGTGAACGGGTCGCCATTGTGAGCGATCAGGAACGGTCCAGGGCGTCTCCTAATGTCACGCGCTCTAGCCCCAGTGCTCGTCAGAGTAGTTGTGCGTCCACGAGAGTTCCAAGAGCTGAATCCATCACTTCTCCTGTGGACCTCATCATAGCACAGACACCGTGTGAACTGCACATTGGTGCTAGGAACATTACCATTAAGGTGGCTTCCGGCGTGCCTTATCCCCGCGGTTCCTATGAATATTTGCACGGATGTCCGATACCAGAGGGCTACGCTGTGGTTGAAGTAGATGAGACAGTTGACCAGTACCATCATGTTAAGGTGGACTACCCTGCAGAGGAGGGGGCAAACACTATACGAGAGAACGAGCACACATTCATCGCGTGAGAGAAGGCCTATATAATATTTCCACTAGGGACAGCTATCGAGAATCTCTACTCTCCACTACGCCCTAGGCTGCTGTCACCTCGAAGATCTCCCTCTCCTTAGCCATCTCCCAAAAGAAGTCCACCTCCTCAGCCATCGCCTCGAAGAAGTCCACAGCTCAAGAAGCCAACACCATCAACAAGGCAGCCATCAGCATGGAAAACAAGATCATGTTCTGCAACATCCAAGCAGATGACATCATCTAAGAAGTTGGTGGCATCTAAGAAGTTGGCAGAACCCAAGGATGTCTATTCACTCATTGCTGAGGGAACCAAAAAGCTTGTGGACGCTAGTGTCATGACTCATTTCCATCCTCCACCACCTCCTCCGAAGCCTATTGTGCCTGAAGATATCATGAAAGATACCATAAATTTTTTCATGAATATGGCCAAATCTAAACAGACGGGGATGGCATCAAGTAAGCCATCGAGTGATTACGAACGTATCAGTAAGAAGCAGGCCAAGAGAAAATTAGCTCCAATCATTCAGGATGCTCCAAGCATCGGGGACTTCCTGGTTACTTCTGGACTATAGGCAGAAGAACTAGCACAGCTTACTGTGGGAGCGGATATTGCAAAGTTGGATATTACATGGCCGTTTGAGTTGACCAACCTTTGGTCAAACCATATATAGAAAGAAACCTTACAACTCAAAAGCGCCACTTACATCAGTAGTATTTGGAACAATCTAGGCAGGGTTTGCAGGCGTTCCCTGTAAGATATACATATGAATATTTCCTCAATGGGGATGGCTCCTTTTGGGTGCATTTCAAGAACTTGTATGAATTGTACAAGGAAGATGCCCTCGATGTGGCTATAGTCAGAGCGTGGACAACTTGTATGAATTGTACAAGGAAGATGCCCTCGATGTGGCTATAGTCAGAGCGTGGACTCTGTAAGTGACTTATGCATATAAATCATGTTATGTGATCTTGTACCTTGAAATTGCATGGCTAACTTATCTATTTCGTAGAATGGAGAACCGCACATGCAAACAATAATTTGATCATAAAGTAGGATTCATCGATCCTGGTCTTGTGAACCAGACGCTTGTAAGGGAGAGTCCAGACTTCACCGTCACCATCAATACAAGAAATTCATACTCTTACCCTATAGCTATGAGTACCTGCTTGCGCGCCAGGGCGTTCTGCTTTTATGAGCAACTCGATTCTAGTATTAATTTGCTATGGTGACATAATATTCATGTAGCTTTCATTGGATCCTCCTTGTCATCCACCCAGACTTGAGAAGATCATTGTCTTGGACTCACAAAAAAGAGCTCAGACGACTTACCAAAACCTCATCAATATGCTAAACAAGTAAACTCGATCATTTTATTGTCTCGACGATTGCATCTAAGTTTAA
Source organism: Phragmites australis (assembly GCF_958298935.1). Taxonomy (NCBI): domain Eukaryota; kingdom Viridiplantae; phylum Streptophyta; class Magnoliopsida; order Poales; family Poaceae; genus Phragmites; species Phragmites australis. The sequence continues at coordinate 25,444,289 of NC_084941.1, read as the reverse complement.
TTGGTATTCATATTCACGTACAGGGCGTACACAAGATAACGTAAAAAGAGTCTTATTCAATTTCCGTACAAGAAGGAGTAAAATGTAAAAAAACCGACTTCCCGATACACACGGAATTTTCATGTCTTGCATTTCCTTTTGAATAAAAAGGTTCAATTCGTTCCACTGACGAATTATTTCCTCTTGAAGTGTACAAGGCAGCCACCCGGCACGAATCTCTGCGCGTTTTATGTTCTAACTTTCATGCACGGATTCAGTCCGGACGGAGACGCTGTCAGGTTCAATGATCTTGAGGTATGAAATAACATATCGATGCCTTTTTTCAATTTCTACACGTGTTCAAGGACTAATTCATTCGATTCTTCAAACACAACGCTCCAAACTATGCACAAAAGAGTTACAACATGTAGAAATAAATGCCCTTCAAGAACAGATCGCTGAGTTTTTCATGGAATATGTTATTAACCCAAACGGTGAGTTTCATGAACCGATCGTACCGTCGACCAGTGGCAAACCTTCAGATTACACCATACCTTCTAGTCCACCAGAGGGTTAGATGGCTTATATATTGTCAAATGACACTATTTTAATGAAGGACATTAATTACTATGTATTAATATAGGACATAAATTACTATATATTAATGAAGGTGTATTCAGAGTTGGTACCATCGGACGACTCTTCGATAGAATGGCCTTCCAATGATGATGCGAAGTCAGAGCAAGAAGTAGTGGCCCATCAGTGCGCCCAAGAGGAGGAGGACGAGAGGGTGGCCCGTCAGTGCGCTGCGGAGGAGGCCAAATGCTCAAATCGTACTAGCGTTCAGGAGTCGGTCTTTAATGTCTTTGACACGCCGGTGAGCCTGGAGCTTAGGCGACGCTGCGGTCGATCAGGCGTGGCCGGGTCCTCCGCTCCACCACTATCGCCCCCCTATGTCCCCGCACATACACACGCCACCAGCCGTCCGTGCAGAGACTTAGTCCTAATCGCGGGAGAGGTAGAGGGATACTAGACTGTGTCAACTCAACCGACTTTTCGGGGGTGAGCTGTGAGAACTATTATGTATATATGCATGACATGAATTACAATATATTAATGAATGTGCCTTTATTATTGATTTACATTACATATATCTCATTATATGCATGTATTGAGTGGGAGAGAGATGAAGAGATCGAGGAGAGAGAGGGAGGACATAGCCGGGGTTGGGGGAGGCACAACACTGCCGGCTGAAACCACCAGCTGACAGTGATACCCAAGGAATCACTGCCGGTCGAATCATTTAGCCGGCAGTGATAACCCCTTTCACTGTCGGTCCACGGAGCCAGCAATGATAGTTTCCTACTATCACTCTTCGTTACACACTGTCGGCTCCAAAATCGGTAGTGAAAGAGGTTTTAAAGCCGACAGTTATGTACTGTCCTACAGTAGCGATTGTTCAATTTATCTGTTTTCATCGTGAGAATGGTTGTACTGCTCTTTGCATGCAGGGAGAGTGCATGAAGAATAGGCTGTTGGGTTAGAGTGAGACCTCTTCAATAGAACCATAACGCCTTAGCCATATTGGCCAGATTAGTGGACCCTTCGGAAGGCCTCAAAGAAGTCCGCCGCACATGGGCTACGTGCATCCATAGATTTTTCTAATCTAGATAATAACCATAGGTTTTAGACAAATGCGTACCGGCTTTAAAGCCTATAACAACAATGGATGTAGGGCATAATGTTCTATGCGTACGTCGGGTGCATAGGCTTCTTCCAAATGGTAACAGGACAACTAAAAAAATGTATAGATGAAATTTACAATTTGAGAACTTTAAAATCTTTTATATATCTTTCTTCTAAAGGTGAAATAGCTAGAGAGAACTAAAACACTATATTGTCATGAATTTCAACTATTTATGTAAATTATAAAATTGTTAGCCCAGACGCACAAGTTGATGGAGCTAGTATATACGAACCGGACTGCTTCAGTCTGCGCACCAACGAAAAAGCACCAAGGGAAGAATGGTCCTGCATGCATCTAATTCGCTCGGTCCTGCAAGAAAAGAGTTTCTGTCACCGTCAAGATAGTTCCAAACAAGAGGAATCCTATCCTTCCTTCCCTAGCAAGTTCACTTCTGTCACCTTTAGTGACACCAAACGAGAGGACGAATCCTATGCTTCCTCGTACATACATTATACTACATATATAACACGTTCTACTAGAAGCTGGTCCAGAAAGTTCCAAAAGAGAGGAATCCTATAATTATCGTGTAGTTCTACAGGAAGCTGGAGCATCTCATCGAGCTGGTCGATGGCTATTTAAAGCTCTTTTGTTCTCACAAGAAAGCTGGAGACACGACGTACCTGCCTACCCATATTCTTGATAAAATTTTGCTAGCTTTGATTTCAGCAACCAGTCTTTATATAAAGTGGACCTAATCAGAGTTATGTACTGTTCCCTCCATTTCAAAATGTAAGGCATATGGTTTTCTTCATCTTTTTTCAAAATGTAAGGCATACATGTGAATTTATTGATATTTAACCTTCTATGCTTGTTGGCGGAAGAGAAATTCTTCTGCGGACAGAATCAGGCAAGAGTCAAGCCACTAAGGATAGCTCAAACTTGAAGAGGAAGTCGAGAGGGAGAATGCATGAGTTGGTAAAAAGATCAGGATCCTCTGGCTCCAGTGGCCAGGGTCCTCGCCATATAGGGGGTTCATGTACAACAATACCCCTACGGAGTGGGTAGAGACAAGGGTCTATGATATACACCTGGACCTTAGGGCCAGCACTGTAAAAACCCTACATAGCCCAAGTCAACCCTCAACTAGTCTGCAGATGTCACTCAATCGTTGTGGTGACCATACCAGTTGACAGCCATAGTGCTCAAGCTGGCATCAGCAACAGTGCTTGTCCGTCTGAGGCAACGACACGGGCCTCCAACCACCCTGGTGGTATGGGACGGCGCGCCGCGGTAGGTGGGCGGCGCCCTTTGGGGCTGTCTTATTATGAGGGCCTTCGGGTGAAGGGATGATCCTACACCTTCGGTGGCGTGCTTGCTGGTCCTCGGGGGTCCGCCCATGTTGACTACATGGGCCGGACCTCCCCGGGAGCCTTTGCCCTCCACTTCAGTGCCAGTGCAGGGGGGCTCTGGAGGTCCTTCAGAGCCCCCAGGGAGGCCGGGGGTCGAGATCCTCTTCGCTATGCTTTCGGGGATCCGTTACTCACGCTCCCTCAGTTCAGATCCTGGCCTCTGTCGAGCCTTCGTGGTGGCGCTGGATGGCGTCAGGGACCCCTTGAAGCGTCCCCCCAATAGCAGCCCCTCCCAGGGGAGGCCTGGCGAAGGGGCCGAACCCGCAATCTTCAGAGCGGGGCCTCTAGAGTTGTTTGGCTCCGCCATGAAGGGGCGTCGCCTTCCAACAGCTAGAAGATGATTCGTATCCCGACCTGAGGGTACGAGCCGGACTCCAAGCGCCGCCTGCAAAAAGGGTCATAAATGCAGCCGGGGTTAATTGGTATTGTCACGTCTTGCCTGCTAGATGTGGGATACGTGGCATCGTTGTACTGGTGGGATGTGGGAGAGTGGTTCTGCTTCCCCATGATCGTGGGCGACTGGACACACATGCCCCGAGATGGATTTTTGACACCCTTGGGTTTATAAAAAGAGACAAGGGCAAAGCAACGGCTTCATCCCGTGCCTTTAGCCTCATCACTTTTCTCGCCTTCATGCGTGTCACCGCCAGCCACTTTTTCTTCAAGTGCTCACCACCGACAAGACACCGCCATTGACGACTCCACCCTAGCGATCGCCATGCCCTACGCTAGTACATGCATCAGGGTGTGCCCGCTACAGGGGATCCCGCAGCGTTAGGGGATCCATGCATAGCACCAACGGCTCCAGTGACCACTACCCCATCGGTGGGAGTGGCTCCCATGACCCACAACGGAGCTACGTTGGCAACCGACGGGGATGCTAGCGCCACCTCCTCGGGGTGACAACACATGCCATAGCTGCGGTGGTGCCGCCGCTGTTGCCTAGGCCACCTTCAGGCATGGAGCTCTGACGCACGAGCTCCACGTGCCCCCTACAGACTAGCGTGTTGGCAAGGTCCATGGTGATGGAGGTGCAGCTTCAACAAATGGTCCAGGAATGGAAGATTCCCTTCACACACGCTCTGCAGGGCCATGAGGTGGTGATCTTCGAGGCATTCTTCAATGCGGGGCTTGACTTCCCTGCCATCCCACTCCTTGAGGGGGTGTTCCGGCACTTCCACATGGAGCTCCTAATGCTAATGGCCAACGTCATTGCCCACTTATCCATCTTCGAATGGGCCATGCGTGCGGAGGGCGCCGAAGGCCAAGGGGACATTTTTGCAGTGATGCACGAGGCCAGCTGCCAGGCGAAGATCATGGAGGACAACGGAGTGAATAAGGCACTGAACTACACGAGCATCAACTTCCAGATCTATTTGGAGTACCAGGAGACGTTCTATGTGAGGGCCACCAATGAGCGGTGGTACACCGGGTGGTCGCAAAAGTGGTTCTACTACGATGTTGGCTTCGGGTCCCTCCTCCGCACCACAGGCCAAGAAATCACATACGTCCAGACCTTAGTGGTAGAGATGCTGGAGGTCCGGCTCGGCACACCGGTGGAGCTTCTTCAGAAGGTCGCCAAGAGGATGAGCTTGCATGACCTTGCGAAGGAGTTCACGATGCTGCGGGTAAGACACCTCCAAGCTGACTAGGACCACTCATTCACTCAAGGTGAGGGAGAGGCCCCCAACACGTACTCGGGGCCCATCAACAATTTTAGTTTGTCCTCCTCACTTTCCAGCATTGAGTCCATAGACGTGAGTAGGCTTCTTGTTTCAAATGACTGCCTAGGCAAGCCGACAACTGGACCACGCGACAGCGGTAGTGGAGAGATTCCATGGCAAGCCGACTGTGACAGAGCGCGATTGATGAGTGGACCTGGTGGGGAACTAGGAGCTGTATAACCGTGTCTACCTCCACCTTGAATTAGCGGCCCGTGCATGGCCCGACCCAGAGGATCCCCAGGCCAGAGGAAAGAGGGAGCACGAGGTCTCTGGAACTTCGGCTTCCGTGATCCCCGCATTCCTGCTCCAAGCCCGGCCTTTGCCCAAGGCAAATGGCTCTTCATTTATGATAGTCAAAAAATACATTTATGAAAACTAAGACCAAGGATTAACACCACAATGTTCTTGATAAGCGTTTTGATGCATCATTCAAATGGATCTCCAAAAGACAGTAATGTTATGTATTGTTAATGTCGGTGAAGCGTTTTGCGCTCCTTTCGCTCAAACATGTCATATAAAGATACATAAGCAAAAATGTCATATAAAGAGTTTTTTTCTTTTCTTGTTTCCAGCTTAGACTAAGGTCTGACTACAAGTATGAGCACAAAAAGACTACATGTTTCTTCACATCTTGCAAATGCCAAATGTTGCATACATGTTTTTTAGATTACAGACTACAGCTCGGCCGAAGCCCTCAAAGAGAAGAGTCCAAACCCGAAATTGTTAAGGCAAAGGATAGGCAACTAAGGCGGTAGCAGGGCATCGGGCCGATGGGAAACTGGGGTTGTAGAAGGGCATCAGGCGTAGGGGCACCAGGGTAGTAAAGCACCAAGGTAGCAGAGCATCGGGGCGACAGACACCTGGGCTGGCGGGCGTTGGGGCACCGGGGCGACAGGCGTCGGGGCACCGGGGGTGTCGGGACGGCTGGCGGCGGGCGTCAAGGCACCAGGGAAGTGGGCATCAGGGCCCTAGGGTGGTTGAGCAAAGAGGAGGTAGGCGTCGGGGCAAGCATTGGGGTGGCGGCAGGAGTTGGAAATGTTAGGTCTTGCAGCTAGGGGTTGGGGGCGCCGAATTTATAGTATACAACTGGCAGTGTTACCCCAACATCACTGCCAGTTAAATATTAGAACCAACAGAGATGTTAGGAGTATCACTGCTAGTTGTAAAATATAACTGGCATGGATATTTAGATTGAATTTTTAAGTTTATTTATGTAGTTTTTTAAATCATAGTATTTACATTAAAGCATGTTCTTAATATTTTGTAGAGTATTTTTTTCCTGTATTCATATAGTTTATTTATATTGAAACATATATATCCTTCAATATTAATTAATATGAAACAACATGTCATTAATTAATACAAATTTAAGCAAATCCTTAATGAATACATGTATCAAAGCTTTTTTCAGTTAATGATTAGACCTTCGTTATGATCATAGCATATGTAAGTATCTTCCTCAGTGTCTTCTACATGACTTAGGTCGATGTTCTTTCCAAAAGGATGGAGGTCATCGAATTTATTATAGTCTTCCGCATCGATGACATTTTGAACTCCAACAATCCTTATTTTTCCTTGAAGAACCACGTGGCGCTCCTTGTCAGTTGGGTCCTTTACATAGAAGACTTGTGTAACATCATTAGAAGGTACAAATGGTTCTTCTCTATAACCGACGAGCTTGAGGTCCACGGTAGTCATGTTGTACTTGTCGATGTTCACTCCTCGTGGGAGTCTGACCCATTGGCACCGAAAAAGAGGGACATTCAATGGTCCATACTGGAGGTCCTAAATCTCCACTATGAATCCATAGTAGGTCTCCCTATTGCCATTGCTATCGTAGACATCGATACATACACTGCTATTTTGGTTGTTGCACTTATAATCCTGTGCTTTTGGATAAAATGTATATCCTTTGATGTCGTATCCTTATAATGTCATAATTGTAGTTGACGATCCATGAGCAAGCAGTTTTAACTCAGCATCCTCTACATCTTTACTCATAATGTGTCTACATAACCAATCACCGAAATGATCTTTGCGCTCTCTCGTGATCCAATCCTCTAACTTTATTGGGTTTTTGGTGCGTAGCATGTTGACAGGCATATTGACATATGAACCCACTACAACTAATTGTTGCAGAACTATGAAGTGTCCTTGATAGAAGGAAACACGATCGGTTGTATGAACTGATTTCACACCTATCGTCCCTATCCCTTGTAGCCTCCCCTCATGGTGAGATACAAGTACACCAATCGGTTTGAGATTCATGTAGTCAACGCAGAACTCAACGACCTCCTCTGTTCCCCACCCTGTGGCAATGCACCTTCTGGCCGACTTCAGCTACGAACATATTTCTTTAGAACCCCCATCAATCTCTCAAAATGGTACATCTGATGAAGAAATAAGGAGCCAAGGATCTTTATCTCTCTTACGATGTGAACCATGGGATGGGTCATGATATCAATAAAAGATGGAGCGAAACACATCTCAAGCTAGCATAGAGTATGGACCACGTCATCCTGTAGCTTTTCCAGTTTTAACGGATTGATGACCTTCTGTGAGACCGTGTCGAAGAATGAACACAACTTTATGATCGAGTCTCTTGACTTTCTTTGGCAGAATGCCCCTTATTGCAACTGCAAGCAACCGTGTCATCACTAAGTCAATTGGAGCTCTAGCTCCTTCAAAATTCATCATCATGGAACAAGCACTTTTTTCAAATTCTAAAACAATCTAACAAATAAATCTAAGTACAAATAAAATGTAGATGAACCTACTTATCTAGATAATGTATACCTAAAATCAATTAGCTTAAATTCACTAAGTCACTTGGAGCTCTAGCTCCTTCAAAATTCATCACGGAACAAGCACTGATTTCCAAAATCTAGAGCAATCTATCAAGTAAATCTAAGTATAAATTAAATGTAGAGTAACTTACTAACCTTGGAAAACCTAGGTCACGTGGATTCCACCAAAATTTGAAGCCTCGCCACGCAAGCTCGGCGCAAGGAGCCGCCACGTGCCGAGCAAAACAGACAAAACCATTATATACTGTGACACATTACTACCGATCCTTGTGAACCGGTAGTGATATCTTATCATTGCTAGTTATTTTTAAACCGACAGTGAAGAGGGGGCTCAAATGCCCCTTTCTGTGGTAGTGGTTGTTTTTTAGCATGCATTTCTTGCATCTTCTCTTTGCTAAGAATTCAAATATAGCTTTAGACATCATGCATTGGGAGTGGTCTAATGGATGATTTTTTTTCCTCTCTCTAAAAAAAAGAATTTCTTCGAAAGCAATTAGCAATAAATCAACAAAAACTATTCCAGCTCCACTCGAATAGTCCGGTGAGGAGCTGAGAACAAAAAGTAAAAACAATTCAAAACCACACTTGAGAGCAAATTCGAAAATCTTTTTTTCTCAACTTAAGGTGGCATACTCATCACCACAATACATTTAACACACGTACATAGGAAGTGACCCAAAACAACCAATGTATGAAAACGATCTACTAGGCACTACATTAATTTGGAAATGGAGAATTGCAGGTCCACACGAAGAAACACATAGACAGCACACGACATGCAACAGGTACAGATGTTAACCAATACAGGGGATCATGTTGCTCTGGAGCGATCTAGAGTTGGAGTCCTCATCAGGGAAGAGGACGCTAGAGCAGAACACTTTGATTTCGTACATCCTTGTGGGGGTCACCCCGATCTTGAAGCGCACCAGCGCCGACAACACCACGGTGAGCCCACTGCCGTTCAGCCGGCCGGCGTAAGCCATGTAATCTCCGACCAGAAGAACCGACGCGTGGATGAGCGTCCTATTCGGGCCCCGTACGTAGGCAATCGGGAAGGTCTTGTCGGGGACGTTGGCGCGAATCGAAAGTTTCCCTGCTGTGTTCGTGGTGTTCTTGAGGTCGATGAAGACGCTCTGGTACCTCGCCTGGCACCGACGGCTGGGGTTGTAGGCGGCGATGGTCAAAGTCAGGTTCTTGGTGCCGTCTTCCAAATTTTTGGTCGAGGCGTGGGCGACGAAGAAGGTGATGTGCGCGGGGCTGAGGATGAGGGAGATGATGATGACGACGGCGGTGGCGGCGAGGGTTCCACCGAGAGCTGCGAGGATGTAGTGGTTGGTCTTCCATGATTTGCCCTGACCCTGCTCAGCCATAGGCATATGTTAGCTAGCTACAAACCGAACGAACCCAAGTGGAATAGGCGACCCAGAGTTAGCAAGCTGAGCTAGTAGCTAGCTACATCGGAGAATATATGTCCACATGTGTGGTGCATGGTGATGCGTAATTTACAAGTGTATGTGTGCATGCGTGATTGCCTTGCTGGTATCTGTTGAATTCGCGCGCGCGAGAATAAAGTACGTACCATCAATTAAGCAACGACCCACTTTTCACTTTGTATGTGTGAATGTATGCTTGTCTTTGTATCTGTTGAATTCGCGCGCGAGAGAATAAAGTACGTAGCATCAATTAAGCAACCCACTTTTCACTTTGTGCCTCTCGGCTCGGCTGGCTTCTTTACCTTTTGCTAATCGATCTCTCCCGTGCCTTGTATTTTACGATAGGGATCACTTATTGTAGTATATATAAATAGTTGGGTGAAGTGATCAAAACATGACGCGCACGCAGATGCTTATGATCGCGAAGCGCCACAGAAAAGCAGCCAGAGCTAGCTAAGCACGCATGCACATGGCGGCCGGCGACGAGAAACCAAAGTTCCAGTGTCTCGACGCGGCGCGCTACGCGGTGGCCTCCGCAGTGACCGTGCTCGTCCTGGTGGTCATCGTTTTCGCCGTCGTCACGGTTCTCCGCCCCGGGGACCTCACTGTCAAGGTCGTCAAAGGCTACGTACCCGTGAACAACACTTCGTCTTCGGGTAACGTGACCTTATTCTTGACCATCGAGGCCCTCAACCCAAGCGGTCGCATCCGCATCTACTACACCAGCATCGTCGCCACCTTGCGCGGCCAGATCAACGGATCGGCGACGGCGGAAGATTTCATCCAGTTCAAGGTCTCGGACATTGCCGTGGAGCCGCTGGGTTCTGTGTTCGTTGACTTACGGGCGACTGGCACAAATAATAATAGTACTATGCTTACGGAGTACTTCAACTGGCTCCTCAATGGCCGCACCATTCCTGACGCGATGCTGCAGCTGAACGGCACCCGCATCGTCGAGAATTACGCCGGACACAACAATACTCCAGAGATAAACACCTTCTACTGCTCGTTCATCACCGTCGGCGGTGACAACCCTGAGGAGACGCCTGCTGACGTACAGTGCACGGAGAATCTGCCGGCCAGCGCTAGCATCTCATGATCTACATCCAGCCCTCTGGATGACGCCCCCTTTTTCTATTAAGAAAAACTCATTCCCCTGATGTGTTCAAATGTACTGCTCGCTTTGATTATTAATGTAACATCCTTTTCTCGATTCGATTGAGTTTGGGTTGCGTGCCTTCTGGCCGTGTGGAGCCAACCGGTAAAGTGTCCATGTTTAATTGATGAGGGAATAATATCAGGATTTGAGATACCATAATCACGGTTTAGACCAGCTAAGATCAGTTTTTGGGCTGATCATGACTGCAAGCTATCAGCTAACCCATCGGGTGGCTCGTCCTAATGTCCAGATCAGCATCCGATCTGTGAATACACGTTTAGGCCTGCTAACATATCCCACCAGATCACGGCTTAATCCTACGTGTAAAGGGAGCAATTAAGGTGATAACCGTGAAGAATATCCCACGGTTACCATCTCCTCTTTGCAAATAGAATGCTAGCTACCCACGATATATCCACGTGAAAGCCGATCAGGAAAACAGTCGCTGATAATATAACCACCAGAAGCCCGAAGGGACATATACGACCGCCGCCCTGTCCCTTTGGCCGATGATCACCGCCACTTCAGCTGGTATATAACCGGTCTAGAGCGCTCAGGATGCTCTCTCTGGAAATCTTTCACACTCACACACAACACATTCACTCTCCCGATCACTCAAGCCAGTATAATCTCTCCTATTGTACTTATCAATCAAAGTATAGTGGAAGGAAGGACGTAGGGCTATTTATCTGTCCGATTAGAGGGCCTGAACCTGGGTAACATCGTGTTCTTGTCTTTGCTGGATTGGCATTGTTAATCGGGGTTTCCCCCTTTTTCCTCACAAATTCTCTGTGCCGACTTTAATCCGTCGACAGTGGCGCCGTTCGTGGGGAATGCCGATTGTTCTGTGAGACGAATGTCACGACGCCTGCTTCGGCCGACAAGATACAATTCTTGGACGATGAACGCGCCTGCTTGGTGGAGGAGATTACCCTCCACTCGGAGCACTTTTCTGAACTCGAGCATGCCGAGGTTGGAAGCCTCGCATCGGACAATCTTCAAGAGATCACCGGAGAGAAGAACGCTGGCCGTCGTCCCAGCACCGATAGAGCTCGTTTCCTTGGAGGCTGATCCGCGGTTGGCCGTCAGGTCTATGATTGTTGGAAATTAATCTTGTTTTGGTGTCTTTAGGTAAGTTAAGTATTTAGTATAGGCAAGTCAAATACATGCATTAGAAAGCTAGGATAGTTTTGGTTGGCCAGTTGCCGTATACGTACTCGTATAGAAGGTCTACGAGTTCGCGGAATACACGGCGGTCGATCAAGTCCGAGTCGTATGCTTGCATGTGTCCAGGTCGTAGAGTTCGAGTCGAGTCTGTATGCTTGTATGGAAAAGTACACGTGCAGGTGCACAGAGTCCAGATACAAGTCGGTTAGCTTGTATGTCTGGCGGGTTGAGTACTCAGGGCCTATATAAGCAAGGGCATGTAATAGGAGTTTAGATGCATCGGGGAGAAAAACTCAAAGTACTTGGTTAGGTATTCGGAGAGCTTGGATCTTCGATCGGATCGAGGAAAGATCGAAGTACTTGGTTAAGTACTCAGTGAGCTCAGATCTCGGATCTAGACTTCGGAAGAAATAGAAGAAAAGAAAAGGCTAAGCTATCGCGGCCTCAGAAATTTGTGTGTTCTTGTGTTCTCTCGTCGTGTTCCAGCAAATCGTCGAGTTCCGGTTGACGGATCGTCTGTCTTGCTTCTCGCCGAGTTGTTCGTGTGGTCATGGCGTTCTCTTGGTCAGACAAGGTGGTCGTACATGTGCTGGTTGCTTGTGTAGTCGGGCGTGGACTGGTCGGACGTGTGCTCGCAGGTCGTGCAACTGCTGCTCGTGGGAGCTGGTCGTGAGACTACTGCTCGGAGCAGCTGGTCGTGAGTGGTCTTGAGGGGTCGGGAAACCCAACAATGATGACATCCGCGGCCTCCAATGGTGATGACTCCCTGTCGCTCACTGCTCCTTAATCATCAACAACTGCTTTGTCAGATATAGAGTCACCGACCAGTGCCACATCCTTCCGCGAGGCTGCTACCGCCAAAGAAGCCATGTCCAAAACCAAGCAACCAATCGACGATCACCATTCACGACCGGCCAACAACGACGATGACAGTGACGGCTCCTACTACCGCTGCGACAACTTTACTGAAGAGTACGAGGAATACTCCCTCGATCGCCCCAGTGACTGGAGGATCTACATGGCAGGAGTCTCCAAAAGTTCTTCGTGCTGACAAAATAACACCGGCGGTCGAACTGGTGCAACGAGCCCTTTTATGGTGGTCCATACTACCTGTAGGTAAAAGGTAGTATAAATTTAATCTGACCGTCCACGTGATTGGACATTTCTGTAATTGTGACAGTAGTGTTAATATTTACCCACCATACCATTGAAGGGCACTGCAATCTTTTTTTTTTTATACCTAATCCTCAAATAATCGTTCAACTAAATAATCAGCATTCAGGCCATTCTAAACATTAAACCTATGAATTTGCACGATATAACTACCATGCTATTTCTTTTTTCCCAAAAATACCCTTATACTACATATACTCCTCTCATATACTACTCATACTACCTCTAAATAATAGGTAGTATTCTAACCAATCTAGACCATCCGATCTAAAAAATAGATGACTCAAGTTCCTCCGAGACCACCATAAATTTTTTCTGGTGCAACACCTCCTTGCAACAATGACAATGATCTTGAGGATGATGAGGACCCCGTCTCTCCCTGTCGAGCCCAGCAAGACTGGGAGGAACGAGAAAAGATAGAAGAAGAGGAGCAAAACCACCGTCGGGAGAAGGAACAAGCCCGGTAGTGGGAGGAGGCTGATCTAGAACGATGACGTCAACAAGAACGCCTCTGTTAGGAAGAACTCGATCGGAAGCACCGCAACAATCCGAATGCATGCACCGCCAACGGGTCACCACTGCTCCGCTCTTGTCATCTGGAGCGAGCACATCGTCCTTACGAAGGACGAACCTATTGTGAAGATGGAGGAGGTTCTTGTCACCTCGATCAACGGTGCACTACATGTTGGCTTCGACTAGGATTCGAGCACATGACTCGAGTAGGCTTTCTCACGACCACCACGACCGACCAGGTTTTTTGACCAGCTTGCGTTCAACCACGACCAGTCCGACCACGAGTCACGACCTGCTCGAGTGACCAGTCGAACGTGCTCGATCATGACTAGTTCGGCTATCCGCCATATATGTGCTGCTCTTGATCACACCGATCAACCAGCAATGTGCAAGTCGTGTACTACTTCGCGAGAAGTCCCAGACACTCGACGAGATCAACGAAACATAAGAAACAAGGCGAAAGCTCTCTAGAGGAAATTTTGACTCTATTATCTTAAGACTTGCACGACTCTATATCTTGCTTCCAAAAAACTAGAGATTACAACTCATATTTATAGCGACATGCTAACTCCGAATCCTAAACTGAATCATTCCATCCCACGATCTGACTACGACTCGAACTCTATCTACTCCCGTGCACACCGCACGATCGAACCTTCCAAGTTACGACCAGGACTTCAAACTTCAATCGAGTCCCTGAGGCCCACTACCAGGATTAAGTCCAACATACCCCCCCTTAATCTTGTCGTGGGTCAAGATCAGGAACTCTCAAAAGATGTCGCATGATCGCCAGCTTCACCGCCGGCAATGACTTCATTAAAGCGTCAGCTTGCTGCTCCTCCGTGCAAATGAAATCCATCTCAATCTGGTCTCCTTTAATGCACTCACGGATGAAATAAAACTTGGTGTCAATGTGTTTACTGCGGCCATGAAACATTGGATTCTTCATCAAAGCAATCGCTGATTTGTTATCAACAAATAATTTGACTGCTTTGAGTTCTTCTCCTATCAGCTTCCTCAACAGACTTCTAAGCCACAGTGCTTGGCATGCTGCCACCGTTGCCACCATGAACTCAGCCTCGCAGGAAGACAAAGCCACTGTTTTCTGCTTCTGCGAGTTCTATGACACCAAGCTATCATTAATGTTGAAAGTCATACCTCCAGTACTCTTCCTGTCATCCATGTCACCAACCAGGTCACTATCTGTGTAGCAGGTGATAAACTCTGTTTCTCCTCCTTTGGTATACACAAGAACATAATTCACAGTGCCCTTCAAATATCAAAGAATTTGCTTCACTGCCTTGCGATGCATCACCGTGGGCTTCTCCATAAATCTGCACCCCGACAGCAAAAGAAAGACCAGGTCTTGTATGGAGTAAATACCTCAGGTAACAAATGATGCGATGATACTTAGTTGCATCAACCGACTGTCCATCTGGATCCTTATGCAGCTGCGCCCTTTGTTCCATGGGGAATTTTGTAGGATTGCAATCTAGCATACAGAATTGACCAAGGACCTTCTTCTCATACGTTGTTTGCTTGATTGTAATTCGCCCATCTTCTTGCATTACCTCAATCCCGAGATAGTAATTAAGCAATCCGAGATCGGTTATCTCGAACTCACTCATCATCTACTACTTGAATCCCATGATCTCTTCTGGACTTTCTCCTATCACAATGAGACCATCAACATATATTCTGACAATGCTTCCAGCCCCACATGTTCCCGTGTTGTTGCGCCACACGGGGCAGGTCTTGTCCAACACAGGAAAGTACTTGGACGGCGTACTTCCAATCTCCTTCTCGTGACCTTGGTGGAAATGAAATAATGCCTTGCGAGTTGCTACTTCCATAGTATTGCTGAACTCTACCCCTGTAGCAGTAACACTCCAAGGTAACCAGTCCGAGTGTTCCGGAGTCTCGAAGATATTCACATGTACCTCACACTTATCGGTGTCATTCTCTTTATACTCTCTTCCATGATACTCAAACTTTGAGATATATCCGAATCTCATCAAGGTTTCCCAAAGTACCCTTGGAAATCTAGTCTTGTTCAGGCAGTAAAACCTCGACCAACCTTCTTCGTCCACCCAACAGTTATCATCCATCTACCAAAAATTTGGAAGATGTGAGAGCAACTGATAAAATTTTTGCAAGAGACAAGGAAGAGAAGAGGAATAAGAGATAGGGATAAGATAGGAAAGCAAGTTTTATTAGATAGTTTTATGAATATATTCTCCTACTCGCTTCCCCATCAGGTCTCGTCCTTATGGCCAAGCATAGCTCTGATACCACTCTATCTAACCTTGATTTTTTCATAATAAGCATTACAATACCAACAACTGACCAACTAAATTAAAGAGTTAAACAACAGAAGATAGATAAGCCTATTGCCAGAGGCAACTCAAGCGCATAGGTGATCTTCTTCTTCTAGTATTCATTGCTGTTGTTGTTCTAACCGTTTTTAGGCTCGATATGTGAATCAGCAAGTAAAAATGAGTATTTAAGATACTCATCAAGTCATAACACTACATCAAGGGGTTGATAGATGCATAGGGGATATTCAAGGAATAGGCTATAGGGTTTAGTTTTGAGCGTATTGCCAATTTGATGCAGGTGATAAGTACTCATGGTGTAATTTAAACATTTTGCAAACCCAGTTTAAGAGTTATCAATAAAGGTTGTTGGCCCTGAAGGAGGTATACCCCTATCTCCTGAGTTCCCAAATTTTAAGATGGTGTGTAGCCCTACACCACCAGGCCACAACTCAAAGCCAGCATTTCCAAAATACACACGCCCAGGAGACTCACACATGAGCTAATATTTGCGAGCGTGCAAAGTGAATCCATGACTGAGGACAATGGCTATTCAAATAGTTTTAACTTTGCAGAGGTTATACACTTTATCCACATGATCTGCTCAACCTTCGCTATCGTCGTGGTTGGGGTGGCATAACAAGCCCTGCACTCGCCAAACTTATCCGGATCTCTACCCACGGGAATGTTCCAATGGATCGCCAGGGTACACACTTTAATCATGATAATCTGCAGAATAACATGAACCATTGGTCCTACCCTGGATTCCCGTTGCGCCTTGCCTCTAGGTATAGTCTAGCTAAGTCTTAACAGGTGAGGTCACTTGTCACTTTAGGCATGTGGTTGTACGATTTACACCCGATATTGAGTTCCAAAGATTCGGTCCTTATGCGGCCAGAGAAAGTTTCTCCCAGTAACCATAACACTTGAATTCCAATATGTTCATGTGAATATCACTTCCAAGTCGTAATCCTGACACTTTGAGATACCCTACTTACCATTGCTAAGGTTTAGGTTGATTAGCACCACACAACATTTCCACACTAACACCACCAATGCACACCCATTTAACACAGTTCGCAAAAGCATGACAATGTTTCTAAATGAACGCAGTGTATATCATAGATGAATAGTAACCCTAAGCATGCTAGTAGGAAGGCAATTTCCAGACATTATTATAGCTAATGTAGGAAAAGTCCTATGTTTAGACATGGCATGTGGTGCTTTGATATACAAGGATTGGCATATCACAATCATAGGGTGTAACTATCACAAGATTTAAAATAATAGGAAAGTAACATGCGATATAGTTCAATTTTAGTTGGTCGATTGATTATACGCAAAAATGGGATCAAAATGATCAAGGAAGTTAAGACTTGCTCCGTCGAAGTCTTCTTCAAACCCTTCTTCATAATCTAGGTCATAGGGCTCCTCCTCGAACTCCTCGTCATCTAAAATATGCAAAACTATCATTGATAGTAAACTAATCCAAATTCAAACCAAATTCAAAATACAGAATTCAAATAAACTCTAAAAATTATCAAACTGGTTGGTTGGATAGGGTTTGAATTTGGATTAAAGAATTGACTAAATTAGAGCTAAAATAGGAAAATCGGAAAGTGGAAAGGGGAGAATATTCCCTGAATATGTTGTTACTGTGCTGCAAACCAGGCTCATACTATGCCATAGACCGGGTCTGTGGGGCTGGCTCATGGCTTTGGTGCGCTCGTCCCACGATGGACCGGTGGTGGACCATAGAGACAGGTCCACCATGGACCATGCCTGGTGGGTCATGCGGACCCGCGTGGAGCTGGGAAAAATGGCGGCCACGTGGCATGCCACGTCGAACACCAGAGTGAGGCTGCAGGGAACGGTGGTTCCGACGAAAACGGGGGAGAGCTCGTCGGAGCTCCCCGGACGGCGCTTCCGTCATTGGGATAGACAACAACCTAGGCTACGACCATCTACAAGTGACGGTGAAGGTAGCTGGGGTGATCCTGTCATCAAAAAGTGGCCAGAGGAATGGTGCAGGCCCGTCGGAGTTTCACCGGTGGAGGGTGAAAAGCATAAACGCACGTACATCGGGTTTCTAAGCCAACCTGGTAGTCCGAAGAGTTCCTGGAGCTTCGCTGAACACTTCTTTGGGGAGTTTTGACCTGGCCGGCCCTTGCCGGTGACAAACGGCGATAAGGAGCGGTGGCAGAGATGCGGGCTATGGTGTTAGGGCACTTGCTACCTTCAGTGGGTCAAGGCGAAGCTCCCTGGTGGTTTGGTTGAGCTGGAGAAGTCGTGCCAGCAGGTATCGACAATGGCGACCATGGTGGAGATGGAGGCGCATGGTGAGGTGGTGGTTGAAGGGCTAGAGAGAGATAGAGAGGGCTAGGGACAGCCCCAATGAGGCTCCTCAATGCTTCCTCATGGGTTGTCCGTGTAAAATCAGAGGTGCAGAAGATTTGGGTGGAACACCGTGTGCCCTCCTGGCCGGCGGTTGCATGTTTATATAGGTAAGGAATATCCCCTTGTGTGGATGTTACAGATAATGCATGGAATAGATGTGATCGGCACCTATATTTACAACAAGAAAATCTATCTTTCCTTATACAATAGCAATCACATCTAATACAATGCATATGCAAGAGATTACAAAGATCTTACTTCATCTAACAGTCCCTCTCAATCATAACCGGGCTAGGTTGAGATTGTGTTTGAAGTTCTCCAACTGTAGCACAGTCAATGCCTTGGTAAAGCCGTCTGCAACTTGATCTCCTGAAGGAACAAAATCAATCTCCAGTAATTTTCTTGCTACTCGTTCCTTAACAAAGTGATAATCCACTTCAATGTGTTTAGTTTGAGTATGGAACACAGGATTAGCAGAAAGATATTTTGCCCCAATATTATCACACCACAGTCTAGCTGTGGACAGACATTGTATGCCAATTTCTCGCAACAAAGTTTGAATCCACATTATCTCGGCAGTTGCATTGGAAGAGCCTTATATTCTGCCTTAGTACTAGATCTTGAAACTATTGTCTATTTACGTGCACTCCATGAGACTAGGTTTGACCCAAGGAAGATGGCAAAACCACCAGTAAACCTTCTGTCATCCATAGACCCTGCCCAATCTGCATTTGAGAATCCATTAACAAGCAATGACTTGGAATTACTAATCTTTAGTCCAATCTCAGTGGACTGTTTTAAATACCTCAAAATCCTTTTTATGGCAGCCCAGTGTATCACTGTAGGAGTATGTAAATACTGACACACTTTGTTTACAGAAAAGGCGATATCAGGTCTTGTAAGGGTTAAATACTGAAGTGCACCAACTATACTCATGTACTGTGTTGCATCTTTAGCACCTAGCGGCTCACCCTCAAAAGTAGATAATTTCTCACTAGTGGACAAAGGAGTGCTAACAGGTTTGCAGTCGAACATACCAACTCTTTTTAACAAATCTGAAGCATACTTATCTTGTGTCAAAATAATTCCATCACATACCTTGTTTACCTCTATACCCAAGAAATAGTGTAGCTCTCCCAAATCCTTTAGTGCAAACTCCTTATTTAGACTGCGCAAGAGTCATGAGGTTGCTTCTTGAGTTGAACTTACAACTATTATTTCATCCACATAAATTAACATAAAAACTGTCACATTATCTTTATTGAAATAAAACAATGATATATCTGCCTTTGAAGAACTAAAACCAAGATCATATAACTTAGCACTCAGTCGTGCATACCATGCACGAGGTGCCTATTTTAACCCGTATAAAGCTTTATCTTACTTGCACACATAATTTGGCATAGTTTTATCTTCATATCATGGAGGTTGTCTCATATACACCTCTTCTTCTAAGATACCATGAAGAAAAGCATTTTGAACATC
The DNA here is from genome assembly GCF_958298935.1 of Phragmites australis. Classification (NCBI taxonomy): domain Eukaryota; kingdom Viridiplantae; phylum Streptophyta; class Magnoliopsida; order Poales; family Poaceae; genus Phragmites; species Phragmites australis. The sequence goes on along the minus strand of NC_084941.1, from coordinate 25,425,041 downwards.
AAGTTGCCTCAGACTCCAACCATTTGAAACTACAATGGATAGAACAACTCTGATAGTCACAGCTTTAACTACTGGACTAAAAGTATCCTCATAATCTACATCATATCTTTGTTTAAAACCTTTTGCAACTAGGCGAGCTTTATATCTGTCCAGACTCCCATCAGCCTTACATTTAACTTTATAAACCCATTTGCAATCTATAATGTTTCTCCCATTTTTTGGTGGAACTAGATGCCAAGTTCGATTCTTAATAAGAGCATCATATTCTATATCCATAGCCTTTTCCAATTTTTATCTCTCAAGGCTTCACTTATATCATATGGTTCACCAGATGAAGTAAAATATCCATAGCGAACAGTACCATCAGTATATTTGTGAGTCTTACTAATACTAGCTTGAAGACGTGTCCTTGGACCTGATGTAGGTGGCGGCATTGGTAGAGCTGCAGGTGCAATTGGTGAAGGAAGCCTCGTCACATGTGCAGGAGAGTCATCCGATCCATCGGGCGTAGAAGATCCTGCCCCAAAGGACATCGATTCAACCGGTGTTGATTCCCCCCTACCTCCGCATGTCGCGTATCGAGCATCGGTTGGCACTGTGGAGACGTACTCTGCGCCAGCGTCGATGTTTCGCTTGCAGAATCCTGCGCTAGAACCGGACCATGCAGGACACCTGCGCTACTACCAGGGACCAATCCCGAGGGAGATTCGGTCGGAGGATTAGCCCCGGGTTCCGGTCCTGGATCTTCTGCTTCAACATGTCCAGGTTCCTACTGGAAGACCTGTAATTCTTCAACATAACCATTATTATCATAAGCATTAGGCACATGACCATCTACAGATTCATCCCCAAGGCTTGGATTTTGCAAAGTTGGAGGAAGAAGAAGAACTTTAGAGCGCAAACGAGCATCAACGTTGGGATGGAGGTTTGAGAAAGGAAAAACATTTTCATCAAAGACGACATCTCTTGAGTTATAGACGCGTCCGATGGCATCATCAAGGCACTTGAATCCTTTATGCAAATTGTTGTACCCAAGAAAAACACACTGCTTGGAACGGAATTGAAGCTTGTGATTATTAAAAGGATGAAGATTAGGCCAACAAGCACACCCAAACACTCTTAAGGACAAGTATTCAGGTTTGATTTGAAACAACCGCTCAAGAGGAGTAGAATAATTTATCACTTTACTAGGAGTACGATTAATTAGATAGGTGGCAGCAAGGAAAGCTTCATCCCAAAACTTTAGAGGCATATGTGCATGTGCCAAAAGGGACAGACCCACTTCAACAATGTGTCTATGTTTGCGCTCAACTGCTCCGTTTTGTTGATGCGCATGAGGACAAGAGACAAGATGTGATATGCCAATTTTACCAAAAAATGAATTGAGTGTTTCATATTCACCACCCTAATCTGTTTGTATGGCAATGATTTTTCTATCAAAGAGTCGTTCAACAAGATTCTGAAACGCATGAAATTTCTGGAAAACCTTAGACTTAAACTTTTAAAGATATATCCAAGTAAGTTTACTGAAATCATCAATAAAACTAACATAATATTTGTATCTTCCAACAGAATTAGGTGCTGGACCCTAGACATCAGAGAACACAAGTTGTAAGGGATGACTGGATACACTAGTAGATATGGGATACGACAACTGATGACTCTTTGCTTGTTGACAAGCATCACAAACTGAGGTTTTATTTGACTCAAATAAACAGGGAAGATTGAAATCCCTAACAACTCTTTGAGTAACAGGTGCAGCAGGATGACCTAGGCGACTATGCCATCTATCAAAGGATGGTTTATTCATTCCATAAGCTTGCTTTGCATGCGGCATATGTGGAAGAGGGTACAACCCTTTTTGGCAAGTACCTCTAAGCAGAGTGCTTCTCGTGTCCCGGTCCTTTATCAAAAAGAAATCAGGATGAAACTCTAAAAAGACATTGTTATCTGTAGCAAGACGATGAACAGAAACAAGATTTTTCTTGGCCTTAGGAACATGTAGGACATCGTTAAGATGAAGATTGCAATTAGGGTATGAATAGTAGACTGGCCAATATGACTAATACTCATACCTCCTCTGCTAGCGGTGTGAATCTAATCTGTGTCATTGTATTTGTCACGAACTAAAAGCTTCTCTAGCTCGCCAGTGATGTGGTCAGTAGCCCCCGTGTCAGTGTACCAGTTGATGTCCACATTATAGGAGTTGGTAGCCGCCGCCACGTTCTTCTGACCTGGAACATAAGTTTCATCGTACCTGTGTCAGCATTTGTCAGCAGTGTGCCCAATCTTGTGGCACACTTGACACACTGATCCTGATTGCGTGTTGCTAGTGTTGACCCTCTCATTGTTGTTGGTATTGCTATGCACTCCACTGTTGAAGCCTTGGTGCTAATTATTGTAGTCACCTCCACCGCGACTGCGTCCAGTGCCACAGCTACGCCCGACGCCACGCCCGCGGCCACCACCGCGACCACGTCCTCCTCGCTCGCTACATTGGCCGAGGAGCCGGAGGAGTTCCCGCCACCGATGAGCTGCATGCGCATCTCGAAGGTGAGAAGTTGAGCGTACACCTCGCTCACGGAAGTAGGTTTTGTCCTTGCAACAAGAGCAAAGACTATCAGATTGAAGTCGAAGTCAAGACCCGTGAGAATATACTCAACGAGTTCTTCATCATCGAGGGGTCCCCCGGCGGCAGCCATCTCATCGTCGAGAGCCTTCATCTTGCCAACATACTCTGCAACAGATTGGTTCCCCTTCTGGGCTATTGATAGAGCAATACGCGTGTTTACGACACGCGCATGAGTTTGAGATGAGAACATGGTCTCAATCGCACTCCATGCCTACGCTGCAGTCTCCTTTGCAACGACTTGGGCAAAGACCTCCCTTGAAAGAGAGGCAAAGATGTACCCCAGGATCTGTTGATCCATGGCATACCACTCATCATACGTCGGGTTTGGGACTTTGGCGGCCTTGTCGGCCACCTTGCCATCGATCTCAGCAGAGGGCGCTGCAGATGCACCAGTGAGATGCCCCATTAGGCGCGCACCTCGGACGGCAGCGAGAACTTGTGCCTTCCACATAGCATGGTTGTTCTTCGACAGCTTCTCAGAGATGGGAATGCCGAAGAGGGGATTCATGGTGTTGGAGGAGCTAGCCATTGTAGATAAGATCTAATTGTTTGTGGCTCTGGTACCATGTAAAATTAGAGGTGCAGAAGATTTGGATGGAACACCGTGTACCCTCTTGGCCGGCGGTTGCATGTTTATATAGGCAAGGAATATCCCCTTGCGTGGATGTTACAAATAATGCATGAAATAGATGTAATCGGCACCTATATTTACAACAAGAAAATCTATCTTTCCTTATACAATAGCAATCACATCTAATACCATGCATATGCGAGAGATTACAAAGATCTTACTTCATCTAACAGTCCGAGGCTTTGGGGCCTTGCCAGTGGCGAGCATCAGCGGTTCATGCTGGTGAACCCGAGAACAGGGGAGCGGTGGCGGTGGCAGTGGAGAGGTGTTGTCATGCACAAAAGGTGCTTGACGGCAGGAATGCAAGATCAGTGATGCTAGAGCTCGAGGTGGTGGTGTTCTTGCATGGGAGAGAGAGAGAGGTAGGTGTGCGGGAAGTGCAACGTCACCATGGCGATGCTCTCGTACTATTTATAGGCGACCTCTGGCCATGTTCGCATGAAAATCTCGGGGCGGCCATGGAAAAGATCGAGCTCATCCTTAAGTTGATGGGATGCTGCAGCAGAGGTGATAAGGCGCACAGTGACATTCGCGTAGAGCCTCAAAGGGTACAATGACGCTACTGGCGCTTCGGTGTACGTGGGCGGCGACGATTGCACTAGATTGGGGCAGCGGCGATGACAGTGCATGGCAGCGGAGAGTGCAGAGAGCAGAGCCGCCGCATGACATGCCTAGGCGATGGAAAACACGGGCAAGTGGGTGACGTGTGGTTACGGAGGTGAGGCATGGCGGGAACAGGTTCGTTGCACCGATTTGAATGAGGGAGAGCGGGAGAGATCGTGAGAAAGGAGAGAGCACAGTGTGAGAGGGAGATCGGCTTGGGAAGACAATTGAGCTGACATGCCAGGCCCACCTATTAGCGACGGGCGCCGACATTGCCTTGGCGCGATGTGGGAAGCAGGCTGAGCCGCTAATGGGCTATCGTGTCGTGGTATCGGGCCGAAGTTGTTGGTGGCCTATGCGCAGAATGGAGAAAGGGTAGGTGGCCTACAGGCCAATTATATGATTTAGTTTAGAATTTAAATCATTTTTCCAAAAAGGAAATAAAGCCCAACAAAAGCAATTCAAATTGAAATGCTTGGCAAACTTCAATCAAAATCCAAATAGGAGCCAAAAAGCATGATGATCAAGTTTATGCATGTTTTCAACATATGAAATTTGTATATGTTGTATAATTGGGTTAGTTAGCCCATAATTCATTTGAATTTCATTTTGTTTGTGAATTTTTTTAAAGTTCAAATTTTAGTGTCTTTTATGAAATGCCAAAAGCAAGGGTGTTACAGATGTACTCTAGTTTTTTGCATTGTACAAATATGTTGTTTTCTGAAACAACGTCTGATCTATATCCAAAAGAACAGTGAAGATTTATTGTTAAATATGTGTCAAATACAAAGTATATAGGCACCTTGCCTTCTCTTACTCTCTCTCTCTGACTTCTCCTTGTACACCTACGAAGCAACAAATAGTTAATATTAGCGCGGTCTAGGAAATAAGTGTGAAATGAAACTACAAAAACTTCATGATGGAATATAAAAAGAAAAAGACATGATAATTGCATAAAGGAAAACAATTTCTGCAGTCGATTTCCCTGATGGATCCATCGGCGCAGCACTAGATTAAAGAACACAGTTATACCGGTCTGAAAAAAAAAGGTCCAATGCAGTCATCTTACAGCAGACGCCGCTTTATTAGTCTGTTTTATTGAAGCTAATAAATCTGCTGGTCCACCAAGATGCTCCGGTGGCAACACAACACGCAAAGAAAAAAGAAAGCATATATGGGTCGAGCAAAAGAAAGATCGGAATACGATCCCAGTGCTCCACCAGCTTAGGCCCAAAAGCAAACACTAATATCGCATATATGGGTTCTAAAATGCGGGTGAGGACTGAATATCGAGCCCCGGCACATTCTTCGAATATCGTGTGTATCGGTCAAAATTAGTAGAATTTGGTCGAAATCTTGACCCGTCACTGATGACCGATAAATATTTTTTGTATTTTTTTTAAAAAAAAATCAAAAAATATTTTTTTACCCAAGTCATTCCAACGCAGGTCCATCCCATATACTTCACAAACCATACTTTTTCACATTATTTTCAAGTTTGCGTCCCATGAAAATTGAACCCGCGATCTACTCCTCGCTCGTGTAGCCACCTTACTACCCCTGCTATCACGTAGCTGTGATAGAAACCGGATATTTTATCATTTTAACCTTCTTTACCGAAGGTCATTAGTGACGCGTCATAACCAAGATCCGTCACTAATGACTAATTTTGCTAAATTCTGTCGAGGGTTATAATTTGAAAGGTGACCCAGAGTGCATTCGGTAAAACAGGCATAACTTTTACATATGAACTCCGATTTTGACGTTTTTTGAATTTACAGACATTTAAAAAAAGTTACATCCGTTTCTCCCTAAGTTCTTTAAGTTCGAAGAATTTTTTAAGGCCAAAAACGGCTTGAAAGATTGAGTTCTCACCTCCGAAAGTTTCTGCACCGTTTTTGGAACACACGATTGTGTCCATAGCCGACACATCTTACATCAAACTTGAGCAAAAATGTACAATGATTACTATTCTAGTGCTGCTGAGGTGAGAAAAAAAATAAGAAAAATAGAATAAAAATAAAAAATATTTACGAATACCGTTATTAGTGACTGAAGTTAGTCATTAGTGACGGATTACAAGTTGACCTGTCACTAATGACTGGTATAGGACGATCCATCACTAATGAGTGGATCATTAGTGACGAGTCATGTTATGATCCGTCACTAATGACTGGCCTAGGACGACATGCCACTGATGATCTTATCATTAGTGACGTGTCACAACTTGATCCGTCACTATTATTATCATTGACGAATCATGTTACGACCCGTTACTAATGACCACTCATTAGTGATGCTCCATCACTTTTGGCCAATTTTTGAAGCAACAGTGATGGGCCGGTATATATGGTCGGTTTTGTAGTAGTGGCACTGGATGAACTGCGCCGTTTTTCTTTTTTCTGTTCTGCTTTGGATGCAGTATCATCGCCTGTTGTGTCCGATTTTCACTGCCCCTTTCACGCTGATGGTTCCAAAACTGGCAAAAATGGGGTGTTCTGCGGAAGTGGGCAGCGATCTATCGGTTTTTTGTTATTTGCAGGTAATTAGTCTGCTAGTCCACCAAGATGCTCCGGTGGAGACACTACACGCAAAGAGAAAAGAGAGCATATATGATCGAGCAAAGGAAATTAAAGATGGTACTATGATCCATCAATATCTTTCAAGAAAAAAGTTCACTCCATTTTTATTGTTTGAAGCACATCATCATGCAATTTATCAAGTTGATTTGTTTTCCGAAAGGAGCGTTAGTTGATCTGTACATTATTTTTTGAAGCACATGCATCACGATCACGCTACATTATTTTTTGAAGCACATGCATCATCATGCAATTGATCTAGGAATACGCTAGCTGTGCATGCATGGTCGTCTATCTATATATAGCAGGAGTTTGCAGCACGATGAAAGCATCGGTGCAGCGGTCTAGCACAACACACAAGTCGCTAGCAATGGTTTCCGCTGTACCTCTGTTGCTGTTGCTTCTCTTGTGCAGCTCTACATCTCTGGTTGCACATGCAGGAGCAGATGAGCTCAACTACATTGTCGTAGAGACTAGCTCGCTCAAGCCACACGCCGTTTGCAAAGGGCTCAGGGGTATATATATTAACAGCTAGCCGTTCTTGTAGCGTACATAAAGTTTTGGCTTTTTGTTGGATTAACTGAGAAATAAGAATTCCAAGTATTTGGCATGCATGCAGTCCATCCATCCTCCGCTAATCATACCGGCAGCTGGATGCCGCTGAGTAGTCTTCATGGCCCGTGCTCGCCGTCGTGGGAGGAGGGGGTGGACGACAGTGCGCCGTCCATGGTCGACACGCTGCGATGGGACCAACACCGCGCCCACTACATCCAAAGGAAGCTCTCCGGCAATGTCTCTCAGGAAGATCTAGAACTTGCACCAAGCGTATCGACGGTAACCAACGAAGCAGGCGGGGGCGCCGTAAGTGCCAGCGTGGGCGATGGAAGCGGCGCCATGGCAAAGGTACATTTATATATATATATAATCGATCTCCGATTGTTATGGACGTGCGTACACCCTACTTTTTTTTAATCTTTATAGATAAAGGAAGCTTAATTAGCTTTTGTTCCAGCAATTAATTAATTGACACAAATTATATATACAGGACTCCCAGCTGAGCATTGATCCGGCGGCGACCGGCGGCCGCCTGCCCGGTGTGAAGCAGACGATGCTGCTCGACACGGCGAGCGACGTGGCGTGGGTGCAGTGCGCCCCCTGCCCCGCCTCGCAGTGCTATCCGCAGACGGACGTCTTGTACGATCCCTCCAAGTCGGGATCGTCGGCGCCCTTCCCATGCAGCTCGCCCACCTGCCGGCAGCTCGGGCCTTATGCTAATGGCTGCACCAGCAACTCCCAGTGCCAGTACCGCGTCCAGTACCCTGACGGCTCCACGACGTCGGGCACGTTCATCTCCGACCTGCTGACGCTGAGCCCCAACGGGCAAGTCCCAAAGTTCCAGTTCGGCTGCAGCCACGCCGCGCGGGGCAGCTTCAGCAGCAGCAAGACGGCCGGGATCATGGCGCTCGGCCGCGGCGCGCAGTCGCTGACATCGCAGACCATGACGCAATACGGCCAGGTCTTCTCCTACTGCTTCCCGCCGACGACGAGTCACCAGGGCTTCTTCATTCTCGGCTTGCCGACAAGGTCTGCCTCCAGGTACGCGGTGACGCCCATTCTCAAGACCGCGATGTTGTACCAGGTCCGCCTCCAGGCCATCACCGTCGCTGGGCAGCGCCTCAACGTGCCGCCCACGGTGTTCGCCGCCGGCGCGGTCCTGGACTCCCGCACCGTCATCACGCGCCTCCCGCCCACGGCCTACCAGGCGCTGCGCTCCGCGTTCAGGGACAAGATGAGGATGTACCGCGCGGCCGCCCCCAACGGCCAGCTCGACACCTGCTACGACTTCACCGGCGTGCGCCACATCACGCTCCCAACGATCAGCCTGGTGTTCGACCGCACCGCCGGCGTGGAGCTCGACCAGTCGGGGATCTTGTACAACAACTGCCTCGCGTTCACCTCCAACGGCGACGACCGCGCCACCGGGATCATCGGCTACGTCCAGCTGCAGACCATCGAGGTCCTGTATAATGTCGCCGGCGGCTCCGTCGGGTTCCGCCGTGGTGCGTGCTGAGCGCCCAAGCTACCTATCTATCTACCTACCGCCTTTTTGGCACGATATCAACACCTAAATAAGCCAGATAATTAATATGTTGTGTGCTACTCGGCATATCTAAAGCTTCGGTGTGAAATGAAGCTAATGAATTATATATTGGAATTGTCCAATACAAACTAAACTTTTGGAGCTTGTTTTTCCCCCCTTTTCTTCACAGATTGGACCTTGTTTGAGTGTTTTTCCTATCAATATTCATGTCGAAAATAATAAATATAATGTTTGTGAAATGACCTAGCATATATTTTGATTTTGTGGTTGGACATTTTGATAACAATATTCAAATGTGTTACTCCCAGCAGTTCCGAAAATATGTCGTTATAGAAAAAAAACACAATTTCGACACTTAATTTCTATCCTATTATATCTTTAATATCTAACAAAATTTTATTATTTCATGAATCAACACATGTGAGTCCTAAGTATATAATCTACAGCAACCTGCCTACCGTGACTTTGGCGCAATATAATTAGGTCCTCACTTGGATCACTTTGAGCAACAATATTTTTATAAATGCTTAAACCAACCATGTAAGTTGGTTATTTGCATTCTTAGATGCAGAGCGTGGGAGAGTTCTTTCTTCTGTTATCTAAAAAGACAATCATATGAAAATAATATGCGTATATTTGTCTTGAAAATTAATTTTACATCAGAATAATTTATTAAATTAGAATATTAAATAGGTACTAGCATACCCAAAATAATGGCATTTAATAAAACTTACACCGAGTACGTACGGGCTCTGCTTGTTCTAGATGTGTTCTCACCTTAAAGGAAATAGTAAGTTCGCTAACTATTGAGACAAGGCCGGGACCATCTACACATTTAAACAAGGATTCTACCTCTGCACTATCATTATGGAACTTTCTATCGATCTCCTCCACGTGACACGGGTGTCTTCAGCTATTAACCCTTATTCTCTCCGGTTTGCAAATACTTGATGCTTTGGACAGGGGTACAAGGCTATCTTCAAACTTTGAAACTTTGACTATTAATAACTTTTAAAATATTTAGTTTGCAAATATGGAGATCACATGTATAGATTTGACTTGAAAATACATTCATAATATCATATATTTGTTCGTTTATATATGTATATTCTAATGAAAATAGTAATCAAAGTCATATTTTGGAGACCGTCTCGTTCTCCAAAATGTCAAGTATTTGCAAACCGAAAGGAGTATACAAATTGTCGACGATTGTTAAACTGCCGATCTAAACAACTTGTTAAAGAATAGGGGATGTTTTGAGTAGACGATTTAAGAGGGGAACACACAGGGGTTTTAAACAGGTCTGCGTCTCCCTAAGGATAATAACACTATGTCATGTTTATTTTGTATTGATCTGAGCCTGTTACAAGGGGGTGTAGCTAGCTTAGATGAATCTAAATCTAGTTAGTGACTTATTCCTTAGCTTTTGTTAACTTGTATGGGCTTGTGGGACTCGTATTGCTTGTAATGACTTGTATTGGCTTATCCTCCGCAAGTCCCCTTGGTTTCGTATATATACGGGAGTGTCGTACGTCATCTGGACTCTTCCTTACTATTCTTGGAGGTCGACCTTCTTGGTTACAGGACGCATGGGATACATGCGAGTAGTTTCCTTTCTTGTAGGGATCCCCTTTCGAGAGATAGAGATATGCCTGACAATTATGGGAAATCCTGTAGTATCACGGTATAGTAACTTTCTATTATTCATCGTCAAGCCTCCCATCAGTACGTGAAATGAGGCTTCGATGATTCTAGTATATAGCTAGCAAAGATAAGCTTCAAAATTTTGAGAAATACTCATGCCCTAGGTATTCCAAGGTATATAACTTAATCTCCAATCCATTTCTAGTTGAATTTTATTTGCTAAATTGCTTTAGATTTTGAAATGGTGGAGATGCACCTATGGCCATGATGTTTTAATACAATGTAGATACAATTATATCTCATTTATTATACGGAAGCTTCAATTAGTAGCTTATGGTGGAAAGTGTCTTTATTATTGATTTACATTAGCTATAGGTTTGAGCATATTTGTTTTTTATTTTTAATGAATTAGAAAAATTAGCCATAAAATTAAGATATATAGCAAGCTTCAATTATATTTTTTATATTTTAATTAATTTAGCAAGCTCCAATATAGAAACTTTAGGTATGAGCATATTTATTTTTTATTTATAATGAATTATAAAAATTAGCCATGATATTTAGGTATGTTGCAAGCTCCAATTATATTTTTATTAATTAGCATGCTCCTACATGAAAATTTTAGGTATGAGCGTATTTATTTTGATTTTTAATGAATTAGAAAATTTCTCCATGATATTTAGGTATGTAGCTAGATCCAATTATATTTTTTATATTTTATTTAATTAGCAAGCTCCAATATATAAACTTTATGTATGAGTGTATTTTTTTTTTATTTTTACTTAATTAGTCCTATAAAATGGTTGAATAATAAAGAAAATTTCTAGGGATGGCACCCTAAATTTCTAGGGATGTTATGAATTTGGATTTACAATTAGTAGCTTATGGTGGAAAGTGATGATTACCCTTCATCAGAACCTTACAAGGAGATCTTGTTCCTGAAGGAGAGGAATCTGACAGCGTACGACATCGCAAGGGACTTCGTCAAGCACCGCCTTAGTCCTCTAAGGTCGAGGATTAATGGTGCTTGGTAACACTTTATCGGTGGGCCTCTCGGAGGCCTTTGACTTGCTAACACCTTATCGGTGGGCCCCTCGGAGGCCTCCGTCAGGGGGCTTCCTGAGTCGTCGGGGAACTGAGTGCTCGGGGGTCACTGTTCGTCTCCCCGAGCACCCTCTCCCGAGAACACCCTTTCTCGGTCCTCGGGGGACCGAGTGCTCGGGGGTACTGTTCACCTCCTCGAGCACTCTCTCCCGGGCACACTTGTACGGATTCTCGGGGAACCGAGTGCTCGGGGGCTGCCGCACGCAACCTCGAGCACTCTCTGCCGGAACTTCCTTCTGCGGGTCTTCGGGATACTTGGGTGCCCAGGGGGCCATCGCTCGTGGCCCCGGGCACACTTCTCCCGGTACTTTGCTTTCCCGATCGTCGGGGTACTCGGGTTTTCAGGGGCCACCGCACGCAGCCCCGAGCACTCTCTTTTCGGCACTTAGACTTTGTGGATCATCGGGGAACTGGGATGCTCGGGGACCACCGACCGTGGCTCCGAGCGCCCCCTCCCGGGACTTAATATTCTTTACCTCACGGAGGACACTCCGCGGGATGGCACCGCGTGGCGGATTGTTGGCCTGGCCTTGGGATTCGGGGACCCCCGGTTCCTGATATACCGACAGTAGCCGTACTTGCAATGATAGTTATTGGTGACTTGGGCAGCTTCCCATACAAGGGGGTCCCGATCTCAAGGCTAAGAACACAGGAGCCCCTGCTGAAGACCTGAACGATGTTTTTATCACGGGGAGCAGGGGTCTGAGTGAGACTAGAAGTGGCACACTGCAAATTATATCCTTCGACAGCAGCATGGTGTTAGAGGGTGATGATTTCGCAAGAGTGGACTCCATGGCATGTGATATTAGATCACTGACTTCAGGAGCTCTTACTCCTTCTGCCCTCGCCAACCTTGTGCTGCCTTCGATAATGGCTTCGACCTTGGTAAGTTGAGAATTTACCCCAATCCTTTGCAACCGTGCCAGTTCTTTTATTTCAGAATCAACACATGTGAGTCCTAAGTATATAATCTAAAGCGACCTGCCTACAGTGACTTTGGCGCAATATAATTAGGTTCTCACTCGAATCACTTTGAACAACAATATTTCTATAAATGCTTAAACCAACCATGTAAGTTGGTTATGTGCATTCTTAGATGCAGAGCGTGGGAGAGTTCTTTCTTCTGGTATCTAAAAAGACAATCATATGAAAACAATATCCGCATATTTGTCTTGAAAATTAATTTTACATCAAAACAATTTATTGAATTAAAATATTAAATAGGTACTAGCATACCCAAAATAATGACATTTAATAAAACTTACACTGAGTACGTACGGGCTCTGCTTGTTCTAGATGTGTTCTCACCTTAAAGGAAATTGTAAGTTCGTAACTATTGAGACAAGGCCGGGACCATCTACACATTTAAACAAGGATGCTACCTCTGCACTATCATTATGTTAATTGTAACACTACTATATAAACCCCTATATATACTGGTCCATCACTGCCAGTTTCTAATAAGCCGACAGTGATGGGGAATCACTGCCGGTTCATAACTCGCGTGGGAAAATACAGTTATCGTGGCTTACGAACTAGCGGTGATAAGGGCATCACTGCCGGCTGTTGGCTTGAGCCTGCAGTGATGCCTTGCTCCATCTTCACTTCCGGTTTAATCCACCGACCGGCAGCGATAGAATTGAATCACTGTTGGCTTGTTATATGAGCCGACAGTGATATCTCGACTATAGAAAAGTCACCCTCTCCTTCCCCAAGCCTGAGCACACAACAGAGAGGAGCTCTGTTTGCTCGGTGGCGGCCTTTTTTGTCACCAAGTTCTTAGTGGCTTCAAAATTTTGAGGAATACTCATGCCCTAGGTATTCCAAGGTATATAACTTAATCTCCAATCCATTTCTAGTTAAATTTTATTTGCCAAATTGCTTTAGATTTTGAAATGGTGGAGATGCACCTATGGCCATGATGTTTTAAGACAATGTAGATACAATTATATCTCATTTATTATACGGAAGCTTCAATTAGTAGCTTATGGTGGAAAGTGTCTTTATTATTGATTTACATTAGCTATAGGTTTGAGCATATTTGTTTTTTTATTTTTAATGAATTAGAAAAATTAGCCATAAAATTAAGATATATAGCAAGCTTCAATTATATTTTTTATATTTTAATTAATTTAGCAAGCTCCAATATAGAAACTTTAGTTATGAGCATATTTATTTTTTATTTATAATGAATTATAAAAATTAGCCATGATATTTAGGTATGTTGCAAGCTCCAATTATATTTTTATTAATTAGCATGCTCCTACATGAAAATTTTAGGTATGAGCGTATTTATTTTGATTTTTAATGAATTAGAAAATTTCTCCATGATATTTAGGTATGTAGCAAGATCCAATTATATTTTTTATATTTTATTTAATTAGCAAGCTCCAATATATAAACTTTATGTATGAGTGTATTTTTTTAATTTTTACTTAATTAGTCCTATAAAATGGTTGAATAATAAAGAAAATTTCTAGGGATGGCACCCTAAATACTCATCGGAAGCATACGCGAAAGCATACAAAAGACGGCTCCTCAAACCCAGGCCAATTGCCAGTAAGAGATGACGAGGTAATTTATTTGTTGATGATCGCAAAATCTTCTAGATGTTATGAATTTGGATTTACAATAATGATATAATTGTAGATGGATAGAAGATGGGTGTATGATGCAAGTCGTGTGAGCGCAGAGTACAAGAATGACGTGGATTGTTTCCTGGTACAAGCAGTGGCGCACAAGTCAAATACACAGTCTCAATACATGTGTTGTCCATGCGTCGATTGCGAGAACAAGAAACAGTTTTCCACCACCCAGCAGATACATTCTCACTTGATGCCAAGGGGCTTTATGCCTGGCTATACTCGTTGGACTGAGCACGGTGAAGCTGAGATCGTACAGGAAGGGCAATACATTGGCAGAGAAGATGAAGACTTGTGCACCGATATACCGGCTAACGAATACACCGATATGCTGCTTGCCGAAGATACATTGGTCGTTGATGATCTAGAGCAGATGTTGCGCGATGGGGAGGGGAACTTCACCAATGAAAGAGAGTTTCAAAAGTTCCAGCGTATGGTAGAGGACTCTAAAACACTGTTGTTACCGGGCTGCGAGAAGGAACACACAAAGTTGCGTACCGTGCTTTCACTGCTACAATTGAAGGCAAGCAACGGTGGTCTGATACAAGCTTCACAGAGTTGTTACTGTTCTTGCAGAAATTGCTTTCAAAGGAAAATGTGATGCCAAAAAATACGTACCAGGCCAAACAGGTTGTGTGCCCATTGGGGTTGGAAGTGTAGAATACATGCATGTCTAAAATGATTGCATGTTGTATCGCAGAGAGCATGCAGACTTGGAAGCATGTCTCATCTGTGGTGCATCACGGTACAAGCGTGGCCGTGATGATATCGATGGTGAAGGAAAGAATAAAAGCCTTCCATCAAGGTGATGTGGTATTTTCCTATAGTCTCCCATTTGGAGCGTTTATTCGCGAACAAAAGGCATGCTGAACTGATGCGGTGGCACGTCGAGGAGCTTAAGGATGATGGAATGCTGAGACACCCCGCTGATTCTACGCAGTGGAGAAATATCGATAGGAAATACAAGGAGCCCTTTGCAGAAGATGTGAGGAATATAAGATTTGGATTGAGTACGGATGGGATGAATCCATTCGGCAACATGAGCAGTAGTCATAGCACTTGGCCTGTGACTCTATGTATCTACAACCTTCCTCCTTGGTTGTGTATGAAGTGGAAGTACATTATGATACCGGTGTTGATACCAGGGCTGAGGCAACCTAGCAATGATATCGATGTATACCTGAAACCATTAATGAAAGATCTTTTAATACTATGAAACGATGGTGTGCATGTATGGGATGCATACAAACGAGAGAATTTCACCCTACGCGCAATGCTGTTCGTAACAATCCAGGATTGGCCAGCCCTTGGCAACCTATCAGGCCAGATTGTCAAAGACTACTGTGCATGCGTGCATTGCTAGGATGAAACAGAGAGCTTGTGGCTGAAGAATAGTTGAAAAATGGTGTACCTAGGTCATCGTAAATTTCTTCACAAGAATCACCCGTACCGCAGCAACAGGAGAGCTTTTGATGGCAAAGTTGAGACTCGATCACCTCCTAAGTATCACACTGGGAGACAGGTATATGACATGGTAAAGGGACTTAGGGTTATCCTTGGAAAGGGACGCAGGAGTACACCGGTTCTAAAATCTAATCTTAGAGCTCCTGTGTTCAAAAAAAAATCTATTTTTTATGACTTAGCTTATTGGTCGGATTTGGTGGTTTGACACGCAATCAATGTCATGCACATTGAGAAGAATGTGTGTGATAGCTTGATTGGTATATTACTAGATATACCTGGCAAAACAAAGGATACACTCCAAGCACGGAAGGACCTGAAATGTTTGAAACTCAGACAGGATCTACATCCCGAAGATATGGAGAAGGCAACAAATATCTTTGTCCTGCTAGCTACAGTATGATCAAGGTGGAGAAAATTGCAATGTGCAAGTGCTTGCATGGAATCAAAGTTCCATCGAGTTACTCCGCCAACATAAAGAGACTAGTAAACATGAAAGATTTAAAATTAACTGGCATGAAGTCTCATGATTATCATGTGATGATGACACAGATGCTTCCAATTGCAATTAGAGGTATTCTACCGTCGAAGGTCCGAAACCCAATCATAAAGCTATGTTCATTTTTCAACGCGATATCACAGAAGGCCATCAATCCGATCAAGCTAGATAAGCTACAGGAAGACATGGTCGAGACTCTATCCCAACTTGAGGCATTGTTCCCTCCATTGTTTTTTGATATCATGGTGCATCTCATTATTCACATTGTCCGTCGTCCCTGGTGCCCCGTCGTTCCTGTCCAGGAGGCCGCCATCCCCGTCCCCGGAGCCCCGCCATCCCTGTCTCGGAGCTGAGGCTACCGTCTCCGTCCCCTACACCACCGTCCCCTGTGCCCTGCCCCCTATACCGCTGTCTCTGTCCCCTACACCACTATCCCGCTCGTGCTACCGTCCCGCTCGTGTCGCCGTCCCGCTCGTACCACCATCGTCCATGCCCGCCCACCTCGCCGATTGATAGAGCAAAGATAAATCCCCCGCCCTCCTTGGTATTGGGTGCCTCGCCGACTGCTGTCAGTTTGGAACTTGGTATTGGGTGAACTATGAGCTGTGCTGAAACACCATTGTGATTAATGAAGTAGAAGTAGATGATAATGTATCATAGTTGCATTGGTAACAGACCGAATTGGTAACTGTCGGAGGATTAACTCCTGTCGCAGGGATCCCGAGAGACCCCTTTTTAGAGATTCGGCCGGGGGGATGATCCTGAATAAGTTCGTCGGAGAAATGAATGGGAATGAATGCAATGGCCGGTGGTGGGGGATGAGATGACCTAGTGCAGAAGAAGTAAATGCACCGGAGTTTAGACAGGTTTGGGCCGCACGGGGGCGTAATACCCTACTCCTGTATGGATGCAATAACTGTCCTGAGGAAGTCCCTCAAGGATGTTTCTGGTTACAAGAATTGCGGTCTAACTAAGAGCTTGAGGCTCCTTGTTCTTCGGCTGGAACTATGCTCTGGTCTTGTGCTTTGCGTTCGTCTATTGTCCGGGGTTGGGTGCCTCTGTTCCTCGGTTGATCTATCCTTTTATTCATATGTGCCCCTGGCCCTTTGAAGCCCTCGCCGGCAGCGACATGCCCCGAACGGGAAGGAGGGGGGCAAAAGTTCCAAGACGCCATCACTGGGAAAGGCGTCATCATATCTTCTGGGTGAAGTGACCGGGGGGTGGAAAAAAGCCGCACGCCCGGTCACCTGTCACCATAAACGCCCGGCAACGGGCGCCATGAGGAGGGCCCACCGGGCAGCCGCAGAGCGACCCGACGTGCCCGCCCTGTCTTGTTCCTCTGCCACAGCAAGGTGGCAGACAGAACGCCTTGATCCTCGCGATGATACGGGTGATACGGGACGGGACCCGTGCAGTTAATGATCCCACGCCTCTCTGCCAAAACATGGTAGGAACTGACGCTGCGGCGGGAGCAGTTGGGGGTGTCAGACTGCGCATGCTCATTTAAACGCGGCCTCGGCACTTTGACGGGTGGACACCTCATCAGCGGGCCCCTCGGGGGACTTTCTGGGTCATCGGGGAGCCGAGTGCTCAGGGGTACTGTTCACCTCCCCGAGCACTCTCTCTCGAGAATGCCTATCTCTGTCTTCGGGTACCGGGTGCTCGGGGGTACTGTCCACCTCTCCGGGCACTCTATCCCGAGCACTCTTGCACGGACCCTCGGGGAACCGAGTGCTCGGGGACCGCCGCTCGCAACCCCGAGCACTCTCTCCCGGAACTCAGCTCTTCTGATCATCGGGGGACTAGGGTGCTCGGGGGTGACCGGGCACCTCCCCGAGCACTTTCTTCCCGGTACTTAGACTCTGTGGATCATCGGGGAACTGGGATGCCCGGGAACCACTAACCGTGGCCCCGAGCACCTTCTCCCGGTACTTAGACTCTGTGGATCATCGGGGAACTGGGATGCCCGGGAACCACTGACTGTGGCCCCGAGCACCTTCTCCCGGGACTTGAGCTTCTCTCATTCTACAGGAGGGACCTTGCGGGATGACGCCATGTGGCGGATGGCTGGCTGGGCCTCGGGACTCAGGGACCCCCGGTTCTTGATACACCGACAGTAGCCCCCGGGCCCATTGGCAGGCGATGGCACGGAGACTGCGGATGGGCCCTTCGTCACGAACGAGGCCGAGGCCGGCGTGGACGCCACGTGGCAAGCTTTCAGAGGATGGTCCCTTCGATTCGGGCCTCTAGTACGGCCCAACGGGGAGATGAATGGACGCGCGTCAACACAACTCCCGAAGGGCATGACAACGGGACGGGCGGCACGCGCGGCTGCCGCGCAGATCAAGAAAAATATGCCTGGCAGCCGCTGATCCCGCACGACCAGTGGGAGATTCACCTGGCAGTTGCGTCGATTGAGGAAACCGTCCCACCGAGTGCGCCGTGGAAGGAGACGTTTGAATTCCCTGAGATATAAAAGGGGGAGGCAAGCGATCCGCCCCCCCCCCCCCCTCTTTATGCCTTCTCGCGATCTTGCTCTTGCTTCCTTCGCGCTCCTGAGCCCTTAGAATCCCTTAGGCGATCAGATCACTTCTCTCTCTCCCTCTCCACCACCTAGACAACCTCCCCTTCCAACGAGATGCTGAGAGCCGGGGGAAGCCCCCGCGACAGGACTCCGGATGGTGTGCTACCGGAGTCTCGCTTGAAGAACGAAGAGGCGGCAGAGAAGATCAGGAAGCTGTTGGTCCCCGAGGGCCAGCAGGGGGCCCTGGTGGTGACGCCAGCGAACTTCCCGCCGGCGATGACCCGCTCGGGGCGCATTGTCTTATTTGCGTCCTTCGTGGCGGCGGGGCTGGTGTCGCCGTTTTCAACATTCTTTCTCTAAGTCCTCGACACCTACGGCGTGCAGTTGGTGCATCTGAGCCCCAACTTAGTCGTCGTGCTGGCGGTGTTTGCGCACTTCTGTGAGATGTTCGTGGGAGTGGCGCCGTCGGTGACGCTTCTTCGTCCTGCGATCGGCCGGGAAGAAGAGAGGGTACTCCACGGCCGACGTCGCGGGTTGCTGCAACCTCCGGCTGCGTGACGGCATGGGAGAGCAGTACATCCCCCAGGTGCTGCGAAGCAAATGGGAGGAGTGGCGGAGGGACTGGTTCTACGTCAACGTCGACCCCCACGACCGCCTCGCCCTGCCGGAGGTGGTGGCGGAGCCCCAGAAATCGATATCGGAGGCGTCGCCGCCGGAGGACACGAGGTTGGAGCTGGTATTCGAGCGCATCATGTTCTTGCGCGACGCCGGGCTGACCTCGGTGATGGTGGTGGCGGACTTCCTGCGTCGCCGCCTGGCACCCCTGCGGGAGCGGGCCCGGCCCTGCTGGTTCTACACCGGGCCTGAAGACATCACCCGAACCCAGATCAGCGCAAGCTGGGACCTGGGCCCAGCGGAGCTGAGGGGCATGATCCGGGTGGTGACCGGCGTGGAGGACATGAGCCGGGCGGAGCTCCCGTGGCTGGAAATGGCGCTCTGCGCCAGTCCCGAGCGCACGACAATCCAGGCGAAGCTGCCGGAGTTCGACGCCCAGGGGCTCGTCGACCGGCCAAGGAGCCAGAGCCCCAAGGCCCCCAAGCTCCCTGGGTTGGATGAGGCAGCCAGCGAGGGGGCCGCGAGCAGTCCGGTGCGGACCGGTGGCCCAGGCGCCGCGAGCGGCGAGCCACAGGCCAGCGGTGGGGCCGCTGTGGGCAGCAGCCATCGCACCGGAGGAGGAGGCACCACCGACAGCGGAGCGGCGGTGGTGCTGGAGGACTGGGGGAAGCGGCCCTGGCTCTTCATTCCCGTGCCGGAGGCCCCGCCGTCGCCATCGGCAGCGACGTTGTTCCCGGTTCTGGAGCCGCGCCTTGTTCGGATGGGGCCCGATCCGGCGCCCGGAGACCGCACGGCGGCCCCGCCGAGCCCCCGGCAGAAGAGGATGAGGGAGGACTCCGAGCCGACGCTGTCGGGCCCGGAGTTCAGGATCCCGGCGGCCAAGTGGAAGTACCGAGGGACCAAGACTGCGTAAGTTTTGCTTTTCATTCCTTCTTGGGCGTGCTTCGCCCGAACTAAACTTTGATTTTGATCTTCGTCTTTCTCCTGCAGACCACCTACGGGCGCCGCCGAGGCTCAAGAAGCGCCGGCGCCAGCACCTGAGCCAAGCTGATCGGTGGAGCCAGGGCAGGCAGACGCGGCGATGGAGGCGGGGACGGCGGAGGCGGCGGCCGTGACGGGGCCGGCAGACGCGGCGGCCAAGGCGGGGACGGCGGATGCGGCGGCCGAGACGGGGGCAGCGGACGCGGTGGCCGAGGCGGGGACACAGCCGTCGCCCGAGCCCCCTACGCCGGTCGAACCTACCCCGGGCGTGCCGAGCCCGGGGCGGATGATGGCGTTGCAACCTTCGGGGACCCCGAACCCCCCGGAGGAGGCTCGCGGGGAATGCAGCGCCCAGCCAGCGCCCGGCCTGCCTGCCAACCCCCTCCCGGTCGCGATCGAGAGCGTCCGGGTGGCTGTCGAGCGACTGGGCGCGGAGGTGGACGGGGAGGTGGCGCAGCTCGAGGCGGAGCGCTCCAGGCTGGACACGGAGAGGGCGCAGCTCATGAATGCTTGGCGCGCCTTCGAATCCCGGATCGTCGTGGCGCGCGCCGCCAACAAGGAAGAACAAAGCGCCATCGAGGAGGCCCGCGCGGCGGCCGCGTGGGAGCGGAAGCTTTTGGAGGATACCCGCGCGGAGATCGCACGGGAGCGGGAAGTTTTGGAGAGCGCCCGCGCAGAAGCTGCGTGGGAGCGAGAAGACGCCGCCCGCCTGGCTGAGGCTTCGCGGCAGCAGGCTGCCGAGGCCCGTGCCAGGGAGAGGCGGGCGCAGTAGCGGGAGGAAATGGTCACGGGCCGCGAGAGGGCGGCGGAGGCCCTCTAGGCTGACCTGACCCATCGGGAGGGTGAGGCCGACTGGGCTCGCACTGATCTCCAGCGTTGGGCAAATGATATCCAGAACACCGAAGGAGATCTCCGACGCTGGGAGGAAGACGCCGCAATCTGGGAGGCCGACACCAAGATCACGACGGTAGACTTGGGCGCCCGAGAGGACTTGCTGACCCGCCGGGAGTTGGAGGCTGCCGAGGTGGCTGCTAGGGAGGAGCAGGTCGCCAAGCACGAGGCGGAGCTGGCCGCCCACGAGCGGGCCCTGTCCGAGCTGGCGGCGCAGGCGAAGCAGGCCGCCAGCCATGCACCCGACGCCGGCACCTCTGGCACAGTTGGGGGCCAGGGGCTCGAGGAACAGCTGCGGATCGCGAAGGAGAAGCTTGAGGTCGCCTTTGTCGCACGGGCCAGCCTACAGCAGATGTTGGAGGACACACTCTGGCGGATGTGGCAGTCCGTGGCGAGAGCCGGCCTTGGGCGACTCGTCGTGGAGTCGAAGGGTGACGGTCCGGGCCGATTCATCCTGGGATTCCTGCAGGTCTACGAGCGCCTCGAGGCGCTGCCCTGGGCCGTCCAAGAGCTTGCCGCCCGGGAAGGGCGCGGCTTGGCCCAAGTGGAGGACGAGCACCTCCTGGCCTGCTACCGGAGCAGAGACTCGAACTTCCCCCTGGAGCCAGCTCGGGAAGGGGTAGTCGAAGCCGAGGAAGAGGCCACCCGGGAAGCGGTTCGGAGCACCGCTGCCGAGGTGGCGGCCAGCTTCAAGCGGGAAGTGCTGCCGCCGCCAGCCCCCGGGGGTGGCTGTGACGACTCCGACTCTGACGCCGACTCCGATTAGGCTTTTTGTAGTTTCTTCTTCTTTCATTTTTCCTTGACTTGATGTAAATATGGGAGTGATCCCTTAGAAACACTTGCATTCCCTTTGTAAATATAATGGAAGCTTTTTTTTGGGCTTGCAACTCCGGTATTCTCGAGTACTTGATGCTTCTTCTGATGTTTTGCCTTGACGCCCCGGGGAGTATTCAGTCGGACCGATCCTGACCTTTCCGTCCCGAGAACGAAGTCGTCCCGACCATCCTTCTCGGTGCGTTCAGCCCCCAGGCCCTCGCGAGTCCGCATCGGCTAAGTCAAAAAGACAAAGGCACGAACATCCTTGCTCGGGAGATAGATCGATCCAGCACGGAGCACGCCATGACCGGTGAACACTTTTCCATCTCGCGACCACTCAGTCAGCAGACCGGAGACACGTGCGGGCGGAAATGCGACCAAAAGTCCCCATGGTTCGGTGGTGCCCGGGCTTAAGGCGGACCAGACCGAGCACCGACAACCCGCCCCTGAGGCCTAGGCTCCAGACTACTCGAGCAGCTCGAGCGATAGGATTACCCAGAGTGCTCAGGGACTCGGTAGTGCTCGGGGCCCTTAAAAGCGGACCGAACACCACGACCACCACGAAAGACTTCGATCGGACATTACCGCACGTACGGTACACCTTTCTACGAACCGTTCTATCGTTCTAGGAAAAAGTGGACGCGCGGTCGGGTTTTGTGCGCGAGGAGACCATCTCACCGAGCAGATTAGAATACGAGGGCCCCCGAGGACGACTCGGGAGCAAAATATTATTGAAAGTAAATTCGTCTGAATTTAACCACTCACCGGACAGCTATCAGCCTTTCGGCCAACCGATCCAGGAAGGGTATGCGCTCTGAGCTTGGGGTGCCCGGGGACTTGGCTCCCGGGGCCGGGGGCCCGAGCATCAAGGGGCGCATGAGGAGTCCGGGGTCGGGTGATCTCGACCACTCATGCTTAAGCGATAGGACCACCCGAGGACCCTTGGGGCCGAGCAGCGACCTAGGCATCGAGGCCCTCGCGGTCGAGCTGCTTTTTGCTTTGGTTGTCGATCTGTGACTTAAGAGAGAATAGAGAAATTCTTTGCTCGGTGCGCTCTGTTAGTGTGGTACTTGTTATAGACTGCTCTCGTTTTCGACCCGAGACCTCTCGAATACCCAGACCGGCGGACAAGAGCGGATAGAGGCATAACCCAGAGGTCCTATGGTTCGGTGGCGCCCGGGTATGACAAACCAGACCGAGCACCGACAGCCCGCCCCTGGGGCCTAGTCTCCGGACTACTCGAGCAACTCGAGCGATAGGATTACCCAGGGCGCCCAGGGACTCGGTAGTGCCTGGAGACCTGCCACGACACCGAACACCACAGCCTACCACATCGGACGTAAGTCAGCGGCAACTGCCCGCGCGTATACCGATCTGGATTCTTTTATCAGTGGGAAAAATGAGAGAGCGAACTTTTCTCGCACAATCGAGCATCTCACCAGACAGATTAAACATATGGAATCCAGAAAAAAGGAAACTGACACACGGTTGCGTATTAACATTCATACTGAATTGACAATTTTTTTACAAGGTTGGGTGACTTACCCAGCTAGTGGTAGCCCCTGGTCAACTTGGGCGGGGTGAAGCCCCCGGCCTGGTTGACCTGAGCCGCGAGCATGGCCATCTACGGGTAGAACCTGCGCAGGTGCTTGATGTTCCATGGGTTGGGGAGCGGTTGCCCATCTTCTGCTGCCAACCTGAAAGAACCTTCTCGTGGGAGCCCGATCATGGTGAAGGGACCTTCCCACATAGGGAATAGCTTATTCTTTCCTTCGCGTGACTGGACGCGTCGGAGAACTAGGTCCCCCACCTCGAGAGACCGGGCCCGGATGTGGCGCTGATGGCGTGGTCCGGTTTTCCCATAGCGCGTCGACCCATCCCTTCCCGTGCTTTGCGAGCACGTCATAGGTTCGGGTTTTGAGGCCCTTCAGTATTTCCGCGTTGGCGCGCTCGACTTGCCCGTTACTCCGAGGATGAGCGACGGAGGCGAAGCAGATTTTGATGCCGAGGTCTTCATAGTAGTCCCCGAACAGGGCACTCGTGAACTGGGTGCCATTGTCGGTGATGATCCGGTTCGGGACACCAAAGCGACTGGTGATGCCGCGGATGAATTGGAGCGTCGTGTTCTTGGTCATCTTGATGACTGGGACCGCCTCCGGCCACTTGGTGAACTTGTCGATGGCGACGTAGAGGTACTCATAGCCCCCGATTGCTCGGGGGAATGGACCCAGAATGTCCAGCCCCCAGACCGTGAAAGGCCATGACAGGGGGATGGTGTGAAGAGCTTGAGCTGGCTGGTGAATCTGCTTTGCATGGAACTGGCACGCCCTGCAGCGCCGAACTAGCTCAGAAGCATCCTGGAGAGCTGTAGGCCAGTAGAAACCTTACCGGAAGGCCTTCGCGACCAACGTGCGGAACGATGCATGGCCACCGCACTCGCCCTCGTGGATCTCAGCGAGAAGCTCGCCGCCTTCTGCCCGGGAGATGCATTTCAGGAGGACGCCTCTTGCACTACGCCGGTAGACATCCCCATCTACTATGGCATAGCGTTTGGACTGCCGAATAACTCTTTCGGCAGACGCCTCATCCCCGGGAAGGAACTTTTGCTTCAAGTACCCTCGAATGTCGTCCATCCACGAGGCATCTTGAGAACATTCAGCAAGCGCAGCGCACTCGCCGGACGGCAGCACCCTGACGGGGCTTCCCACTGAGGGCGCCGCTGGGGTCCCCTGAATTGAGTTTGAGGTTTCCCCTTCACCCTGTTCGGCAGGCAGGACGGAAGGCCGTGTGAGTCTTTCTTCAAAGACTCCGGCAGGGACGCGCGCACGGGAGGAGGCCAGGCGGGAGAGCTCATCGGCCAGAGCGTCCCCGAGCACTTCCTTCCCAGTACTTAGACTCTGTGGATCATCGGGAAACTGGGATCCCCGGGAACCATTGACCGTGGCCCTGAGCACCTTCTCCCGGTACTTAGACTCTGTGGATCATCGGGGAACTGGGATGCCCGGGAACCACTGACCGTGGCCCCGAGCACCTTCTCTCGGGACTTGAGCTTCTCTCATTCTACAGAAGGGACCTCACGGGATGACGCCATGTGGCGGATGGCTGGCTGGGCCTCGGGACTCAGGGACCCCCGGTTCTTGATACACCGACAGTAACAGAGGTCCCTTTTCACAGTTTATCTTGGTAGCGGTGTAAAGTTTGTTCTGCTAGAGTTTAAAAACCAGCAGGCAGTTTGCTTGATGCAGTTTGTTCTTCACTGATGCAGTTTATTTTCATCCATTGTGATTATTTTCATAGCACATGTATGTTAATTGCGACTGATGTTTGCTTGATTCATGCTATTATCGGGCAGTTTGATATGTGGTTATTGAGAACCAATAGGAAGAAATGAAGAATGATTGATGTATTAGATTGTCATCCAATTCAAACAGCATCCGTATACAAATAAAACTTGTAATCCAAAGTTCAAAAGGGAGTTCACTACTTGATCATTGCCTAGGAGAAAATAATCACACTGCCAAGCATTGCATACTACTCATGTACGCATTGCAAAAGGCTGGAGTCATGTATGTACAAAAAAAAGAAGAAGTACAGAGAGTGGCATGGTGATAGGAAAATATATATAGTGGCGATGATGATATGGCTCGAGGATGCTTCAACATGGCCTGTTTAGAAAGGAAGCATTCTTCTCAAATCAACATTTATGTGCCAGCCCTACTAGCCCTAAAAGAAAACTCTTGAGGTCGACCTCAGATAGGGCGTCCAGCTTGTCTTGAGAGAAGCTGCTCTCTGAACTAGTAGGATTGGCACATAAATACTAACTTGAGAAGAATGTTTTCTCTCCAAACAGGTAATCAGTACTGAAGTCCTAATAAGGCCATTTGCTAGAGCCACTGTGCTATAATGTAACATGAACACTATCTTTTCTTTGTAGTAACATTTTTTGGTGTTAGTGTGGTTTGTAGTATATCATTTTTGCATATTCTCTGAAATTTAGGACTGCTATGACATGGTATGTTGTTCATCATGGTCGGCAAAGTGGAGTGTTCTCCAGTTGGGAGGAAAGCCACGCACAAGTTAATGGATTCAAAGGAGCATGTTACAATAGATACAAGTCCAAACATGAAGCTGTTGTAGCATACAACAGTCAAGTCATCCAAGCCGAGCTAAAATTGGCTAACTTTGAAAATAAGAAATGTGATTTCACGTGTAAAGATGTCATAATCCTAGTTCTGGTTGTAATCATCATTATTTTGCTATGTAAGATGATGTGACTTGTAAGATCAATGTGTCAACTGTTAGTACTTTTATGCCTATTTTGCTTTGTAAGATGTGACTTTTTTTATCAAATGTGGTCGTAACCTATCGATTCCTTCATGGTGATCTCACTCTTTCGACAACCCCCATTCCCCTATCGTCGGCTTTATCTCTATCTGCCTCCTTCCTCTGTATGCAGAATACTCAACCGCTCATCGTCATCGTATGTAGAACTCCCAGGAAATGATGGTATCACCAACCGTCAATCCAGGCCAGGTGTTAGAAGGAGATGTAGTGCCACCGTCAAACATTGAAGAAGGTAGCCCGAGCCACTACCTCAACCTGGACCAAATAGACGCCTGTGGCGGTGATGAGGTAATTCATAAGTAGATGAATACATCTGTTGTACATATTATCGTATAGGTTCCCAATAGTTTTTTCACTTATGTGCAGATGCTTGATGCTCCTGAGGGTCACATAATGAGCAATCACAGGAGCAGCATTGTGTCCAAGGTCCCTCGAAGATGCCTACGGGACGATTTGTGATCACGGAGGTCTCACCAGCAGGGAAGCTAGCTGCACTAGAGAGAATTCTGGGGCTATACAAGTCAGACTGTGGGATTGCTGTTAAGGATCACGTGCCCATCAGCTACAGATTGTGGACTGGTGAACGAGGTGATCCACAAGTGGTTCCTAATTCGATCAAGAACGACATCTTGTGGCCCAAGATATTAGAGAAGTTTGACTTCCCTGAAGAGACAGATATGGAAGTAGTTAAGCGTAAGACACTAATGATCATGGGACTTTCATTTAAGAACTGGAAGGGGACGTTGAACAGAACGTATGTGCAGAAAGGTACAATGCTAGATTTCCACAAATGGCTGCATCTGGAAGATCATTGGCAAGCCTTTGCAGAGTACAAGTTTTTGAAAGAAGCACAAAAGTTGAGTGAGGTTAACAAAGCAAACTCGAAGAAGAACCTGTACCAACACAGAGTCGGCAGTCGTGGGTACGTGAGGAAAGAAAGGCAGTGGCGACAACAGCTAGATGAACTGCGAGAGAGAGGTGTCACGCTTGGGACGGAGGGTTGGAGAGAATGATCGACACACTTCATTCTTGGGAGGGGTGATTTTTACTCGTTTGATGGAACCTTATCTTTTACGACATCCAAAGACCTGGAAGCGACACAAGATCTTACAAAAAAGCTTGCGGAATCCCACGAGTAGTCTTCACAAGGCTCTTCCAAGCCAGACAGGGATAGGGACGAGCTCACCTTGGCCCTGGAAAACAAGGAGCACGGTGGTCGCACATGAGGCATTGGGGTGATGGGTTGGAAATATGGATTCCCAGGCGATGTCGACAGTTACAATAGTCAAAAGAGATCCCAAGCAACACGAGATGCAGAATGAGAGGCAGAACAAGCTAGGATGATGGAAATGCTTGAACAAGCGCTAAAAAAGGAGAGGGAACATACAGAAAAAAATAGCACAAGCAGTGTCCCAAGCCCTCATGCGTCAATGGGGTGCCATTGTGAGCGAACAGAAACAGCCAAAAGCATCTCCTGATGGTGCCCGCTCCAGCCCCGGTGGTCGTCGGAGTAGCTGCGCATCTACGGGAGTTCCAAGAGCTGACTCCATCACTTATCCTGTGGACCTAATCACAGCACGGACACCGTGAGAACTGCACATTGGTGCTAGGAACATTACCATCAAGGTGGCTTCCGGCGTGGCTTATCCCCATGGCTCCCATGAACAATTGCATGGACATCTGATACCAGAGGGCTACGCTGTCGTCGAAGTAGATGAGGAAGTTGACCAGTACCGCCATGTTGAGATGGACTACCCTACAGAGGAGGGGCGAACACTATAGGAGAGAACGAGCACACATTCATCGCGTGGGAGAAGGCCTACATAGTGTTTTCACCAGGGACAACTCTCGAGAACCTTGGGCCGTCGTCGCCTCTTAGATCTCCCTCTCCTCACCCATCTCCTAGAAGAAGTCCACCTCCTCAGCCATCACCTCAAAGAAGTCCACCGCTCAAGAAGCCAGCACCATCAAGAACCCAGCCATCAGCTTGGAAAACACGATCAGGTTCCGCAACATCCAAGCAGACGACATCATCTAAAAAGTCGGTGGCATCTAAGAAGTTGGCAGAACCCAAGGATGTCAATTCACTCACTGTTGAGGAAACCAAAAAGATTGTGGATGCCAGTGTCATGTCTCATTTCCATTCCCCACCACCTCCACCGAAGCCTGTTGTGCTTGAAGATGCCGTGAAATTTTTCACAAAAATGGTCAAAGTTAAACAGACAGGTGCGGCTTTAAGAAAGCCACCAACTGACTATGAACGCATCAGCAAGAAGCAGGCCAAGAGCAAGTCAGGCCCAATCATTAAGGATGCTCTAAGCAGTGCGGACTTACTAGCTGAATCAAAAATAACAGAAGAGGAATTAGCACGGTTTATTGTGGGAGCGGATATCCAAAAGATGGATGTTATATGGCCGTTTGAGTTGACCAAACCTTTGATCAAACCATATATAGAAAGAAAGCTTACAACTCAAATGCGTTGATTACATCAGTGGTACTTGGAGCATTCCAGACAGGGTTTTCAGGCATTCCCCATAAGATATACAGATGATTATTTCCTCAACGGGGATGGCTCCTTCTGTGTGTATTTCAAGGAGTTGTATGAATTGTATAAGGCAGATGTCCTCGACGTGGCTATAGTCAGAGTGTGAACTCTGTAAGTGACTTATGCATATAATTCATATTATATGATCTTGTATCTTGAAATTGCATAGCTAACTTCTCTCTTTCATAGAATGTAGATCCAAGCATGCAGACAAGACTTAGATAAGAAAGTAGGATTTATTGATCCTAGGCTTGTGAACCAGAAAGTTATAAGGGAGAATCCAGACTTCGCCGAGGACTATTTATTGAAGTGTTTGCTTCACCACCAATACAAGAAATTCATACTCTTACCCTACAATTATGAGTACATGTTTGCACACTAGGGCGTCCTCATTTTATGGGCAACTCAATTCTAGTACTAATTTTCTATGGTGACATATTCTGTAGTTTTCATTGGATCCTTCTTTTCATCCACCCAGACTTGAACAAGATCATTATCTTGGACTCACAAAAGAGATATCAGGCGACTTACCAACACCTCATCGACATGCTAAACAGTTTTCATTGGATCATCCTTGTCATCCACTGACGAATCCTTTCCTCTTGAAGTGTATGAGGTAGGCAGCTGGCAACAATCTCTGCGCATTTTATGTTGTTACTTACATGCACGCATTCAGCTTGGATAGAGACGCTGTTAGGTTCAATAATCTTGAGTTATGAAATAATATATCGATACCTTCTTTTCAATTTCTATACGTGTTCAAGGAATAATTCTTTCGATTATTCAAACACAGCGCTCAAAACTATGCACAAATGTGTTACAACCTACAGAAATACATGCCCTTCAAGAATAGATCGCCGGGTTCTTCTTAGAACATATTATCAACTCAAACGGCAAGTTTCATTAATTGATTGCCATCCACGCATCACAGATCTTCAGATGACACCATTCCTTCTAGTAGAGAGTATGCGACAAGGAGGAAGGCTACCAAGGGGCTTGACAACATATTATATTTCACCAAATGAATCAATATTAATATATGTCATTAATTACTATTTATTAATGAATGATATGAATTGCTATGTATGATGCAAAGTTGGTATCGATGGGATGGCCTTCCAATGATGATGCAAAGGAGGAGCAAGAAGCAGCGTCCAGGAAGCGTGCCCCGGAGGAGGATGAGAGACTTGCCCGTCAGTTGTGCGCTGCGGAGGAGCAAGAAGCTGTGTCCCGTAAGCGTGCCTAGGAGGAGGAGGACGAGGACGAGAGGGTGACCCGTCAGTGTGCTGCGGAGGAGGCCGAAGGCCCAAACCGTAGAGGCGTTCAAGCGTTAGACTTCGATGTCTTTGACACTCCAGCGAGCCTGGAGCTTAGGCGACGCTGCGGTCGATCAGGCGTGGCCAGGTCCAATGCTCCACCACCATCACCGCCCCCCACGTCCCCGGACGTACACATGCCAACAGTCGACAGTGCGGAGACACGCTCCTCATCGTGGGAGAGGAAGAGGTAGAGGTAGACGGGTACTAGACTGGCAGAACTCGACCGACTTTTTAGGTGGTGACCTGTGAGAACTATTATGTACATATGTGTGTTTGTCAATGCCTATGACTTGAAATATGTTTTCATTACTATGTATTAATGAAGGTACATTTACTATTGATTTACATTAAATATATGTATCATTGTATGCATGTATTGAGAGAGAGACGGAGAGATCGAGGAGTGAGAGGGAGTACAGAGAGGACAGAGAGAGGGAGGAGGGGAGGGACGAGAGGCAAAACACTGCCGGCTGAATCCTTCAGCCGGTAGTGATTTGTCGACGATTGTTAAACCGCTAATCTAACAAACTTGTTGAAGAATTAGGGATGTTTTGAGTAGATGATTTACAACGGGAACACACAGGAGTTTTAAATATGTTCGGATCTCCCTAAGAATAATAACCCTATATCATGTTTATCTTGTATTGGATATAGGTGTTATACGTCATCTGGACTCTTCCTTACTATTCTTGGAGGTCGACCTTCTTGGTTACGGGACGTATTAGATATCTACGGGTAGTTTCCTTTCTTTTAGGGATCCCCTTCTAAGAGATAAAGATATGCCCGGAAAATTTACGGGAATTCCTGGAGTATCAGGATATAGTAAGTATCTATTCTTCATTGGCAAGCCTCCAATCAGTACGTGAAATGAGGCTTCAACGGTTCTAGTATATAGCTAGCAAAGATAAGCTTTTCGTTTGACTATATCATCAAGAAAACTCATATTTCCAATTAGGATGAAACATCTAACTGGGTTTCCCGGGTTCTATGATCACCTACTCAGGATTTGGAATGCCTCTAAGTTCTCAAGAGAGTTCTCGAGAAGGTATTCCATCCGGGTAGATTTTTTGCAAGCGTAACCCTTTGGAAGGAAAAAGGTTTGTTATTGGTGAACTTTGAGTTTTGAAACATCGCAACGAAGATTTTGGGTAGTGGTGATAATTTTTCCCTGCCATAGTGTCATGATTATGGTACTGCGCGAGGAGGTGAACTCCTCGGGGTACTGCGCCAACTGCCCGCATGCGCCGACATTAAATAAGACGTGAGGGTATAGAGGAAGATCATGGCTGAGTCATGTCATGTGGTCAGCCGGACCGCTATTTTTAGGAGTCTCCTCTTTGCATAAAGGAAAATTAAGACCCTCTTTAATGTCCATTCCTCTATAATTGACTTCTTTCCATCATCCTCATCATTCTCCTTGCGCCTCTACTCCAAGAACCCTCAAAAAACACTCTTCCCCCAATCTCTCTGCCGCCATAGGAAAGAAGAGCATCAAGAAAGAGAGCTCCTCTGCAGATGAGATGGCAAGTATAATCCTCGAATGGCTGAAGTCAGAGATCACAGAGGGGGCCTTGGAGAAGGTCAAGAGCGAGGAGGTGATTCCTCTCGGGTTCTGATCCCCTGCACACCGGTAGCGGCCTAGACTATCCCGAGCCCAGACACCCACAGCTCGGTGGTCTTCTTGACTTCTTCCACTGCGGGTTCAGCTCCCCTCAATCCAGCTTCTTCCTTGAGGTGCTGGCCTTCTATGGCCTGGAGCTCATTCATCTGAACCCCAACTCTGTCATCATGTTGAGTGTCTTTGTGCATCTGTGCGAGGCCTTTCTCAACTTCCATCCCGCCCTTGACCTCTTCTGTTATTACTATGTCCTGAAGAGGCTTCAAAACAAGGTCACCAATGGCACCGGATTCCAGCACAAAGAAGGCAAGTTGGCGGGTACATCAACTTCGCCGCCAAGTCTTCCTAGTTGGTTGGCACAAGAATTTGTTCTATTTCCAACCTAGCCCAAAGGGACTTCCTTACCGGGGCATGGCACCGCTGTCAAGGGCTGCCTGGATAGAGGAGCCGGTGATGATTACCCTTTGTCAGAACCTTATCAGGGAGTTCTTGTTCCTAAAGGAGAGGAATCTGACAGCGTACGACATTGCAAGGGACTTCATCGAGTGCCGCCTTAGTCCTCTGAGGTCGAGGATTACTGGGGCTTGACTTTTCTCAGCAGGATTGGATTCGGCCCGAGAAGGTGAGATAGGTATTTCATGACCCCAAGTAGTCATATGTAAGGGATCCATAAGATCTATCCTAATTGATTGTTGCTTGTTCTTGAAGTGTATTCACCAGAGGTCGTCGATACAAAGGTTAGGGTTCTTTCTAAAGCCATCCCTTCTTCCAACCAAATGGATGTCCCAGCTCCCATCATAGATTTGGACCTTGAAGCTCAGGCAAGAATCTTGTCGATAAGTACAATAAAAAGCCTTCTCGATTGTTATCTTTCTTTTTGAGTAGTTGTACTTGTAATGATAGTTATTGCTGACTTGGGCAGCTTCCCACACAAGGTGGTCCTGATCCAGAGGTTGAGAATACAAGAGCCCCTACTAAAGACCTGAACGATATTTTTATCACGGGGAGCAGGGGTCTGAGTGAGACTGGAAGTGGCACAATGCAAATTGTATCCTTCGACAATAGCATGTTGTTGGAGGGTGATGATTTCGTGGGAGTGGACTCGATGGCATGTGATATCAGGCCACCGACTCCAAGAGCCCATGCTCTTTCTACCCTCGCTATCCTTGTGCCACCTTCGACAATGGTTTCCACCTTGGTAAGTTGAGCATTTACGCCGATCCATTGCAATCGTGTCAATTTTTTAATTTACTGAGTACGTCTTAGCCTTCGTGAGTCCATCGGGCAAAGCTCCTTTTACCCAGCTAGCATCAAGGAGCAAGAGAATGGCACATCTTCTGGTCCCAATGAAGCCTTCAGGGACCAGTAAACGGCTCATGTATGCTGACAATTGCTTCATATGCTTGGTGAAATGCATGTTTTGAATTTGTCTCTCCTACTGGCTAGCCGGAATACCGTCAATAGTGCCCAAGCCCCAACTTCCCCAACCTCCAATGCTTCCCTCCCCTAAGGGAGATGGCAACAAGCCTAGCGAGCCCCCTTCTTCAGTGTCTACTAGTCAAAAACTAGAAGTATCTAGCACTAATGTCACTGTTGTCTCTCTAAGAAACTAGTATGGGATTCCAGTGGATGCATCTTAGCGGGACATACTTGAAGGGTGGGCAGGCCATCAGCAGGATTCGGTGCTTAGTGCCTTCTTCACGATAATATTGTTAGAAACCTAATAAAAAATGACTGGTACTAACCTTGTCGTTCTTTGAAGTTTGCCATGCACCGCTTTGGGAAGTCTCGATGCAACGCCGAGAAGGCCACTGCCTGAGTTGCTAAGCTCAGGAAGGAAACCACCGAGCTACAACAGCAGCTCCCTCGGGTGACAACTGAGAAGGAGAAGGCCAACGCCGTGTCGGAGGACCAGATCAAGGGTGAGCCTCCCATAGCCTGACAAGTTGCTCATTCTCCTTTGTCTTCCTAACATATTGCCTTGCAGAACTTTCCACAGCCTGAGAAGTTGTCTCTTAGGAAGGGGGCCAAATGTCAACCTCCTGCCAACAGCTTATCATGGCGCTCGATGTCCTCCAAGAAGTGCTTGTTGGGGTTGACCTCAAGCAACCTTCTTTGTCTACCCAATAGTTGTCATCCATTTGCCAAAAATTTGGAACATGTGAGAGGAACTGATAAAATTTTTGCAAGGAGCAAGGAAGAGAAGAGGAATAAGAGATAGAGATAAGATATGAATGCATGCTTTATCAAATAGTTTTCAAAAAATATTATCCTACTCACTTCCCAATCTAAGGTCTAACCCTTACGGCCAAGCATGGCTCTGATACCACTCTATTGGATATCGATTTTTGGGTTCCTTTGTGCCTCTTTCATCAGTCCCTAGAAAAGTAACTGATACGCATAGACCACTTGATAAAGTAGTATCACAGTCATGCACCCATACATTATAGTACAATTATAAGTCTTACAATATCAAGTTCATTACAAACTAGTTGACCGGCTAAATAAAAGAGTTCAATAGAGGAAGATAGATAAGCCAATTGCCGCAGGCAACTCAGGCACGGATGTGATCTTATTTTTCTAGTCTTCATTGCCATTGTTATTGTAGTCATTCTCAGGCTCCATGTCTGAATCAGCAAGTAAAAATGAGTACTTAGGGTACTTAGCAAGTCCTAACACTACATCAAGGGATTGACAGATGCATAAGGGATATTCAAGGAACATGATGTAGGGTTTATGATGTAGGGATGCCTGATTTTCCAATGGTAATATGATAAGTTACTTGGTGGAGTTTTGACGTTGATGATCCAAAGGCTCTGACCATAACAGATCGAGAACCCCTTGCAACCACTACACCACTACTCCGTGGTTACCAACCGTGCCAAGACACGGTTGACCTTGCCAAGAAGGCTTTTCCTGCAAGTGAATCGAGAATATAAGCAAGAATAGGTAGATGCAATCTGAATATTGCTGATAACCAATGAAGTACTCGAGTTTGGGGTTCTACAAATCGATATACTGTAAAACTATCTAAAACAGAATAATCTAAGTAAAACCCTAGCCTAAACTATGAAGGTTATTGTATATTTATAGGGGGCATGAGGAAGTTGACCTAGGATTGTGCAGTCATGGAAAGAGGCGCACACGACATGGACTCTGACCCTAACACGATTACATGACCCGAGAAGGTCCAAAACGGTGATGCAGCACATTATTATTTTAACTTTGACTGAACTATAAGGAATATTTGGTCGAGAATAGATCCATTGGAAAGGGCTCATCATAAGCTTTCTAACGAGTCCAAGAACTCCTTAATTAGAATTCCATATGCAAGAGTTATACCCGTTTTACTGACGTGTTGTCTTGGGACTCCAAGTGGACTTTGGAGTTCGACTAGGACTCGATTTTGACTCCGAGTAGCCTTAGACTTTGAGTGATGACATCCATGTGATGTTGTGGTGTTTCTTTCAGGTTCCTAAGCAACAAAACAACATAAAAACTTAGTAGTATTCTATTCTCTACGAAGAAAATATGAACAATGAGGAACGAATTCACCTTGTGTGTATCCGAGGGAGCCATGCCCTTATCAATTTAGTTTTAAGCGTATTACCAATTTGATGCGAGTGATTAAGTACTCATGGTGTAATTTTGAACATTTTGCAAACTCAGTTTAAGACTTATCAATAAAGGTTGTTGGTCCTGGAGGAGGTATACCCTTTCTCCTCCAGTTCCCAAATTTTAAGATGGTGTGTACCCCTGCACCACCAGACCATGCCTCAAAGCCGGCATTTCCAAAATACATATGATAACGAGGCTCACACATGAGCTAATATTTGTGAGCATGCCAAGTGCGTCCATGACTGAGGACAATGCCTATTCAAATAGTTATAACTCTGCGATGTTGTACACTTTACACACATGATATGCTCAACCTTTCCCACTATCATGGTTGGGGTGGCATAACGAGGCTCTGCACTTGACAAGCTTCATCAGATCCCTATCCACAGGAATGTCCCACTCGATCATCAGGGTAGACACTTTAATCATGATAATATATAGAATAACATGACCCACTGGCCCTACCGTGGAAAGTCCAGCTAGGTCTTAATGGGTGAGGTCAAGCCCATGCCCACTTTAGGCATGTGGTTGCACTAATCACACCCGGTATTGGGTTCCAAAGGTTTGGTCCTTATGCAGCTGGGTGTAGAGGGGGGTGAATAAGGGTTCTTAAAACTGATTTGCTAAGGCTTCCACTAAAACACCTTAGATAAAAGCAATGCAATTCTACCTAAATGTGTAACTCCGGTTTTACTAGTGTGTCTATCTCTACCACAAAAGAGTTTTGCACCCTAGGTTGCAATCTTATCAACTACACAAGGCAATTCTAGGAAAGGTAAATGTGGATTATAAAGGTGCAATATTAAAGTGTGGAATGTAAAGGGTAGAGATATGCAAACTCAGCACAGGCGATGTTTTTCCTGTGGTATCGGTGGATTACCGTCCAATCTTAGTCCACGTTGGAACCCCTCTTTCTTTCAAGGGCCAAGCTCCATGGTTGGGTAACTCCGGAGATCAACTAGCATTGAGCCACGACCCCTCGCAAGTGGGTGCTCAAGAAGCATATCCCAGACTGCTCCTCGCCGTCTCCACTAGTGGTAGTGTTTTGCCACTCTGGCAAGGGGCCCACCTCCCGGTCACAAAGCTTGTGGCCGCTCCACAACCTCCTCGGAGGGTCTCGAAAGACTACACACTGCCAAGCCATCTAGGTTTCGGCAAGAACTAAGAGTAACAAGTGTGAATCACTCACTTGATCAACTTTAGGCTAATTACCTAACTAGATACATAATAAGCCTAAACTAGCACTAAACAAGTCCTTAATCATGTGCTCAACCTTGATCTTTTAACATCCTCAACTCTTGGTGGCAAAGAGCTCTCTAATATGTGTGTGTATGCTCCTTGTGCTCCAGCAACTCCAAATGGCTGGATGGTGCTATATTTATAGCCCCTCCTCCAAAAACTAGCCAATGGAAGAAAGCAGTTGAAACCCTTATTCATCGAATGATGTGGTGATAGGCACTGCACCATGCGGTGACCTCCTAGCCAACGGTCAGAAATTCGACCGTTTCCACCATCCTGTACTAACCGCATCATGCGGTTAATACCCCACCACATCGCGGTGGCCACTGCATCATGTTGTGACTCTTCTGTGCCACTGCCTTGGACCTCTCTAGAAACATCATACGGTGCACCATCCCATGTTAATCGCATCATGCGGTGGTTTCACCGCATCAGGCAGTGGGCACCACCCATAGAGCCTATGTTCCAGCCTTAGCTGGGTACTGACCGTACCATGCGGTTAGCCCACCGCATCATGCGGTGACTACATATTCTAGGGGGACCTTGTCCAATTCAATCCATCTTAAGTCCTGGTTTTCATGGCTTCTAGAGTTTTCCGAAAGAGTTCTAGACCACCTGTAAGAACTTTTGGAACACGTGGGAACCAACTTAGTAGGCAAGTACACCTAATCACATGCCATGATGATTATGTGACGCTTAATCAAGCAATTAGCGTTTTTGGGACGTGACAGGGGGACCTTGTCCAATTCAATCCATCTTAAGTCCTTGTCTTCATGGCTTCTTTTGCTTTATGTCTTTTGTCTTCTTCTGGATCAAGCTACTCAACCCAAACTTCTCATAATAGTATGGCCAAAGAGAATAAACCTATCTACACATGTGATTCTCCGAACACGATGATCACATGTTCTAAACAATAGGTCCTTATATCTTCAATTTGCGCTACTTTAACCTTGTTGATCTTCCTTTTGAAGTGTTTTGACCCAAAGTCTATCTTATGCATCCATGAGACTAAAACCTTGCATGTACTTAGGGAACACATTAATCCCATTGATAATATTGACATTAATCACCAAAATCATAAGCATATGGTCATTTTCCTTACAATCTCCCCATTTACTATGATTGATAACAACACAACCAAAGCAAGACATAAATAGCAAAAATAAGGCTAGATACCACTTGAAAGCTACATGCAACTATACAACTTGCTTGGATGCATTGGTAAGAGCAAGATACTATACCACATGATGAAATACTACCTAAAAAATTGAAATTTTTGCATACATTGCTCTTACCACGGAACCCGTCAAGGCCAATTAGGAGTATACCCTATATTTTAGGCTAAGGCACATAATAGATAAGCAATAAGCATATATGTGCCGAAATGACATGCTAAAGATATGAAATAAAAACAAGCATGTCAAACAACCTACAACTAATAAAGCATGTAGATTACCACTAGATAGGAATTAAAACATGGCAACCTACCATATGAAAGCATCTAGGCAAGCATACAACATGCTAGCAAGAAAAGACACCATGTAAACTAATACAAGTAAATAAACATGCTAATACATACCGAGACATGGCATAGGTACAAGATGAAACATATGCAATGAACTTAAATCTAGTTACCTTAAAATGGAGGATTTGGGTATTCGATAATCTTGAGTACAACTTGGAAGTTCTAATCTTTTACTTGGCTTTCTTTGCATGAAACCCACCATTCTTGTAGCGAAGCCTCCAAATCCTCCCAAGTCCCTCAGACTCTAAGTCGCCTTTGGAATCCATACCTTTTGGGACCCCTTTATATTATCAATGACATCCTTGGGTACCCAAATGGGTGTTTTCCATCCCCTCTTCTTGTTTCCAACTTGTTGTGCAATGATCTTCCCATTCTTCTCTTTCCTGAGGAGCAATGGTGTGGCATTATTCTTCTCAACCTTGAAGGTCTTCTTCTTGTTGAGCTTAGGTGTGTTGGAGGAGGTCTTTTTCTTTTGTTTCTTCTCCTTCTTGAGTTGCTTGCATTGGTAGGACTTGTGCCATTCCTGATGACATTTGAAGCAAGTCACGATTGACCTCTCCTCAATCTTCTTCATGGGTGAACCACTATCTTGAGGAGGTTCAACCTTGCATCTTCTTTCCTGATCCAAGTCCTTCTTGAGATTTTCAATCTCTTGCTTGAGCTCATCATTTCCTTAGCAATGAATTCATCACAAGGTTCTAAAAAAACTATCTCATTGCAAAGTGAGCTAGATATATCAATTAAATCATTACAAGAGGTAAAAGCATCTACTTTGGACTCAACATGTAATAGAGAGGTAGATTGCTTCTTTTTACAACTAGATTGTTGTTCAGTGTCCTCAAGCTTGGCAAGAAGCTCATCACGCTCTTTGTTTAGCAAGTCATATTTGCCCCGCTAATTCTTCATAATTAGCGACAAAGGTAGCATGAAGTTTCTTGATCACATTGAACTTTTTACTTTGTTTTCCTAGTTGTTCTTGTTCTTTAACAAGCAAAGCAAGCTCATCATAAGGAGTAGACTCGGAATCGGAATCAGAGTCAGAGTCATACATAGCTATTACCTTTGGCCATGAAGCACATGTGTTATGATGGTGTAGGTGAAGTGGCATATAGAGACTTTCTTGGTGCCGGTTTTGCTTCATCTTCACTTGAGTTTGATTCTTCCACCCATTCTCCAATGGATGCGAATTCTATTCTTATGCACCTTTCCTCCTTCTCCTTCCTCTTGCTCTTGTCCTCCTTGATGTGCTTGCCCTATGCCTTCTTCTTGGACTTGCTTGGACAATCAATGGCAAAATGACTAACTTCTCCACATTCGAAGCAAGTCTTTTTGTGCTTTCTGTTGTTGAAGGCAAAGTCGGAGAGAGACATGTGATAGCCCTTTTCTTTGATCCTCTTCATGCATCTCTCTATTTGCTTGATATCCTCAAGCAACTCTTCATCTTCCTCACCAGCTCTTGATCATTCATTTGCTTCAAACCTAGATGATTCAAATCATTTATGATAGCACTTAAGTGTGAGTACATGTCTTTAGCACATTCATTTTGAACATTATGAATTTATCTAATTTTGACTTGAGCGCATGATATTTTTCCTCTCTAACATCCTTAGTGCCTTGATGCGCTTCAATTATTTTAGTCCAAATATCATGTGCCGATGTGATGGAATAAACATGATTAAAAACATCAATGCTAATAGATGATTAAAAAAAACTTCTACCTATAGCATTGAATTGTTTTTCTTCCTTGGAAAATTGGATTCCTCTACGAGGAAGATGCATTCCCTCATTTGTGACCCTCCAAACATCTAAGCCCTTTGCTTCTAGATAGGAAGACATCAAAACCTTCCCATGGGGAAAATTTGTGTCATCAAAGTGTGAAGCCTTGCCTAAATCCATCCCATCTATCTAAAAATGTCACGCTCACGCGGCAGTGAAGCCGAGTAGTCCAAAATGTGAGCACGAGACTCTGATACCACTTGTAGGGGACCGATTATACCTTAAGAAGGGGGTGAATAAGGGTTCTAAAAACTATTTCGCAAAGCTATAGCTTCCACTAAAACACCCTAGATAAAACCTATGCAATACTACCTAAATGTGCTACTACCTAATTCGCATATCTCTACCGCAAAAGAGTTTTGCACCCTAGGTTCCAATTCTATCAACTACAGAAGGCAATTCTAGGAAAGGTAAATGCAGATTATAAAGGTGCAATATTACAGTGCGGAATATAAAGGGTAGAGATATGCAAACTCAGCACGGGCGATGTTTTTCCCGTGGTATTGGTGGATTGCCGTACACCCCTAGTCCACATTGGAGACCCTCTTTCTCTTGAGGGCCAAGCTCTACCATCAGATAACTCCAGAGAACAACTAGCATTGAGCCATGGCCACTCATAGGTGGGTGCTCATGAGGCCAATCCTGGACCACTCCCTGCCATCTCCACTAGTGGTAGCGCTTTGCAACTCCAGGACGGGCACTCTCCCACTCACAAAGTTTGCTACCGCTCCACAACCTCCTTGAAGGGTCTTGGAAGACAATGCGCTGCCAAGCTGTCTTGGTTCCAACAAGAACCAAGAGTAATAAGTGTGGATCCCTCACTTGATCCAACTCTAGGATAATTACTTAGCCAGATGCACAATAGACCTAAACTAGCACTAATCAAGTCTTTAATCTTGCGCTAAGCCTTGATCTTCAATATCCTCAACTCTTGGTGGCAAAGATCTCTCCAATATGTGTGTATGCTCCAGTAACTTCAAATGGTCGGATGGTGGTGTATTTATAGCCCCTCCTCCAAAAACTAGCTGTTGGAAGAAAGCAGCCAAAACCCCTAGTCACCGCATGATGCTATGATATGCACTGCATCATGCGGTCACCACCTAGCCATTGGTCATAAATTCGACAGTTACCACCATCCTATACAAGCCACATCATGCGGTCAATACCACACACATCATGAGATGACTCTTCTATGCCATTGCCTTGGACCTCTCTGGAAACATCATACAGTGCACCATCCCATAGTCACCGCATCATACGTTGGCCTCATCGTATCTAGCAGTGGGAACCACCATAGAGCCTGGATTCCAGCCTCAGCTGGGTACTGACTGCAACATGCGGTTAGCCCACCACATCATGCAGGGACTGTGTATTCTTGGGGGACTTTGTCCAATTCAATCAATCTTATGTCCTGGTCTTGGTGACTTCTTTTGCTTGACGTCTTTTGTCTTCTTCTGGTCTATTGGAACTAGCAAAGCCTAGTATAATAATGTCAGGAGAATACTCTCTGAA
The DNA here is from genome assembly GCF_958298935.1 of Phragmites australis. Lineage (NCBI taxonomy): Eukaryota > Viridiplantae > Streptophyta > Magnoliopsida > Poales > Poaceae > Phragmites > Phragmites australis. The sequence continues at coordinate 25,383,822 of NC_084941.1, read as the reverse complement.
TATGTTTTTACTCTGCTGCGAACCAGGCTCATATTATGCCATAGACCGGGTTTGTGGCGCTGGCTCATGGCTTTGGTGCATGCGTCCCACAGTGGACCGATGGTGGACCATAGAGACTGGTCCACCATGGACCATGCCTGGTGGATCATGCGGACCCGCGTTGAGCTGGGAAGGGCGGCCATGTGGCATGCCACGTTGAACACCGGATTGAGGCTGAAGGGAACAGCAGCTTCGGGTGAAAACGGGGGAGAGCTACGGCCATCTACAACTGACGGTGAAGGTAGCTGGGGTGATCTCATCATTGAAAAGTGGCCAGAGGAACAGTGCATGCCTGTCAGAGTTTCATCGGTGGAGGGCGAAAAGCAGAAACACACGTACATTGGGTTTCCGAACCAACGTGCTAGTTCGAAGAGTTCCTAGAGCTTCTCTGAACACTCCTTTGGAGAGTTTTGACATGGTCAGCCCTTGCCGACGACAAATGGCGACAAGGAGCGATGGCAGAGATGCGGGCTATGACATTAGGGCACTTGCTGCCTTCAGTGGGTCAAGGCGAAGCTCCCTGGTGGTTTGGTTGAGCTGGAGAAGTCGTGCCAGCGGGTATCGATAATGGTGACCATGGCGGAGATGGAGGCGCATGGTGAGGTGGTGGTTGAAGGGCTAGAGAGAGATAGAGAGGGCTAGGGACTGTTGGGTCCAACCACTGGATCACGTGCGCGATCACTTCGGATTCACGACAACGCAAGCGACCAGGCTTCTCAACCACCCGAGTGACCAGAAGATGAGAGCACGTCAACTCATGACCACCAGTCACGACCAACTTGAGCGACCAGTCGTACGTGCTCGACCACAACTAGTCTGGCTATCCACCGTGTACATGCTACTTTCGATCACACATATCGACCAGCAATGTCTAGCTACTCCTAAGTCACGTACTAATCGGTGAGAACGAACTCACGTATCTCGATGAGAATAATAAGGCAAGGCAAAAACTCTCTATAGGAAATTTTAGATTTTTTTGAACTCGTGACTTGCATGACTTTGTGTCTTGCTTACAATTTAGAGATTACAACTCATATTTATAGTGACCTGCTAACTCCGAATCCTAACACGAATCGTGCCATCCCATGATCCGACTCCGACTCAAAATCTGTACACATACGAACGACGCTATAGCCGTATACGAACTTCTTGCTTCCACACTGGCGTGAAATGAGTCCCCGAGGCCTACGACAAGGATTAAGTCCAACATACTCCCCCTTAATCTTGCCGTAGGTCTAGATCACGAACTCCCAAAAGATGTCGCATGACCACCAGCTTCACCACCGGTAATGCCTTCGTTAGAGCATCGGCTCGCTACTCTTCCGCACAGATGAAATCTACCTCAATCTGGCCTTCTTCAATGCACTCACGGATGAAATGAAACTTGGTGTCAATGTGTTTACTGTGGCCATGAAACACTGGATTCTTCATCAAAGCAATCATTGATTTGTTATCAACAAATAATTTGACTCCTTTGGGCTCTTCTCCTATTAGCTCCCTCAATAGACTTCTAAGCCAGAGTGCTTGGCATGCCACCGTCGTTGCCGCCATGAACTCAGCTTCGCAGGAAGACAAAGCAAGCATTCTCTGCTTCTACGAGTTCCATGACACCATGCTATCATTAATATAGAAAGCCATACCTCCAGTACTCTTTTTGTCATCCATGTCATCAACCAAATCACTATCTGTGTAGCCGGTGATCACCTCTGTTTCTCCGCCTCTGGTATACACAATACCATAATGCACGGTGCCCATCAAATATTGAAGAATTTGCTTTACTGCCTTGTAATGCATCACTGTGGGCTTCTCCATGAATCTGCTTGCCATCCTGACAACAAAAGAAAGATCAGGTCTTGTATGGAGTAAATACCTTAGGCAACCGATGATGCGACGATACTCAATTGCATCAACCAGTTGTCCATCTGGATCCCTTATGCAGCTGCGCCCTTTGTTCCATGGGGGATTTTGTGGGATTGCAATCCAGCATACCGAATTTAGCAAGAACCTTCTTCGCATATGCTATTTCCTTGATTGTAATTCTCCCATCTTCTTGCGTTACCTCAATCCCGAGATAGTAATTGAGTAATCCGAGATTGGTCATCTCAAACTCACTCATCATCTGCTGCTTGAATCCCATGATCTCCTCCGGACTTTCTCCTGTCACAATGAGATCATCAACATATACTCCAATAATAATTCCATGTCGGTCTGTTCCTCTTGTGTATACGGCATGATCTTGAGCACACTTCACAAATCCATGTTACTTCAAGCTTCTATCAAACCGGATATTTCAGGCCCGTGGCACTTGCCGAAGTCCATACAGCGCCTTGTTGAGTTTGAGCACAATATGCTCTTTGTTCTTCACTACAAAACCCTCTAGCTAGGTCATGTATACTTCCTCTTTGAGCTCACCATTTAAGAATGCCGATTTGACAACCAGATGATGAACTTGCCAACCTCGGTTTGCTGCAATAGCAAGGATGATGCGTACGGTGTCCAGCCTAGCCACCAGTGCAAACACTTCTTCAAAATCGATTCCTTGTTGCTGCACATATCCCTTCGTGACCAACCATGCCTTGTGCTTGATCACATTTACATCTGAGTTCTTTTTCAGTTTGTAAACCCATTTGAGCCCAATTGGCTTGTGACTAGCTGGCAATGCCGTGAGAGTCCATGTGTTATTCTTCTCTATAGACTCGATCTCCTTGGCCATAGCGTCCTCCTAGACCTACTGTCCAGCAGCCTCAAGGTAGCAAGACGGCTCCTCTGCTTCTACGAGCATGGCCTCTACTTCCAAGTCTTCATCGAGATCCACCCTTAGAGCATCTCTCATGATGTCGTCAATGTGCTTGTATCGCATAGGGCCCTCATCAGTACTGCTACTCCCACTCGATAGCGGTGTGGCTTGATCATCCACCGACAATTCAGGTGCTGGCAGCACCACTAGATTTGTGGGGGGTGTTGAAGAGTCGGTTGCCATGCGTGCCGCAGTGCGTCTCCTGGTTACTGGTCCTTCCGGCATCACCTCGCCGGCCAGCAGAGTCAACGAAGGAGCTTGATTATTATGTGCCGCAGGCATTGGCACACCTGCCAGACCACCCACGAGTAGCATAGTACCGCTCACTGGTGGCTCAGCGCTAATCACCTCCTAAACATCGAAATCAGACGGCTCTCCGCCACCTGTTCTTGTACACCAGCTCACTCCATGCTTTCATTGAATTTAACATCACGGCTTACATGAATTTTCCCGCTCCTTGGATCAAAGAGACGATGCACCTTGCAGCCATGCTTGACGCCAAGATACACCATCGGCTAGCTTTGGTCGTCGAGCTTCTTCAAAACTAGCGTTGTCACCTTCGTGTGTGCAGTGCAGCCGAACACACGAAGGTGCGCCAAATGCGGCTTCCTTCCGTTGCAAGCCTCAAACGGGGTGTGTTTGTCTAGCGCCTTCAACGGTAAGCGGTTCAGCAGATACACCGCGTGCCGCACTGCCTCCCCCCAAAAACTTCAAGGCATGTTCATGCTCTTGAGGAGGGACCTCGCCATCGCCATCACGGTCCTATTCCTTCGCTCCACCAAGCCGTTTTGTTGTGGCGTGTATGGCACGGTGAGGTGTTGTTTGATCTCGGCCTCCTTGCATAACTGGGTGAACTCAGTAGAGAGGAATTCCCCGCCGCGATCAGTCCTCAACGTCTTGATGCATTGCCTGCTCATGTTCTTGATCTGCAACTTGAACTTTCTGAACATGGAGCAAGCTTGGTCCTTTGACTTGATCACGAACACCCACATCCACCGTGAGTATTCATCAATAATTAACATGAAGTAACTGTTACCGACGAGAGTCAAAGGTGTGATCGGCCCGCAAAGGTCAGCATGTAGCAGCTCCAGTGGCTTCTCCGCCCTGAAATTTACCGCTGTCGGGAACGGCTGCCTTGCCTGCTTTGCCAGCAAACACCGTGACATAACTCATTTGGGTGTGTGATCGGCGGCACTCCAGCCGTCATCCCCTTGTCGACAAGCAGCTTCATATCAATGAAGTTGACATGTCCGAGTCTCGCATGCCAAAGCCACACTGGGTCTTCAAAGCTGGTTAAGAGACACACCGGTGTCTCTTGATGCAGCTCGATCTTGGAGTCTTGGAGAGGTGATTTGGAGTTCACCTCACTTTCATCAGCAACCGTGCAGGACTATTATCGTACACACGTAGATGTTTAGCATCCATGATCACCTTGTGTCCAACTTTGGTAAGTTGTCCAAGGCTGATGATATTACTGCACAGTCTTGGAATGTAGTAGACTTCCTGCAACAGCCACTGGTTGCCATTCTTGCAGCTAAAAACGGCAAACCCTAAGCCCATGATATGCATCGTGGAGCCATCCCCGAACTTCACCTTGCCAGTAACACCTTCGTCCAGCTCTCTGAACTTCTCTTTGTCACCAGTCATGTGATTACTGGCCCCATTGTGTAGGTACCAGACCTCAGACCTGGAGCCTCCCTCCGTTGTGTCGCGCAGTTCCGGCTTCAACTTCTCCTCATTCAACAACACGGCTCCCTGCTGGTGCTACTGTTCTTGTGCTGGCTCTTTTGACACCACGAGTAGCAAGGCCGGCTTGGTGTCGTCAGCACGAGTGAGATGTGTCTCCTCTTCCTTCTTCTTTGGTGCCTTGCACTCGTTCGCGTAGTGCCCCATCTTGTGGCAGTTGAAACACTTGATGTGGCTCTTGTTGCAGCGACCATCACCCAAGCCTCTCTCCTCATCATTGCACGACATCCCGCCACGACCACCTCTGCCACAGCCTCTACCATGTCCACGACCACCCTGGCCGTGGTTGCTGCTTTTTGCAGTAAGGTGGGATTTGCCCTTGTTGCTTGATGAGGAGTTGCCACCATCCTTCTTCTGCCGTGCCTGCCACTCGGCCTGAGTGAACAAGAGCTAGCTGTCGCCAATGCTATTGCCACCGGATGCACATGGGCTAGTACGTTCTTCAAATGCCTTAAGCTGCCCCACGGCTTCCTCGAACGGCATCTTGGCGAGGTCGTAGAACAATTCGATTCCGGTGATCACACTCAGGAATCGATCCGGCACGGTGTCAAACAGCTTTTTGACCAATGCAGCATCGTCAAGCGTCTCCCCTAGGTTTGCGTACCTGACGGACATGCTGTTGAGCCTTCCGGCGTACTGGTCCAGGCTCTCTCCCTCTTGCATGCGCATTGCGTTGAAGTCGCTCTTCAACCTTAGAAGCCGCGCATTCTTGACGTGATCCGCACCGACGAAACTTGTCTTGAGACAATCATAGACCTCCTTCGTAGTTTTCTTCCTTGCCACCTGCATCAGGAGATCCTTCGGGAGTGCTTGGAAGAGATGCGACCTCACCTTCTTGTCCTTCTTCTCGTCAACGGCCGCACCGGCCGCTGGCTCGACTGCCTCCCAGACGCCTTGATCTTCCATCATTGCCTGCATGTGAATCACCCAGCTTGTGTAGTTTGTCGTCATCAACTGTGGGTACAGGAACAGCCCACCGTCGCTCTCCCGTGCCACCTCGCCCTGAGGTACGATCGACATCTTCACGAGTTAGTGCTACACACTACCAGCTCTGATACAAGATGTTGGGTCCGACCACTGGATCACGTGCGCGACCACTCCGGATTCGCAACAACGCAAGCAACTAGGCTTCTCGACCACCCGAGCAACGAGAAGATGAGAGCACGCCAACTCACGACCCCCAGTCACGACCAGTCATACATGCTCAATCACGACTAGTCTGGCTATCCGTTGTGTACGTGCTGCTCTCGATCACGCAGATCAACTAGCAATGTCCAACTACTCTTGAGTCGCGTACTACTCGGTGAGAACAAACCCGCGTATCATGACGAGAATAATAAGACAAGACAAAAACTCTCTGGAGGAAATTTTAGATTCTTTTCAACTCGTGACTTGCACAACTCTGTCTCTTGTTTACAATTTAGAGATTATAGCTCATATTTATAGCGATCTGCTAACTCCAAATCCTAACACGAATCGTGCCATCCCACGATCTGACTCCGACTCGAAGTCTGTACACATACGAATGACGCTATAGTTGTATACGAACCGTATATGAATTTCTTGCTTCCTCACTGGCATGAAACGAGTTCCCAGGGCCTACGACAAGGATTAAGTCCAACAGGGACAGCCCCAGTGAGGCTCCACAATGCTTCCTCGTGGGTTGTCCGAGGCTTTGGGGCCTTGCCAGTGGCGAGCATTAGGGTTCATGCCGGCGAACCCGAGAACAAGGGAGCGTTGGCGGCAGCAGTGGAGACGTGTTGTCATGCACAAAAGGTGCTTGATGGCAGGAATGCAGGATCAATGATGCTAGAGCTCGAGGTGGTGGTGTTCTTGCGTCGGAGAGAGAGAGAGAGAGAGATAGGTGTGCGGGAAGTGCAACGTCACTGTGGCGACGCTCTCGTACTATTTTTAGGCGACCTCTGGCCATGCCCGCATGAAAATCTCGGGACAGCCATGGAAAAGATCGAGCTCATCCTTAAGTTGATGGGATGGTGCAGCAGAGGTGATAAGGCGCATAATGACATTCGCGTAGAGCCACAAAGGGTACAATGGCGCTACTGGCGCTCCGGTGTACGTGGGCGGCGACGATTGCACTAGAATGGGGGAGCGGCGATGATAGTGCGTGGCAGCGGAGAGTGCAGAGAGCAAAGCCACCGCGTGACATGCCTAGGCGATGGAAAACACGGGCAAGTGGGTGACGTGTGGTTACGGAGGTGAGCCATGGCGGGAACACGTTCATTGCACCGATTTGAATAGGGAGAGCGGGAGAAATCGAGAGAAAGGAGAGAGCATAGTGAGAGAGGGAGGTCAACTCGGGAAGACGACTGAGCCGATAGGCAGCCTCCACGCGTCAGTAGTTGGTGTCGAGCCGACATGCCAGGCCCACCTATAAGCGACGAGCGCCAACGTTGCCTTGGCGCGATGTGGGAAGTAGGCTGAGCCGCTGATGGCTACCGTGCCATGGTATCGGGCCGAAGTTGTTGGTGGCCTATGCGCAGAATGGAGAAATGGGAGGTGGTCTACTGGCCAATTATATGATTTAGTTTAGAGTTTAAATCATTTTTCCAAAAAGGAAATAAAGCCCAACAAAAGCAATTCAAATTGAAATGCTTGGCAAACTTCAATCAAAATCCAAATAAGAATCAAAAAGCATGATGATCAAGTTTATGCATGTTTTCAACATATGAAATTTGTATATGTTGTATAATTGGGTTACTTAGCCCATAATTCATTTGAATTTCATTTTGTTTGTGATTTTTTTTTAAAAGTTCAAATTTTAGTGTCTTTTATAAAATGCCAAAAACAAGGATGTTACGGATGTACTCTAGTTTTTTACATTGTGCAAATATGTTGTTTTATGAAACAACGTCTCATCTATATCCAAAAGAACGGTGAAGATTTATTTTTAAATATGTGTCAAATACAAAGTATATGGGCACCTTGCCTTCTCTTACTCTCTCTCTCTCTGAATTCTCCTTGGTACACCTACGAAGCAACAAATAGTTAATATTAGCGCGGTCTAGGCAATAAGTGTGAAATGAAACTACAAAAACTTCATGATGGAATATAAAAAGAAAAAGACATGATAATTGCATAAAAGAAAACAATTTCTGCAGTCGATTTTCCTGATGGATCCATCGGCAGCACTAGATTAAAGCACACAGTTATACCGGTCTGAAAAAAATGGTCCAATGCAGTCGTCTTACAGCAGACGCCGCTTTATTCGTCTGTTTTATTGAAGCTAATAAATCTGCTGGTCCACCAAGATGCTCGGGTAGCAACACAACACGCAAAGAAAAAAGAGAGCATATATGGGTTGAGCAAAAGAAAGATCGGAATACGATCCCAGTGGTCCAGCAGCTTAGGCCCAAAAGCAAACACTAATATTGTATGGCAGGTGCAAAGCAGGGTTCCAAAATGCAGGAGAGGACTGAATATCGAGCCCCGGCACATTCTTTGAATATCGGTCAAAATTCGTAGAATTCGGTAGAAATTCGAATTTTTTTAATTTTTTTAATTTGAATTCAAATTCATTCAGTTTTCGCCGGTATTCGGAATGTGGTGGTGCATGCATTGGTCGATAAGCATCAAATATCATGCATTTCATTCGCATTTGCGAACCCTAGTGCAAAGTAGACTATAGTAAAATCTTGTACTCCTTAATATCTTTGAAGAAAAAAGTTTATGTGCTAGGAAAAAGGAATCGATTGTATTAGGGTGTGTTTGGTTGCCTGCATGGTGTCTTGTATAGCTGCATCGTATATCCTGGATAAGGGAAAGCAGGCTAGGGAGAGTTGTATTTTATAAATGAAGAGTGTTTGGTTGGTTAAATCTACGGATGCAGGAGGAATTTGAGTTTGTATTTGGTACGCTGAATCTGAGGCTGCATGAGGGAGTTCGTTGTTGCTGACGAGTGGGCCCAGCTCCACAGCGCTACATCCGGTGAGCCTAGATCGGAGCTACGACCGATTCCAACGTATGAGCGGATGCAGCATCAGACCATATTCGCGCATGAGCGGATGCAGCCGCGGACTGCTCATCACAGCATCCAAACATTCATCTTCGTCTCCATATACGCACGAGGCGAGCTTGCACGAGTAGAGAAGGCCACCGTCACGGCAACCAAACACTCCCTTGGTTGATCTTTACACGTCATCATGCTGCATTATTGTTTGAAGCACATCATCATGCGGTTGATCTAGGAGTACTGGATTTCTATTGTAAAATCATGGGGGATAGCACACTACTACAGAAACCTTCTTCACTGCCAGCTATTGGTCTTCGTCTTGGTCTTGGTCTTGGTCTTGATTTTCTCTTGGTCTGCTTCTTGTTGATGCGTTCGTAGTCCGTCGGTGGCTTACATGAAGCCGCCACTATTTGTTTAGCTTTGGCTATATTCATGGAAAATTTCATACTATCTTTAGGCACAACAGGCTTCGGTGAAGGTGATAGATGATGGAAAAAAGGCCATTATACTGGCTTCCATAATCTTTTTGATTTACTTAGCATTAAGTGAATAAACATCCTTGGGTTTCGCCAACTTATTAGAAGACACCACCTTCTTAGATGATATCATCTTCTTGGATGTTGTGGAACTTGATCGTGTTTTCTAAGATGATGGCTAGCTTCTTGATGGTGCTAGCTTCTTGAGCGGTGAACTTCTTCTAGGAGATGACTGAGGAGAGGGAAATCTACGAGGCGATGACGTCCTAGGGTGTCGTGGTTAGTAGAGGTTATCGGGAGCTATCCCCGGTGGAAACATTATGTAGGCCTTCTCCCACATGATGAAACAGTGCTCGTTCTCTCCTATAGTGTTCACCCCTTCTCTACACGATAGTCCACCTCAACATGATGGTAATGGTCAATTGTCTTGTCTACTTTAACCACGGCATAGCCCTCTGGTATTGGATGTCCGTGCAAAAGTTCATAGGCGTCGTGGGGTTAAGCCTAAGAAACCAAGTTCAGATGTGCCTTGGTTTATGCTTTCTGATGAGTTATTGACAATGTGTGGCTTTGGTTGAATGCTTGTTTGATTGTGAATGTATAGGTATGTATTACAATGATAATATTGTCTAACCAAAGTTGCAAGGAATTGGAGTTAGTTCGGTGCAGAAGGTTTTTCACTCACCGGACAATCCGGTGTGTGGGTTTTTTATCTCTCCGGATAGTCCGGTGTATGACAGTTATGAGCACCGGACTAAATTCTACAGAGAAGGTCTTCTGGTGCCAAAATTTGAATCAAGCGTTGGATGGTCCGATGTGTGTACGGGTAAGCATCAGACTAATATTTCCAAAGAGACTGAAATGTGTGCCTGGAGCAGAAGAACTCACTGGATGCTTCGGTGAGTGGAATGTGATCACCGGATGACAACACCGGACTAATTCTTGCAGAGAAGGTTTTTGATGCAAAATTTGAAGTGAGTGTCGGATTGTTTGGTGTAAGCAAAAGGTGATCACTGGACCAATATTTCCAGAGAGATTGCAAAACTTGGTTCCAGTAAGGATGTACCCACCGGATGGTCCGGTGTGTGCTCAAGTGATCACTAGACTATATTTTTCAGAGAGGGGTGCAAATGCAAAACATGGAAGAGTTGAACTCACCGGATTGTCCAGTGATGAGCAAGGAGGCATACATGACAGAGTTTTCCAGAGAGGGATTTTTCTCTGTGAAAAATGGAGATGTAGTCACTGGATGCTCCTTTGTTCAGAGGATGAGCACATCAGAACATCCGGTGTTCACATTTTGGGTCACATCTATTCTTCTCAATTGGGATTTGATTTGGACTAACATGTGATGATATTACTTGGCTCTGGAGATACATGTTTGCTTATCTATTGATGTGCAGGTGTTGGATGCAACTTGACGGTCGACGGCAGGTGATCAGGGCCAAGTGGGGTGCTTGGTGCTGGATGATCAAGGAGGTCGAACGGAGTCAAGGGTGATCCTAGCTGACACATGAAGATCAAGAAAGGCATTGGATGAAGGTTGATGAAGATGATATGTTAACAAAGTCAAGCGAAAGGGATGCTAGTGCAAGTGACAAGGCAGCCTGAGAGATGGGGAGCAAGAGAGACTTGCCAGTAGTTAAGATCGCAAGACGGAAGACACGCATCAACATCGGGATGCTTGCTTGAGGGCAAGTCAAGCAGCAACAAGTCACGTTTTGAGAAGTGTGCGAGACGGTTTCGCAGTTTGGCCTCAAAACCGTGGAAGGATGGAGTGCACGTGGTATCATCGCGAAGGTAGCGTCGAGGCGAAGAGAAGTCGTGAAGGTAGCGTCAATGGACGGAGCAAAATTCGGACCAAAATGCCCCTGTGGTATGTGGGAGACCATTGTTAGCAAGGGGTAATTTGGGGACAATGATGCTTAAGGGTTAAGCAACCCCTCTAGGCCTACAAATAGTAGGGGTTGGCTGGTGGTAACCCTTGAGCCAGCCATTTAAGATCCAAGAGATAGGCTTTAGGGGAGAGGAGAGGATAGGCTTAGCCTTGTAATAGGTTAGATCTTTTGGAGAGGAAAAATTTCTTATAATCCGCCTCAAATAGGGCTGACCTCTGAGATTAATAAAGTGCAAGTTTCTTCATTCGCTCATGCTCACCTCCTTCTAGTCTCCTTCTTTTGACTCCACGTTTCCTTGCAAGTTTATCTTTTGGATTGTGATTTTCGTTTCTTCTTTTGAGCTGAAATTTTCAGCACCATGCGAGGTTGATCTTCTTGTTGCTAAGGGCATAAAATGCTTGTACAATAGTACAAATTTTGGTATTGTATTCCCTTGCCTCTATGTCATCAACTTTGAGATCTTTCTTGCTCGGTGCCCATCTTTTAGTCTTCTTTGTAAAGTTTTAAGTTTTTTGTGACAAGGATCATGGATTGATCTTATATGGAACCTCATGTTCATACTTTATCCATAGAGTCACAAGGTTGTGGGTTTCTCTTGTTTTTCTCTCGTTTTACTTCTGCTTTCTTTTTTTGTTGAGGAGCGTTGGGGGATCAAGTAGGAGAAGGCCATCAAGTTTCGCAAGAAATTTTGTGAGGCACCTATTCACCCCCCTCTAATCGTCGTGTTCGGTCCTAAAAAGCCACGTGCGGAAGCCACCTTGATAGTAATGTTCTCAGCACCAATGTGTAGTTCCCACGGTGTTCGTGCTGTGATGTGGTCCACGGGATAAGTGATGGAGTCAACTCCCGGAACTCCTATGGACGCATAGCTACTCCGATGACCACTAGGGCTTGACTGAACAACATTAGAAGACGCTGCCGGCTGTTCTTGTTTGCTTCAAATAGCGCCCTGTTCAAGCTTGATGGCTTCCTGTACTGGTTGTCTTATTCTTACGTCTGTTTGTTCCCTCTCACATTGTAGCGAAGTTCAAATATGTTCATCATCCTAGCTTGTTTTGCCTCTCATTTTGCATCTTGCTCTGTTTGGGATCTCTTTCAAATCTTGTAACTATTGACGGTGCCTGGGAATACATATTTCCAACCCATCACACCAACGTCTCGTGTGCGACTACCGTGATCTTTGTTTCCCAAGGCCAAGGTGAGCTCGTCCCTATCCCTATCTGGCTTGAAAGGGCCTTATGCAAGCTGCGTGTGGACATCCGCAAGCCTTTTTCTCAAGAGTTTGCGTCACTTCCTGGTCTTCGGAGGTTGTAAAGCATAAGCTTACATCAGTCAAGAAGCACCCCTCCCACGAAGGAAGTGTGCCGAGTGTGATACCTCTCTCTTGCAGTCCATCTAGGTCTTGTTGCCATTGTCGTTCTTTCCTCACGTACCCATGACGGCTGACTTTGTTTGGGTAAAGGTTCTTCAAGTTTGCTATGTTCACCTCACTCAACTTTTGTGATTCTTTCGATAACTTGTACTCCGCAAAGGCTTGCCAATAATCTTGCAGTTGCGGTCATTTGCTGAAATCTGGCGCTATACCTTTTTGCACATATGTTCTATTCAGTATGCCCTTCCAATTCTTAAATAAAAGGCCCATGATCATTAGCACCTTATGCTTCATATCTAACTCTTCCGAGAACTCAAACTTACCTAATATGATGGGCCACAAGATGCCGTTCTTGATTGAATCAAAAACCATGTGTGGATCACCTAGTTTGCTAGTCCAGAATCTGTAGATGATGGGCACATGATCCTTTACATCTATCCCATAAACTGACTTGTACGGTCCCAGAACTTTCTCTAGTACAGTTGGCACCCCAGCTGGTGAGACCTCTGTAATGACAAATCATCCCTCAAGCATCTTCGAGGGACCTCGGACACGATGCCGCTCCTGGGATTGATCATTGTCGTGACCCTCTGGAGCATCAGGCATCTACACATAAGTGAAAAAAGTATTGAGAACCTATACGGTCATATGTGCAACAGATGCATTCATCTACTTATGAATTACTTCATCACTTCCACTGGCATCTGTTTGGTCTAGGTTGAGGTAGTTGCTTGGGCTACCTTCTTGAGTGTTTGACCGCAGCACAAGTCTTGGTCTTCTCTGGCAATGCGTTGCTCTTCTTATACAATCTCAACTTCACTGTGCTCGGTCCAACGGATATAGTCAAGCATCAAGCCCCTTGGTATCAAGTGGGAATGCATTTGCTGGGTGGTAGAAAATTACTTCTTATTCTTGCAATTGACGCATGGACAGCACATGTATTAAGACTGTGTATTTGACTTATGCGCTGCGGCTACTACCAGAAAATATTCCACACCGTTCTTATACTTTGCGATCACACGGCTTGCATCGTACATCCATCTTCTATCAATATACAATTATAACACTATTGTAAATCCATATTCAAAATATCTAGAAGATTTTGCAATCACATATAAATAAATTGCCTTGTCATCTCATACCAACAATTAGCACATATTGGAGAAGCCGTCTTTTGTATGCTTTCGTGTCCGCTTCCGAAGACTATTTTTTTATGCCATTTTTAGAAATTTTCATTATTATTCAACCCTTATGTAGGACTAAATAAAAAATCAAAAATAAATACGCTGATACATAACGTTTTTATATTCGAGCTGGCTGATTAAATAAAATATATAAAATATAAATAGATGTTGCTACATACCTAAATATCATGGCTAAATTTTCTAATTCATTAAAAATAAAAATAAATACGATCATACCTAAAGTTTACATATTGGAGCATGCTAATTAATTAAAATATAAAAAATTAGAGCTTGCTAGATACCTTAATTTCATGACTAATTGTTCTAATTCATTAAAAATAAAAAATAAATATGCTCATACCTATAGAAAATATAAATCAATAATAAAGATACTTTTCACCATAAACTACTAATTGAAGCTTGCATATCAGAAATGAGGTATAATTGCATCTATATTGTCTTAAAACATCATGGCCGTAGATTCATCAACATTATTTCAAATCTAGAGCAATTTAGCAAACAAAATCCAACTAGAAATGGACTGGAGACGAAGTTGCATACCTTGTAATACCTAGGGCATGAGGATTCCTTAAAATTTTGAAGCCCCTAAAAACTAGGTGACCAAAAATAGCCGCCACTGAACCAGAAAATAGCTCGTCTCTGTTGTGCTCCGATTTGGGGAAAGAGACGGCCACTGTTTTATACTGTACACATCACCGCCGGCTCATACTACCAACCAATGACCGGTAGTGAAGCCCCTTTTCACTGCCGATTCATACCACTAACCAACCACCGACGGCCACTGTTTTACGCGCGGCTTATGAACCAATAGGATGCTCCATCACTTTTGGCCCGTTTTCGAAGTGATAGTGATGGGACAGCATATATGGTCGGTGTTGTAGTAGTGGCACTGGATGAATTGCGCCGTTTTTCTTTTTTCTGTTCTGCTTTGGATGCAGTATCATCGCCTGTTGTGTCCGATTTTCACTGCCCCTTTCACGCTGATGGTTCCAAAACTGGCAAAAATGGGGTGTTCTGCGGAAGTGGGCAGCGATCTATCGGTTTTTTGTTATTTGCAGGTAATTAGTCTGCTAGTCCACCAAGATGCTCCGGTGGAGACACTACACGCAAAGAGAAAAGAGAGCATATATGATCGAGCAAAGGAAATTAAAGATGGTACTATGATCCATCAATATCTTTCAAGAAAAAAGTTCACTCCATTTTTATTGTTTGAAGCACATCATCATGCAATTTATCAAGTTGATTTGTTTTCCGAAAGGAGCGTTAGTTGATCTGTACATTATTTTTTGAAGCACATGCATCACGATCACGCTACATTATTTTTTGAAGCACATGCATCATCATGCAATTGATCTAGGAATACGCTAGCTGTGCATGCATGGTCGTCTATCTATATATAGCAGGAGTTTGCAGCACGATGAAAGCATCGGTGCAGCGGTCTAGCACAACACACAAGTCGCTAGCAATGGTTTCCGCTGTACCTCTGTTGCTGTTGCTTCTCTTGTGCAGCTCTACATCTCTGGTTGCACATGCAGGAGCAGATGAGCTCAACTACATTGTCGTAGAGACTAGCTCGCTCAAGCCACACGCCGTTTGCAAAGGGCTCAGGGGTATATATATTAACAGCTAGCCGTTCTTGTAGCGTACATAAAGTTTTGGCTTTTTGTTGGATTAACTGAGAAATAAGAATTCCAAGTATTTGGCATGCATGCAGTCCATCCATCCTCCGCTAATCATACCGGCAGCTGGATGCCGCTGAGTAGTCTTCATGGCCCGTGCTCGCCGTCGTGGGAGGAGGGGGTGGACGACAGTGCGCCGTCCATGGTCGACACGCTGCGATGGGACCAACACCGCGCCCACTACATCCAAAGGAAGCTCTCCGGCAATGTCTCTCAGGAAGATCTAGAACTTGCACCAAGCGTATCGACGGTAACCAACGAAGCAGGCGGGGGCGCCGTAAGTGCCAGCGTGGGCGATGGAAGCGGCGCCATGGCAAAGGTACATTTATATATATATATAATCGATCTCCGATTGTTATGGACGTGCGTACACCCTACTTTTTTTTAATCTTTATAGATAAAGGAAGCTTAATTAGCTTTTGTTCCAGCAATTAATTAATTGACACAAATTATATATACAGGACTCCCAGCTGAGCATTGATCCGGCGGCGACCGGCGGCCGCCTGCCCGGTGTGAAGCAGACGATGCTGCTCGACACGGCGAGCGACGTGGCGTGGGTGCAGTGCGCCCCCTGCCCCGCCTCGCAGTGCTATCCGCAGACGGACGTCTTGTACGATCCCTCCAAGTCGGGATCGTCGGCGCCCTTCCCATGCAGCTCGCCCACCTGCCGGCAGCTCGGGCCTTATGCTAATGGCTGCACCAGCAACTCCCAGTGCCAGTACCGCGTCCAGTACCCTGACGGCTCCACGACGTCGGGCACGTTCATCTCCGACCTGCTGACGCTGAGCCCCAACGGGCAAGTCCCAAAGTTCCAGTTCGGCTGCAGCCACGCCGCGCGGGGCAGCTTCAGCAGCAGCAAGACGGCCGGGATCATGGCGCTCGGCCGCGGCGCGCAGTCGCTGACATCGCAGACCATGACGCAATACGGCCAGGTCTTCTCCTACTGCTTCCCGCCGACGACGAGTCACCAGGGCTTCTTCATTCTCGGCTTGCCGACAAGGTCTGCCTCCAGGTACGCGGTGACGCCCATTCTCAAGACCGCGATGTTGTACCAGGTCCGCCTCCAGGCCATCACCGTCGCTGGGCAGCGCCTCAACGTGCCGCCCACGGTGTTCGCCGCCGGCGCGGTCCTGGACTCCCGCACCGTCATCACGCGCCTCCCGCCCACGGCCTACCAGGCGCTGCGCTCCGCGTTCAGGGACAAGATGAGGATGTACCGCGCGGCCGCCCCCAACGGCCAGCTCGACACCTGCTACGACTTCACCGGCGTGCGCCGCATCACGCTCCCAACGATCAGCCTGGTGTTCGACCGCACCGCCGGCGTGGAGCTCGACCAGTCGGGGATCTTGTACAACAACTGCCTCGCGTTCACCTCCAACGGCGACGACCGCGCCACCGGGATCATCGGCTACGTCCAGCTGCAGACCATCGAGGTCCTGTATAATGTCGCCGGCGGCTCCGTCGGGTTCCGCCGTGGTGCGTGCTGAGCGCCCAAGCTACCTATCTATCTACCTACCGCCTTTTTGGCACGATATCAACACCTAAATAAGCCAGATAATTAATATGTTGTGTGCTACTCGGCATATCTAAAGCTTCGGTGTGAAATGAAGCTAATGAATTATATATTGGAATTGTCCAATATATACAAACTAAACTTTTGGAGCTTGTTTTTCCCCCCTTTTCTTCACAGATTGGACCTTGTTTGAGTGTTTTTCCTATCAACATTCATGTCGAAAATAATAAATATAATGTTTGTGAAATGGCCTAGCATATATTTTGATTTTGTGGTTGGACATTTTGATAACAATATTCAAATGTGTTACTCCCAGAAGTTCCGAAAATATGTCGTTATAGAACAAACACAATTTCGACAATTAATTTCTATCCTATTATATCTTTAATATCTAACAAATTTTTATTATTTCACGAATCAACACATGTGATTTTGGCGCAATATAATCAGGTCCTCACTTGGATCACTTTGAGCAACAATACTTATATAAATGCTTAAACCAACCATGTGAGTTGGTCATGTACATTCTTAGATGCAGAGCGTGGGATAGTTCTTTCTTCTGTATGTTATCTAAAAAGACAATCATATGAAAATAATATGCATATATTTGTCTTGAAAATAAATTTTACATCAGAATAATTTATTAAATTAGAATATTAAATAGGTACTAGCATACCCAAAATAATGGAATTTAATAAAACTTACACTGAGTATGTATGGGCTCTGCTTGTTCTAGATGTGTTCTCACCTTAAAGGAAATTGTAATTTCGTAACTATTGAGACAAGGCCGGGACCATCTACACATTTAAACAAGGATGCTACCTCTGCACTATCATTATGGAACTTTCTATCGATCTCCACCCCGACACACGGGTGTCTTCAGCTATTAACCCTTATTCCCTCCGGTTTGCAAATACTTGATGCTTTGGAAAAGGGCACAAGACTATCTTCAAAACTTTGACTATTAATAACTTTTGAAATATTTACTTTGCAAATATGGAGATCACATGTATAGATTTGACTTGAAAAATACATTCATAATATCATATATTTGTTCGTTTATATATGTATATTCTAATGAAAATAGTAATCAAAGTCATATTTTGGAGACCGTCTCGTTCTCCAAAATGTCAAGTATTTGCAAACCGAAAGGAGTAGACAATTTGTCGACGATTGTTAAACTGTCGATCTAACAAACTTGTTGAAGAATTGGGGATGTTTTGAGTAGACGATTTACAAGAGGAACACACAGGGGTTTTAAACAGGTTCGGATCTCCCTAAGGATAATAACTCTATATCATGTTTATCTTGTATTGATCTGAGCCTATTACAAGGGGATGTAGCTGGTCTAGATGGATATAAATCTAGTTGGTGACTTATTCTTTGGCTTTTTTTAACTTGTATGGGCTTGTGGGACTCGTATTGCTTGTAATGACTTGTAGTGGCTTGTCCTCCGCAGGGCCCCTCGGTTCTGTATATATACGGGGGTGTCGTACGTCATCTGTACTCTTCCTTACTATTCTTGGAGGTCGGCCTTCTTGGTTACGGGACGTATTGGATATTTGCAGGTAGTTTCCTTTCTTTTACGGATCCCCTTCCGAGAGATAAAGATATGCCCGGAATTTATGGGAATTCCTGGAGTAACTATCTATTATTCATCATCAAGCCTCCCATCAGTACATGAAATGAGGTTTCGACGGTTCAAGTATATAGCCAGCAAAGATAAGCTTTTCGTTTGACCATATCATCAAGCAAACTCATATTTCTGATTAGGATGAAACATGTAATTGGCTTTCCTGGGTTCTAAGATCACCTACTCGGGATTTGAAACACCTCCGAGTTCTCAAGAGAGTTCTTGAGAAGGTATTCCATCCGGGTAGATTTTTTGCAAGCGTAGCCCTTTGGAAGGAAAAAGACTTGTTATTGGTGAACTTTGAGTTTTGAAATGTCACAGCGGAGATTTCGGGCAGTGGTGATAATTTTTCCCTGCCATAGTGTCATGATTACGGTAGCTGCACGAGGAGGTGAACTCCTCGGGGTACTGTGCCAACCGCCCCGCATGCGCCGGACATTAAATGTGACGTGAGGATAAAGAGGAAGATCGTGGTTGTGAGTCATGTCACGTCATCAGTCGGACCACCATTTTTGGTATTCCCCTCTTTGCATATAGGAAAATGAAGACCCTCTTCAATGTCCATTCCTCCGTAATTGACTGCTTTCCGTCATCCTCATCGTTCTCCTTGCACCTCTGCTCCAAAAACCCTCAAAAAACACTATTCCCCTAATCTCTTTTCCGCCATGGGCAAGAAGAGGATCGAGAAAGAGAGTTCCTCCGCAACTGTGATGGCAAGCACAATCCCAGAACGGCAGGAGTCAAAGATCATTGAGGAGGCCTTGGAGAAGGCCAAGAGCGAGGAGGTGATTCCTCCTCATGTTCTGATCCCCTGCACGCCGGTAGCGGGCTAGACTATCCCGAGCCCAGACACCCATAGCTCGATGGTCTTCCTTGACTTATTCCGCTGCGGGTTCAGCTCCCCTCCATCCAGCTTCTTCCTTGAGGTGTTGGCCTTCTATGGCCTGGAGCTCATTCATTTGAACCTAGTGGTGCTAGATTCCACCTCAGAGAAGGCAAGTCGGTGGAGTACATCAACTTCACCGCCAAGTCTTCCTGGGTAGGTTGGCACAAGAAGTTGTTCTATTGCCATCCTGACCCAAAGGGGCATCCTAACTGGGGCATGGCACCGCTGTCAAGGGCTGCCTGGATAGAGGAGCATATGATGACCACTCTTTGTCGGAACCTTATCAAGGAGATCTTGTTCCTGAAGGAGAGGAATCTGACAGCGTACAACATTGCAAGGGACTTCATCAAGCACCACCTTAGTCCTCAGAAGTCGATGATTACTAGGGCTTGGCTTTTTCTAGCCGGATTGGATCCAGCCTGAGAAGGTGAGATAGGTATTTCTCGACCTTGAGTAGTCATATGTAAGGACCCGTAAGATCTATCCTAATTGATTGTGGCTTCTTCTTACAGTGTATTCACTAGAGGTCACTAATAAGAAGGTTAGGGTTCTTTTCAAAGCCATCCCTTCTCCCAGCTGTAAGGATGTCCTAGCTCCTATCGTAGATTTGGACCTAGAAGCTCAGGCAAAAATGTTGTTGGTAAGTACAATAAGAAGCCTTCTCGATTCTTGTCTTTATTTTCGAGTAGTCATACATGTAATGATAGTTATTGCTGACTTGGGAAGCTTCCCGGACGTAGGGGTCCTGATCCGGAGACTGAGAACATAGGAGCCCCTGCTGAAGACCTGAACGATGTTTTTATCACGGGTAGCAGGGGTCTGAGTGAGACTGGAAGTGGCTGCAAATCATATCCTTCGATGGCAGCATGGTGTTAGAGTGTGATGATTTCGCTCGAGTGGACTCGACAGCATGTGATATTAGGTCACTGAATCCAAGAGCTCCTACTCCTTCTGCCCTCGCCAACCTTGTGCCGCCTTCAATAATGGCTTCGACCTTGGTAAGTTGAGCATTTACCCCGATCCTTTGCAACCGTGCCAGTTCTTTTATTTACTGAGTACGTCTTCACCTTTGGCCCAGGAGCATGACAAGACAACAATCCCAGTGATATCGTTGGGCGAAGCTCTTTTACCCAGCTAGCATCAAGGAGCAAGATATTGGCGCATCTTCTGGTCTCGACGAAGCCTTCAGGGATTGGTAAATGACTCAGGTATGCTAAGAATTGCTTCATATGCTTGGTGAAATGCATGTTTTGAATTTGTCTCTCCTATAGGCTAGCCGGAATACCGCCGATAGTGCCCAATCCCCGACTTCCCCAACCTCAAATGCTTCCCTTATCTAAGGGAGATGGCAACAAGCCTAGCGAGTCCCCTACTTCAGTGGCTACCAGTTGGGAACTAGAAGTACCCAACACTGAGGCCATTATTGTCTCTCCATGAAAGGAGTACGAGATTCCACTGGATGCATCTTGGGGGACATATTTGAAGGGCGGGCAGGCCATCAGCAGGATTCGGTGCTCAACGCCTTCTCTGCGGTAAGATTCTTCCTGCAGGTTAGAAACCTAATTAAAAAAAGACTGGCACTAACCTTGTTGTTCTTTGAAGTTTGCCATGCACGGCTTGGGGAAGTTCCGTTGTGATGCCAAGAAGGCCACCACCTGAGTTGCTAAGCTCGAGAAGGAAAACACCGAGCTACAACAGCAGCTCTCTCGGGTGACAGCCGAGAAGGAGAAGGCGGACGTCGTGTTGGAGGACCAGATGAAGGGTCAGCCTCCCATATCCTGACAAGTTGCTTATTCTCCTTTGTCTTCCTAATGTATCACCTTGCAGAACTTTTCACAGCCTGAGAAGCTGTGTCTTAGGAAGGGGCCCAAATGTCAGCCGCTTGCCAATAGCTTATCATGGTGCTTGACGTCCTCTAGGAAGTGCTTGCTAGGGTTGGAATCTAGACAGAAGCTACCAACGGAGTGGATGCTCCTATGCTTTCTTTCTGGGTTACCAAGCTTACTGAGGAGCTCAGTGGGTTCTAAGAGGCGTTCACCGAGCACTTCTTGAGCCGGTCCCAACAAAGCGTGGAGCTGACACTTGCCTACACGGTGGCTGTCGTGAAAACTCACCAACCAGAGTTCAACGCCAAGATTCTTCTGGAAGGATTCAGGGACAAGTCGGAAAACTCTTTGGCCAACAAGGTCAAGGAGGTGACGAGAGTGTCCAAGGCCTTCGTGGACTTGTTGGACTTCTTGCCCTCGGCATAGTCTCCCTTTTTTATTTTCCTTTTACCCTGCGGTGTGTAAGAAAACTTGGTAGATTTTATTAGTTTAAATCAAGAACTTAAATTTTTCTCCATGCCTGATGGGGGTAATGCCTAAGGGGAGTACTTTGTGTTGGACTCTTTTGACAGCATATCATGGTCTAATACTGGCTTCTTCCGTTGATTAGTTCAAGACATCTTGATCACTAGTCCGAGCGCTTGTTAGGACCAATCTTCAGTCCGCTTGAGTGCGAGGCGTCGTAGCCCCCAGTCACCCGTGGAAAGCAAAAGGCAGCCTTTTCGCAACCCCGAGTTTATAACTGTGATAGCCCAAAGTCTTTAAGCATCTAATTAAGCAATCATGAGCATCATTAGTATCATAATTGAGGTTTTGAGAAATTTTGACATGCAATATAGATCAAACAAAAATGGTTAAGTTTAATAATAATTGATGCTTTGTGAAGCAACCCACAAAATCACCATACAACATCGAGTTGGAAATAATTTTAGAAATTAGTCAACGCCAGCTAAAGAATATTAATGATTTTTCCCTATTTTTTGGGAATTATTTTGTAGGCATAAAAATTAGAGAAAAATTATAAAAGGATGCTTTGTTGAGGAATTTTCATTTGAATTGGCTCAGGCTTTTTGGGTCAAACCAATTAAAATGAGTTGAACATAAATTTGAGTTTCACACAAAATTTGTACCAAGATTTTTAGACCGTGGGAAGATCTTTATTTGGTTCACAGAAGTGCAGTGGATATGTTTCCTTCGACCATCACTGTTCACAGGGTCCCATCCATCATCCCCCTCACCCTCACAGCCTCTCTACTACCTCACGTCTCTCCTCTCTCCCTCACTCATCTCAAGCCAGCCGGTTCTTCTGAGCAGAGCGGAGAGCAGAGAGCAGCCAGCACAGCGCGACTGCCGCTGCCAAATCCGCAGCACCACCAACAAGCTCCCTCGAGCTCGAGCCGTGTGAAGCAAGGAGGAAGTCCTCCGAAGGACCCCCGGTCATTTTCCCCTCCGAGACCCCACTCTTCCCAACTGGATTTCATGTGCCCGCACCTTCTTCCCCAACACTGGCGCCTTCTTCCATCACCTTGCCATCGACCCGCCACCACACAACTCTTCCTGGCTGATCAAAAGCTCGGTGAGCTCCCTCGTGCCCCGTAAAGATTTTGTGCTCGTTGTTTTGTCCTTGGCCTGATGTCGGCGCACAATTCCACATGAGCCGCCCACCGCCGCTGCCCCTGCGCTCATTGCCGGCCTAGCCACAGCTGGGCTCATCAACCAAGAGGTGCGTCGTTAGATCTGCATGCTCACATAGGAGTTGTAAGGGTCCTTGACCGGCTTGTATTCGCCATCGACGTGCTTGACCAAGCCGCCGCCATTGTTTGTCATCGATGGCCACCCTCCGACTGAGGTCGGCGACCACGTATGCCATCAGTGGGTCCGCCGTACCATGCTGGTGCCACTGGTGATGCTTGCTGGCCAAGCTATGCTGTCCTTCGTCGCCAGCGATCCCGGGCCGAGCCGCCCACCATGCCGAGCGTCGTGGCTCTGGCCTCTTGATCGGAGTCAACCGGCTCGGGCCCACGGTCATGGTAGTGGCTAGATAGGCCCCCAGTACAAAAGATTTCAGGCCTTTTTAATTCAAAAATCCAGAGAAAAAGCGAAATGGTTTTATTGTTGCATTGATAAATCGACTAAAACACTTAAAAATGCATAGGAAAATGTGTATAGCTCCAAAAATCATGACACCAAATTTGTTAGGTTTTTATGATCATTATCAAATGTTAAAAATACTGGGAGCTATAAAATATGTATTCAAATTTCATGGGTTAATAAAATAGATTTGAGCTTCATTAATCCATAATTAAATATTGGTAACTCCAAAATTGATGAATCAATTTTGTTAATCTTATTTTATTATGCCCTATTCATTAAAAATACCCACACTCATGTTGAACATAGTTAACTTTCTAATTTGATTTGAGCTTGGTTTAAGCTTAAGTTAATCCATAACTTATTAAATGTTTAACAGTAAACCCAAATAAGGAAACGTTTGATGTTATAGTCTCATACCATGATGCATTGCATCTCCGCGATTGTCATACACTGTGAAGCATCTTTCTCTGCACAACATTCATGCTCATCATCGCATGTGTTATTTTAGTGAACGAAGAACTGGAAAGTGACGCATAAGTGATCGAGGGCGACACCGAGGCACACCACTTCTACAAATTCTGTGTTGGTAGCGTCAGACAGACCTTGGGGTAGCAAGGCAAGTATCTAAGCATACTGCACCCTTTGTTCAAATTGAATGGAGTCTAAACTGATAAATTATACTTTATGTATGTTTGCATGTGTTGAGTCCAGTGTCGGGCTGATATGGGTAGAACCTACGTTGATGCATTGTCTCTACCTTGACTTATTGATGAATCCTTATCCTTGTAGCCTTGATGATATAGTTGGTGTCTAGTTTCAAGGATTATTCGAAATTCTTAGCAATACTTAGGTCCTCGGTAGAAGCCAAGTGATGGTGCTGCCATTGTTCGCGAGCCTAGGGTATTGTCACTGTTCACAAATACAAAGATGAGGTTGAGATGATGGTTGAGATACGAGATTGAGGCGAGATGTGGGCGATGTTAGGGGTATCTTCTGCCCAGAAGGAATCCTTTGGGTAGTTCGGGAGAGGAGCCCGGATGCCATAGACCACTTTGCATCGTTTAAGGCCGTCCGTCGGTGTAATTGGCTCTAGCACTTTCCATACTCACCACATGCTGATCTAATGGTAAGGTAAGCCGATTATCATATGCCGTGCCGACACTTCCCTTGTGGCTCTATGACGTGTAAGAGAAAAAGAAAAAGAAAAGAAGAAGCAAGGTGCCAGAGAGCCGGAGCATGGTCAGGACTTGCTCGCGGTAGCCTCAGTGCCATAGGGGCATTGCAAGTGGTGGTTCTGGGTATGAGAAAGGTTGACACGAGTACCCCCTTGTCTGTACTTACACGAGCACAAGCCGAATAGTCCTCGAGTCATGTGGGTAAAGTTGCCCTGTAGGGTGTAAAAACATTTCAAAATGCCACGCTCTCAATCATGAGCATGCTTCTATTCATTTGCATCGGTCGTAGAGTTTACGAATGTAGGATAAGGATATGGTATGATGGAAATGGTCGGTGGATATTGTTGATGAGATACTATGGTTCCTATACATACATGCTCAAGTTGTGGATTGCAGGGTACACTAGTATGTCGGTTAAGTATAGATGCTCACATGTAGGTGTCCAGGTTACTTACCGCATATGTTTTACTTAACCCTGTGATCTTACTCTTGCTAATAGCTCAATGCACGATCCTTGGTGTCGGGCTATTTATATGTGCCCTATATGGATTAAGTCTTACGAGTACCTTCGTACTCACGCTGTTCTTTTAGGTTCTGCTGTTAAGGGTGAGGCAGTGCTTGGCTACTTCGTGCCCGCCGATGCAGGTGGTGGGCAAGAGTAGTGCATCATACTCTGATGAGACGTAACTTTTGGGGTGGAGCCTAATGGCATATTGCTCCACTCTCCTTTTGTTGTTGTTAAGGTTTTAATTTTTCACTGCGTAGTTTCTCTTTTGTTGCAAACAATTGTAAATGATCATGCTTAAGAACTTATAATGTAATCTTTAATTACTCGCCCCGATGTACATATTGGAAAGGCATGTGTTCCGATCTTGGGCATAAAACACGTGTCAGGACTACTGGGATGGTATTATGGTTAATCATTGAGGTTGTGATTATGAATAATGATCCTCCTGATGATTAATTAGAATACTATTTGGATGGTTCCTCACAATAACGCAATGGTTCTTCCCTTCTTGTTCGAATCTGCTATCAGGGAACACACAATATGTTGTTTTCAGTTTCCAGCGCCTACTACTTATTAAGCCCTTGATTGCGTACTCGAAAATGGAAATTTCCAGGAGGAAAATCTAGATAGTAAAAACATCTTTAAAGTAAAAGGAACTTATTTCTCCTAGGTCGAGATAAACTTTTCGCCACCCTAGGTACACATTTAGGATGCAGGATCTGAGAAGTGTCTTACCCCATTTGCCAGGCATGAGGATGAGTGGAAAGACAAGTAAGGCAGAAAAAGAAGATCGATCGACTTCATAGGCAATATGATCTTTATTATTACTATAAGGTACTCTAAGGACTTACACTTAGAACTTATAGAGAACTCCTAACGACCCTCGTGTTGACCCATTATCTTAAACCTAAATGACACAGACTAAATTAAGCTGATAAGCAGTGACCCTTATTATTTCGGGGATAGTGTAGACGCTATTTCATGAGCTTCAGATGAATCATGAAGTTGAGCCCCATAATATTTTGGGTGTGTGTCTTGAGGCACTGTGGTCATGGTTAAGACTGAGGCTTCTTATCCACCTTGATCCTTGAGCTTTTTAGTTCCTCGCTTGGTTGGTGTTGAAATGCCATGTCGAGACTTCCCTTGTCACAACAGAGACCTGCTTTAGGACAACCCCGGACGATGATGCCTCCTTCAGGTTAGAAGATTTTTACACATTGATAAGCGTAGTGCATGGCTCACATAAATTTGGCAAGAGTAGGTCTTCCTAAGATGATATTGTATGCTGTCTCGAAATTGACCACATCAAACATGATTTTTTATGTTCGGAAATTGTCATGCTTCCTTAAGATAATGGGTAGCAATATTTAGCCAATGGGAGTGGCCGAAGATCCGGGTACTATACCGTGAAAGGCTTGAGTAACCGGCTTGATCGCAGACCAGGAGATCTGCATTCCTCCAAGTGTGTTAGTGAAGAGGATGTTCAAGGAACTTCCTCCATTGATAAGGACTCGGGTAACCCTGTAATTGTTTATTATAGGCTCGATGTATCGGAAAGAGACCCGACTGTACGAAGTTATCTTGGCAGTCTTCTTGGTCGAAGAAGACTTCAGTGTCCGACCACTTCACGGCTTGACGACCTTTAGGAATAGTGACTAGGACTTCTCGGACCACTATCTTATACTGCAGCTTGGACTCATAGGACGCGGAACCACCGAACATGTGGTTGATCTTCCTCTCGCCTGGCTAGAAAGACATCTTGTTCGTGTCATCCTCACTACAATCCAAGTCAGAGTCCCTACTTTGGGTTGTGACCTGGACCTTCTTTCCCTTGGTCGCTTTTTCAACTTCCGCCTTGACCAACTTTTTCCATAGGTGGCACTCGTAGATGTTGTAGTTGTCGGTTTGGTGGAAGTTGCACCAAGGCTTCCTGTCACATTCACCGGAGATTAGTGTAAAGCTTTTGCCCCGAGAAGGATCTGAACGCTGGTTGGGACGAACGTCAGGTAAATCTAAAAAAACCTCATCATATTTATCTTTCTTGCCTTTACATCCCTTGGTGTTCTTCTTGCACTTGCTCTAGGCCTTGTCGCCGCTGAGCTCAGGTTGATGACACTTGATGCCTGGAGTCTTTTCCTTAACATAGAGGAGCACATCTTCAGCCTTGGCAGACTTATCAACAATCTGCATGAGCTCCTTAACCGTTTCGGGCTCCTTTCTAGCGATGTCCTCAACACAACGCCGTCTCTTAACCCCTTGAGTGAACGTCTGGATGATACCGTAGTCACTAATTTTGGGGATAGTGTTCCAGGTGTTGCTGAAACATCACACGAACTCATGCAATGTTTCGTTTGCCATATACTCACAACGGTGGAGATCGTTCTTTGTGCCAGGGCAAACGTACGTACCCTGGAAGTCAGCTCGGAACACATCACAGAGCTACTCCCACGAGTAGATTGTCCCAAGAGATAGATTGATCAACCATGTCCTGGCTACCCTGCCCTTTCAAGGGCTGTGGGGAGGTAATTCGTCATTACCTTCTCATTCTCACTAACTATTTACATGGTTGTGGTATAGATCTAGAGAAACTCAATGGGATTTGTGCTTCCATTGTATTTCTCGATCGTCCCGGGGCGGAACCTTACCGGCCAGCTTACGTTCTGTAGATCTGGAGAGAAGGTCAGACATCCGATGATAACGCCTTGCTTGGTTCCAGCACCCCTGAGAGTCTTTCCCACGGCGATCGGAGATTGGTCCTGATTAGGTCGATGTCTGGACGCCTCTCTATTAGATTGATGAGGGGTAGAAGAAGCCTTCTCAGAAGCCCCTGGCATCTTTACCCATCGTCGATGATCTGACGCAAGTCATTGATCAGATGACCTTTGACCGGTGAGGTATGACTGCAATTGTTTGCCTGATTGTCATCCCAGGAAGCCTTGTTCCTAGGGTTACACCTTTTTAGGTCTGATGCATCTTGTGATGGAGGATTGCCTGGCCTGCCCAAATTAGCACCATTTTCGGCCTGACCCATATGAGAGTTCTCAGCCTGAAGCATGATCTCCCTTGTTATGTCAACCACGAGTTCACCCAATCCTTACTGGCTGGGATAGCCAGATCTATGGTCGGAGAGCGTATGGGGGCCTCTTGTAGAAGGAGAATCCCATTAGCAGTTGCGGATTTAAAGCGTTCAACCCCTTATTGATAATCAGGAGACTGTATGACCAGAGCCCCGATAAGGGCCAAAGGTGGTGTGTCCACGTGAGGCTGACCATTACTTGTCGCTAGGGCTGGAGGACCCTGGCTATTTGCAGAGTTGTCGTCATGATGACCCATATCATCACCCTCGTTTCTGATAGTGAAAATTTCTCAGGGGTAATCTCCACTAGAGGAGGTGTCTAGATCCATCATGGATGCATCATCCTATTGCTTTGGGTTGGTATCTTGATAATCCATGTTATCGGATTTTACGGGAATTGACCCGACTTGTTGTGAATAGGACATTCACAATTGTCTTGGCAACCGATTGGCTCGAACTCAATGCCTTAATCTTTGGTGCATTGATCCATAAAATGACTTACCTCGTGTCTTGAATTGTCATCAGAAAGTTCGTCGCTGAAATCTACCTGATTGATCATTGTTTCATCAAGGATAGAGGTAAAGTTTTTGTAGAACCTCTCATCCGAAAAGCCATTTTTTGGCGAAGCTTTGGGTGATGTCGACGCCATGTCGGGTGTAACTCTTCAACGCCTTTTGTCCTGATCCCTACGGACGGTGCCAGCTATCGATGATTGTTAAACCGCTGATCTAATGAACTTATTGAAGAATAAGTGATGCTTTGGGTAGACGATTCACAAGGGGAACACACAAGGGTTCTTAGACAGGTTCGGGCATCCCTGAGGATAATAACCCTACATCATATTTATCTTATATTGATCTGAGCCTATTACAAAGAAGTGTAACTAGATGGCTAGATGGATTTTAACCTAGTTGGAGACTTATTCCTTGGCTTATGTTAACTTGTATGGGCTTGTGGAACTCGTATCGCTTGTAATGACTTGTAGTGGCTTGTCCTCCGCAGGGCCCCTCGGTTCCGTATATATACGGTGGTATCGTACGTCATCTGGACTCTTCTTTCCTATTCTTGGAGCTAGACATTCCTGGTTACAGGACACCTTAGATACCTGCGGGTAGCTTTCTTTATTCCAAATATCTTTTTTCCAGAGATAAAGATATGCCCCAAAAATTATAGAAAATCCTAAAGTATCCAGGTATAATAACTATCTATTATTCATAGTCACAATTAAAAATGTGGAGAGAGCAAGAACTTCTCCGACCCTGGTCTGTTCATCATCTCTGCTTCTTGCAGGATTGCAGCACACTTGTGGAAAATTACGGAGGTGGACCCAGCTGGGGCTCTTTTTTATAATAATAGGATAATTTACTCTTGCCCTGTATACCGTATGAGATGTATGTAGCCAACTGTTTATTACAAATATATATCTGGATGATGATTAAAAATAGTTCAATAAGCCTTGTAATTTTTTTTAAAAAATCTCAAACTACACATAGACTGTTGCTAAACCCCCAACTGTATCTGGTGAGGAGCTCTCTAACCACGACTTTTTATTGTTCTGCACACCGATGCCACCATATCTTGCACCTCCTACCGATGAAGCAAGGACAACCATGATCGAAACCAAATGATAAGATGATACGCATACACATATAATATGCAAAGGATAGAAACTTTTTTATGGAACTGGAGGGGCAAAGCACCCCTACAGATTATATAATATATTAATAGTAAAGTAAGAAAGTTTTACAAAGCAAGGAGATAAAAAGATAAAAAGTTATACAGGTTACCTTAAAGAATCTAGCCATTGTGTGATGTGTGGAAAATATTTCTTCTTTGCTCTATGGATAACCAAGGCGAATTCATGCTTGAATATTTTCTTGCATCTTTGGATTGTCAGATCAATCTCACTGAAAATCCGACAATTTGGTACAATCCGTATGCTCCAAGCCATGAGGATGATTATTTCCGTAAAGAAGAGAACATTTAGCTTTCTCCATTAGGATGATGATTTCCATAAAGAAGGGGACAATTATTAGGAAATAATTGAGTTAGAGTTTTCTCTGAAGAAATACCACATTTGCAAGAACTTTAGGTGATTTGCAATACTAATGCCAATCGATGCCCAGCATGCTGTGCAAAGTTGAATCCTAGAACTCCTCTCTCTGAAAGATATATAAATCACGGTGTAGGATTCTAGGTGCATATTTTTCATATGTGGAAATGTTAATTTGGGGGCGCCCTCCATGGAGCCAACAAGCGGCCGTCCTGCAGTGCGACACGTCGCCCTAGTCCAGCGCTTCCTGCGATGACACGTAGCATAACCTCACAAGTGAGCATCATCTTCCTCCTCGCGAGCGAGCGTGCAGACATGTCACCGCCGTTAGGGGTTAGGGTTCGAGGTTGTGCAGGGGATCTAGGCCGGTGACTCTAGAGGGACGGCTAGCGGTGCCAGCAGGCCCCATGGAGGTGGCAGGTGCTGAGCAGCTGAGGCGAGGTGGCGGGGGCGCCGCCGGCCGGGTGGAGGAGGACCAGCGGTGGACGGGGCGAGAAACTGGAGAGGTTAGTGGGGGCAGGGGTGGAAGTGGCAGCGGTGGAGGGAGGAGGTGCCGAGCGGTGAGGTGGTGTGCTTGTTGCCGGCCGCAGGTGGCGGTAGCTGCGACGGGAGGCAGATCGTGGGGCGGGGCTGGGAGGCAACGGTGAGGCACCATGGCGTCGGAGAGCTGCGTGTGGAGGAAGACGATGCGTCGCAAGCCGTCACATGGCCGGCAGGGAGTGTGGGCCACAGGCTTTGGTGCTAGAGGGTGTCCTCAAAAGGACCCCTTCCTATGTAGCAGACCTGTTTGTATTCAATCTATCCTTTAATAAAAGCCAAAATAAAACCTTATGTTTCTGTTGACAAGAGGACTTCCATATCCATTTGAAAGCAGGATGCACTTGTGTATGGCCAATTATGACTTTGTCAACCTATTTCAATGAGAATCGTGCATTCCCCCAAATATAGGTTCAAGTATCAGGAGATGCTAATAACAGAGTGATTTCCTGTAAAAGCTGTTGTAGTTCCTGAAATTTCTGAAAAGCTTCCATTGATAGAGGTAGATGGAATAGATCATGAAGGTACTCATGTTTATGACAGCACTCATAGTTATGAGCTCATTTTGACATATGCGAATAGCTCAGGAAACCTTTGGCTTGGTATCATATTTGCCCATAAATCCTTCCAAAAAAGTACATAAGTACCATCTCCAATCTGTGCTGTGGAAATTCTGTTATATGAGTCCAACAGTTTTACGAGCCACCCGAGCGGCAAGCATGGACGCTGCATTGATGGCGGCCTAGACCCGCAGGATGTTTTGCCCCCTCCCGTCCGCCTCTACCATCCCCGCCTGCCTCCGCTATTACTAGCGGCCTCGCGCTCCATGATGGTAAGCTCCTCCACCTCGGTTAGGGTTAGGGTTGAAGTAGATGAAATTTTAGTTTAGGGTTAGGGTTGAACTACTGAAATTTTAGTTTAGGGTTAGGGTTGAGATGAAAATTTTGTTTAGGGTTAGGGTTGAAATAGTTGAAATTTTAGTTTCGGGTTAGAGTTGAGCTACTGAAATTTTAATATAGGCCAACACAAGAAATACTACCTTTTAGCTTGATATGATACTTAGTGATGAGTGCTTTGTTGTTAGAAATGCGATGCTAGATCAGGTATTTCTAGAGTATATGATGCATAAAAGTTCCATTTTATCTGAGCCTATCCCTAATATATAGAAGCTAGGCCAGCAGATTTACCATAAATTTCAGCAAGTAATTTCCTGTGCAACTCAGTTCTGTGGTCAAGCATAACTCAAATAAATAATATCATGGAATAAACATACATGTTATTATTATTCACATTTATCCTAGCCTTGTAGATGATCAAGCATTCAGAATAATGGGAAGCACCTGAAATTTACATTAGAAATTCACCAACAATATGATTCTCTACCGGATTAACTTATGCTTGTTAAAATTCAGTCATGATACTAACACATGGTTAGGTTAATGTTTCTCTGATATATTTGTTCTTAGACAACCATGTTAAGGACAGATTGATATCAGGGCAAATGATGAAAGAGGAGATGTATTCTAAAATGTAGGTGTGTGCAAAACTCGACATGAATAGTTATTGCACATGCATGTTTCATGTGTTTAACTGTCTCGGTCGGCTCTACACACGCCTTTAGTCGCCTGAACATTCTGATGCCTATAGTTGTCATGTGTTTAATTTCAATGATGAGAAACTTATGTCATTTTAGAAATTTATGCCATTTTAGATGTTTTATTTGAGATGTAGCAATAGTTGTAGGTGTTCCATTTACTTATTGTTATTACTTGTTGATTTAGGTGATTCCTCCAATAGAATTCCTGAATGAAATAATGCCTAGTAAACCTTTGGTGAGAACCACAATAGAGGGTAAAGCAATGAAGATATCAATTTCTGAATGAAATATGTAGCTGAAAAAGTGTGGTACTTGCTATGTTGAAAACTATAGAGGAGCAAGTTGGGTACTTCTATCCTAACTATAGCTATTTTAAAATAGAAGCGCTTGAGGAGGATGAACCTGATATGGCTGTGATGGCTCACCAGCTTTCTAAATTACATGCATCTAATACGTACGTTAATTGTCTTTCTAAATTCAGAGATCTTTTCAATAAAAAGAATTTGTGCTGCATCTGTGTTAATGCTCTTTCCCTGTAGGATTTTATCTATCCTAGTTCGATGAATATGCATACTATCTTGTTCGAAGTCTTGTGTCATGTCATGGAGCGGCTTGGATACGAGTTCAATGAACCGACACTGATGGAGGCTCTTGAAGAGAAGTGGCAATGTTATATTTGTTTTCCTTGCAAGAGTTCAAGTGCCAACATTCCCTTTGAAGCCCAATATAGTGTAATGATTTATTCACTGATTCATGTAGATTTTATCTTAGTTGTAGAAAGTGTTGGTTTGAACTATGCAAACTATCTCGTGTGATGTGCCGAAATTAGTGGTGTTTGGGACTATTGCTGTAATGTGGCAAACTCCATATGTAATGTGGAGAACTTTGGGTTATATTTTGCTATGAGATATGCTTGTTAATGATATGTTCTTGTGAATGATATGATGTGCCTATGAATGATATTGGTTTTCTGCTGCGGTGATAAGTGGCTTGTAATATTATCACTGCCGGGTCAACCGGCACTGGCAGGGGCATCAGTGCCAGTTCAAGACCCAGTAATGATAGCCCAAAGTAGCAGTGATTGTAGTGCATGCAGTACCGATTCAAAAACTAGCACACTAATTAGGGTTCCTGTAGTACTGAATATATTTATATGAAATCCTCCTTCCCCGTGATTGCTTAAAAAATGTTATATTTCCAGG
This sequence comes from Phragmites australis, assembly GCF_958298935.1. Classification (NCBI taxonomy): domain Eukaryota; kingdom Viridiplantae; phylum Streptophyta; class Magnoliopsida; order Poales; family Poaceae; genus Phragmites; species Phragmites australis. Next base: position 25,350,540 of record NC_084941.1, on the reverse strand, counting down.
CCCAGCAATTACTTGACCTTGAAAATGACCACCTTTCGGTGTGATAACTCATTCTAACTATTAGGGATTCTCCAATGGGGCTATGTCAACTAGCTATAAGCTAGTACATGTCAGCATTTGTTATAGATGGAGAAAAGAGAAGGAAGAGAGTGAATACAGCTTGTTGAAGAGATAGTCTATAATAGAAAATGAGGCATAATGGCTGAGTACTAAAAGCATGAAGAAGTATTTATAGATAGTCTATTGGAGAAGTTATCTTTAATATAGTCTATAGATGGCATGTACACGCTTATAGTTAGCAATCTATCTACATTATTGGAGACGCTCTTACTAGCTCATTGATTATTGTGTGCTCATGCTTCCACTACCGGAAACGATGTGTATGCCGAGTGCCTACGTGTATGCCGAGTGCATTATATCGGGCACTCGGCAAACAACCACCTACGCCGAGTGCCCGACGAAAGCACTCGGCAAACAATTAGGCACTCGGTAAATACCTCAAAAAACACTCGGTAAACAATAGCACTCGGCAAAATAGAGAAAAAACACTCGGCGAATTCGGGCACTCGGCAAACAACGCGCCACGTGTCCCTCCGTTCGGCGGCTGACGGCGAGTCGCCCCTTTGCCGAGTGTTGTGCCAAGTGCCCAATATTAAGCACTCGGCAAACTATTTTTTTTCTTTATTTTCTTTTTGGTTTCCTTTTGTTTTCTTTTCTTTCTCGTAATAACAACCAACCAAGGGCCGCCACACATCGATTCCAGTATTACTGCAGTATGGTTTAAGGATGATATTGTTATGAACTTGGAGTTAGAATTCAGTCGTGCTTCAAGATTAAGATGCAGCAGATGTGGACTCCTGGGAGCGGCCCTTGAAATCAGTTGTGCTCTGAACATGTGTCAAAGATGCTACCGTGTGATGAGCTGAGCTCACAAACAAAGGAGAATGACAATTCTTCTTCCTTTCCTTAAAAAAGGAATTTCTCTGCTATATACTATCATTCCAGTTGTCATCCAGACAAAGAAGGAATTTTCAATGCTTGCCAAGTGGAAGAAGCAAAAGCAGATCAGCTTGACACACCAAGCTGCCCTTCTGATCTATGGGTTTTGCTTGGTTCATCGTTAAGGCATCAGAGAAGGTAGCTGGTAGCATAGTGAGAAGTGGTGGAACAAAAAAGCGACTTCATTTGGCGATTCTTGGATGGATAACATGTTTGCTATGTTCCATCAAAATCCAACTTTATGGACAACTCTTTTGCATAAGAAATGATTTGATGGATATAAGTCAAATAACGAACAAAAATGGGTAGAAAAACATGAGACTTGCCATGGTGTCATGATATGATACGTAGAGGCTGTGGTAAAAATTTGAGAAGGTTTCGCAAAAGCTGTCACGTACGATGCTTAGAAATCGAAGCATCTCCGAAAAAGAATCGTGGTTTCAAGAGGGAACGGATCAGGTTTGAAGCCAAAGTGACGGTTGAATCATCGTTTGACCTTGAAACTTTTTCTACACTCAACATACAACATAGCATATTCCATGTTAAACTTTGGCATTTTTCTGGGTCCGTTTGCTATTTTTAATTCATTAAGTGCATTTCTTCGCTTTTAATGGATATAAGTCAAATTTGATCTGCAAGTACATGAAATAATGAACAAAAATGGGTAGAAAAATCATATTCATGTTGTTGAGTCTATTTTTAGGCCTTACCCAAGAAATAAAAAGAAATTTGAAACATCTGTGCGGCAACACTCGACCACCAACATGTAGCTTATTGGTTTTCTAATTCTAAAAAAAAACAAACGAAGTCTGAAAAACATGAGACTTGCCATAGTGTCATGATATGATACGTAGAGGCTGTGATAAAAATTTGAGGAGGTTTCACAAAAGTTATCACGTACAATGCTTAGAAACCGAAGCATCTCCGAGGAAGAATTGTGGTTTCGAGAGGGAACGGATCAAGTTTGAAGCCGAAGTGACGGTTGAATCGTTGTTTGACCTTGAAACTTTTTCTACACTCAACATACAACATAGCATATTCGATGTTAAAATCTGGCATTTTTGTGGGTCCGTTTGCTATTTTTAATTCATTAAGTGCATTTGTAGGCAAAAAAAAAATTCAGCTGTTTGCCAAGTGTTCTTGCGTTCACACTCGGCAAACAAGTGATTTGCCGAGTGTCCGTGATTTGGCACTCAGCAAACATGGGCTTTGCCGAGTGTTCTAGATTTGAAACTCGGCAAAAAACGACACTCGGCAATTTACCGAATATAGGGTTTCCCCACCCGGCCGCGTCCAGGGACACATCTCAAAATATCCTCTTCCTTCTCCCCAGCCGCCGCCGCCGCCTCCCGCGACCCCCCTCCGCCGCTGCCACCAGCGCCCCCTCCCCCTCCTCCCAGCTCCCACTCCTCCGCTGCCGCCCCGCCTCGCGCCGCCGCCTGACGCCGCCTCGCGCCGCCCCGCCCGCACTGCCCCCCTCCGACGTCGCTCCACGCCGGCCCGCTCCGCCTCACGCCAGCCAGCGCCGCCCCGCTCTGGCCCACTCCGCCTCGCGCTGGCCTGGCCCGCCCCGCATCGGCCCGCTCCGACGCCGCCCTGCGCCAGCCGACGCCGCCTCGCCCCGCGCCGGCCAGCTCCCCCTCCTCCGCTGCCGCCCCGCCTCACACCGCCGCCCGACGCCACCTCGCGCCTCCCCGCCCGCGCCGCCCCCCTCCGACGCCGCTCCACGCCAGCCCGCTCCACGCCGGCCCGCTCCGCCTCGCGCCGGCCCGCTCCGACGCCGCCCCGCGCCGACCGAGGCCGCCTCGCCCCGCACCGCCCCCCTCCAATGCCCGGGGTACAAGGTACCGCCACATGCCATGCGCCGTTGAAGCCATGTGCTCCTCCCTCCTTTTACCCCCTCCTCCGGACAGTATTGCCATGAGGACTTTATATGTGACTCATGTTATTGTGGGCATGTGTTGCTGGTAGCACATGAAGTAGATCATATGGAGTCCTCGTGGCAATACTATCCGGGGAATGGGTTATGAAAGTTGATTCAGATTTCAGTCTACGTTGTCCTCTAATTAGTCTTTAGATGGTTGTATCCTCCATATTTGTCATGCCTATGTTGTTGTGTTGTTATGCCAGTTTTGCTATTTATTACAAAGGAGGTGCCGCCGAAATTTTGAATTTTGGCTAATTTAGGGTTTAGGATGTGCATGTCGCGTAACCTATGCGTCTCCCGTTTGAAAGAGTTATGGTTATAAATATGCAAGTCTTTGCATATCTATAACCGTAACTATTTCGAATTGTCCACATTTTTTGGACAGCCCGAGGATGTGTAGATTGGGTTCGTTTCAATGCTCTACTCCGATCCGAGACAGAGTTTCGGCAGTGTCTCCCCGTTGTTCTCCGGATACACATTGTCTTGGCTTGTTGCTGAGACGTGTATTTGGAAAACAGCGGGGAGGTGCTGCTGAAATTCTGTCTCGGATCGGAGTAGAGCATGGAAACGGCCCAATCTACACATTGTCGGGTGGGATTAGGACCTATCTTGGCCTATTAGATAGTTTGATGCATGCCGATTCCCTCTTATGGTAAAACACAAATATTTGATGGAAATAATTAATTGTATAGGTAGATGGAATTGATTTTTATATTACTTGCTGAATAAAAAATATTATATGTGTATGTTTCCCAATATGTTAGAGGATGGATGATCGTGAGTGGATGTACACTGGCCGCTCTAGTCAGGGTTTTTTGACCGATGAATGGATCCAGAAGACCGATGCATTCTTGGAATTAGCATTTGCTAGGCCTAAGGGACCTCGTGGAACTTGATGCCCCTGCAGTATTTGTGCAAACGCGCGTCAACAAACAAAGGAGGTCATGGGTCAACACCTTTGTAAGAATGGGTTTATGCCACACTATACCCGGTGGACCTACCATGGTGAGTCCGAACGTGCCAGAGAGGAGGTGGTGCGTCAACGCACCAACGACTATGATGTCGGGGTCGGAGACATGCTAGATGACTTTCATGACGCACATTTTAATGAAGCACGTATGGAGGAAGTGCCGGAGTCAACCACAAAGGCCTTTTATGATATGTTGTCTACGGCGCAGCAACCCCTTCACGGGCATTCCAAGGTTTCTCAACTGGATGCCATCGGACGCCTAATGGCTATCAAGTCCCAGTTTAGCTGCAGCCGAGAAACCTTCGATGCAATGCTGACAGTTGTTGGTAGCCTTCTCCCGGAAGGTCACATTCTGCCAAAGAGTATGTACGAGTCGAAGAAAGTCCTCCGTGCACTTAAGATGCCATATGAGCAGATACATGCTTGTCCAAAGGGATGCATCTTATTTAGGAAAGAACACGCGGACACAAAGTACTGTGTGAAGTGCAATTCCTCTAGGTACCTTGAGGTAGACTCTGGTGATGGTCAGAAGAGGCAGCTCGCAATCCCCGTGAAGATCCTTCGGTATCTTCCATTCATACCGAGAATCCAACGGCTGTATATGACTGTAGAATCTGCTAAACAGATGACATGGCACAAAGATGGGCGTCGATACAATCCTGACAAGCTGGTACATCCATCGGATGGTGAAGCATGGAAGAGGTTCGATCTGATTCATCGTGAAAAAGCTCTAGAGGCTCGTAATGTACGAATTGCGCTCGCAACTGATGGATTCAATCCATATGGTATGACTTGTGCCTCATACAGCTATTGGCCCATGTTTGTTATTCCCCTCAATCTCCCCCCCCCCCCGGCGTCATCTTTCAACGACAGAACATATTCCTGTCGCTGATAATTCCGGGGCCTGAATACCCGGGGAAGAATATGAGTGTGTACATGGAGCCGCTGATGGATGATTTGGTCCGTGCTTGGGAGGATGGGGTCTGGACGTACGACCGAGCTACAAAGACAAACTTCAAAATGCATGTTTGGTACCAGTACTCCCTGCATGACCTACCGGCGTATGGGATATTTTGTGGCTGGTGTGTGCATGGGAAGTTCCCATGCCTAGTATGCAGGGCGGCTCTGATGTATATTTGGTTGACAAAGGGTGGCAAATATTCTTCCTTCGACAAGCATCGATAATTCCTTCCTCTTGACCATCCATTCAGACAAGACGTGCAGAACTTTACGAAAGATGTAGTTGTTGAAGGCTCAGCACCACCTAAGATGACCGGTGCCGCGGTTCGTGCTCAGTTAGATGCTCTCGAGGCCAATGCCCAAGGAGATGGATTTCTGGGATATGGTGAGCAACACGCTTGGACTCACAAGCCATGCTTGTGGAATCTCCCCTACTTCGATGATCTCCTTCTTCCACATAACATTGATGTAATGCACACTGAAAAGAATGTCGCTAAGGCCATTTTTGGCACAATCATGGACATTCCTGAGAAGACGAAGGATAACGTTAAGGCTAGAGTCGATCAAACGAGATTATGCAATAGACCAAAGCTAGACATGGCCTCTCCCAGAGGCGGGAAATCGTGGACGAAGCCAAAGGCCAATTTCGTTCTTACAAGGGCCCAAAGGAGGGAAGTACTTGAGTGGTTCCAAACCTTGATGTTCCCTGATGGGTATGCAGCGAATCTGAAGAGGGGAGTGAATTTAGCTACTTTGCGAATCAACGGGCTCAAGAGTCATGACTATCACATATGGCTTGAGCGGCTACTGCCGGTGATGATTCGAGGCTATGTCCCCGAGGATGTTTGGCTAGTGCTTGCGGAGTTGAGCTATTTCTTCCACCAGCTTTGTGCTAAAGAGTTATCTCATACCGTGGTAGCAGACATGGAAAGACTGGCGCCTGTGTTGCTCTGCAAGTTGGAGAAGATCTTTCCACCCGGCTTCTTTAATCCGATGCAACATATAATTTTGCACCTCCCGTATGAGGCACAAATGGGGGGGCCGTGCAGGGCCGTTGGTGCTACTCAATTGAGAGATTCCAAAAGATTCTTTGAAATAAATGTAAAAATAAATGCAAAATTGAATCATCCATAGCCGAGGCATACATCCTGGAGGAGGTGTCAAACTTCACAACAAAATACTATGCTGACAATCTTCCCAGTGTGCATAATCCACCCCCTCGTTACAATGCTGGCAACCCCGAAGATGAATCAAAGCTTAGCATCTTTAGAGGGCAACTTGGCAGTGCAAGTGGTGCGACTAACAAGACCTTGCAACATGAAGAGTGGCGCACTATTATGTTGTATGTCTTGACCAACCTATCCGAAGTGGAGCCGTACATGCAGTAAGTGCTCAATAC